>NC_063049.1:19172316-19813983 GCF_018812025.1 Megalobrama amblycephala
TTTAAATGTTGCTAGCCCTTGTGCGGTCTTCGGGGTCTTTTTGACCCGCAAATGATGTTTGCTCAAATTAAAAAAAATGTTCTCTTTGTCCAAATGGCATGAGACTTTGTACGGTGGTTAACACTTTTAAGATCTACAAATAAAAAAAAAAAATTGGAGTGATATCTTGTTTTTATGTTAGTGTAAAAAATATTGTTACGTTCGTGGTCTTCGGGGTCTCTGGAGACCCCGGGCAACAGAATGTAATTTTGTAACAATATAATATATTTTTTAAAAACCAATGTAATTTTACTTTGTTTATTAATGTTTTTTCTCAACATTTGTGCAGTTTTTGGAGGATTCCTGATATCTTTTAAATGTATATAAATAAATTAAAAAATATTTTTTGAAATAGGTTTTTATGCATGAACAGCTTTTTATGTAAAATTCACTTTATAAAAGGCCCAGATTTCTAACTTTCATTCATGTTGATAACATGGATAATTTGACATGGTTTAGTGTAAGATTTTTGCCCATCTTTTGAAAAATGCAGTTTTAAAAGTAAAAAAAATAACATTTTTACCAGTAGATGGCTGTAAAGCTCCACTATTTGCTATGTGCTATTTGAATGACTGAAAGATGTCTTTTCAAAAGTGTTTTTTTCAGTTGGATTCATATCTAAATGTTATGAAATCACAATTATAACAATACAAATTACTTTGTCAAAGTTTAACATTTTTTGTGCAGGGCAAAATCAGTTTTTCAATAATAATTTTATAATAAAAATAATAAAAATAATAAAATAAATAATTTTTATTTTTGTGTGTGCGCGCGTTTGTGTGAGCATGTCCATTTTGTATTGAGGATGTTTTTTGCATTTTTGGAAGTGTGCCACTTCATTTCTGTCTATGTGTGTTGTGCGTTGTTTCTGATTTTGAGAATGGATTTTGTCCAGTTTCTAAATGGGGTCTCTGTGGGTTACATTATTGATGATATTATTGAAAAAAAAATGCAGTACAAAAAATGCTAAACTTTGACAAAAAGTAATTTTTATTGTTATAATTGTGATTTCATAACATTTAGATATGAATCCAACTAAAAAAACTTGAACATCTTTCAGTCATTCAAATAGCACATAGCATATAGTGGAGCTTTACAGCCATCTACTGGTAAAAATGATAGTTTTTTTACTTTTATAACTGCATTTTCCAAAAGATGGGCAAAAATCTTAAACTAAACCATCCATGTTATCCACATGAATCAAAGTTAGAAATCTGGGCCTTTTATAAAGTGAATTTTACATAAAAAGCTGCTTTTGCATAAAAGCCTATTTAAAAAATATTTTTTAATTTATTTATATAAGATATCACAAATCCTCCAAAAACTGTACAAATGTTGAGTAAAAACATTAATAAACAGAGTAAAATTACATTAGTTTTTAAAAAATATATTATATTGTTACAAAATTGCATTTTGTTGCCGGGGTCTTCAGAGACCCCGAAGACCACGAGTGCAGTCCCCAAACGAAGACCGCACAAGGTCTAGGCTATGTATTTTTTGGTAATATCTGACTGACTGTGTTGAAAAAGAAATGGGAATTATTGAAACTTATTAAAAGAGGCATATTTTATTTCAAAAGTTCTTTCTGTCAGAAATAGTAATATTTATTTGGTTTATTATTTAATTTTTGAAATAAAATGTAAATGTGTATGCATACAGTATATGTGTGTATAATATATTTTATCATATTAATAATGATAATCTCTGATTCATGTTAAATCCCTAAAGCATGTTTACTAGTGCTGTGAAATCCCATGAGAAACCATATTTATTCAGTTAATAGAAGTAATGGAAGACATTTTTAACACACTGAAGCCAAATATAGTTTCCTTTCGAAGTGGAACTCAACACTGTGTCTTGGATCAACACTATGGGGAATGCCATCAGCGTGACCGGTGTCTGAAGCACATGTAATCTCACCTTTCACATCTCCTTAAGACAAATAAGTTGATGGCATGTGCTGTGGGCCCTTATACTTTTGGGCACTCCACTTATGATGTCACAGGCTGTCTCCAGCCAATGAAACTGGAGTGTGTTTACACATGCTTCAGACACCGGTCACGCTGATGTCGTTTCACATAGCATCGATCGAAGATGCAGTGTCTTGTTCCCATTCTCAGGGAACCATGGTTACAGTCGTAACATTTTAGAATATTTAAATGTATTTAAATTTAGATTAAAAAAAAACTGATACAGTTTACCATACATTTTTCTTGCCATGAAAATTGCCACAGAAGCTGGAATGGTGTTAAAAACAAACAATCAAACTGATTAATTTTCAAAGTAATGATGATAGTTTCAAAGTCTCACGAATCAGTGAAATGGTTGTCTTTATTTGCCATTTCATGCCTTTAAGATGGATTATGGAAAGACCAACATTTTAATTTTGGCTTATCTAATTGTATATGCAGCTGTGAGCTTTTACTGCAGATGAAAAGAGACAAGACAGACATGAATGATTTTAAAGCAAAGCTATTCCATTACTAACAATCACTCTAATGTTTCCTAAAGGTAAAGTTTTAATTCTGGATCTGTATAATGGCATTCTTGGCAGAGCACTGTATGTTTTGAGTTATTTGAAAATGGTGCAGTTCCCTATATTTTGCCACTTGAACACAGGCACCCCTTTGCTGCTGTTCACTTAGACTGTCAAATGACTTTCAAGCATGAAATGAATTTGGGTACATCTCACTAGTCTACCCTGTCCTGTTGTTCCTCTGAGATGGTTCTCCAGAGAGGAACTGTCTTAATAGAATGAAACAATGAAAAACACTGGCAAGTCAGTCTACAGTGTAAATAGGGTGAGAGAAACTCCTGTATCAGAATGTAAATCTTGACTGAATGGAGGACAGGTCTCTAAATTTTACATTATTTGATTGAAGATGATGTCAGTTTCCCATATGGCATACACTTATTTTAGTTTTGGAGTTATACAGAGTTCCCCTGACTTTTGAAAATCCTTTTCACCACATTTTTTGACTCATCATTCTGCCAAGCATTGACTGTAAAGTTGTCAAACAAAGACAGAATACTCTATTATCAGCAATTCATGCAGTGCCTTAAATGTACATTACCCAAAACCATGACAGAAAAGGCTGTAGTTTAATATAAATAACATAATGTAAACAGTGGCAATTTGTCCAGGAGACTTAGTCAATGACTTAATCACATTTTATAGATACTAGACTCAAAGTGATGAATGAATTAATTAGTTTTTAAAATCTATTAAAATAGAAAACAGTTCTTTTAAATTGTATTACTATCACAGTATTATTGTTTTTACTGTATTTTTCATCAAATATATGCAGCCTTAGAGAGCAAAAGAGGCTTCTTTGCAACCTCAAACATTTGAACAGTAGTGTATAAATTAATATACATGTTCTTCATGTATATGTTTTATTCATAAGTGGTTTAAAATCCAGATATGACATATCTGGTAGTCCAGTACTCTGAACTTTTCTTATGTTTCTGCAATTTTTCATCATTAATATCCCCATAACATAATTTACAGTCTAATGCAATTCTGAAGATTTGAGATATCAAAAAGCTGAGAAATGTCAAGCAGTGAGATGACAATAAGGAGATTGTATTTTTACACACACTGATTGATATTAACATAAATAAATTTGATTTTGTGCGCACATTTTAACATAATGTGAAGGACATGAATGGGAGAATTCATTATTTCATAATATTATAGTGCGTAAAGTGCGAAACTCAGCTTAACAAATTCCAACAGTTGTCCTTTGTAGAATTATTTGCATTCTTGGGATGTTTAGCTGATATTTCTAGGGAAAACCTGTATATGTCATATGTTTGGTGGCATTCATGAGGACTACTAAAAATAACAACAGCAGGCTAACTAGTGCTGACTGACCGCATAGTGTGTGTTGGCGGGCCATTAATGTAAACACAGTGGGTTGTGTATAAACCGAAAGTACACAGACAGGAATAAAGATCAGAAGTGTACCTTGCAGCCAGACGGTGGAAGAGAGAACTTCATAGGTTTTGAGCTGCTGTGATGATAAAAGAAACTTTTCTCCAACCTACATACACTGGGGCTTGCAGTAGTATGGCTGTTTTCTTGTTTTATTTATTTGTCTGAAATCTCTGAATGTTTTGGTTTCCACCTGTCTTTCCTTGCCCTGCAGGTCTCTTTTTAAAAGTTAGTATTACGGTACATTTGCGTCATCAATGTGAGAACTAGCGGCAGCTGTTTTACCACTGTAACCAGGTAACAACTGGAGAAGAAGATGCCAAAAATGGAAAGTGGTGTTTGCTTCACTTCACTCAAAATGACACATGTGTATTGCATGTGTCTGCTGCTGATCCATCAGTTTGCATTTTTTGCAAATCTTGCAAAGGCATTATTAGCAGTGAGAAATGCTTTATAATAGTAGTTGACCGATACTGATTTCTTTTGATTGCATATGCCGTTATATTAGAGAGCAGGGTGGCTGATGGCCTATATACAGTCAAACCAAAAATTAATCAGACACCATGAACATTTCATTCATTATTACAATTTATTCACTATAGTTTAAAAAAAAGGTAATAAAATATGACAAGATCTCAGAGTTAAACTGTGTCAGAAAAAAATAATCTTAATTATGTCAGATAACACTTAAGCAAAAACATGGTCAGGTCAAAGTGTCTTGGTTCCAAATTTTTATCAGTTTTACTGGTAGTCCACTGTATGAAGAATGTTTGGGTATAATATGTCACAGTTTACTTTATTTTGCTATCCTCACTTACATAAATGAACTATAGTGTTCTGCACCCACTAGTAAAAACATATAAAAAATATCTATAGTCTGAATAATTTTTGGTTTGACTCTGTATATAATGTTTAAGTAATATATAAATGTTTAAGTTATTTATATAAGTATAATAAATAACATGTTTAAATAATATGTTTAATAAATAACACACACACACACACACACACACACACACACACACACACACACACACGTATATATATATATATATATATATATATATACACACACACACACAGTGGCATGAAAAAGTATGTGAACCCCTTCCAGAATCTTTGAAAAGGAGAATTATTTTAATAAAATAAGAGGGATAATAAAAAAATGCATGTTATTTTTGGTTTAGTACTGTCCTGAGTAAGATATTTTACATAAAAGATGTTTGCATTTAGTTCACAAGACAAAACAATAGCTGAATTTATTAAAATAAGTATATGAACCATTGATTCTCAATACTGTGTGTGGTTACGTGATGATCTACGACTGTTTTTATGTTTTGTGATGGTTGTTCATGAGTCCCTTGTTTGTCCTGAGCAGTTAAACTGAGCTCTTTTCTTCAGAAAAATCCTCCAGGTCCTGCAGATTCTTCAGGTTTCAAGCATTTTTGCATATTAAAATAATTCTCATTTTCACAGATTCTGCAAGGGGTTCACATACTTGTTCATGCCACTGTATACATATATATACAGTGGGTACGGAAAATATCCAGACCCCCTTAAAATTTTCACTCTTTGTTATATTGCAGCCATTTGCTAAAATCATTTAAGTTCATTTTTTCCCCGACTGGTGGAGGGCTGCAGTGATGGTTGACTTTCTACAACTTTCTCCCAACTAGCTCAGTTCGGCCGGACGGCCAGCTCTAGGAAGGGTTCTGGTCATCCCAAACATCTTCCATTTAAGGATTATGGAGGCCACTGTGCTCTTAGGAACCTTAAGTGCAGCAGAATTTTTTTTGTAACCTTGGCCAGATCTGTGCCTTGCCACAATTCTGTCTCTGAGCTCTTCAGGCAGTTCCTTTGACCTCATGATTCTCATTTGCTCTGACATGCACTGTGAGCTGTAAGGTCTTATATAGACAGGTGTGTGGCTTTCCTAATCAAGTCCAATCAGTATAATCAAACACAGCTGGACTCAAATGAAGGTGTAGAACCATCTCAAGGATGATCAGAAGAAATGGACAGCACCTGAGTTAAATATATGAGTGTCACAGCAAAGGGTCTGAATACTTAGGACCATGTGATATTTCAGTTTTTCTTTTTTAATAAATCTGCAAAAATGTCAACAATTCTGTGTTTTTCTGTCAATATGGGGTGCTGTGTGTACATTGATGAGGAAAAAAAATGAACGTAAATGATTATAGCAAATGGCTGCAATATAACAAAGAGTGAAAAATTTAAGGGGGTCTGAATACTTTCTGTACCAACTGTATCACAATATTTAATTTAAAAATACTAAAAACATAACAATTGCTGTATTTTTAAATTTTATTTTAAATAATATTTACTAAATCAGAAACAAATCATTTGAAAATGAATATGAAAAAATAGATCTTTAAAATAAACAGATTTATACTTTGGATTTGCAACTTTTTTAATGCTGCAATCCTATTATAATTTTTTCACAAATAAAGAAATTGTTAAAAATATGAACAAAAATAAAGTGAACTGCATATTTGCTGAATGTTGATGGTAGATTAAAGTAAAAGCCAGCACTATACCATTTCATATACTATTTACTTTCTTTTTTAATAACCGTCTAATAATTGAGAAAAAAACGTTAAACAGAGACAGTAAACTAATATAAACTAAATAAACGTTACTTCTACAAATTACTTTAGATTGATTTCATACTAATTGCAGATCACATGAATGGTATTCCAGGGCAGTTCCTGCTGTTTGAAAGCAACATTCTTACCAAAATATCTGCCATCAAATAGACTGGACCTAAAGCTTTAGTGTGAACAACCCAAAAACTGAAGTTGATCCTGTCTGCATTGGGGTTATTAGTCCAAAAGTGCCGCAATGCTGTACTTAACTGAATGTGTTATTTTCCCCTGTCCTTTGTGTTTTGGTCTATAGCAAACGTTGGGGATTGCAGCAGTGTAGCGCTGTCAAAGGTAAAACATAATTTTGACACTGAAGACTGACAAAGGCCTATTAATTAGTGGAGTTTCATTAATCCAGGCAGC
Organism: Megalobrama amblycephala; assembly: GCF_018812025.1. Classification (NCBI taxonomy): domain Eukaryota; kingdom Metazoa; phylum Chordata; class Actinopteri; order Cypriniformes; family Xenocyprididae; genus Megalobrama; species Megalobrama amblycephala. The sequence goes on from NC_063049.1 coordinate 19,179,322, forward strand.
TAATTATCCCAGGAGCATGATTTGTGAGCTTATCTGGAGAGATAAGGAGTTAAATATGATGATAGTTCTGCTTATCCCTGCTATGGGTAATTGTAATTACTACAGTATAGTGTAAAGGGAACATTGGCAAATTGTCTCAGATTAAAAAATCATTATCGTTCTCCAATGAACATGCAGCCTGGTCTCCTGGTTTATTATGAAAACAATGTAGCAATTTGGCATAAACCGAGACAGCAGATTATTGCTAGCAATTAAGATTCATTCTTTCACGACAGCTTTTATTCATAACTGGCATAATGTCATGGGCTGTCAACAGCGTGACAAGGGCTTCTTATGAATCTGACACAGGTATAAATGACTCCATATCCTGGCTCTTTACCACACTGGGTAAAAGCTCTAATTAAATGTCCTTGAATTCCTGCACTGATTCAAACATACGGCTTACATTATTCTTTCTGTGGACGGTTATTCATGGCTCGTGCTCTGATCTTTCAAATATTAGTACCACGCTGACCTCATTCCTTTCTTTCCATTATATGTATATTTTTGGATTTGATTGTATGCGAAGTAGAAGGGGAAATTCATCTCAATGGATTGGCCACACTGCAGAATCCACTGCAATGAAGCTGGAGTTTGTCTAAGAATGAGAGTGGTTTGGTGGAGCAGCAATTAGAATCAGCTTTGATTTTCTTTCAGGCTGGATGATGAAAGCTGGCACTTTTACACAATCATATCTCAAAGCCATTTCTAAGGTCCATGACCTGCTGCTCATGTTACTCATGCAGTTACTGCAATGCAAACAAGAAGTTTTAGAGGAAACATATGCTTTTATGTTTTGTACTATCTTTTTGTTCGTCTTACTAGTATTATTATTAGCTTTTTGTTGTTTTTACATTGCCTACACTTCATTTGTGGGTCCATGTAATGCATATTTTATTTATATTTTTTTGGATTAGTTAAGGTTGTAAAATGTCATGTGGTGCAACCCTCACAAAAAACATTGATATTTATTAATTGATAATTCATGATATTTGAAATAATAAGTTTCTTTCTTTTTTTTTTTTTTTTTTTTGAGAATAATAGGCTATATAATTCTGGGGCCCGTTCTTCGTATGTTGCTAACTCTGTTAGCTGGATTTGATTGATGACGATTTAGCATGATCTTGGATTGTTCGGTTCTTCAACGCTCATCCTGGACTTACTATATAGCAATTGGTCCGTAAGCTCGTGAGCAGGCTTATTTCATGTAAACAGGATTAGATCGCATCTTTTTAATTGGAATTGATAATTAAAATCTATCCCAGCCACTGCTAATTTATTTCAAGAGTAGCTACTCTACTTATCCAGGGAGTCCAGGGACAATAATTTAAAATGATAATAATTTACAAATTAATTTGAAAATAATATTATAAATGTTGTGTAGTCTTACTAGTTTATAATACTATAGGCACAGCCAGTTTTACTCATTGAAAGATTTATTTGTGATGGAATAATTGCTTTACAATTGTATTGGAGTCTTACGCACATGCTTGTACAGTTATTATGAGTCGTGCATTAAAGGTACAATATGTAGGATTTCTGTCCGCTAGAGGTCGCTAGAGGCCTATTCAAAACAAAGGCGTAGCTTGATGACAGCAAGTTTGAACGCGCCGCTTCCGCTTTTCCGGTCATGAGTATGAGGTAACGCAGCTGTGTTTTTCATAATAGATACATTTGAGAGTATTGAAAATGATGTTATAATGTTACTCTGTACGTTCACTCGGTGGCTGCTGTGAAACACTTGTTGCACACTGCAGTAAGATAGATCGATTTTAGAATATCATATTAAATACTGGATGTCTTGTGTTGATAAATGGCATGCAATTAATTTTAAAACGTATTGTATGATGGAGGAAATTCTGTATTACTGTTACTAAAAATAAAGCTGCTTCTGATTATGTTATGTTAGCTACTTGACAAAATAGTGTTTTTCTCTGAGGCATGGTAAAAGCATGGTACTCGCAAAAAATCACGAAAATTAGATTTAAACAATAAGACTAAATGTGTTGAGCTATATAACAATAATTAGTTCTGTCTATAAACGTAACCAAACAGTTGTTCCCTTGCCTATTAAAACATGTAATATATTAAAGCGTCTTTAGTGTTTCCATGGGTTCTACAAAATAAAACCGGAAACCGAGGGTAACGCGGGTATGACGCAATTGACAGGCGACTCCTCACATGTCCTGGAGCCTTGGTTAAAATCACGATTTTCTAACGATTTACAAATAGTTGGAAACATTTGCGATATTGTAAGTAGTCAAGTGAACAAAATATATAACCCTGGCCTAGTGGTTTTTGGATATTTTACTGCAAAAATATTACATATTGCACCTTTAATTTGAATGGTGACAGCTATTTATAGGAGTGGCTTGATGCAGCGCAGGAGATGCAGATAACTTGATCTTGACTTTAATTAATTTTTAATTAAAACTTTAATTAATGCTGTCACGTAACAAATCTGCTTCAAAGATAAAATTAAATGAATTGCGAATTACAACATTGAAATAAAAATGTAATGACTATACAAATGCTCGTGAATCGAAATAATTGGGAATCATATAAAAAACAAAAAAAAAAACAGTGCACATTTCATTTATCTATTATAACATTTATGTTGTAATGTCATTTTGTTCGCTTGGCTGTTTCATTTTAAAGGTCCAGAAAATTGTCAAGTTTTTCATCAGGTGTCTTTTCTAATGATATGATGTCACTATGTTTCTGTCTTGCCGCCAGCCAATCGCTGCATTGCTGATCGTGGTTTCAAGTATCGATACATCTGTCTTTTTCAAGGAACACCAGAACACACAGTAATCTCAGACAACTTAATCCTAATATTTTAATCCAATCCACAAATTCGTTTGAAGAACCAAATTAGCCAGAGATCAGTTATCACGATTAGAAGATCTAGCATCTGTCAAATCATCTCAGATGTATTTAGTAAGGTACGAAGAACGGACCCCTGGTCATTATATATGATCATTATATTTGACCATTTTATATATATATATATATATATATATATATATATATATATATATATATAATCTGCTTAGACTAGTTTTACAAGTTAGTCAAACTGTTACTGCTAGTTGGTCAGACTAGTTCTTAAGACACAGTCTTAAGGCCAGTAACACTTTGGCCTCTGATCTGACTCAACCTACAGATGTTATGTTTGACCATGCTAAAGTATTTTAAAAAGACAGACAAGGAAAAAAATGGCTGCCTCAGCTTCACTGGGTCTAGTCAGTGTTGTCAATCTTCCGGAGAAGATTGGGATCAATTCCACTATGTGTGCTATTCTGACTTCAGCACGGCTCCCATTAGATGTTTACTTCACTTCAAATCATAGAGGAGAGAAGTGCGCCCACAACCGTCAAAGGATTTAGCACCTGAGAGTAAGAAAGCTGCAGCATTCTGAAACAATCACAGCGGTGAAAATGGAAGCAGATTGGGCCTGCTGTGGTCTGATTGATTTGTCTCGGACGAGGGTAAAAGAAAAGTTCCTTCTGTGAAAATTTTAAAAGATGAACCATCTATGGGTCACATTGTGAAGACACACCTCCTACTATTCCACAGCTATTATACAACTCCACAGCTATTTTCAAAGTGATACAGCAGTTGATTTTTCATTAACAATTTGGTTAAACATATCTTGCTATCTACCATATGCAATTCTCTACCAAAATCTCCTGAAAACCTCTATTCACAGGTTGCATTCAGGCAAGTTTTATAGGGAATCAAAATGGATCTTGTTGACTTTTCTAATAACCTTTGTGAAAAAAATAAGTAGATATCAGAATTCTTTTAAAATGAGTACTTATTAAAAAAATAATATACTTGTGTGAAAACTGAACGTAATACTGCATGTCAATTGCAATTAAATGAACATGCATTATAGTTAAAATTTAATAAATTAACGATTAGCTGAACTTTAAAGTGCTTTTTTGAGCCACTAAAGTAGGATTTAAATACATGTACATGTGTTTTAAGTGTCCTTAAAATATGGTTTGTGTAAACTAAAATATACTTTAATATAATTTCTATTACAACTTGTATGCCATGTATTTAAATACCTTTTTAATGATGAACTTAGAATGTAGTACGTTTAAAATATATTCATTTTAAATATAATATTGAATAAAACACTACAGTTAAAATTATGATCATGTATTTGTGCTCACATCAAAATTAATGTAGTGTACTTCTTTAAAGCATGGCATTATACATTTTTTTTTGATGATTTAAAATGTACTTTAAAGTAAAGCGTCTAATTTGACATTGTTACAAACTGCACTTTTAAGTGTTCTTTAATGTCCTAAGAAAGTCATAAATGTGTATTCATTTTTAAATAAAGCCTTTTATTATGTCATAGTAACAGAAAGGTATGTCCCCATGTTGGTGCAGAACACACACTTTTATTTTGTATTATCTTTTTGATCTATGTTATGTATTTTGACTGGATACTAGACTTGTCAACACCACTTGTCTGAGTTGTTGTCGCAGTTTTTTTTTGCCACGTGTCTGGCCTCGGTGCTTATGCTACCTCTAGGTAAATGCTGTGGTATTTGACACATAAATGTTGAATGCTCTTTTTGTCTTTCAAGAGCATGTAAATCTCTCCACGGTCACATTTGAAAGAAGCTTTTCTCACTCTCAAGCTGATGACTGATGAAAAGTAAAAGGGTGTCTGAGAAGTCGGCAGTGACTCACTGTTTTAATTGGTATAGACAGATCCACATCTATTAAAATAAACTGCAGGTAATGCATTTATGTACTGTAGGATTAAAAGCCTAAGTCCGCTTTGGAAATCTTGGATTTTTTATTTCATCTAAATAAACAGTTTTAGAAATTAACAATAAACCAAGACCGTACTATTAACAATTTTATGAACAAAAAGTTAAATATACAGGACAACGACACCATTAACTCCAACTTACCATTAACTATACAACTCTGAGCCATTGGTCCCACCCAATGTCCTGCCCACCCTATTGTCACTATCATCACCGCTGGATCCATCAAACTCCTAAGACTCACCTGCCTTGCTGATTCCTCGCAGCTCCTCGGCTTTGCCTCGGACCCCTTCACCACCAGCGTGACTCTGTGAAGCTGATGCTTGGGCTTTACCCCGGGCCTCCAGGGCCATTGCTCCATCTTGGCCTGTCAGCCAGTCGGCTCTGCCTTGGCTCTACCCTTTCTCAGCCCCACCTTGGTCCACCAGGCTTCACTGGGCACCCTCGTCCTTCTGGCTCCACCTTGGTCCATTGTCACCTTGGTTTTGTTGTGGACTTGCACACCTCCAGCTGGTCCTCAGCCCTCCATCCCTTCGGCTTCACCTGTCTCCTCCTTACCTCCAGCTCCACTTTGGTCCTCACTCCCTCCGGTGTCATCCTGTTCTGCCAGGCCCTCATCCTCACCTCGGTCCCTCAAGCTGGCGGCATCGCCTAGGACTTCCGGGACTACGATGTTGCTCTGGACCATCGTCCTCAAAGCTTTGCATGCGTCTACAAGGTTGATAGCTCTGCCCCAATCAGTAGTCCCCAAAGGCTCCGCCCAGGAGGTCTCTCAGGGCTCCACCTTGGCTCCTCCTTCCTTCATCTTTGCTATAGCATCCACAGCAGCAAGTTCTTCCGGTTCCCTGCCCTTCGCCAGTTCCTCGTCCACCTCCAAAACCCCCGCCCTCCACTCTGGTACTCTCGTCTGGTGGGAAGGGGGACTAATGTCACGGTTATGTTATAATGCGTTGTATTTTTGCATTGTGTTTTTGTTCATGTTCCTGTGTTTGCTTTCAGTTTAGTTCCCTGTTTCCATAGTTACTACGTTCTCCCTGTTTGTTACCTAGGTTACTGATTAATCTCACCTGTATCTAGTTTAGTTCTCTTTGTATAAGTACTCCATGTTTTGTTCATTCCTCTGTCGGTTCTCGTTGTGATTTAGTGTCGTTAATGTGATTTATTCATGTATTCTCCTAGTTATATACTCTGTGTGTTTATTAAAGTTTCCTTGGAGAAAGAAATATAGGAATACATGTGACTACAGGACTAAACCGTTTTCAAAAATTGAATGCGTTTTTTTTATTAAATTCACAAAGAATGCAAAATGAAAGACATTTCTCTAGTGGTCTCCGACTTTTGGTGCCCCATGTATGTGTGTGCATGGAAGTATCAGGTATAGAGAGACCTGGAGTGCTCTGGCTGTCCTTAAATCTGTGCCAGTAGGAGTGACATCATATTTGCCATCTTCCTGTGTGGGAGGTGGCCGGAGGGCACCCAGTTTCAGACTTCAAGAAGAATTATTGTCATCTGAGCATGATGGTGCTGCAGGGCTGAAAACTCTGAATATGTGTATTGGCGCATGTATACAAGTATGAATCTAAACTGATTCAAATGCCTGCTTTCATCATCTTGCCTACACAATCTACATCTTGGCACTGGTGCTGTTAAACAAATCCTTCATGTGTAACAGAGTTAAAAAGAACAATTATTCTAATGATATTCATGGTGTTGAATTACATGAAATTAGAGGATAAACTAAATCAAATGGTGTTTTGGTGCCCCCTAGTGGTTAATGCATTGCAGACATCCATTATTTTGTCCTTTTGCGCCTACCGTAGTTCATCAGAAAATGGCTGACACTGCTGCGGGTAAGCGTCTTTCTCTTCTCTCCTGTTTATTGTGCTAAAATTTTTTATAAAAATTGTGTTTATATGAGTAAAGAAGGTAGAAATACTTTGATTAAACATGAATAAATAAAAAAGACGACTACAACAATACATGGTTTATATGTTTTCTTCAAGCCTTCTCGGGTATTTCCGTAATAATAAAGTATATTTATAATCCAATGCTAATCAAAATGCTATTTCAAACACTCAACTGACGTTATGAAGTGAGTTTGGAGTAAAAATAAATGTTGTCTTTTGTTAAAAAAGAAGTTCATAAAGGCTTCTCATGTTTGGAAAATTTGTATATTTGACGTATGTTTTTTTTTTTTCTAATGCAGTGCTCTCAGATGGAGCATCATTTACTACTGATCACAGAGCAGCTCTTCACTAACACGCTGCGTACATAATTATATAATTAAAAATCGTAGCCTTTGTGATGTCATAATCGCACTAAGCCAAATCGCGATTTTGATTCAATTACGATTAATCGTGCAACCCTAACGATGAGTTGGATGAGTTTATATGTCCGATGGAAACTTTGAGTAATTATCGTTGTACCTCGTGCCTCATACAGTGAAATTAAAGGGATAGTTCACCAAAAATGAAAATTTGATGTTTATCTGCTTACCCCCAGGACATCCAAGATGTAGGTGACTTTGTTTCTTCAGTAGAACACAGATGATTATTTTTAACTCCAACCGTTGCAGTCTGTCAGTCGTATAATGCATGGCAATGGTAACAAAATCTATGAGTAAAAAAAAAAACATGCACAGACAAATCCAAATTAAACGCTGCGGCTTGTGATGACATTTTGATGTCTTAAGACATGAAACGATCAGTTTGTGCTAGAAACCGAACAGTTTTACCTCTAATACACCACTATGTCCAACTGCCTTGAGCGCGCACATGGCATTCGCTGCGTGAGGTGTGTACGCGCTCTGGCGGAAGTGATCTCTTGCGCGTATACGTCATTCATTGTTTACACAGTGCACAAACATTGTAGGTATGAAGGCTAATCAAATTGGTACTTACTTGCTCTTATCCATATTGTTCAAACCGACTTAAAACTAAAAGGTTACGTTTTCTCGCGCCAACTCATTTGGGAGTGGTGACTTTCCATGTATTCCCAACTTCTGAGCCTGCTCGCCTGAAGTTATGGCTGATTGCTCTTCGGCTGGATGTCAACACACCCATTAACATACTAAAGTTGTTGAGGGTCTGCAGCGATCAATTTTCCCCTGATGATTTTACATGTTCAGGAGAGGGTCACATATGACTTAAACCATCAACTGTGCCTATGGTTTTTCCATTTCGGTTTCTCAAACAAACCGATCGTTTCGTGTCTTAGGACATCAATGTGTCGTCACGAGCCGCATGGTTTAATTTGGATTTGTCTGTGCAAGTTTTTTTGACTCTTATAGATGGAGTTCCTATTGACATGCATTATACGACTGACAGACGGCAACGGTTGTTAAAAATCATAATTTGTGTTCTACTGAAGAAACAAAGTCTCCTACATCTTTGATGTCCTGGGGGTAAGCAGATAAACACCAAATTATCATTTTTGGGTGAACTATCCCTTTAACGTGCTGCTGCTGATGTAGCATCAGATGGCTAAATGGAAAACACACTGTTACCCTTAATGAGAGTTTTTTTCATTTTATGTTTTTCTTATTTCAGTGGTATTTATCTGCAGTGTTTTTCACCCTGTCTAAATAATACATTTTGATGTATTTCTCAGGTATGTGATTTTCATGTAGATTCTTTTTGTTATTTTGTTAACATGGAAATGTTACAAGTTATATGTAGTTTAGCAGAAAATGGCTCACACTGCTGTGGTGGTATATGTCTGCAGTGTTTTTCACCCTGTCTAAATAATACATTTTGATGTATTTCTCAGACAAGATTGTTGCTGCGGAGAATTAAAAGAACAGACAACCAGAGTCTTGTGTGCGTCATCCATTTAAAGTTCGTGACGGTTGAGCGGGATGTAAGGCCACATCGGGAACGACAAACATTACACATGCAAACAATGTAGCTTACTCCTTAAATGAGCTCAGCCTGTTTCCAAAAAGCCTGTCAATCACACTATCGATCAGTAAGCTTCTGTACCAGATATCTATATCTGTGCAGTAGGCATTAGGCTATCCACTTTGTAGTTTTGGGGAAGCTACTTTAAAACTGTAGCTTGCTAAGCTACAAACTAACAAGTTACAGTACAGTCAAACTGCACTTTTGAAAAAAAGTGAAGGTGCTAAAGCAGAAATTTTATACAACTATTATAATTAACTTAGTATATATTTATTATAATTGTGTTATATACAGTTTAATCAGATCTACACTGTTAAATTTACTGTAAAAAAACTGGTTAACAGAAATTCACTGTAAAAAAAAATAAAAAACAAGGTGACAGTGTTTCAGGTATTACTAAAAGGGCATATTAGTTACTTGAATATTTTATTAAGTGATTAATGTCAATATATCAAGATACCTGGATCTACTGAAAGCTGCTTTTTACCTTAAAATTTACTGATAACCACCATGATAATACAGGTGTTATAATAGAAAGCCACATGATGAATGTCATCATGTTCATCATAAGTACCTGTCCATAAAACATAGCCAGTACTTGCATATATATGGTGCATATCATATACACAAACACAAAAACCATCAAGATAATATACAACACTAAAATAATACCATAAACATGAACTAAATAACAGGAAATATAACACAAATTATCCTAATGTCATTACTGATACAAGTAATAATAAGAAACAAAACTATTTAATTGAAATTTTATTATATGTGATGTTCATATATGATGTACAATCCCGATTCCAAAAAAGTTGGGACACTGTACAAATTGTGTCTAAAAAAGGAATGCAATAATTTACAAATCTCCTAAACTTATATTTTATTCACAATAGAATATAGATAACATATCAAATGTTGAAAGTGAGACATTTTGAAATGTCATGCCAAATATTGGCTCATTTTGGATTTCATGAGAGCTACACATTCCAAAAAAGTTGGGACAGGTAGCAATAAGAGGCCAGAAAAGTTAAATGTACATATAAGGAACAGCTGAAGGAAAAATTTGCAACTTATTAGGTCAATTGGCAACATGATTGGGTATAAAAAGAGCCTCTCAGAGTGGCAGTGTCTCTCAGAAGTCAAGATGGGCAGAGGATCACCAATTCCCCCAATGCTGTGGCGAAAAACAGTGGAGCAATATCAGAAAGGAGTTTCTCAGAGAAAAAATGCAAAGAGTTTGAAGTTATCATCATCTACAGTGCATAATATCATCTAAAGATTCAGAGAATCTGGAACAATCTCTGTGCGTAAGGGTCAAGGCCAGAAAACCATACTGGATGCCCATGATCTTCGGGCCCTTAGACGGCACTGCATCACATACAGGAATGCTACTGTAATGGAAATCACAACATGGGCTCAGGAATACTTCCAGAAAACATTGTCAGTGAACACAATCCACTCGCCGTTGTCGGCTAAAATTTTATAGGTCAAAAAAGAAGCCATATCTAAACATGATCCAGAAGCGCAGGCGTTTTCTCTGGGCCAAGGATAATTTAAAATGGACTGTGGCAAAGTGGAAAACTGTTCTGTGGTCAGACGAATCAAAATTTGAAGTTCTTTTTGGAAAACTGGGACGCCATGTCATCCGGACTAAAGAGGACAAGGACAACCCAAGTTGTTATCAGCGCTCAGTTCAGAAGCCTGCATCTCTGATGGTATCGGGTTGCATGAGTGTGTGTGGCATGGGCAGCTTACACATCTGGAAAGGCACCATCAATGCTGAAAGGTATATCCAAGTTCTAGAACAACATATGCTCCCATCCAGACGTTGTCTCTTTCAGGGAAGACCTTGCATTTTCCAACATGACAATGCCAGACCACATACTGCATCAATTACAACATCATGACTGCGTAGAAGAAGGAACCGGGTACTGAAATGGCCAGCCTGCAGTCCAGATCTTTCACCCATAGAAAACATTTGGCCCATCATAAAGAGGAAGATGCGACAAAGAAGACCTAAGACAGTCGAGCAACTAGAAGCCTGTATTAGACAAGAATGGGACAACATTCCTATTCCTAAACTTGAGCAACTTGTCTCCTCAGTCCCTAGATGTTATAAAAAGAAGAGTGGATGCCACACAGTGGTAAACATGGCCTTGTCCCAACTTTTTTGAGATGTGTTGATGCCATGAAATTTAAAATCAACTTATTTTTCCCTTAAAATGATACATTTTCTCAGTTTAAACATTTGATATGTCATCTATGTTGTATTCTGAATAAAATATTGAAATTTGAAACTTCCACATTCTGTTTTTATTCACAATTTTTACAGTGTCCCAACTTTTTTGGAATCGGGTTTGTATATGTACATATAAAATGACTCTGACTTTTATTGCCTACCTGATCTGATCATAAGCTAATGTGGCTAAAAGGACAATGTAATGTTTGAGGAACTAAATGTTCAAATTTTCAGTGTTTTGTTAATTTTTTGTATCATTTCATACTAGAACAAGAGCATTTGGATGAAAGCCAAGATATCTGAAAGCCGAGATATTTTTTCAGTCACACTTATTTCCCCCTTCGCTCACTTGTGAGAAGTCATAATGAGGAAGTTGTAGATTAAATCGCAATGAAATCAATGTATGTAATGTATCTTTAGTGAATGGCCTCACTTAAAAGTTTTCAAACTAGAAAACTATGAACTCCATCTCTGAGATCTGTAAAAGGCTCATGACCGATGCTGCTTCAGTTTCTAGCAAGTCTTCCAACAGACGTTATTGCAACGGCAGCTGTATCGTACGGGCGGTGGGACGAAGCTCTCCAACAATCACATCCTACAAAAGCCGGTAGAACTCACACTTCAAATCTGAGAGCGTTAGAGAAACAAACCTCTCTTCATAGAATCCAAAGCTTCCTCCAGCCAAACATGGGCTCCATTAGACATTCTCTCTGGCTGCTCACCCTCGTGGGATCACTGGGCTTCCTTCTATTTCTTTAGCTCTATTACTTTTTATTTCCAATACTACCATGTCACCCAACTACATGAGGAGACTAGAAGCGAGATTGACTTTCCTGCAGTTACACTGTGCAACATGAACCCAGCCTGGCTGTCTGCTCTCACGCTCTGTGATTTGCAACACATTGGAGGGATTTGGTGCATTCCTGTGGACACCTTCCTTACTAACCACACCAGCCAAACAGACGACGCGTAAGTGCAGCAACTCAACATCACAGAGCTGAAGTGCGACCTGTGCAGTTTTGACTGGCAGGAGGTGTATGATCGAGCCGCTCAACTCCTCTGGGGCATGGTGAAATCTTGTCGTTTTCAGGGACTGCACTACACCCTTGAAGACTTTGAATCTGTGCGTAATCCCTGGCTCTTGCCTTTGAACTTTAATCCATTCAGCTCCCTGTAGCTGTGGGCCAGTGTTGTCTGCGAGAGGTGTCTAGGAACCACCTTCTTTGCATATAAACTTCCCTCTACTGAAGAATCAAACTTAGCAAATAGGTTATGACGAGAATAGATTAAGATGAGTTTTTTTATAGGTAATTCATCTGACATCTTCTAAGGCCTTCGCACAAGTACTGTGAAATTACAATATAACCACTACGAGAACGTCTTGTCTTTTCCGCTCTCTCTTTTAACCACAAAAAAACTAACTAGACTTCAAAGCTTGAAACAGATTCTGTTTGAAGTTACTTTCTTTTTCAGGTGCACTGAAGGTTTTGGACCACCTGTCTTAGTAAAACAGAGGGTTGAAAAATGAAATTCGAGATAAGTAAAGTGTCTATCATTTTTTTTATTGCTTTTATTTCATTTTAGATGTGTAAATTTAAGGGAACATCATCGCAATCAATTAACTGATACACAGTAATGTAACTGATAGTTGTGTGCAATGTAAATGTTTGGTCCAACCTCTTGGAGAGTGAACAGTCAGCTCATTTTCATTTATTATCTAAAGGTTTCAATGAAAAAAAGAACAACATTAATAAAAGTGCAGCTACTTCAATCTTTGATGAATAGAAATTTCAAAAGGACAGCATTTATTTGAAATGGACATCTTTTATAACATTATAAGGCCCGGTTTCACAGACGAGGCTTAGATTATGTCAGGATTAGGCCTTAGTTCAATTAGGACATTTAAGTAGATTTTATAAACGTACCTTTGAAAAAAATATTACTAGTGTGCATCTTGAGACAAAACAATGGCACTGGCATAAGATATGTCAGTGCAAATTGATTTCAGTTAAAGGATTAGTTCACTTTCAAGTTAAAATTTGCTGATAATTTACTCACCCCCATGTCATCCAAGATGTTCATGTCTTTCTTTCTTCAGTCGAAAAGAAATTAAGGTTTTTGATGAAAACATTCCAGGATTTTTCTCCATATATTGGACTTCAATGGCCTCTAAATGGTTGAATGTCAAAATTACAGTTTACAGCGATCCCAGACGAGAAATAAGGGTCTTATCTAGAGAAACCATCGCCCATTTTCTAAAAAAAATTAAAAATTGTATACGTTTTAACCATAAATGCTCATCTTGAACTAGCTCTCTTCTTCTTCTCTATTAGAATTCTGGCAGTGCAGACACTGCTAAGTGTATTACTGCCCTCCACAGGTCAAAGTTTGAACTAAATTGTCATATACAGTATGCTAGTGCAAGTATATAACAATTAGTTCAAACTTTAACCTGTGGAGGGCAGTAATACACTTAGCAGTGCCTATACTGTCGGAATTCTAATAGAGAAGAAGAAGAGAGCTAGTTCAAGATGAGCAATTATTGTTAACTTGTATAATTTTTTTTTTTTTTTGAGTGATGGTTTCTCTAGATAAAACCCTTATTCCTCATCTGGGATCGTGTAGAACGTTTTGAAGCTGCACTGAAACTGTAATTTTGACCTTAAACCGTTTGGAGGCCATTGAAGTCCACTATATGGAGAAAAATCCTTGAAAGTTTTCATCAAAAACCTCTTTCTTTTCGACTGAAGAAAGACAACATCTTGGATGACATGGGGGTGAGTAAATTATAAGGAAATTTTAATTTGAAAGTGAACTAATCCTTTAAGACAGCTCATACATGCATTTTAGTCTGGGACTAGGTTTAAGCCTTATCTGTGAAACCAGCCAAATATGTTTTTATCAGCACTTTCAACAAAACAAACAAAATACTCTTATTCCGCCGGACCTTTTGAATAGTAGTGTATTTCAGTGGTATTACTGGTAACCAGCAGGTTTTACCTTTTAGGCCATGTGCAAGTTTTTTTTTTTTTTTTCTTGTAAATAATAGGTTGTCAATGTAGTAGATTGTGAATAATTTCTTCTTCATGTGAATGCGTATTAAGCTTATACTATAAGTGACATTTAACAAAACAGTATTAATTGTTGGATATTTATTGTTCATACAGACCTCACGGACTAGAATTCTTTTATACAGCATGATCAACAGAAAGTGTCGAATATGCCGTACAGAAGTGTTAATACGTAATAATTGGTGACCTATACAGAGAGACACAAGTGGAAGGGCTTTATTTGAGATTTGTGTCATGAACTTAATTAAGCTCTGTTGTTTTCTGTAAAGGTCAGTGTATTTTACAAAGTACAGTGATTAATATTTCAGCTGAAAGAAGATCAATTCTGCACTTGTAATGTATTTGTGGGAGTGATGAATTTATTAAACTGAGATCTCTGATATCTAATTGACAGCGTACTATGATCTACTGGTGAAAATATATGGCAGTATATAATTATAGACAGACGTTACATGAACAGTTTTGTACTGCTGTGCAAACAGAGATGTTGAAATCATGGATCAAACCCAACAGAAGAACAGAAGTGACTTGGTGCAATCCATGTAAATATATCTTAAAATAGCCTTGTTATTAAAATGTCACAAACATCAAGACATTCCCATGAGGGAGGTTAGGACAAGGACAGCTGCACAGACAAAATAAATAATATACTAACTGCTCAAACACTGGGACACATGATACTGAAACGAAGAAGACATTAAACACATTGGTGAAACTCAGAATGATAGTGCTGTTTGTTTTTACATGCTGTCTAGGTTGTTTTAGTGATTCGCTGTGGAAATTGTGTCTGTGTATATATGAATTTTTTTTTTTTTGATCATTTGATTGTCCTTTGAAGAATAATTGCTGCCATGATCAATATAAAATGTACTCCGATATCTCTTGTAAAGTAATAAAACTAGCCAGTTATGAAAAAAGACCAATAAGATTTGAGCTTTTTTTTTTTTTCATTCTAAAATACAAGAAAATGTGGTAAACTTTTTGTTGAATTTGCTCTTCTCTATATAGTTCATCAAAAGCAAACAAGTTAAAGTGACATGTATGGAGTCAAAATCGATACATAGTTTTGCAAAAAGAAAAATTAAGAAATGCAAAAGAGAAATAAAGTATTGAGCAAAAAAAAAAAAAGTTTTGCAAACAAAAATAAAGAATCCCAAAAGAAAAATAAAGTATTGAGAGAAAAAAAATTGTTTTGCAAACAAAATAAAAAATTGCAAAAATTAAGATATAATTAAATGCAAAAATCAATGACGGCTACAAAAGAAGCTTATGAAATTTGATCCTATTTTATCTCTGCAACAGGTATTTTCCATGGTCACACTTACTAATTCATTGCAACTCTCCTTTTATTCTGTGTTTCAGTCAAGTGTGAGCGCGCAATACCGTTTTCCCTTTGCGCTGCACTTTTCTGTGTGTTTCACTTTATGGCACTGTTTTGATGTGGGGTGGAGTCTAGAAACTGGGGTGTGTTCAGTGGGCCTGATCAGACCTCCCTCCAAGTGACATCATCTGCTCGAGACGCAAATCAACACACAGTGTGTTCCAAACGGGATATATCGTCCAACGAAGGGCACTTCAGAGTGAAAACCATCATGGCCGCCATATTGAAGGGTCGTTCCAAACCGAAGTGCTCAAAACTGGCCACTTCAAAGGGCCCTTCGGAATGAAGAAATTCAAAGGGTACAACTGATGGACACTTCGGGCACCAATGATCCTTTGCACAGGGAAGTTGTTTGACGTCACAGAATGGGTACAGGAGGCTCGGAGTTCGATTTTTACCTATAAATGTATAGTATTTTTCTATACTACTGTAATATTTATGCGAGTTAGATTTGGTACATTATTATGGTCAAAAATGACATTGTACTTCAACAAAAATACTTTGCAGCTCCCTTTATCTGTCCATTCAAATGTTTCAAATACATAGACACAATATACAATATGGTGCGATAAACCAAAAATAAATAAATATATAAACTAATGTTAAACAAAAGGCGCAGCTTGCACATTGTACTCCTCCTTGTTTGTCTTGTTAAGATGACACAGAAGTGCGTTCCAAAAAAAGTGTTTTTTTTGACCCCTACACCCTTCATCCCTTCGAAGCTCTCACTCTGGAGGGTAAATCCTTTGAAGGGATTAGGGCATAGGGATGAGGCCTTCCGAATGGAACGCAGGCACAGATGAAAGGTAGAGACATAAGTACCTAGGAGTAATGATAGAGAGTATGTTTTCATGGAAAGACCATATAGATTGCATATAGATTGTTTTTTTTTTTTTACAAATACTAAGGATCTATTTTCTTTGCCGTTTGAGATCTTTTGGGGCAAGAAACCAGATTCTATTATTATTTTTACGTTTGTGATTATGATTGTGTTGCAGTAGACTACTGCAATTTTGTATGGTACATGTGTCTGTCTGTCAGTTTAAAACAAAGTTGATGAACCTACTAAAAATGTGCTTTAAAATAGTGGATCATTTAAAATATGAATCATCTTATCACAAAAACCTTATAAGGTTAGCTAATAATATTGTCTCTGAACCAAATCATGTGTTGTGTAATGAATTTGTACTTTTGCCATCTAATCAAAGGTATAAGGTTCCAAGATATAATCGGATTAGACTAAGGAACTCCTTTGTACACCAAGCTGTATTGGAGCTGTATAAGCCTTAAAAAAAAAATTAATCTGTAGCTGGAGCCCTGAATGTTTTATTTTTATTTCTTTATTTATTTTATGTATTGTCAGGTCTTGTCTGTGTGATAATGTTTTTTTCTTGTAATTGTGCGTGAACCTGCTGTAACCTGCTGCTTGTCTGACAATACATTTCATCATCATCATGAAGGCAACATCGCTGAGAGGCACGCGGGTGGATCGTTCCCTTGTACTCACAATTTTACTAACATTAAAATGTTTATGGGTTCGTTTTGTTAACTAAATGTGTATTAAAATCGTTTGCTTAAGTTAGAGATCATGTTAAAGTGGTGTTTATTATTAGCCATAGACTACTCGCTAATCTAAACTGTCTGAAAATAGCCAGCACCTGCCGTTTATTTCTCAGTGTGCACACTTTTATAGCATTAAAATGTTTATGGTTTCGTTTTATTAAATGTGTATTACCAGCGTTTGCTTAAAACCTGTTAACCCATGGGAGGACGCCGACATAGGCCTACTCTTTGTTTACATTAGTTCAAAGTTACTGCTAGTTTTAATGTAAGTTGTAAATGTAAATAGAATGTAATTAACTTGACTGACTAACAGTAAAATGGCTCAAGCTTCTGTTTTATTCAACATATCTTATAGTGACAGAAATTTCTGGTAACACTTTATAATAACTGCATGCTATGAAGCATTAGTTAAGCATTAGTAAATAGTTAATTCATCACTTATAAAGCATTAATAGTCATTAGTAAGCAGTTTATAAATACAGCTATAAATGCTTTATTCTTGATTTATAAGCATATCTATAATGTGTTTAATAATTGTATTTTCATACTTTATTAATAATCAATTTATCATTTCTAAATTAAGTATTACAAGTATTACATATTAATAAAGCATTTATTAACACACTAAGTAACTAATACTATATGTCTAAATAATAAGATGCATAAATGTACATTTAAATATTTTATTAATCATTGACTTACACTTTCTAAATGATCTTGAACCACTGACAACTCCTAAATAACTTGTTTGTGAATAATGTAATACATAATTTAGAAATGATAAATTGACCATTAATAAAGTATGAAAATACAATTATTAAACTCATTATAGATATGCTTATAAATCAAGAACAAAGCATTTATAGCTGTATTTATAAATGCTTACTAATGTCTATTAATGTTTTATAAATGATTAATTGACTATTTACTAGTGCTTAACTAATGCTTAACTAATGCTTCATAGCATGAGTTATTATAAAGTGTTACCAAATTTCTTAATTTGTGTAAGGAGTTTTATAAATGAAAACCGCAGTTACCTTTAAAATGAAATATGATGAAATATAAAGCGAGTTTGGAGTTTTGTGTTTTGATGTTGTGCTATGCTAAAATATGCACATGTAATCAGGAGCTATTCCTCTTATTTTGAAAAGTTGAAGAACATTTTATTTTATTTTTTTAAAGGACATTTGATACAAAGTCAAAGAAGGTGAAAGTGAGAAGTTTGATCAAAGAAATGAGGGATTGTTAAAACTGAATAGAAAAGCATCAGTAAATATAAAAGACAAAAGAATATTAGAGCTGTATGTGTGCAGGAGAGACTCAAATGGAGCAGTGTGGACAATTATAAAAGTAAAAAAAAAGAAAAAAAAAATTTTTTTCTCAAGGAGAAATCAAATACAAATGAGAGCAGCACACACAAACAAACAAAACTCAGTTAACACACTCCGGTAAAAAAAAAAATGAAGTTTTTATATTTATAACATGATACAGTTAAGCAACGTCACACAACTTCCTGAATAACATCACGATTAAAAATATGACACTGATTTCACAACAGTTCAATGAAAAGTAATTAATATTAAGTCACTTATATTTTATACGCAATATTGACTTTTGTCAAAGATCACAGCAGAATCATAGCGTATCTCTCTCACAGCAACGCTCAGCTGTGTTTTTGATTCATCGTTTTGAACGAATCCATTGAGTCAATGATTCAATGACCCATTCATAAACAACTCCCTCATTCTTGAATGAATCAGCCGTTTGAAGGAATCATTTAAATGGATGACTCAATGAATCACTCATTAAGATGGTCTCTTGTCACCACCTAATGGCTTAGTTTCATGTTTCAAAGTATCACTCCCCCCTCCCCCAACATTTCTAATTTGTATTTTCAAATAAATATTTAAAACAATCTCATAACTTTATTTAATGCAGTTTTTCAAATGATTATTTTGAATAGTAACTGCCATATAAAACAAGTGCTGGGTATTTTCAGACAGTTTAGGTTAGCGAGTAGTCTATGGCTAATAATAAACACCACTTTAACATGATCTCTAACTTAAGCAAATGATTTTAATACACATTTAGTTAACAAAACAAACCCCTAAACATTTTAATGTTAGTAAAAGTGTGAGTACAAGGGAATGATCCACCCGCGTGCTTCTCGGCGATGTTGCCTTCATCTGTGCTGATCTGCGTCTCGAGCAGATGATGTCACTTGGAGGGAGGCGTGACCAGGTCCAATGAATGCCCCAATTTCTTGACTCCACCCCATGTCAAAACAGTGCCATGCAGTGAAACACACAGAAAAGTGCAGCACAAATCGCCTTGACGGATTTCTCCTAACTCTGCAAGTGTTGGGAGATGTATTTTCATCTGTTTCATCTGAAATAAACAAGCAGCTTAGAGAGTCTGATGTAATGTTAGTCAGTGAATAGAGCATATGTTTGAAACATTTTGAATTGTCACATGGTTAAAATGGTAATGCATTGGTTCAAGATCTGCACTAGCGAGTCAAAGCCCATTAGTTCAAACCAGGCTAGTGGTGACCTGTCAGCTGAAAGTTTACGAGATCTTTTACGATGACTTCATCTTTGAACAAGGCACTTAACCTCATACTGCTGCTGGGGTCTTCATGCAGTGTGTACTTTAAGTGGCTTTGAAGTGTCAGTTAAAGTAAAGTAACAAATAATGTACTGCACTTCCAGAGAGCTGAAGGAGTTGCTTGTAAAATCTTGTGCGCAAACCTCATATGATGATCAACAACATTAGATGCAACTAAATAAAATTCTTAATTTCTCTGAATATGATTACTAGCTGTTTAGCTTTATTGAGTGTTGCTAATGTTGTTTCATTGAACATTTCATTTGAAGTCACCATTGTGCTGATTAGTGATCCATTTGATTGAGTACTGGGACTTTGGGTAATATTAAAGGAGACCTATTATGCCCTATTTAACAAGATGTAAAATAAGTCTCTGATGTTCCCAGAGTGTGTATGTGAAGTTTTAGCTCAAAATACCCCACAGATAATTTTTTATAGCATGTTAAAATTGTCCCTTTAAATGCAAATGAGCTGCTGCGCTCGGCCTAAGAGGGCGGAGCTTCAAGAGTTTGTTCTCCGGTGACAGGATTCAGTCAGGACGGACTATAATGTCAGAAACTGCGAATATATGCTGCATGGAGATAGAACAGGTATAGTTTCAATTACGGTTATAACTTATTGCTTTCTTGTTTTTAATCCACTATATTAGTACAGGCCTGTTGTACAGTCTGAATGATGGCCAAAACTATACAAATGAGTTTTATGACGTTTATTGTACTCTTGTACACTAAAGATGAAGCGTCCGTTATCACTCTAGAAAATCACTGTAAGAGCTTAATAAAACACTGCAAGTGTGCATTAAAATATCCATGTGTGTATCCATAAACTCTCTCTCTTATCCTTCTATTATCACCAACAAACATTGCGAATTACACAGAAACACTCGTTACAACTAACAGTAAACAAAAATATAAAGACATTATGCTTTTCGGCTGGTGCTTAATAAACTTAATACCCGTAGATAAACTCAGATGAACTGTAATAAAGTGCCCTCACCTTCATTACTGCTATATAGTATCACTCTGGAGACTGTAAGCTGGATCACGAACAGTTTTTCTTGTATATCCTTGAGTAGCACATTTTTAGCACAGTCTCTGTTTTGAATTGTCTCTTTGTACTGATATTCGTTCACTAAGCAGTCCGGTATGAAATGATTCGCGCAGACCTAAACGAATTTCGGCAGAACTGAGGGAGCTTTTTCCTGGAAAACCAAGTTAATCCACCTCGTCTTCAGCAGCTCAGATTTAGGGAGTAAATGGAGAGAGCTCAGGGCGGTTCTATGTCCAAAGGTCAGTGTCTGTCAACACTGTGGGCGGAGCCTGTGGCTTTTGTGACGTCACACTGCCAGGGATCTGGAAACGGCTTGTTCTGAGACACTGCTTATGATTTATGGGGATTAAAAAATAAGAAGTGGGTGGATTTTTATCACTATAGGGTGGTTGTGTACACACACTGCCAACACACATTTATGTCCAAACACCATGCAAAAGTGAATTTTGCATAATAGGTCCCCTTTAAATTAATTGTGTGCAGCAGTGTTTAAAAAACAAACAAACAAAAAAACACCTTGCACCAACAACAACAAAAAAGGATAACATTTCAACATTGAAATGAATGCTAAAAATTCTTTATTCATCAATGCCATTGTAAAAAGAGAATGTAAGTCAGATTGTATTGTTGAATCTATGCTCATTGAAGCAACAGAATTTGCGATAATATAGTGGGAAGATACTGCTTTTGAACAATGTAACAACTTTTTGCCAGGTTTTATTACACATACTTAGACCTCAGCACTCATCATACAAATCTCAACAATGGTGTTTCTCAATAAACAAAACAAAACATTAAAATCAAAAGACCCATGCCACAGTGCATGCTGGGTACAATTGTTGAGTTTGGCACTATGCTGATACCCTCTTTTGTTTTATTGATTGTCACTATTTATTAACAGAACTGATTAGTTCACCTCTCTAGTCTTCGGGTTCGAGTCAGAGTCGTTCCTTCATCCCGTGACAGCCCCATAGGCTATAATGCAGTCTGTCCCGGAAAGAGAAATGATTAGTTCACCTCCCGAGTCTTTGAGTTTGAGTCATTTGTTCTTTTGTCACGTGATGTGACAGCCATATTGGATACAGAAATTAGTTAATAATTCCCAAACTTCCTTACAAACACGGGTAGTCAGTTTTGTGATGCATTTCTGGCCTCAAATTGTAGCTTTTTATTTCTTAAAATTTATACATTTGTGAATTTCTGTCATGATGGTTATTTTCCATAACAATTAATGTGGTAATAAAGAGTTGGTTACTTTAAAATTTGTCCTTAACGACTGTAACCCGAAGACTCGAGAGGTGAACTAATCAATTCTGTTTCCAGTACAGATTGCATAGCTTATGGAGATATGACGTGACAAAAGAACGAAAGACAGATCGGGATGTGAGGTAATCTAACAGACTGCATAGCCTGAAGCAATGCATTAATTGTTTCTGTTTGTCATAATTTGGCCTTGGATGCATTATTGTTTTTTTTCTTATTTGAAATATGATAAACGGCACACAAGTAGATGTGTTGGTGAATTTGGCTATTAACGTAACATTTTAATAATGAGCGAAATTACTCGAAAAAAATTAGCTTGTTTTAATGAAGGAGATTCAAAGTTCAGAGTCAGTAAAATGATCCGAACTTCCCATCACTAATATGCTTCACTTGTCATTGCCACAGTGCCAGCAAATGTGTTTTTTAAACACTCTTGCAATAGAACTAAAAGTAATTTAACATAAACCAAGGTCCAAGTGCCCTACTAAAGGAAACACTGATCACCATAACAGTGACAAACGTTTCAAACAAACTTTAACTAGAACTAAACCTCTAACTCTGAATGAACAACTTTTACTCCTGTTAGATTATAATAATTTAAAGGTGCTAAAGAGGATCTTTTCGTCGACTGAGAAACCAAAGACTGTTACTGAGTTTTTGAAATGAGTGCTTGCGTAAGAACAACCCCCCTCCTTCGAAGGAACGCCTCCCAAAACTCGTAAACACTCGCATTGGAACACGAGTGTTTACCACTGGCATTCGCTGTGTCGTGTTAGTGGATTCATTATGTCGGACTCACCGCAGGTAACTCATAATCTGCAGTTGTTACTCCTGTCTCCTGACAAAAACATTGCATGCGGTGCCTGTGGAGTGTGGAAAGTTACTGGAGCGCGCAGCCGCGCTCGTCTCTCACAAGGAACGTCATGGCAGTGATTGACAAGCCAGAGAGCCAATCCGCGCACGTCTTTCACAAGGAACGTCATGGCAATGATTGACAAGCCAGAGGGCCAATCGTTTACGCGATGATCGCGTAAACGATTGGCTGATGTTTTTAAGGCCCTACCTCGTGCACAGATGATGCATATTAATATTATTCCTTTCAGTGCACCTAATAAATAGTCTTTTATCAGTTAGTAAAGACAGTTTCAAGTAATATTGCAAAAATGTATAAAACAAAACATCCTCTTTAGCACCTTTAACAACTCCCAAACTTGCTTTTAATAAGTGATTATGGCAACACTGTTTAAAGTTCTTTTAAGCATCATGTCATGATATAATAAGAGGTTAAATTAGTTGTATCCAAAGAAAATCCAGTATTGTATTTGTGTTGGCTTTACATCTAAGGGGTATTCCTGAAATCAAGGTTAACTTGACACATATTCCCTGAAATCTCAGTTGATTGACCCAAACCTTGTTTACTCGAGGTATGTAGGTTCCAAAACAGATTCAGTCAACCCGGTATGAAACTCAAACGTTGACCACAAAAAGACGTTCTCAACCAAGTGCTGAATTCAAACCAGTGAACATTCAACATAACTTTAATTCCAAAATAAACAAAGAACAAAACGAAAGTAATGCCGACAGACCCTCGCGGACGTCTGCCGGCCACACAAACATAATAAAACATAAAATAAAGTCCAGGCCTGGTCCTCTCTTGTCCTTCACTGTCGTCGCTCCTCCTTTTATGCTTCCGGAGCTCCTCCGTGAGAGACTCAAGGCCGGTGCGCCTCGCAGGTGATGCTCGTTATTACTTGCGTCACCGGCCTCGCGCCGTTCCCTCACGGCTCTCGCTCGCCCTGCTCGTCACATATATATATTCTTATATTCTATCTATCTATCTATCTATCTATCTGAAGGGTTTGGGACTGTGGTGCAATCAGTGTACACTACAGTGTAACACTATTTCTTAGAACTGAAAAACTTAGCAGACAATTCTGTCTTTATATGTCAGCAGTGCTATTTATCTTAATATACTAATTTAGCTTTTTTAAGATGAATAAAGAGATGAAAATTTTGAGATGATTAGTAGAGATGAAAACAAAAAAAACCCAGTCTGCACATTTCAAAAGTGTGAAAGTTTGGAAAATGTAGTAGTAAATGTCTGTAAATTTGTCTTCTCTCTGTTGCTTAGTTTCAAGAACTCCCACTCATTGACTGTACAGACTTCTGAATTTAGCATTTAATACCGTCTTCCCAAAGACAAATAGAGTACCCATTTTCCTATTAGTGAATAAGCAGCCTATTTTGTATCCTCTTGGAGTTTTGGTGTGTTTTGCCCAGGAGGAGCAGATGAGGCAAAACATGTTGATGTGTCCTGTGGGGATACATTTGTTTTGTCTGACCCATGGCCTCATACAAGAGTAATTGGTCTCTAGATTATTTATTGTCATGCTGCAGTACATCTGGCAAGTCTGTTTGGCATATGAGGCCTTTGTTTTACGTGCAAAGATATTCAAGCAGCATATTAGACAATATTCAAACAACTTTCATTAATACTTTATTTTCTGGACACAGTAACTCAAGATCTCTGCAAAGACAAAGGTCATCTATGGGTCTTTGTAACTAATTTATCTGCACCAAGCGAAAAGAAAAAAAGATATTCAGCTAGGGATAGCTGCTCAAATTTTCAATTCATTTTATTTGGGGGGAAAAAAAGTTTCTTCATCTGTCTCTGTTTCTCAGTCTGTCTCGTAATATTTCTTGTGTCTGTTTATGTAATTTATTTTTTAATTTTTATTAGTTGCTGGAAAAAGACACAAAAGCACCATAAAGGTGTGGTTACATTTACCGTTAGTCAGTGAAAATTCACATGTGAAATCCTGTCATTTCAATAGTAATTAGTGAGCTCTGAAGTTTTGCATGAGGATCAAAAGTTCCCCATGCAGATTTTAAAGTTGGTCATGTGAATTTGCCACATTACTTGCTTGGCTGCTTGGTTTGAAAGTGCTTTCTGTGTGAGGGTGATTCACACATCACTACAGTATTGACAAAGTTTTGCTGAAATTTCACTACTGTGACCTCACCTTCCAATAAATGTATCCTAAAATAGTTCATATGACCTGTGAGTTTCAAGTCCTCTGAAACTGTACTATAGCTTTCTGTCATGACAACTCTCTGAGTGTTTGGCATGGTAATGGGTATGACAGTGTTGATATGTTTGGTCTTGGCGGAATAGATCTGCTAAGTCGCTGCTGATACTGCTGTTGGTTATTGCTGCTGCTGCAGAGCAAGTACGGGACTTGACACTGCCAATACATATACGACACACTGCAGTGAGCAAGTAAGACATGCTGCTGCTGCAAAATGGCGTACGTGAATTGCCCGTAGCAAATCTATACGGGTGGAGCTGGGGAAGGTGGAGGGTTTCTAAAAGCGTGCTGCACTGCTAACAGAAAATGCTGGCCAAGTATTTGAAGGTTGAGCAACGAGCACTGGCTACTGATACATCAGTAACCAATCAGCTGTGCCCTATAGAGAATGATGTGAAATATCCACCTGTAATGGGTTGTATAAGGTGTGGCCACATTACTAAAATTTCTGTGAAAATATACTTGCAAAAAAATCTCATTGTGACAAATTCACATGACCACAAGCTAAATCTGTGTTGGGGAACCTTTTTTCTTTCACATGAAACTCCTGATCACACATTCCTACTGAAATGACTTTCACCTGCAAAATTCCACCAAGCAACCATAAATACAATCACATCTTTAAAGGTGCTATAGAGGATGTTCTCAACGACTGAGAAACCAAAGATGGTTACTGAGTTTTTTAAATGAACGCATACGTAAGAACAACCCCCTCCTTCACAGCTCATTTTGAGGGAACGACTCCCAAAGCTCGTGCACGAGTATTGGAACACGAGTGTTTGTTTACCACCGGCATTCGCTGTGTCGTGTTAGTGGATTCATTATGTCGGACTCACCGCAGGTAACTCATAATCTGCAGTTGTTACTCCTGACAAAAACATTGCATGCGGCGCCTGTGGAGTGTGGAAAGTTACTGGAGCGCACAGCCGCGCACGTCTCTCACAAGGAATGTAATGGCAGTGATTGACAAGCCAGAGGGCCAATCCACGCACGTCTTTCACAAGGAACGAATTGGCAGTGATTGACAAGCCAGAGGGCCAATCGTTTACGCGATGATCACACAAACGATTGGCTGATGTTTTTAAGGCCCTACCTCGTGCACAGATGATGTATATTGATATTATTCCTTTCAGTGCACCTAATAAATAGTCTTTTATCAGTTAGTAAAGACAGTTTCAAGTAATATTGCAAAAATGTATAAAACAAAACATCCTCTATAGCAGTGTTTCCCAACCCTGTTCCTGGAGGCACACCAACACTGTACATTTTGCATGTCTCTCTAATCAAACACACCTGATTCAAGTCATCAACTCATTAGTAGAGACTCCAAGACCTGAAATGGGTGTGTCAGACCAAGGAGACATGCAAAATGTGCAGTGTTGGTGTGCCTCCAGGAACAGGGTTGGGAAACACTGCTCTATAGCATCTTTAACTGCTGTGATCGAATCAATTCAGTGAGTTGATTCATTTCAGAACTCAAAAAACAGATCTGTCCAATTTACAAACAATCATTTCCACTAATTTCTGATCTGATGATCTGACGCAAAAAATGATTTCTTAATGAATTTGACATTTGTTCTCTTATTAAAATGCCAATGAAAGCTATAGAGTGGTCAGAATTTTCATTCAATAATGACCAATTTGCTCATTTTTCTTTCACCAACATTACATTGGTCAGGTTGGTCTGTTTGCTACAATAACTAAGCCGATAACAGGCCAGCATTACTCATTTAAAATGAGTTCAAGATGATTCAAGAAGATTTTTTTTTCACACAGAGTATAAGATTGACCTTACCTGTTATGTTTGAAAACGTTTCTGTGTCAGAAGATCCCTCATCAACATGCAGCTCTTTCTGCAATATCAGTTTCTGTGCAACATCCTGTCATTATGTCTTTGTGTCTCCTGGATGTATAGCATAAATATAAGAGGTTACGTGGTCACAGCTATTCGGAGTTTTGAAGAGATAACTGATACTGGATTCATAAGCGTAACACACAAGCCGGGTCTGCCATCTCACTTTAAAAGCCTCTATTTTTGTGTATTTTGAACTGGTAAATAAAAGAAAGATGAATAAATTCGAGATGTTGTCATGCAGGGAAACATTCCTATTACTTGCTCCGCAGGTATCCATGGCAACCCTAATTCTGCAGGTACCGACCATTCGTGGCTGGTAATTGCTTCAAACGGATGCATACTTTTACCAAATTAACCTTTATCAAAACCTTGAGACGTATTAATCTTCTGTTTTGTCTCCATTAGTGTGACTCTGCAAAGTCATTCTGATTTATGGAGGTGTCAGGCGGGTGGCTCCAGACATCATCTCACGAAACGGGCCCCTGAATGTCATCATTTCATCCTCCCGGTTCCAGAACAAATGTCCCTCTGTGACAGCTCCTGAGCTATTGATGTGAGATCACTTTAGAATCCCCTGACGTGGCGCCCGTTTTGTTTTATTTTCAGGACATTTGTTTCTCTTTGTGTCAGGCTAAAAATATTTCTCCGTCATTGGAAATTAAACCACTGAGATGCGCTTTATCAAAGAGATTGAGCTGGACTAGAGTGATCTGTCTTACGGTAACCCGTGTTTTGTTTGTTTTACTCATGTTGGGTTGTTCTGTGCTTTTTTTTCTCTCAGTTCAGGATTTAAAGGGATAGTTCACCCAGAAATTACATTAGTCATTGCAATCCTGTTTTCATTTCAAATAATGTGCTTTTTTTTCTCCATGCAGGTGCAATACATGGTAACTAGAGCCCTTAAGCTTCAAAAAGATCAACCAATTAATTAAAAAAATCCAAAACAAATAAGAAAAAAAATTTTTTCAGTGAATGATGATTTTGAATTTTGTTCTGTTTGTTGCAAAAGCTATCCGTATGACTACTTTTTGATAATGTCATGGTACTTCTTGTCATCTGGTAACTTGACAGCCCCAATCTTCATTTACTTTCATTGTATGGAAAAGGGTGCCCTGGATATTCTTCAAAAACTCTTCAGAAAGCCATAAGGTTTGGAATGACATGGGGGTGAGTAAATGATTTTCATTTTGGGGTTAACAATTCCTTTAAGCTTTATAAATAATTAAAGAAATGTTTTCTAAATGCTTACATGAAGGGATAATTTTTTAAAGGGTTAGATCACCCAAAAATATAATTTCTGTCATTAAGTACTCACCCTCATGTCGTCCCAAACCTGTAAGACCTTCGTTTGTCTTCAGAACACAAATTTATTAAAATATTTTTGCTGAAATCCCAGGGTATCTGATCCACACATAGAAAGTAATGTCATTGCACATTTTGATGTCCAGAAAGGTATTAAAGACGTCGTTAAAATAGTTCATGTGACTACAGTGGTTCAACCTTAATGTTATGAAGCGACGAGAATACTTTTTGTGCGCAAAAACAAAACAAAAATAATGACTTTATCCAACAAATTCGTCTCTCCTCTGCCATTCTGCTACGTTATTTACGTTGCAGAGTTTCCGTGTTTACGTCCGAACGCTGGCTCAGTATTGGCCGGCTCTGGTTGATGATGACGCAGGAGCCGGCCAATATTGAGCCAGCATTCTGATGTAGAACCTGGAAGCGTTATATGAAGTTGAATATAAAGCTGCATATGTATGGATCAGTTACCGTCGGATTTCATTGAAAATATCTTAGTTTGTGTTCCGAAGATGAACGAAGATCGTACGGGTTTGGAATGACATGAGGGTGAGTAATTAATGACAGAATTTTCATTTTTGGGTGAACTAACCCTTTTAGTTTGTAATTTTCTACATATACTCTGCAATGAATATGACTATCGTTTTCCTCCCTTCAATATAAGTAAAAAAAAAAAAAACACATTTACTGTATATTTTCATTTTGAGTGGCTCCGCTGATGGCAAGTTATTAAGTTGTCACTGAGGTTTGACAAACATTTCTTACAAAGAGTAAAAGAAATGAACATATTTCAATGAATGAATGTTAAAATGTTCATCAATAATTAGTTCTCCATAATTGGGGTCAAAGTAGCCTACAAATGGTGAATTGTCCTTGTAATATAGACAGGCGATAAAACCACTAGTTAAAAAATGCTACTACTGTATGTTTTTAATTATTATATTTTTTTCACTCTAATTTTATATTATTAGCATAAGAATTGAAATGAAAAATTAACATGAATTTCAGAATGTCTTATTATTTTATTTGCCCCTTTTGCTTTAATGACAGCAGCACTTAAGCTTCACAAGTTTGTACAAAACCTCACAATCCATATTTCATCCACTTTAACACATTCATAATATCCTGTTTATATTCACTTCTTTGTTCCTATTTCTAAATACTATCATGTTCGTATTCTCTGTTAGACCAGCAGTCACTTACACAAAAGCCTTATACTAGAGCTAAACACTGTACTGCAGACTATTGTACGATCCCAATTTAACCCACCTGTCTTTAATTTTGAACACCTTAATTAGCTTTGGTTAACACTGACCTTCCAGGACCTATACAGTTACAGGTATTCACTCAGAATATATTAACATTATTGATATTAATATGAATATGAATCATGCATGAATACATTTCCATTATTGTTCTGACAGTTCCATAGCGCATCTCACGCTTTACTGAAAGCAAGAAAATCTGACCTTTTATACAAAGGTCACATGCTTAATATCACATATGGTTAGTTCTAATATAAATAATCCAAGATCTTTATAATTCTTTGAAATTACTTACATATTTTGACGTAAAATGAGTGTTAGTTTTATTTCCAGGATTACGTTTTCAATGTGGATTCATTTGAACCCCACTGTAGTTTGCCACATGCTGAACTCACAGTAATCTTATCATTTGAACACTGAACATGTCATTTGGTAACACTGTAAATCTATGTAAATGTTTTATCTTGCAAACTAATTTGAAAACCCTCCCAAAGGCAAATAAGATTGTATTTGTGCTGAGGATTAATTGAAATGTCTGTTCCCTGACTGGTGAAACAGCTGGGTCAGCCTGTGCTCTTTCCTGACATTAGATGTCAGTGACATTGGAAATCACTTCAGAAAGCATTTCCTCTAACCGCCATTGCTGGCAGTTGCTCATCACTGAGGCTGTGAATCCTCAGATTATCTGTATGTATGCAGAGAAAGTTTCAGCTGCCAATTTTGTTGTATCAAAACACCATTTTGTCAGCTTCTGATGTGCAATTACTTCTTTCTGTGCACATAACCTTCTCTCTCTCTTTTTCTTTCTCTCTCTCTCCCATCTCTCTTTTCATTTTCTGCCTAAAGCTCTCATATACTGGCCTTTACGTCACTCAAAAAATCCCCTCTGTGGCTGCTGTTTTATGTAAATTGCAATATTTTATGGTTGATTAGGCAATTGAAAAGGAACAATAGTATATTGATCATAATTCCCAAGACCTTTGTTAATGAAAAAGACGTTAAGGTGTTTGATATGTAAGGAATAATGTACCATCAGTTGGTCATTATGTCAAAATAAAGATCGGGACTTGTCGTGCTCTGAAGGGGTTTATTTTGCAATAATTTCCTGCTGACTATACATTTATTTTGCTTATTACATGACCACTGACATGAAATGAAATGAAGCTGTTTTCAATATTGATGGTAATAAGCATATTAGAATGATTTCTGAATGATTGTGTGATACTGAAGACTGGAGTAATGGCTGCTGAACATTCAGCTTTGCCATCACAGGAATAAATTACAAGTTAAAATGGTAGTGAAATTTTGAATGGTAGTGTAGTGTATTTTATAATTTTATGCATTTTAAAGAAGAAAAATTGTCCAGACAAATACAGCAGCAATATTACAGTAATATTAATATACTGAGGTTTTTCTCTGACAGTCGATAACTGAGACATAAAATGGTGCAAGTTGTGTTTGTACGAAACAAGAGCAAGTCCACAGGGTAATATGAGAGACATGAAATACCACCAGTTTCAGTTACCTGGATGAGTGGTCTGATATATATTGGTCTGAACAACTGCTAATATTAAAGTGTTAGATCACCCAAAAATCACAAATCTGTCATTAAAGCTGCAGTCCGTACGTTTTGCCTCTTTGTCGCCATCTCTGTCTGAAACCTGCAATTGCAGTTATTTGCGGAATTATCATCTTCACGTTGGTTGTTCCCCGGCACGACTCCTCATTGCGGATGAATCTAATGTTTGCTGTCAGTCACAGCACCGGTGTGGATACTGTACTTCGGAATCACAGATTGTAGTCTTAGAAGTATGACCAAAGTAAGAATTTTCACCGGAAAATGTCATCTGAACAAGCAAGTGTTCTGACCAACTGAGGGAGAAAAAAAATTGCACTGCCAATGGTGATTAAATCTAATGATCACTTCATCACGTCAAACCATGAAAATTATTTATTGTTATACGCATTGCGTGACTGTGTATTTAGTGTGTATTAGTGTTACCTGTAGACTTCAATTTCTGTACAGTCTAATCTCTTACGTTAATTTGTCATACCATACTATCTGCCATCCAAATGATAATTTTTAATTATTGCAGCTGCTGTGAGAAAAGGCCATAAATGATCCGCCTCACATGCGATGTAGCCTACTAGCTGGGACTTGTTCTTTATGTAAACAGACGTGACGCAAAGACAAACGGCAACATGCTCGAATTTCCTGTGAAAACCCACCAGTACCACCTGAATTAAAAAAATTACTACAAGCTTACCATTGTGAATCAGGAGATAGTTTTGAACACTGGCAGGTTATGTACTTGCTCAAAAATTGATTTTGGATCATTTTTAACCAAAAAAAAGTTACGGACAGCAGCTTTAATTACTCACCTTCGAGTCGTTCCACGTCCGTAAGACCTTCGTTCATCTTCTGAACACAATTGAAGATATTTCTAATGAAATCCGAGAGGTTTCTGTCACTCTATAGCAGTGGTTCCCAAAGTCGGGGTCGCGACCCCCCGGTGGGTCGCGAGACAGTGAGGAAGGGGTCGCGAGATGATTTCCAGAAATCAAAAAAAAAAAAAAAATAATAATAATAATAATAAAATAAAAAATAATTAAACGATTAGAAATAGTATATTCTATCAATAATTGTCACAAAATACTAAAAATAGTAGTTAAATTAAAAACAAAAACCATGCAAATAAAAAAAGCCATCAACCTTTCGATTTTCCTTCCCCTCGGCCGTGACTCCTGAGGTGATTACGACAGATTAATGACATAGTAGCAACAGCATCAGCTGCAGCAGGTCAGTTTACTGCAACATGTTAAACATTAAGACATGTGCACGTAATTCTTTAGGCTTTAAGCTTTGGATATTATTTTTGTCAAAATGAAACGTTGGTTAATATCGATCAAAAAAGAAAACGCAGGGAGGCAGCGGAGGAGAGCGGAGAAGCACACGCTTCACATACGCCGCGTTTGCAGTGCGCAACTGATCCATGGCTGTGTATCACAAACACAACATTTACTTATTTTTATTTCAAATCCGAAAGTTGTTACTGAATATGGCTTGTCAGCACAGCGATTCTCTTTGTATAGGCCTACACTATATTTCATAGATGTCACGTTTAAACGCACTATATTTAAACGTTTTATTAATTTCATTACTTTATATTTATCTGAAGTAATACTTTAGATTTATATATTGCTCACGCAAGTGGCAAAACATTTAAACGTAAGCTTTATGTTAAAATCAAAAAGGTTTTTAAAAAAAAAAAAAAACTTAAAATAGACAAAAACAGGCGACTCTCGTCTTTTCTTTCCTTTTAAATCTTTTTACAATAAATCCCTCAGGTCATAAAGAACTGTTTTTCCACCTTCAGAGGCGAGTGCTATTGTTTATGTCTCCTTGTTCACCTAAATGCCTGGTAAGGTGTTATTTTCCTTGCTTTACCCGAGGCAGCCGTGTTTAAACTGTGTAACAGAGACTTTGAACTATATGAATCTATGATGAAATTACTAGTTTTTTCGCGCCAATACATGTTTATTTTAATGCGAACAGTGCGCTGTTGTTTTAATTCATCGCTGTGCAGCACAGCAAAAATAGACTCGGCGCATAAATGATCGCTGCACTGCTGCAGACGCGCTGCTCCTGGAACGCACTGCCGGACCGCATCCGCGTGCAGTGTGAAATCCGTTAATATGGGCACAGAAAAAAATGCGCATTGCAAACAGAGTAGCTATGTGTGAAACATGCGTTAGTGCGTGTTCGCCTTTGTGCACAACTCGTTAACCACCTCCGAGGATAGTGGGGGTCGCGAGTCACTGGCATCGTTATTTTGGGGGTCGTGGGCTGAAAAGTTTGGGAACCCCTGCTCTATAGAGATCAAACACAACTACCACTTTCAAGGTCCAAAAAGGTAGGAAAGACATAATTAAAGTACTCCATGTGACTTCAGTGGTTTAACCTCAGTTTTATGAAGCCATGAGTGTGCTTTGTTTGTGCAAAAAAAAAATAAAAAATTTACCACTTTATTTGCAAAACTAATATTATCCAAAGCGTGTTCACGCAAAAATGTCAGCTCTTGCGTGAACACAACACGTATGCATTGTGATGCTCTTGTGAATGCACATTGCAGATCAATATTTTCATAAATAAAGTGGTAAATTATGGTTTTGTTTTGTTTTGTTTTTTTGTGCAAACAAAGCACTCGCATTGCTTCATAAAACTGAGGAGTACTTTAATGATGTCTTTCCTACCTTTATGGGCCTTGAAAGTGGTAGTTGCATTGGATCTCTATGGAGGGACAGAAAGCTAATTTTTGGGCAAACTAACCCTTTAAAGGTGCCCTAGAATGTTTTTTCACAAGATGTAATATAAGTCTAAGGTGTCCCCTGAATGTGTCTGTGAAGTTTCAGCTCAAAATACCCCATAGATTTTTTTTAAATTAATTTTTTTAACTGCCTTTTGTGGGGCATCATTAAATATGCACCGATTCAGGCTGCGGCCCCTTTAAATCCTCGCGCTCCCCGCCCCCGAGCTCTCGACTATAATACATTGCATAAACAAAGTTCACACAGCTAATATAACCCTCAAATGGATCTTTACAAAATGTTCGTCATGCATGCTGCATGCATGCGTCGGATCATGTGAGTATAGTATTTATTTGGATGTTTACATTTGATTCTGAATGAGTTTGAGGCTATGCTCTGTGGCTAATGGGCTAAAGCTAACACTACACACTGTTGGAGAGATTTATAAAGAATTAAGTTGTGTTTATGAATTACACAGACTGCAAGTGTTTAAAAATGAAAATAGCGACGGCTCCGTGAATATAGTAATAAACGATGGTAACTTTAACCACATTTAACAGTACATTAGCAACATGTTAACGAAACATTTAGAAAGACAATTTACAAATATCACTAAAAATATCATGGATCATGTCAGTTATTATTGCTCCATCTGCCATTTTTCCTAGTCTGATGATTCAGATGTGCACAGATCCAGACATTAATACTGGCTGCCCTTGTGTAATGCCTTGAACATGAGCTGGCATATGCAAATATTGGGGGCGTACATATTAATGATCCCGACTGTTACGTAACAGTCAGTGTTATGTTGAGATTCACCTGTTCTTTGGAGGTCTTTTAAACAAATGAGATTTATATAAGAAGGAGGAAACAATGGTGTTTCAGACTCACTGTATGTCATTTCAATGTACTGAACTCTTGTTATTCAACTATGCCAAGGTAAATTCTATGGCACCTTTAAGAAATATTTGACTGCTGAATAATGCGATTGGTCAATCAGAATCAAGTACTCCAGACAGATGTAATAAGAAAACATGTCCCTCTGTGAAACGTCTATAGCTTGCTCTCAATTTAACATGCTGATCTGATTTTCTTCCTCCGTAATGTCTTTGGGATGATCATTGTTTAGAACATATTTTCACAAGTGCCTCGAGCCGATTACAGTCACTCGATAACTATTTAGAGGCCTCTTTAAGTAATTACAATCAAATCTCGACCTTTGATCATTAACAACAACATCGCATTATGTCTGTTTGTCCCAGATGTGCTATTATTATAAGAGGTCTGCTTTCATTTGCCTGAGTCTCCCCCTCTTTGGTTTTGACCCCAGAGCTGTTTGTTAAGCAAGAGGAGTCGAGAGGGGATTTAATTTGCTGAAATGACTGGCTAATAGTGTTTAATGAGCTGTGTTTTGGCATGATGATGTATTCCGGAACTTGTCTGCAGAGAGAGGTGACGTGACACCACCCATCTACAATTGGAGAGTGCATCTGTGTGTGTGTGTGTGTGTGTGTACGTCTGATCCTGTCATTTTTAATAGAGGCTGACTTGCAGAGCTCCCAGAATGCTCTTGGAGCTCATCTCCGTAGCTGCTGGAGAAGTGGGACTTGCCTCACATCACAAACTTAACATCTCAGTACTAAAGGGAAAGCTTTTAATGCGTGTCTGAGATGCCAGTCATGAACCCGAGCCACTGGGTATGTTCAAAATGAGAGTCACTGTGGCGTCATTGGACCAGAAAATGGCATCTCAGCACTGCACAATGAGCACGGCAAGCTTCTGAAGGGCTCACAGAGGTTAGGTCGCATTAATCCTCAGGATTTTGATATGAACCTGAAATATTGCACAGTGACTTTTATTGTTTTTGCCTTTTGTGGAGTTGTCATGATTCCAGTTTTCGAGTTTCAGATTTTTGTCATTTGATTAATAGGTTAGATGGATGGCGTTATAGATTACATTTGCTCATTTTTCTGGATTAGTCATAAAACAAGCAGTGTCTGGACAGGTTTATGAACTTCAGGTTTAATAGTTTAACTCTCATTATTTCTCTGGTGAGTGATATATTTGTGTGTGATCCCACTGATTGTCCTTTGCAACCGGTGTTGTTATTGTCAACTAAAACTATTAAAAATTTAAAAAGTTTTTGTTAATTGAAATAAAATATAAATAATATTTGCCTTGGCAACTAACTGAAATTAAATAAAGTGTTGAAATAAAAGTAGAAATCATGCCATCCTAGGTGTATATGACTTTCTTCTTTCAGCCAAATACAAAATAATATTCTGGCTCTTCGCAGCTTTGTGTTTTTGAAGCTCCAAAAAGAGCATCCATTCATCATAAAGGTAATCCATATGATTTCAGTGGCTTAATAAATGCCTTCTGAAGCAAAGCAATTAATTTTTGTAAGACACATATCCATATTTAAAACTTTATAAACTATAATCACTGGCTTCCGGCAACGGCTGTACTCGCGTTCATGAGAGTCGAGTTCCAGCGGAAGGGGGACCTCTGACCTGATATAGGATGTATGACGTAGCTCCTCTTCTCTTATATTGAAAGCCTCTGACGTTTTTTTTTTTTTTTTAGTTCTCTTTTTACACTTCATTCGTGACCGGCGTTTTGTTTTTCTCTATTCTCTGCACTTCTGCATTTGTCGATTCTCATCTAAGCTTGCGTTACGTCTACATCATACATCGGGTCAAAGTTCACCCTTCCGCCAGAACTCGACTCTCTTGTGAACGTGTGTACGGCCATTGCCATAAGCCAGTGATTATAGTTTATAAAGTTAAATATAGATATTTTTGTTACAAAAAACTGATCACTTCACTTGAGAGGGCATTTATTAACCCATTGGAGTCATGTGGATTACTTTTATGATGGATGCGCTTTTTTTGGAGCTTTAAAAACTTAGGCACTGTTCAGTGCTATTATAAAGCTGGGAAGAGCCAGGATATTATTTAAAGGTGCCCTCGAATGAAAAATTGAATTTATCTTGCCATAGTTAAAAAACAAGAGTTCAGTACATGGAAATGACATACAGTGAGTCTCAAACTCCATTGTTTCCTCCTTCTTATATAAATCTCATTTGTTTAAAAGACCTCCAAAGAACAGGCGAATCTCAACATAACACCGACTGTTACGTAACAGTCGGGGTGTACGCCCCCAATATTTGCATATGCCAGCCCACGGTCCCAACATTATCATTATGAAAGGCATTAGACAAGGGCAAAACGTCTGGATCAACGTCTGAATCATCAGACTAGGTAAGCAAGCAAGAACAACAGCGAAAAATGGCAGATGGAGCAATAATAACTGACATGATCCATGATTACATGATATTTTTAGTGATGTTTGTAAATTGTCTTTCTAAATGTTTCGTTAGCATGTTGCTAATGTACTGTTAAATGTGGTTAAAGTTACCATCGTTTCTTACTGTGTTCACGGAGACAAGAGAGCCGTCGCTATTTTCATTTTTAAACACTTGCAGTCTGTATAATTCATAAACACAACTTCATTCTTTATAAATCTCTCCAACAGTGTGTAATGTTTGCTTTAGCCACGCAGCATAGCCTCAAACTCATTCATAATCAATGTAAACAATATAACAGTATACAATACTCACATAATCCGACGCATGCATGCCACATGCATGACGAACACTTTGTAAAGATCCGTTTTGAGGGTTATATTAGCTGTGTAAACTTTGTTACGGCACTGTTTAAGGCAAGCGCGAGCTCTGTGGGCGGAGAGCACGGGATTTAAAGGGGCCACAGCATAAATCGGTGCGTTTATAATGATGCCCCAAAATAGGCAGTTAAAAAAATTTATAAAAAAAAAAATCTATGGGGTATTTTGAGCTGAAACTTTACAGACACATTCAGGGGACACCTTAGACTTATATTACATCTTTTAAAAACATAATCTTGGGCACCTTTATTATAACTCCAGTTGTGTTCGGCTGAAAGAAGAGTGATATACACCTTGGATGGCTTGAGGGTGAGTTAATTATGGGATCATTTTCATTTTTGGGTGAACTATTCAAATTGCTAAAACTGAAATAAAAATAAATGAAAGCTATATATAAATATATATACTGTATAAACAATAAAGATGACAAAATCATTTAACAACATTACTAAAACTTAAAGTTCAAAAACTAGCCTTCTTTGTTTTCTTGATAAATATCAATGCTTGTTGTCATGAGATGAGTTGTCACAATAGGACCATGCTATTGGAGGTTACATTGTTGTTTTGGCCATTGAAATATATTTTAAACAAGTGTAAAACTTGTGACAACTGCCCTGAACGCATATGTTTGTGAACAATAACAAAAAAAAAAAAAAAAAAAAAAAATGTTTTTGTGAAGATTAAAGTTCAACCTTTCAGTTAAGATCTACCTTCATCATTATATAATTGACCTTTGCCATATGACAGTGTGGTTTTATTGTGTTTACCCAAAAGTTGTTACAAAAATTTGACAATGTTAGAATTTTAGTTTGGTGGATAGAAAGTACATGATGATAATAATTTCAATTTGAATCATAATTTAAGGTGTTTCTAAATTAGGTGTATGAAACCAGCATCCAACACCACTGGCAGAAATAAA
This sequence comes from Megalobrama amblycephala, assembly GCF_018812025.1. Classification (NCBI taxonomy): domain Eukaryota; kingdom Metazoa; phylum Chordata; class Actinopteri; order Cypriniformes; family Xenocyprididae; genus Megalobrama; species Megalobrama amblycephala. The sequence continues at coordinate 19,217,664 of NC_063049.1, forward strand.
CCCACACATTTGGACCCTATAGTTACTGAGATCTAGCCCTTCTGACAACTACCCTGTGTGCCAAATAGCCTTCTTAGCATATTAAATAAATATAGTTAAAAATTATCAGCACAGTATGCGTAGAAATTAATTAGCTGGACCGTGAAGCGCCGTCTATTTGATAAGTTAATATCACGCTATCATCATCAATGAGGTTTAAATACACTGACTACAGCATAAACGAGTAAACACACTAGAAAGGCACCTCTGTAATGACAGACTTATCATCTGTCTCGCAGTCTGTTTCATTTACATCTGTACAAAATTGATTTGGAAGACATTTATTAAGTTTGCTGAAGCATCTTTTTGCTCCTGAAGATAACGTGTGCACGCTTCTATTAATAGGTACTTGGTCTTTTTGCCTCAAAGCCTGTCATCACCTGTCCGCCGTAGGACCTTAAACAAACCTTTGAAAACCTTTTCATCTTGCTGTTATGCTCATAATGATAAACCCTGAGGAAATGGGCCCATTTCTCTTGCTCTTCCTCTCTCCGTCTCTTTCTCTTGCTCACTCTTTCTCTCTGGATTTATGACCTTGTTGTGAAGCAGATAATGTACATATGGCTACTTTAGTAAACCTAAGGAATGCTCTCTGTAAGGCCTCAGGCCTATGTGATCTCCCAAAGCATCATTTTCTTTTCCCTGACCTCTCCCTGTTCCTTATCAGTGGAAAGTTTGAAAATGTCTAATAGAAATAAATAATGCAGTATTAATTTAATGTGATACATATTTCAGCAAAAAAGGGGAAAATAACATCTAGGCACCAGAACCACTTAAGAAGTGAATATTTTATGTGTTTTAACAATTATCTTAAAGAATTGACTAGAACCTGGTCACAAATCCCTCCGTCTTGCATTTAAAGGAAGTTAATGGAATGAAAAATATTACAGAATCGACTGAGTATTAAGAGAATAATCGTAGATTTTAATATGGGTGGTAGGGACTACTGAATTTTTCTAGTTATGACTGTATGTAGTGTACTTTCATTTGTAAAAAAAAAAAAAAAAAAAAAAAACTTCCCTTCATAAATTAAATTATTCTAGGAATGTGTCCCTCAGTGGTGTTTATACTGTAAGTAGCAGTTAGTAGTAATGTTTACCAGGTTATTATTATTTATCATTTACTGGTAGTTGATCATTTGTATGAGGACAATATTATTGCATATAATTGCAAATTAATTAATATAAAGTACAAAAATCACCAAATTAGTTTATTGTTTGACATTTTTGATATGTGTAAAAAATAAAAAAGGTAGCAGGCATATATTCATCTAGCCTGCTTGCATAAATGCTCGTTCTAAAGAAGAATTACTTATCAGCTGTAGAGACATTTGTTTGGGTATTTTGCATACAGAGAAAAGTGCTGCGTAAACGCTCTTTGAGTTTTGAACCCAAGCCATTTTTCTTAAATGATTTGTCTCGTGACATTTACATATAGTCATTTATCAAAAGCTTTTATCCATAGCAACTTACAATGTTGCTCTAACGGTTTATCAAATAAGAGCCAGCAATACTCACAGTACCGCAGTACAAAGTTTCAAGAGTAAGCTGAAGTACTGTATTAGTGAACATTGAGCAGAAATAACTCAGAAAGTAAAGAATTTCACTCACTCACTCACTCACTCACTCACTCACTCACTCACTTATTTACTCATACACTCACTTATCTACTCACTCATTTACCCACTCACTCACTTATTTACCCACTCACTCACTTATTTACTCACTCACTCACTCACTTACTCACTCATTTACTCACTCACTCACACACACTCACTCACTCACTCACTCACTTACTCACTCATTTACCCACTCACTCACTCACTCACACACACTCACTCACTCACTCACTCACTCACTCACTTACTCACTCATTTACTCACTCACTCACTCATTTACTCACTCACTCACTCACTCACTCACTCATCTACTCACTCATTTACTCACTCACTCACTCATTTACTCACTCACTCACTCATTTACTCACTTATTTACTCACTCACTCACTCATACTAACTCACTCATTTACTCACTCACTCATTTACTCACTCACTTATTTACTCACTCACTCACTCACTCACTCATTTACTAACTCACTTACTCACTCATTTACTCACCCACTTATTTACTCACTCACTCACTCATTTACTAACTCACTTACTCACTCATTTACTCACTCACTCATTTACTCACTCAGTCACTCATTTACTCACTCACTTACTCACTCATTTACTCACTCACTCATTTACCCACCCACTCACTCACTCACTCACTCACTCACTTACTCACTCATTTACTCACTCACTCATTTACTCACTCACTCACTCATTTACTCACTCACTTACTCACTCATTTACTCACTCACTCATTTACTCACTCACTCATTTACTCACTCACTCACTTACTCACTCACTCACTCATTTACTAACTCACTTACTCACTCATTTACTCACTCACTCATTTACTCACTCAGTCACTCATTTACTCACTCACTTACTCACTCATTTACTCACTCACTCATTTACCCACCCACTCACTCACTCACTCACTTACTCATTTACTCACTCACTCATTTACTCACTCACTCACTCACTCACTCACTCACTCACTTACTCACTCATTTACTCACTCACTCATTTACTCACTCACTCATTTACTCACTCACTCACTCATTTACTCACTCACTCACTCACTCATTTACTCACTCACTTACTCACTCATTTACTCACTCACTCATTTACTCACTCACTCACTCATTTACTCACTCACTCACTCACTCATTTACTAACTCACTTACTCATTTACTCACTCACTCATTTACTCACTCACTCACTCACTCACTTATTTACTCACTCACTCACTCACTCACTCACTCACTCATTTACTAACTCACTTACTCACTCATTTACTCACTCACTTATTTACTCACTCACTCATTTACTAACTCACTTACTCACTCACTCATTTACTCACTCACTTACTCACTCACTCACTCACTCACTCACTCATTTACTCAATTCAATTCAATTCAATTCGCTTTATTGGCATGACATATTTAGGTACATATTGCCAAAGCATTGCATAAAGCAAAACAAATAAACATACAAACAAGAACATATATAAAATGCATTCATATATATATATATATATATATATATATATATATATATATATATATATATATATATATATATATATATATATATACACATTTATACACATATTAATAGTAATACAATATGGATGTGTTCACTCAGTACCTCTTAGTTTGTGGCAATTATAAATATATTGTGCTATTAAAGAGGAAGAAGGTCCTTCACCAAGTAATATTTTCAGTTTGTCAGTTTTGTGGAGTGACTGGAACTCTGGGATAATATTCTGTATTTGACAGTACAGTGTCTCTCTTAAGGTTGTGTATTTATCACAGTGGAGGAGGAAGTGTGCCTCCGTCTCCACTGCCCCTGATCTACATTCATTACACACTCGATCTTCTCTGGGTAACCATGTCTTCTTGTGTCGCCCTCTTTCTATGGCCAGTTGGTGGTCACTAAGTCTGTACTTGGTTAATAAATTCCTGTGTGTTATATTTCTGACAGAGGTGAGATATTCAGCCAGACTGTACTCTCTGTTTAGATTAAGGTAACACTGGAGACGACTTTGCTCTTTCGTTTGCTCTTTCCAGTGCTGCATGTATGCTTTTTTCTCTTTACTCATAATTTCTTTAATTTTTGCAGGGTTTTCTGGGGCAGTGATTTTGAATGCTTTGTTTGTCATTTCTGACACCATTGCACAAAGATGACTTTTCTGAGCACTCAGTTCTTGTGTTTTTAGTGCTTTAAAATGAAGTGTGTCTTCAGGACTAGATTTTAAGTGTATCCAGAACTTTAAAGCTCTTTTTTTAATCATTAAATTGAGGGGAAGACGGCCTAGTTCTGCCCTACAGGCGTTATTAGGTGTGTTTCTGTGGACATGAACAATGCTTCTACAGAACTCTACATGTAGACCTTCTATAGGATGTTTTTCCCAAACCTTATGGCTGTAGTTACTCGCTGGACCCCAGACCTCACTTCCATATAAGGCAATGGGCAGTATCACACTATCAAAAATCTTTGTCCAAATTCTGATTGGAATGTTTATTTTGAATAATTTAGTTCGTATGGCATGCATTGCTCTGCGGGCTTTTATAAGTAATGTTTTAATAGCCAAATTGAAATTTCCAGTTGGTGTTAAAACCAAACCAAGATAATTATATTGTAAAGAGTGCTGAAGAGTGGTGTTGTTTACAGTAAATGCATGTTTATGTTCCAGATTTCTGTTTTTTTTCTGAAATATCATAATCTTAGTTTTCTGGATGTTGACTTCTAAGGCCCAGTCATGGCAGTATTTAGTTAAAATGTCTAGGTGGTTCTGGAGACCTTCCGCCGTTTTAGACAGAATTAGTAAGTCATCTGCATACAGTAAAAATTGGACTAATAGATAAATAAAGTTGGGCTGAGGCAGCAGCCTTGTCTGACCCCTCGCTCTTGGGAAAAATATTCTGTTCTCTGTTGACCTATTTTTACTGCACATTTATTTTGGTTATACATGTTTTTAATTAAGTCGTATATTTTGCCCCCAATACCACTTTGAATGATTTTATAAAACAATCCTTTATGCCAAATGGAGTCAAAAGCTTTCTTGAAATCTACGAAGCATGCAAATATTTTTCCGTCTTTCTTTTGGTGTACATGTTTGTTTATTAATGTGTGTAGTGTGTGAATATGATCAGTGGTTCGATGTTTAGGGAGGAAGCCAATTTGAGATTTGCTGATGACATTGTGCTGCTTTAAGAAAAATGAAATCCGAGAGTTAATTATAGAACAAAATACTTTTCCCAAATTACTGGTTACACAGATTCCTCTGTAGTTATTAGGGTCTGTTTTGTCTCCACTCATTTACTCACTCACTCACTCACTCACTCACTCATTTACTCACTCACTTACTCGCTTACTCGCTCATTTACTCACTCACTTACTCACTCGCTTACTCGCTCATTTACTCACTCACTTACTCACTCATTTACTCACTCACTCACTCATTTACCCACTCACTCACTTATTTACTCACTCACTCACTCATTTACTCACTCACTCACTCACTCACTCACTCACTCACTCACTCGCTCATTTACTCACTCACTTACTCATTTACTCACTCACACACTCACTCATTTACCCACTCACTCACTTATTTACTCACTCACTCATTTACTCACTCACTCACTCATTTACTCACTCACTTACTCATTTACTCACTCATTTACTCATTTGCTTACTCATTTACTCACTCACTCATTTACTCACTCACTCACTCACTCTCTCTCTCTCACACACACACACACACACACACACACACACACACACACACACACACACACACACACACACACACACACACACACACACACACACACTCACTCACTCACTCACTCACTCACTCACTCACTCACTCACTCACTCACTCATTTACCCACTCACTCATTTACTCACTCACTTACTCATTTACTCACTCACTCACTCACTCACTCACTCACTCACTCACTCACTCACTCACTCACTCACTCACTCATTTACTCACTCACTTACTCATTTACTCACTCACTCACTCATTTACTCACTCACTTACTCATTTACTCACTCACTTATTTACTCACTCACTCATTTACTCACTCACTCACTCATTTACTCACTCATTTACTCACTCACTTATTTACTCACTCACTCACTCACTTATTTACTCACTCACTCACTCATTTACTCACTCACTCACTCACTTACTCTCTCATTTACTCTCTCATTTACTTACTCACTTACTCATTTACTCATTCACTCGGTCACTTACTCACTTACGGTCACTTACTCATTCACTCGCTCATTTACTCACTCACTCATTCACTCGCTCATTTACTAACTCACTCATTTACTCATTCACTCATTTACTCACTCACTCACTCACTCACTCATTTACTCATTCACTCACTCATTTACTCACTCACTTACTCATTTACTCACTCACTCACTCACTCACTCACTCACTCATTCCATTGCGGATTTGATTGTAAGATATCTATGTAAAATATCTCTGTATGAAAATCACTGTATGTATGAAAAGTTCTCACTAATATAGCTTCTAAAGTGTGTGTGTGTGTGTGTGTGCGGGTGTGTGTGCATGTGCTGTTCCTCCAGGTCCACTTAAGGAATTAATATTTCATGCATTCACAATTATCTTAATTGTCTACAATCTCCTTGCGAATGGTTCTTTCTTGCCTTTAAAATAATTTAAAGTCATGAAAAATTCAGGTGCTTGCATATTAATGAATTGTCTGAACATTAAAACCAAGTACATAAGATGCACAAAATATTGGGTAAAATGATATGCTTGTATCAACGTGAAGAGACTGTTGCCACATTCTGTAGATAAATCAAATATATCATAAAAGCAGTGTATGTGTGTGTGAGGCTGGATGCAGAGGCTGTGTTTGATGGCTCTAGTCTCAACCCTTGTTTTAGCAGGGCTGTCTGTTGAACCGTGACTCTGCTAATGACATATATTGCTGCTGGTTTTTGCCCTGTAATTCCACCTGATGGACGGTAATGACGCTAAGAGACTCCATCAGTGTCGTGCCTGGGTTATCTGTATGGATCCTGTCTGGCAGCCCGCACCATTATCGGCCTGGCTGTCATCATTAACGCCGCTACGGAGATGCACTGCGGTCCAGCTCCCGCCCAGACACAACAGCTAGACTGAATTATGCAGCCCATGCGGGCCACACTACAGGCGGCAACACTCTCAACGCTGAGCTCATAACATGCAAACGCGTGCGGAGGCTTCTGTATTCTCTGCATGCAAGCAAAAAAATCAGGACGTTCAGAGCAACACCGTGGGGAGAGAGGGTGAAGGGGTCAGAGAGAGAGTGGAAATGAGGACATGGGGAGTGTTTTTTATCGGTCAATCGGAGAGGATGAGGAGGGCTTATATTTATGGATAAGCAGTAGTTAATTTGGTACAGTTAGTAGTTTATATAGCCAGACATTTTACGGCTGGCATGAAGTCTGGTCTACTTTGCCAGTAATCTGCCATTTAATCAGGAAGACACTGTTTGTCATGTAAAGTGATCAATCACAGTTGATTTTTAGGTGATTTTTAGCAAAAGGTAAATCTGTATTTTAATGTATTCCTAAAAGAATGGTGGAATATTCAGGTTTATAAAATAGCATTTAGGAAATCAGTTATCAATTTATAAAAAAAAAAAAAAAAAAAAAAAAAAAAAAATTTAAATACTGTTAAGTTTATATTAAATTATACAAATATTTATTTTAATTGTATTTTAAATATCTATTAAAATACAGTTAGTTATATTTATTTTTGTATTGTAAATATAATAAAATGTTATATTAAATATTATTCATATATATAATATTGAATATATTTTATTATATTTACATTACAAATAAATATAACAAACTATATTATAATAAATATTTTGTTTTATATTCTTATTAAAAAAATAAGAAAATAATAACTTCTTTATCATTTTTAGTGATGTTCAGTGGCACTTAAATCTGTATTTGGACAGTGGCACTTAAAAAAAACATTTCGGAAATCAGTTATTAATAATCAGTTATTAATAACTTAATGTAAGTTATTAAAGTTATTTAAGTTTATATATATATATATAATATATATATAATATATATATATAATAGATTTTATTATTTAACTTTTTTGTTAACATAAATTGTTTTAAATGTCAATTTATTTGTCATTTCGAAAAGTGATTTTTTATTTTTATTTGAATCTTTATTTTGGAATTTTAAATGAATAAACTGATTCTTTATTGTATTTTTAAGTGCCATTCATAGCCCCCCATAGATAAACAAACAAATTGTGGGTATAAAGCAGATATGTTTTAGCCAACCTTCAATACGAACTTGGATGGATCATACAAAGGCTGGATCCCAAATGTCACTCTAAACCCTCATGGTCTTCCTCTGAGTCCGCACTTTCGTGACGTAATTCCGCTTTGACTGCCGGGTAAAGTCCTCTGTGTAGCTCGCAAACTTTGGGCTTAGCTGAAGTGCACATCGAGGGCGCATAGCGGCCGCAAAGGGGGGCGCTCTCGAGCAATCTTCTGAAACCTAAAATGATGAATGGGATACCCTACGGTAGGGCTGGGCGATATATCACATGCGATTCTCACGCGCATTTCGTCAGTAAAGCCGGTTCCCTGATTACCGCTAAATCGCCATCACCTGCTTTAAAATGGAGCGCCTTTTAATAGACAAAGCCGTAGTTCACGGACAAGCCACGCAAAATCGTGTTCAGTATCGAAGATGAATCGACTTCGATAATGAACCCGATTTTGCGTGGCTTATCAGTGAATTACGGCTCTGTCTATTAAAAGGCGCTCCATTTTAAAGCAGGTGATGGCGATTTAGCGGTAATCAGGGAACCGGCTTTACTGACGAAATGCGCGTGAGAATCGCATGCGATATATCGCCCAGCCCTACCCTACGGTCTCATGGACTTAACGGACATGCGCACGCGGCAGCCATTGTAAGTCCACAAGACCGAAAGTACACAGAAGTGTGCCATGTGGGATTCAGCCAATAGCATCCTGGTACCATGTGAACAGGCAGACCTTGACACCTATAAATGGCTAAAGCCAGCCAATCAGATCGCAGCTTGTAATTTTTAGAAAGCCATTTTCTTTTATGTATTTTGAACATTTGTTTGGGGTTGTGAGGCTCAGAGTTCAGCTTTGCTGAGGGTGGATGCCACATCGAGCTTCATGCTTGAGTTGTCAGCCCCAGAGCAACAGACCAGGGGCACATGTGACCCATGTCAGCGCACCTGAACCATGACCCTTAAAGACACAAAGAGGCCTGTAGTCTATGCTGAATAACACCTGCTCTTCCCTTGTCAGGTCAAAGCACTGATGTCGTGCTGTATGCCTGTGAGCCGCTGTCGGTTTGTTATGTGGTAGACACTGAGGTGTGGCTACATACTGGACAATTAAATCATCTTATGTGTGCTGCTCTGTATCAAAGAACTTTCACCTCGCTGTAGGCTATGTACAAGACAACAAATATAAAATTAAATTGTGTTATCCATAGTTGAGTAAGCATTTCCAGTTTGCCAGCAGTACTAACAGCAAGAGAGTGGAACAACGAATGACTTGTTGAGGCCCATCAGAAAGATCAAAGAGGAGGGCATCAATGGACAGCCCTGCGATATATAAACAGAGGCCTTACTGTGGCAAAGGTGGTCAAATTACATAGAAGTGTACAGGATATGCAGTACAATAGTATGAAGTAAAGGGCATTGCTACAGAATTTGTGCAGTTTTATGTACAGAATTGACAGTAAAGGGGAAAATGTGGGCTAGTTTCACAATTTTCCCATTATTTCCCAGAAAAAAAAGACTGAACACATGTTGACCAACAATGCAGTGTTAATTTAGTATTATTTACAGTGTATATTGTTGTAGTATTTATAACTATTTTTAATTTATTTGTATTTTATTTTTAGTTTTAACAATTTTAGTAGTTCAACACAAACTTCTAAATTTTATTTAAATTTGTTGCTTAGGCAACATTTCTAATTTATATTTAATTTTAAGTTCAATTAATGAAAATATTTGAATTTTTAACAGTCTAGGCTTTTTATCTAAATTTAAAGGTCCCGTTTTTCGTGGTTTTTTGAAGCTTTGATTGTGTTTATAGTGTGCAATATAACATGTGTTCATGTTTCACGTGTAAAAAAACACAGTATTTTTCACATAATTTACTTATCTGTATACCGCTGTTTCCACTGTCATAAAAACGGGCTGATGATTCCTTGTTCTATGAAGTCCCTCCTTCAGAAATACGTAACGAGTTCTGATTGTGCCAGCGGTTCCTGTGTTGTGATTCGACAGCAGCTTAGCGAACCTTGCCCGGAAAGGTCACGCCTCTTACCATAACGTGGAGATGCACGCGCTCAGTGTTATTGTAAACATGTCTTTAATTTTACCCTATCAATTTGAGCCGGAATCAGACCCGGTGATTGGACTGCGGGATGAAAATAACAGCGTTTCGACGACATGGCGACAAACACACTCTACAAACGCAACTCTTGTGTATTCCTGTGGGCGGAGGTTAGTCAAAAAACTGTTTTAGTGACGTCATTAAAGAAGGAAGTAGAGGGATGTAGTCCAAACTGGCCGTTCGATGTAGGCGACTTCTGTTAAATAAAATATCTCGCTTGGCATTGAACTTTGAGCTTTAAAATTTTACAGATTTTATTTATACTCTAACAACAACATTACACACGAACTAAAGTTTGAAACATGGGATCACGAAGAACGGATATAAGCATTCAAAACTTAAAACCTCTCACTTCTGCTAAAATGGATGACAGATTTTCATGACATCACTGCACACTTCAGCTTCTCATCAAATCTTCTGTCCAATCAAATGCTCTCTAGAATCTGAAGTCCCGCCCCTCCTACCCTATAAACCGACGCTGAAGTTGCGGCTGAAATCGGTCATTTGTTCACACATTTACTAGTTTCTGCATAGTGAATGGCACATAGTGCACTATATAGAGGATAGGGAACGATTCAGACAGTGTAAATATGCTTTCCATTGACACACATGAAGTCTGTTTGCTCTTTTCGAGACATGAAAGCACAGAGCGGATCATATGTGCACAGAATGCTGTATTTTAAAGCAATAGTGAGGAATAGGAGGAGAAACAGTTAGATACTAGAGGGAAACAAAGCTTTACCGAGCTCAGCAGCTCTGGTCGAGCTGTGGCCTTTTGGCTTGCTTAGTTGGGGACACTTGACATTTGATATTCAACAGTGCTTTGATCTGCCTGCATTGACACCATTTTCTTTAAGAGCTGCTGTGTAGCCAAAATTATATACCAGTTATCACTGTAAAGCTGCTTTGACACAATCTGCATTGTAAAAATCGCTATATAAATAAAGGTGACTTGACTTGACTTGACTGTGATATAAACGAAATGCTATTGGCTATTTTTAAAAAAGGGTTGGGCTGTTTGATATATCCCGCACTGTCTTCCTGTTTCAGTTGAAATTACGTCAACACATTGAATAATGCTGCATGTTCCAAGACTCTTCAGTGGGTCTTTAAACCGTAAGGCGATTTGATTTGAACTGATGAAAATAATAAAATAATAAAATTGAGATTGATCTGGAATAAAATATCACTTTGCGTTGAACTGTTTCCTGTAACAATTGCAAAATTCTACCATTTCTGCCAAAAATACAATAGTTGATACAGTTATTGTTACTACAACAAAACTATGGTAACTTGGTATTATCCCTAACTGTTGCCAGACTCTGAAAGCTTCTTAGAAGGTGATATTGTGTGAATTAATTTAGGCCTAATAATAACAATATATGTAATAACTATGGTATGTTGGCAGTCAGAATCTATGATTACTATGGGTTTATGGGATGCCCCACAAAACACTTTTTGACCAAATGGTCTGAATAGATACAGTACCTCTGTGAATAACTTTTTACAGACCAGATCAAAGATTCAAATGTCAAGCAGACAATTTTCCATCTTACTCACCCTCATTTCATTCAAAACCACAAAAAGAGATAGTTTGAAGAATGTTGGAAAGATGTCTTCTTTTATGTTCCATATTACTTTGAACTGGCCCACATAATGTCTTTCTGATTCCGGTTTAAAACCAGGAAAAAAAAGAAAAGCAAATTCAACAATTGAATTTCGTATGCTTTGTGATGTGATTCACAGATCTCTTGGAGAAACACTGATGATTATGATAACTGTTTTAATATGGTTTAATCAGTTATTCCTTGTCAGCATGCTCGTGACCGTATGTCTTGGTCTGTTATTGATTCTCATGGAAGTGTAACTCGTACATACAGTATCATTTAATCACGCTCTCATGTGAATATCTGCGATTGAATCTTACAAGCTACCAACTAAAAATATCACACCTCCTGCTCATCCGTATTCACTCTTTGCTCTGTCTTGCCACATCTAATCTCATTCTCACCAAAACAAATTTGTTTTCCTAGTAGGTGCCAGAGTTGTTCCAGGCACTGATCCAGGCCGCTGATCTTCATGGCTTAGATACTAGATGTGGGAGATATGGATCTCAAACCGGTCTGAAGCATCATCTGGCCCTGCGAGACTCTGACTCTCATTTGGTGTGAATGCGGGTCTGTGCGAGCGTTCTATAGTCAGAGGTTGTTTCAGACTCCCACAGAAACCGCAGGGGCTCAGGCTCCCCTCAGCCCTCTTGGCCAAACAGATGGACTGGCAAATTTTCCTGCCTTGTTTCAAATAGCCAGAATGCTTCAAACTGAGTATGAAACTTCATTATGCTTGTTTGCTGTTTGTTGTTGCTGAGGCTCTATGAAATGGGTGCTTATATTTTATCTTAGCATTTTTTTCATTTGGCTTTTATTTTTTGATTTGATGTTCAGGGGAATGTGGTTTGATTGTGTTTGTGTTTTTTGTTGTGTGCTTGTAGGATACATTAGGTGGAATTAAATTGAACTTCCACTGAAAAACATGACTTCCCCTCATATCTCTGTCACTGTAGAACAGATAATTGAATGTGCAGTTCATGGTCAGAATACGCAGAGGTCCAAGCTATTTATTTGTGTCCATTTATTGTGTGCTTGTTTTTGGGATCTTGCGGATGTGGTTTATTATACGAACTTTACTTCAGTCACATGTTTTTACACATGTTGCCAGCACATTTTCTGGTAAAATAAAATGGCATGTGCTTGAAATCTATTATTTTCTGATGAGGAGTGGATGTTGACGACTTAATGATTGCTGTGTTGCTGTAAACGCTGACAGACAGCGCACCTTATCTTAAATGCAGTTAAATGCACAATTATATTGGTATTATTTTGCAATCATTCTAATGCGATACATGAAAGCATTAATTTGCATTAGAAACAGTTGGGTTAGACTGTGTTTTCCCTTTGAGTTTATACTTTTCACTGTCTCTAGGGCTTATGGGAAAACTATTTGTGTTCCATTAGGACTCAACATTTTTTGTTTTGTTTGTGTTCTGCATTTTTTATTTATTTTTCTTATATTTTCAGTGCTTATTGATTCTCTGAAGAGTGTTTTTGGTACAAACTGATGAATACCGGCCCTGTTTAGACCTGGTATTAGCATCTTTCTCAAGTAATCAGATCACAAGTTGTCAGCTGAGACGCATGACTGTTTATACTGTATTATCATGGGACACAAACGCACCTCCTCTGGCCACCTGCTATTAAAGTGTCTCTAATTTCAGCATTAAATGCATCACTTACTAGCAACATGCACACTAATGTACAGGTAGTAACTTCCTACATTAGTGTGCTAGGGAAATGTTTAGTATGTGTTAATAATATGCTCTTTGTTCTCGCGTTTCCATTTTTTACTGCTCAGACCAAGGTACGCTACCATTCAAAAGTTTAAGGTCAGTAAGATTTTTGAATGTTTTTGAATAATCTCATGCTGATTTTTCAGCACCGTTACTCCAGTCTTCAGTGTCACATGATCCTTCAGTAATCATTCTAATAGAGGGTATGCACTGACCTCACTTTCTCGTCGGAAAACACGCCCCCTCAGCCGGACTGAGTGGCAAAAGAGCCTGCTGCATGACTGGATTTAATAGGGGAAACTGCGAAAACACAAGTAAAACAAGTGATTAAACTAAAGGTTGGACTCGATAGTATTCCTGTTACAACTTATCAAAGATCCAGTAATCCATGAATATTGGCATGCAGCCAGGAATCGTATTTCCAGACATTTATATGTGCCTGATTTCGATGCCAGGGAAATACGTGAAGCAAATTTGCCTGTGAACTCTTTATATAAATACAATATAGTGCTCAAAGTAAATGAGTAAACCCCCTTTGAAAAGTAACATTTTAAACAATATCTCAATGAACACAAAAACAATTTCCAAAATGTTGACAAGACTAAGTTTAATATAACATCTGTTTAACTTATAACATGAGAGTAAGGTTAATAATATAACTTAGATGTTTTACTTAAATTAGGATGATGCAAAAATGAGTACACCCCACAACAAAAACTACTACATCTAGTACTTTGTATGGCCTCCATGATTTTTAATGACAGCACCGAGTCTTCTAGACTTGGAATGAAAAAGTTGGCGACATTTTGCAACATCTATCTTTATCCATTCTTCAGGAATGACCTCTTTTAGAGACTGGATGCTGGATGGAGAGTGATGCTCAACTTGTCTCTTCAGAATTCCCCATAGGTGTTCGATTGGGTTCAGATCAGGAGCCACTGAATCACTTTCACCCTGTTCTTCTTCAGAAATCCAACAGTGGCCTTAGATGTGCGTTTATGATCATTGTCATGTTGGAAAAGTGCATGACGACCAAGGGCATGGAGTGATGGTAGCATCTTCTCTTTCAGTATAGAGCAGTACATCTGTGAATTCATGATGGCATCAATGAAATGCAGCTCCCGACACCAGCAGCACTCATGCAGCCCCACATAAGGACACTGCCACCACCATGTTTCACTGTAGGCACCATGCATTTTATTTCGTATTCCTCACCTTTGCGATGCCATACAGTTTTGAAGCCATCAGTTCCAAAAACATTTGTTAGGATTGTGTTGGTCTCCATGTGTTACACCTGGCTCAAAGGTGTAACATTAAGGGAGACGACACGGCGGAATAACTTCAATCATAATATTTATTAACCAAAATAACATAATCAAAAAAGCCAGTATCAGTAGAGTCAATCAGTATGAACTGCATGTGAATGGATACATCACTTGAAATGTAGTCAGTTCAAATGAGTGGATGTAAAACAAAATACAAAATAACAGCATTAGAGCGTGGTCCTGGCAAACTGCTCTCAACCATGAGCTGGGCAGCCGCCCCGATGAACTCCTGCACCATGTTTAAATAAGACCCATGATGAGGAACAGGTTTACTGAAGTCACGCCCCAATCACATGACCTGTAACGAAGGAAAAACCAAAACACCCAAACCAACACAACCCTAACACATTTATCTTGGTCTCATCACTCCAGAGTATAGAGTCCCAGTAGTCTTCATCTTTGTTAGCATGGGGCCTGGCAAACTCTAGGTGGTTTTTTTGTGCCTGGGCTTTAGGAGAGGATTCTTTCATGGACGGCACCCATGCATGCCATTCCCCTGCAGTGTATGCCGTATTGTGTCACGGGAAACAGTCACCCTGGTTTGGCTTTCTTCTACTTTAGAAAACTTGCATGCCGATTTACTTCAACACTTCTCATCAAAAGACACTCCTTTCGAGGTGTTAACTTCCGTGGACGACCTGGACGTCTCTGTGAGATGGTTGCAGTTCCATCTTTTTAAAATTTTTGTACCACTTTTGCCACAGTATTCTGACTGATAAGTAAAGCTTTGCTTAAAAAGCTTTCACCTTTCTGGGGTGTACTCATTTTTGCATCACCCTAATTTGAGTAAAACTGAAAATGTTGTTCTCTAAGTTATATTATTAACCTTACTTTCATGTTATAAGTTAAACAGATGTTATATAAAACTTTTTGGAAATTGTTTTTGTGTTCATTGAGGTATTGTTTAAAATGTTACTTTTCAAAGGGGGTGTACTCATTTACACTGATCACTATAGGTCTAAATCCGGGTGATCACTTATATTGATTTTATATATCATCGAGTCCTAAAACTTGTATAGGTTTTGTCAGTGTTTATTTAAAAACACCCAATTATGCAGAATATAAGATGGTAAATATTTAATTGATGAGTTGTCAATAAAATATACAACAATACAATATATAGGATATGATTTTACCTCAAAATTCAACATAATGACACAAAATGATAACTGCAAATCCACTTTTTGCTGCCTGGAGTCCAGTTGTTTCTGTGAATTGCAGCGATCCATTTGCTTCTCTTTTCTTTAGCTTTCGGCAGTCTGTAAAAATAAACCTCGGATTTCTTGTCAAATCTATTTGTACAGTCAATCGCAAAGCTCTTTCCTGTTTTGAATGTGTTTTGTGTGTCTTTTTGCCACTCAGTGGGTATAACTGCAGTCACTACAGCTGACGGTGATGTCATGTGCATACCCTCTATATGCTAATTTGCTGCTCATGCTCAATAATACGGTAGCCGAGAAAGCTCAATGTGCTGCAACTGAAGAAAACACATACAAATAGAAAAAACACCCGCAAGTTATGAAAACATTGACAACAATATGTGCTGCAAATACTCAAAATGCAACCCAATACAAAAATGCACTGCAAATACTCACAATGCACATACGATCAGGATGTTAAAATAATCAAATAGAAATTGAACAATAACGCGGTGTCCCAATTTAAAGACTGCATTCTTCGAATGAAGTCTAGTGACCGAAATGCATTAATGCCAAGAGTAAGTGAGTCTTAAATTACTGCACTCAACAGTTTACAGAATTTTGGGGAGTTATTTATTAAATTTTAATGAAAATCTCTAGACCATCACTATGAATCAGAACATGCTGCCACATTACTCAAAAAATAAAAGTAATTGGTTTTATTAATTTAAAAAGGTCATATGATGCCTTTTAATGTTTTCCTTTGTGTGTAATGTATCTGTTTGTGCATGAATTAGATTCGTCCAGATATTACTTCCACAAACGTCTCTGTCACAATGTAAAATATCAGCATAAAGGCATACACAAAAATAAAGGCGAGGCAACATTAATTCATGTTAACCTTTACACCCAATAAACAAATTAGTGAAATTTTAAAATAGCATCATACAACTCCTTTAAACGTGAATGAACTTCAATCTAGCTTTTGAGAAACTCCACAGATCTTGTGAGTAAAGCCACTGCACATGCACAGAGATTATGAAAGGTTACAATCCCCATATCCTGTGTACAGACTGTCAATTTACATTTGTTCAGAGCTTTCATCTGCAAAAATAACTAATGAATATTATGAAGAAACAGCAGTGTCTGATTCAACCACTAAGGTGCTTTAGGATCCTAATGACATTGATTGAAATGACTGCTCAGCACACAGGAAAAAAGATCCCTTTGCTGTGTCACATACTCACTGGATTTTGCTGGCTTACCTGTGCTCAATAAGATTAAGTGCTATCTCATCATCTGTATGATTGCACTGAAATGTCAAACTCCTTTAACTCTAGATTAAGACGTCAGCGCAGTGACGTGAGGACACTCTCTTTAGTGCACCGAGCATCTGCAACAAAACCTCCAAGGGAGCAATTTACCACAGATGCATTATTTTACATTTTCCTTCTCCTTTCTGATAGAAAAAGTAGTTCAGTTCAGGTCCATCCATCACTGCTGAAATCCTTCATTTGATGGTGAGGATCTAGTGTTTGTGTTGGCTTCCTATAAAAGTCTGCATGCTTACCTGACCTCTCTGTCACCTTCACATGTGTTTACTTGGAGAGTGGGGGAGTGGGCGGCACCCCCTGCCTGTCACTTCCTATCTGTAGTTACTGCCTTATTTACAATCATCGCTCATTTCTTTCCACATTATTTACAGTCATCCCATCATTCTTGCATTAAACTCATTGTGGGCCACTAACCAGCTGATGTTCCCCAGCGGGGTCCAGTTGAACAGTTTTAGCTAAAAACGTTTTAATTTAAGATGGACACACCTAATGAAGTGCCTTTAATAGATGCAATTAGCACTGATATTGAAATTCTGACTGGATAGACCAATAATTATTTGTTATTTTATATATACAGGTGCTGGTCATATAATTAGAATATTGTGAAAAAGTTCACTTTTTATTGTAAATTATTTTTAAAAATGAAACTTTCATATATTCTAGATTCCCTACATGTAAAATAAAACATTTCAAAAGTTTTTTTATTTTTTATTTTTTTGTTTTGATGATTAGAGCGTACAGCTCATGAAAGTCCAAAATCCAGTATCTCAAAATATTAGAATATTTCCTAAGATCAATCAAAAAATGGATTTTCAAAACAGAAAAGTTCAAGTTCTTTAAAGTATGTTCACTTGTACACTCAATACTTGGTCGGCAGCACATATTACAACAAATGACTTGCTCCTAGCACAAATTACAGCATCAGTGGCATGGAAGTGATCAGCCTGTGGCACTGCTGAGGCACTATTGAGCCTTCAGATCATCTGTATATTGTTGGATCGACTGTTTCTCATCTTTCTCTTGAAAATATCCCATAGATTCAAGTCAGGCATGTTGGCTTGCCAATAAAGCACAGTAATATCATGGTCAGCAAACCACTTGGAAGTGGTTTTTGCACTGTGGGCAGGTGCTAAAGTCCTGCTGGAAAAGGAAATCAGCATCTCCATAAAGCTTGTCAGCAGATGGAAGCATAAAGTGCTCCAAAATCTCCTGGAAGATGGCTGCATTGACTTTGCACTTGATAAAACACAATGGACCAACACCAGCAGACATCACGGCCCCCCAAATCATTACTAACTTCAGAAACTTCCCACTAGACCTCAAGCAGCTTGGATTCTGTGCCTCTCCAGTCTTCCTTCAGACTCTGGGACCATGATTTCAACATGAAATACACAATTTACTTTTATCTGAAAAGAGGACTTTTGACCACTGTTCACTGTCCAGTTCTTTTTCTCCTTAGCCCAGGTAAGATGCTTCTGACGTTGTTTCTGTTTCAGAAGTGGCTTGGTAGTCCTTTTCCTGAAGATGTCTGAGTGTGGTGACTCTTGATGCGCTGACTCCGGCTTCATTCTAGTCATTGTGAAGCTCTCCCAAGTGTTTGAATCGGCTTTACTTGACAGTATTCTCAAGCTTGTGGTCTTCCCTGTTGCTTGTGCACCTTTGCCTACCCAATTTCTTCCTTCTAGTCAACTTTGCATTTAATATGCTTTGATACATCACTCTGTAAACAGCCACCCCATTCAGTAATGACCTTCTGTGACTTACTCTCTTTGTGGAGGCTGTCAATGATTGTCTCCTGGACCATTGCCAAGTCAGCAGTCTTCCCCATTAGTGTGGTTTCAAAGAACAAGAGATACCCGAAATTTATATTGTAGGGATTTAATAGCAATTTAATGAAACTCAAATGTAAATATTCTAATATTTTGAGATACTGGAATTTGGATTTTCATGAGCTGTACACTCTAATCATCAAAATTAAAAAAAAAAAAAAAAACTTTTGAAATGTTTTACTTTACATGTAGGGAATCTAGAATATATGAAAGTTTCATTTTTAAAAATAATTTACAATAAAAAAATTGTATATTCACGATATTCTAATTATATTACCAGCACCTGTACATTACCGTTTAAAAGTTCAGTAAGATATTTGAAAAGTTTCATGCTGCTGACCAAAGCTGTATTTATTTGAGCAAAATACAGTAAAACAGTAATATTGGAAATATTATTACAATTTAAAATATCTTTTTTCTATTTGATTATATTTTAAAATGTAATTTATTCCTGTAATGGCAAAGCTGATTTTTCAGCATTGTTACTCCAGTCTTCAGAGTCACATGATCCTTCAGAAATCATTCTAATATGCTGATATGTTGCTCAATAAACATTTCTTATTATAATAATATACATTTCATATCAATGTTGAAAACAGTTCTGCTTAATATTATTTTCATGGAAATCATGATACATTTTCATTTTGATGAATAGAAAGTTCAAAAGAAAGGCATTTATTTGAAATATAAATATTTTGTAACATTTATATACAGTGTCTTTGCACATCAGTTTTAACATCTTTCTGAATAAAAGTAATAAATTCTTTAAAATAATATCTTACTGATCACACACTTTTGAACATCAGTGTGTTATGGATGATAAACACTAAATGGATGATATTATAAATCAAAAGTAAACTAATTTTGTTAAAAATTAAACCACTAAAAGCAAAAACAAATAGTTCTACATTAGACACCACTAGTCAATGTATTCATCACAACAGGATAATGTACCCTTTGTAATCTGTTATAGGAAAAAAATACTGTTTGAATTAGATTAGGAAAGTGATTATAATAATAGAGGAAACCTCTGGTTAGAGAATGGCGATCAGAGTTTTGATCTGAATTGTGTATTATAAAGAGTTTTATATACACACACTTTATTATAAAGTGTATGTGTGTGTGTGTGTGTGTGTGTGTGTGTGTGTGTGTGTGTGTGTGTGTTACTAAACAAAGTTCATCTCTTACTAAGTCACTTCAAAGAAACATTAATAAAGTTAAGGAAATGAACGTGACTTATTTTTATGAACAAATGCACACAGCTCTGCTGTCATTATATGCCCAGCAATTCAAAGGGAAAGCACTCTTTAAGAGATAGCGCTCTTAAAGGGTTATTTTTTTCAGTTAGTGCTAGATGATGATCTAAATCTAGTCCATACCGATTAAATAAAAAAAAAAAAATGCTGATTTATATCATTTATAAAAATGGCATCTGTTTGAATGTGCATTACTGAAATAGACGTGTAAACAGCTCTGTTTATAATTGTGCACTTAATGTATTCAGTGTAAACCTTTTTTTTGACGTACAGTACAATATGTGTGCATGTGATCTTTGTGATTGTTCTCTAGGCCACAGCTCTGCATTCACATTTCTGTATGAACTAGGCTGCTGTCCTTAAGAGAACTATGTGATAACATTAAAACACTTGAGGGGCCATATTTAACTACCTCTGCCATCTATTGTGAGCCAGTAGTTGGAAGTATCTGGTCTAGTATGCTACTAATTGGCAAGAAACAGTTGAACTAGTATGAGAGAAATTAGGTTCTTACCTTTTGTGAGCTGTTATTATACACTGAACAAAATTATAAATGCAACACTTTTGTTTTGCCCCCATTTTTCATGAGCTGAACTCAAAGATCTAAGACTTTTTCCTATGTACACAAAAGGCCTATTTCTCTCAAATATTGTTCACAAATTTGTCTTAATCTGTGTTAGTGAGCACTTCTCCTTTGCCGAGATAATTCATCCACCTCACAGGTGTGGCATATCAAGATGCTGAATAGACAGCATGATTATTGCACAGTTGTGCCTTAGGCTGGCCACAATAAAAGGCCATTCTAAATGTGCAGTTTTATCATACAGCACAATGCCACAGATGTCGCAAGTTTTGAGGGAGTGTGCAATTGGCATGCTGACAGGAATGTCCACCAGAACTGTTGCCTGTGAATTGAATGTTCATTTATCAACCATAAGCTGTCTTCAAAGGCGTTTCAGAGAATTTGGCAGTACATCCAACCGGTTACACCATGTGTAACCACACCAGCCCAGGACCTCCACTTCCAGCATCTTCACCTCCAAGATCGTCTGAGACCAGCCACTCAGACAGCTGCTGCAACAATCGGTTTGCATAACCAAAGAATTTCTGCACAAACTGTCAGAAACCGTCTCAGGGAAGCTCATCTGCATGCTCGTCGTCCTCATCGGGGTCTCGACCTGACTGGAGTTCGTCGTCGTAACCGACTTGAGTGGGCAAATGCTCACATTCGATGGTGTCTGGCACTTTGGAGAGGTGTTCTCTTCAAGGATGAATCCCGGTTTTCACTGTACAGGGCAGATGGCAGACAGCGTGTATGGCATTGTGTGGGTGAGTGGTTTGCTGATGTCAACGCTGTGGATCGAGTGGCCCATGGTGGCAGTGGGGTTATGGAATGGCCAGGTGTATGTTATGGACAACGAACACAGGTGCATTTTATTGATGGCATTTTGAACCGTCACGAGATCCTGAGGCCTATTGTTGTGCCATTCACCCACGACCATCACCTCATGTTGCAGCATGATAATGCACGGCCCCATGTTGCAAGGATCTGTACACAATTCCTGGAAGCTGAAAACATCCCAGTTCTTGCATGGCCAGCATACTCACTGGACATGTCACCCATTGAGCATGTTTGGGATGCTCTGGATCGGCGTATACGACAGCGTGTTCCAGTTCCTGCCAATATCCAGCAACTTTGCACATCCATTGAAGAGGAGTGGACCATCATTCCACAGGCCACAATCAACAACCTGATCGACTCTATGCGAAGGAGATGTGTTGAACTGCGTGAGGCAAATGGTGGTCACACCAGATACTGACTGGTTTTCAGACCCCCCGGACCCCCCCAATACAGTAAAACTACACATTTTAGAGTGGCCTTTTATTGTGGCCAGCCTAAGGCACACCTGTGCAATAATCATGCTGTCTAATCAGCATCTTGATATGCCACACCTGTGAGGTGGATGGATTATCTCGGCAAAGGAGAAGTGCTCACTAACACAGATTTAGACAGATTTGTGAACAATATTTGAGAGAAATAGGCCTTTTGTGTATATAGAAAAAGACTTAGATCTTTGAGTTCAGGTCATGAAAAATGGGGGCAAAAACAAAAGGGTTACGTTTATAATTATGTTCAGTGTATTTGGAAAAAGTGAAAAAAGATTTCAAGCTACAGCAAGCGATGTCAGTGATTTATTAGAGGTGCCAGATACTTAATAATTACTTAAATACACACACACACATAGATCATGTTTACTGTATTTGTGTCAGAGACGGCGAATGGAAAGGAAATGATACGTGATTGATGGTAGGAAGTGCAGGGCAGACCCGGAGGGGGAGGGCAGAGCAAGGTCTTACTTATAAAAACATCAATCAGAGCCCTTGCTGCAGATGCTGAAGATGGGCGTGTGGACTGGAGAGGGAAATGGTCCACTAGGCCCCTTATGGGTTCTTCATGAAGATGTTAACATGAGCTGCTCTGGTATGCATCAAATATGTACGATTGTGCTGTGGCCGCCTTATCAGACTTTAGTGGATTGTGGAAAACAAGTACATATGTGACTCAAATGATAAATGTTTTTGCTTTTGTCCTTTTCTGGTAGATCCAGTAGATACTCCTGGGCTGTTAGTAATTGTCTTATAAAGGCATCATAGGCAGATTCCTAGCATGAAGACTGTTCCAGTAGACAGCAAAGTTATGCTGCCTTGAAAAATAACTTGTTTGGTTAAAATCTAGGGCAGTATTGCAGTATGTTTCGTGGATAACACAGTACCAGAATGCACCCGCCACCCAGTATTTATGTTTCATGTACTATATCTTGCGTGTTTTGCCCTTACTCACCCAAACTTATCAACAAGACTATTTTAAGCGAATGTGAGTGCAATAGCAAGTAGTTGCTGAATCTCAGGTGTTTCATATATGAGATGAGGACATATCTGCAGCCGGTGATGAGAACAAAACCAGCATGTCCAGTGCAAGTAGGCTTTTGTTATTTAATTTTACTTTACATTATTTTATTTATCTGTTATATTGAAGAGAATTCTTTGAAGGATATTGGTTTACTTATGTCCTTTCTGAGCACTTGAGCTTAACTGAGACTTGAGTGTTTGTAGATGACCTTGATTTATTACAATATTGAGATGTTCAGTTTTATTTCAATTTTAGAAAATAAATGTGATTGCTCTCCTCTCAAATCAGCTGTTTCTTATTTTCACTGACATGTCTCTTAGGCGTTGAGGAATAGTGCATCTTTGAGCCTCATTTAGCAGTAGTATACTTAAGTACTGGTAAAATCAGATGCTCTGAGACATTTACTAAAGTGGCATTGGAATTGGTGACTTGTAATGGACTCATTTTCACTGTAAGGTATCTCTACTTTTACTTAAAGGGGTACTTCACCCCTGGAAAGATGAATGTGTATTTAAAATTGGTCATTTATGTAGTAGAAATGTGAAATTATTTTTGAATTTGGAGCTTTCTAGACTGAGAAAAGGCATAAAATGTATTTTTGACTAATGTGGATGAAAGACAACAACTCCCAGAATGCACTTGTTTTGCTGCCCTTGCGAGGCCACGCCCAAACCACGCCTATCGGTTACAGGCGGCATTACCAGGAAAATTCAAACAACTAGGCTTGCTTTGTTACATATTAATTCTATAAATCGTGAGTTAGTTCATACATTTACAGCGAAATGGTGCTAAATTGCTTTGTACCTGGATGTACACCCAAAACCAGGAAAGGACAAGTAAGTTTCCATCATTTTCCGATTAAGATAAAGATTTGGAGCGATGTAAACAGTGGCTGCGGGCCATCAAACACCCGAAGTTTAGAGATGACACCGTTATAGAAAACCTAAAAAAACGCAGAATATGTAGTCTCCATTTCAAGCACGAGGACTACGAACCAAATATCCTTGCAATGAAGAGAACCATTCTGAAGGACACTGCGATACCATCGATATTCACTTTCCCAGAGGACGAACAGCCTGGGCATCTGGTACTAAGCGTATTCGCCTAGAGGTAAGACTCGCTGATACTAGACTGATAACACAGTAGGTAGCAGTAAAACTGCAAACTTAGCAAAGTAACGTTAGATAGACAATTACATATAAGTTGCATATAAGTTGACTGTTATCAAAGTAAAGCCACTGTTCTGTAAAACTGAGTTAGTCTATTTATCTATTTATGCTAACGTTACCACAAAAGCCTGTTGCTGTATTGGTTGAGATGACTGCAGAGACCGATAAATTTGCGAGATGAACCACTGATGTAGTGCAGACAAAATAAAGTTAATTACTGTAAGCTTAAAAATATAATTGACACCCACTTTTGATAAAATCTTTGATCTATGTCCGTGAGTAACCTCAAACGCGCATATGTATGGGCGTGGTGAAAAAATGCGGAACTACCTGCTATTACTGGCTGTAGTTTTAAGCCTCTGGCCAAAAAAGCCTCTGGCAAAAATCGTCATTTTGCGTCATCGGAGGCTTTTTTACAGAATAAAAATGCATAAATCTCTCATCTCGGGCTGATATGAAGGGGGAAAGCACGGTAATTCGAAAATACTAGTGGTATTCTACTAATACAAAGCTTAATGCTAAATCCTGAAGTAACCCTTTAAGTCTGGGTTTTCAGTTACTCTTTACACCTTATTCCCAATATTTATCTGCCACACATGCATTTTTTTCCCCCATAATTAGTGCTTAAATTATCTTAGCAACTTGTTAACATCAAAATGAATGACGAGTTGAATGGTCATCAACTATTTATTTATTTATTTATTTAAGCATTTTTTGCAGCAATTATTTAGTTATGGATTAGATATATTCTGAATCTATGTTAGTTGAAAAGATAAATAAAATATAAAATTGAACTGTAGGTAACAATTTGTGGTGAATATAAAGATACATTTACAGATTATGTTTATAACTGCAAATATAGAATCTATGATTTATGACTTATTCTTGATGGTATCAAAGTTAGAATTATGAATCATGCCGTACAGCAATAACTGTTGCTGGCGTGTTGACAGTGCTGATCACATTTACGTTATAAATCTCACAAAGGAAACTTGCAATAATAATTTCTTTGTAAATTCAAGGAATACCCAGGGGTCCCTGTGCAAAGAAAGAGTTTCATTCCTTGCATGTTTGCCGTCCTGATTTATTTTGGTGGAAAAAAAGCATGCAGTAGGCAATTCATCTGAGAAATGGCCTCCTATTTACAAACAGTGATATTTCTTAAACTAATTAGGTTACCTGGAGATGTCATCTATCTCTTTTTAAAAAGGGGATTAAAGTATCTGGTTTTTATGCTTCTGAAGACTTTTGTAACGAGTGAGTTTGTTTCAATAGGAAAGCACTGAAAGGCAAATTTTGCTCTGTTTCTTTCTGTGGTTTTGCAGGTGTGAGAAAGAGGAGGAGGAGGAGGAGGAGGGGGGCAGGAGATGTTTAAAATGTGCAAATGAACATTCATGTTTTAATTAACTTAAAGTTAAAATGGCGTGAAATTGAATGTGATTGTTGCCTAAGTAAATATGCCTAATTAGGATATAAGGACCGGCAGTTAAAAATTAGATAACCATTTTTTATTTGCAGGTGTGCATCATCTGGATTGAATTTAAATGTGAGTGACTGAACTTTGTGCTGTATCATGTAGAATTTGCACAGATTTTTGATGTCTTTAACCCTGCGGTACTCATATTACATTGTAGGGTTGTCATTTACTCCAGCACTATTATTGAAGTGATTTTTGTCTTTGATCCTGAGCCCATAAAAAAATTTTTTTTTGCGCTGACCCATTATCTTTACCCATGATGTAAGCCAGAGAACGTATCGCTGTTTGTAAAACAGACGATATCTGCACTGCCAGAAATGCAAATGTGTGCTTAAGCCTAATGAGATTTACGCAGTTCAGAAACACCATTTTAAATCTTTTGCAATGCGGTTCAAAGATGGTTTTGTTTACTGACGTCATGAAGGCAGTACAGCAGATCAAATGGAAGAACTTAGTGACGGTGTAAAGAAGGATCTGTCATTGTATGATGAATGTGCCTGTCAGATAAAGGACAATTTGATCATGTTCACTGGCTCTAGTTTCAATCTCACTGATTACATCATGACATGCGGCTCAGATCAGGACGTGTTATTCTGGAATAGTTACTATCCTGCATTATTGAATGTTTTTTAACAACAAACTTTGTTGTCATATAGTATTTACAAGGTTTTTTGTTTCAAAAAATATAAACTTCTTCACTTGGTCACATTTAGGGCTTTTTGATTATGATGAAAATCACAATCATTTTGGTTAATATTGTAATCACAATTAAATAACATGATTATGAGGTGATATGACCAAAAGTAATTTATTTCACAATTGTGATATAGTATATCAGGTATATTTTGCTGGAAAAAAAAAGATTCTCTGACAACATTTTTTAGATATCAGCAAAATTCTCTTTCTCAATACCTTTCTATACTATTTCTATACCACAGCAGAACTGTTAACTGCTCAGATCAAGGTACACTACTATTTAAATGTTTGGGATCTAATGTTTTTAAATATTAAAAATATCCTCTTATGCTCACCAAGGCTGCATTTATTTAATTAAAAATACAGTAAAAATGGTAATATTGTGAAAAATCACTGTTTTGTGTCTCCAGTCTTCAGTGTCACATGATCCTTCAGAATCATTGTAATATGCTGATTTGGTGCTCAATAAACATTTCTTATTATTATCAATATTGAAAACAGTTGTGCTGCTTTAATATTTTTTTGGAAACTTTGATTACTGTTTTTTTTAGGATTCTTTGATAAAAGTTCAAAAGAACAGCATTTATTTGAAATATAAATCTTTTGTAACATTATAAACATCTTTACTGTAACTTGTGATCATTTTAATGCATTGTTGCTTGCTATTATTGTAAACTTTTGAATGATAATGTAGTGCAACTTCAGTGTCAGCTTTCATTATGGAAAACTGCACTTAACGTACGGTCTCAGACAGCCTAATTGTGGCAGAAATTCCTCCCCTATTACTAAATAGCACCAAAAGAGAGAGTCCTAGTCCTTTTTGAGTGCCTGTTAGTAGCTATCCATGCAGACTTATCTTTCCAGCAGGTCCATTGTTTCCTATTCTGCATAATACAACTTTAGTGGAACGTCAAGAGCTTTTGCATAAAAGGTGCTTTTTATGAGTGCAGTGTCATTTTATTTGCTTTTATATTTACATTTATATTCTTGTCACTTGTCAGGCATTGTTTTATTAATGTGCTTCTATTTTTCCCCATCACATTTAAGGCCCTTGGTCATTATTAATCACACAAATAACACAAAATGTGTAAATGGTCTTGTTTGGTAAACTGTCTGTGCGAGATTTCTGTTTGGAAACACATCAAGTCCTGAAAGATTTGGCCACTATTCAGGATCCCGGGGTCTGACAGCTCCTCTAATGTGGCTTTTAAGTTCTACTTTATAATGAACACAGTGTGCTGCTTTGGGAAACAGGCACAACAGCAGCAACATTAAATAATGTAAAATGAAAGTTACGACGATCCTAACAGCGTGTTGCAGTGCTATTGGGAAAATGATAGCACTGCAACATTTCTCCCAGCAGCATGTTGAACTCTACACAGCATTATTGGGTATCAATGTATCCATATGTCTTTGTAATCCAATGATTCTGTTTTCCTGTGCTTTAAGTTGGACAGCTTCATAGGGCAGCTACTATAGTGAGAGCAATGAAAGAAAAGCTAGTAGTGCAGGGTAGGTCTACATGTTTTGGTGTGGGTATATATATATATATATGTATATATATATATATATATATATATATATATATATATATATATATATATATATATATATATATATATATGTATATATATATGTATATATATACACACGCATATATATGTATATATATATATATATATATATATATATATATATATATATATATATATATAGACACGCATATATATGTATATATATATATATATATATGTGTGTGTGTGTATATATATATATATATATATATATATATATATGTATATATCTTCATTTTAATGTATTCTAAAATTCTGTTTTATCTCATATCTCAAATCTGACGATGCATTTATAATATGGTTTGTTGTAAAAAACAAACAAACAAACAAACAAACAAAAAAACGCATAAAACAGAAAGACAGAGTTCTGCTAATGTGTTTCTGAAGATAAATATGCTCCACATGCGTAAGGATCTACTGTACAACTGTGAAGTACTGTACAACTGTAATATTACAATCATAATATTTATGGCTTAATTTCTTCAGTTTCAAACATTAAACCGTCAAGTTTTTATTTTGGCTGAAAAACGCAGGAAGCCAGTACAATTCACAACTATAAAACAGCCAGTTTATAAGAGCTTTTGGAAGATGGTTGGTGCATGTTTTGTTTGCAAATGCATGTTATGCGTCACAGTCACCAGCTGGAGTGCCCTTGATAGCCACCAGAAGGCACTCCACATCAGAATATTCACTGTTGTCATTCCCTTATGAACTACATTTCCCCTAATTCTCTGCCCAGACTCATGAGCACCCATTGCATTCAGCTGATAATGGCTCATATTAGCCTGATTAGCTCATCCTATATAAGCCTGGTTCACTCTGTCATTCTTTGCGAAGTCTTGTATGTGTCTGTACTGCATTTCTGAGCATTCTCCCTGGATTCATGTCTCTTGTCTTTTTTGGATTTCTTGCATTTCTTGTCTCCAGGGCTGTCAATTTAGCGATTTTGTCCTGCTCCTTTTGAGACGTTTTTTTTCAAAAGCCTAGCGAAAAATCTTCTTGGATGACAAATCTTATCTAGAATCTGTAACTTGCCCACTGATCAATATTTATATTAATAGTAGACTTGCCAGTATGACGTCATCTAGCGACATTTAGTGACCAGTTTTAGCTACTTTCAACGGAAAGCAGTTGGCAACACTGTCTGTCTCTTGTATTACCCTTTTGCCTGAGTTTCCTGCCTTTTTGCTTGATTGGATTGCTTGCCTGTGTATTGACCTGTTGTCTGTTTTTGGACTTCGATTGTGGATTACTCTTTCAGTAAATACTGTGTCTGGATCCTCATCTTTTGTTTTTCGGAGCAGTTACATGACCTTATGACACTGAAAACACCAGATCATGAGCTGCACTTCACTTTGAAACACACAGCACATATATTTGTTTAATTAAATCACATCCTTTGCGATTTGATATTCACACTACCACAGTTTATCTTTTAAAAGGTAATAAAATGTTCTGCGGTAATTGTCATATTTGAGTAACAAGGATCAAATTTAAATAGGACAATTTGAATCAACAAGATGGAATAAAATAACCATTATGCTGGTAACAAAACAGCTTGGATGCTTCCATTGAACAACCTTGCCAGTGTTTTCTCTCTCTTTTTTTTTAATGTTCTTTGTGTGCGTTTTGCCTGTGTTTCATGTGTATTGTGTTTGTATTGTGTTCATCTAGCCAAGATGGAAATGCATCAGGGATGTTCAAAGCCTAAACACTTAATTATCTTCTAGCAACTGAGGACAAAAGGGGGAAAACACATTTATATTTTCAGTTATTCACAATGTACTGTTCAGACGCTGTCGTTATTTGTTTAAACACCAGTTAATGCATTGCTAAAACAAGCATTCCAACTATTTCATTGCTCTCAGTTGGTTTGTGACTTTATTTTTCTTTTTGTTTTATTAGTTAGGAGTGAATTTAATGTTAGAATAAAAATGTCACACATAACCTAAAATGCTTTCACATTCCCAAATCCCATTTTTGTCACATTTAGTTATGAATCAAGCCTGTTTTAGCAAAAAATGTAATGCTGTCAAAAACCAGGAAGCCGGATACTCTTAACATTTTATCCTTTCATAGCTCAGACGTAAGTGAAAATGTTTTGTTAATGGCAGAAACAGAGAAGTTAAAATGCAACACTCTTTTATGCAGAAAGCAGGAGCTTAACCCATTAGGAGCCCCATTCTTGATGGCCTGTTCAGGTCAGAAGGCTCTCTGCTTAATGCATCTATTGGCATTCATCACACTTTTCAACACGACTATGCCTTAAGCTAGCACTAGTTCACATGGCAACATCACGCACTTGAAGATGAACCAAGTGAATGACAGATGCATGAGACCTGCTTGCCGAATAAGCGATTCAGCTACGTCCTAAGATCCAGAAAACAAAATAAATACAAAAAATACATTGTTGTATCCAAAGAACCTACTGTAAAACACCATTATATAGTTTTTGTGAAGTGTTTTTCTTGCATATGTGGGATTTGTTGATGCCTGGTGCTGTTCAAAGTCACCTGCGAACTTAAACCGGCAGCGTCTGAATGAGGAGGTATAAGTTCAGCTTATCTTTCACTCCTTTATCTGTGAAATTATTCAATTAGGTTGATCTCCATAGCAGAAACATCAGTTCTGATTAGACGTTAGCGTTTTCTGAGAGCCTTGTGAAGTGAAGTGAGAAGCACAATATGAAACTTTGTGAATGCTGATATGAGGACGCAATCTGAATAAACCCTCGGAACAGTACCTTCAGCCATCTGTTTACAGACGCTAACAGGAAGATGTGCATGTGGAAAAGTGCTTTTCTTCATTTCTGCTCCCCTGACAGTATTCACAGCTACTCCCCCTCCAAATGATTGTTAGTTTAGCACCTGATGGGCTGCTTCAATCCATTGTCACTGACATATTGTGAGGAAAGAAATCAATTATTGTTTAAATAGACACTGCTTGCAATAACCAGGGATCAATGAAGGACATGTATTACAGATCAGGTGCTTTTTACTACACGGAGAAGCTCTGGCTTTAATGCAAGGACAAACTACATTTTTGAAAACTAACGTCTGGACTGTTACATGACCCAAGGACGGCTGAAAAATACACTGTGTACTGTGAATATCTTTGTGAGTTTTGATCTTAAATCTCTCAGATTTTTACAAGAACAGCCACTTCAAGACCTGCTGTTATGAAGCAGATGTCAACAATTGATTTTCTCATTCCAAAACAAGTTTCATTGTTTCAAATCCTGATAGTTGTACGCAAGTTAATCTATCTATCTATCTATCTATCTATCTATCTATCTATCTATCTATCTATCTATCTATCTATCTATCTATCTATCTATCTATCTATCTATCTATCTATCTATCTATCTATCTATCTATCTATCTATCTGTCTGTCTGTCTGTCTGTCTGTCTGTCTGATCATACCATTGTTCCATTTTTATCTATCTCTTCATCCATAATCTTTCTATTGTTCTGTTGTTCCATTGTTCTGTCTATCCTTCCATTTCAATTGTTCTGCCTATCCTTCCATCTTTTTATAATTTTGTCTTTCTATCTCTCCATCTATCATTCTATCTTTCTATTGTTCCATCTCTCGTTGTTGTTATATCTCTCTATCTTTCCATCTATCTATAGTTCTATCTTCCATCTATTGTCTATCTTTTTATCTATCTATTTTTCTTTTCATCTATCTAATGTTCTGTCTTTGTATCTATCAATTGTTCTCTTTTCATCTAACATTCTCTCTATCTTTCTATCATTCAGTCAGTCTATATCATTCTATCTTTGTACCATTCTATCTTTCCATCTAACTATATATCTATCTATCATTCTATCATTCCATATATCTATCATTCTATCTTTGTACTATTCAATCTTGCTATCTTTCCATATATCTATATTTGTATTTTTCTTTCAATCTAACTATCCTTCTTTTTATCTTTCTGTCTTTCCATCTATCTATCATTCTATCTTTCCATCTATATATCATTCTATCTTTCCATCTATCTATCATTCTTTCTATCTATTGTCTATTTTTTATCCACCTATTGTTCTCTTTTCATCTATCATTCTCTTTCTATCATTAAATCTATCTATCATTCTATCTTTGTACCATTTTATCTTGCCATCTTTCCATCTATATATATGTATTTGTTTTTCCATCTAACTATACGTCTATCTATCATTCAATAAATCTATCATTCTATCTTTGTACCGTTCAATCTTGCTATCTTTCCATATCCATGTTTGTATTTTTCTTTCCATCTAACTATACTTCTATTTATCTCTGTCTTTCCATCTATCATTCTGTCTTTCCATCTATCATTCTATCTTTCCATCTATATATCATTCTATCTTTCTATCTTTCCATCTATCTATCATTCAATCTTTATTTCCATTTATCTATCGTTCTATCTTCTGTCATATGAATCAAAGAAACATCATGATTTATATTACCTGATAACCATAATCCTTAATTTCTCCATAAACTTGAGCAAGCTCAGGAAGTTGACATGTCATGTAAGAAGTCATTTAATACACGCTATAATCCAAAGCAATTTACAATACACTTATAACAGTGACAGTCCCTCTGTAGTGACCTGGGGTTAAGTTCCTTGCTTAAGGGCACTATAGTAATCGTTTGTTCCTTGCGGCGAACAAACCAGCAGCCTTCTGATTACAAGCCCCGAGCTTGAACAGTCACGCCCCCAGTGAATTAACTCATTATCACCCACCAATTCAAAAAGTGCTCTCCCCAAGAACACACTCTAGTGATCCACGACAGAAGTCCTGATGTTCCACATCATGTGTGTTCAGCACTTTGTTAAATGTGATTTATGATGTTGTCTGACTTGTGTTGACTAAGATGCACTAATAATATCCTTAGTTTCTGCTTTAGTAAGACTTTAATGTTCACGAGCATCACATTTTTTATGTATAGCAATTTTTCCTATGAGAGAAGCATTTTTTAATATGGTCCAACATTTTTGCTTGCTCAACGTGTTATTTCCACACTGCTTGATTTATACAGGTACTTTCTTCCTCACATCATCCCGCCTGAAGATGACAAGGTCATCTTTGATATTGTGCAGACACAGGTTTCAGCCATATACGCATTCAGCAGAGTCTTGGCAATGCAGATATTAGGGGTTTTACTACGAAAAAGAAGCCAAAGATGGGAAAATAGCTGGCAAATGTAACACAACACCAGCACTTTGGGTCAGTGCCGAGGTGTCAGAGGCGATAGAAGAGACGACAGACGGGCTGTCTACAGATACAGTATAGGTACTGATGGAGAATGAGATCCGGTAGGCTCCGGCTGATTGTTTCCGGCTCCTTCCACACTCTCCTAGGCACAACACGAACTACATTTCCATTATGTATCAGTCAATTTTGACAACATGTTGTGAATTCCTTAAGTCCGCCATTTCCTTCGCTTTGCTTTAGATTTGTATTTGTTTGTACATGAACATGAAAAACGGTTTTCCTTTCAGCCCTCATTCGCGCTAGGCTTTCACAGGTGCGTGTTTGATGATAAAATTGCATGAGGGATTTTTCAGGGATAAGTGCACCTCTGGGTTGCAGGGAAGTGCAGTGGCAGAGAAATTACACTCCTCTTTTCAGCGCATGGCTTTTATACACAATCTTTTGCCGGAAAGAAAACATAGCGCACATAGCTTCACATGCGGTCGTGTTTGTAAAAAGAGATATCACGTTTTTTCCTGAATATGACATTCAACAAACTCAGATCTTCCAAACATTGCACAGACAAGGGCTGAAAACTTAAATTAGCCAAATTGTGTAGAAACAAAACACTCTTTTATACCAGTAAGTGTAACGCAGAAGATTGCTCTACAATCTCCCGATCAGAACGAATGAGCCGCAGCCATATAATTCACTATTCAGAGAGTTTTCATACAGACGGCTGCCTACCTACCTGTCTGAACTGTCAATCAAAGCGTGAGACGGGTCTTTGATTAGATTTGAAATGCAAAACAGCACGAGAATGTGGCTGATGAGCCAGCGCCTTCACCTTATTTTGCGTAGACCTTCCTGCATCAACAGCAACTTATTAGATTTTCTTGAACGCTCACCTGCCACTTCAATGCTGCTCTCTGTTGGGGAGAAACCCCCGCCTCCTTCTCCTCTTCCAATTAGAATACAGCCAGTAATGTAATTAATTACCCTGTCCAAATGAGCTCTGCCATGCAGGGGGTCTTCTCTCTCTCTCTGGTGTTCAATTAAGAGGCATGAGGAGATAAACTTCAGCGTGTGTGTGAGTCATGCCTCAGATCTACCTTAAAATTGTACCGTAGCTTCCCAAGATATTCATTTAAAGTGTGTAAGCTATAGTCAAGCTACCCTTGCTTAGTAGCTATGCTAAGATACTAAACAAGCTTTCAGAGTTTTTGTTGTTTGCTTATAGGCTTTTTTACTTGACACTTGTATTCAGCTGTATCATGCGGAAGGTAGTCGCTATAGTGATGCATCATTTTTATTTTTGCAGTCACCAAACACATTCTAAATATTATGTAAGGAATACTTGACAATGGGCCATTGACGTGTAGAAAAATGAACAGTGCTTTATTTTATCCCTCTATGGTACGGTGTTGCCTGCAGGCAACAGTCTATTTTAGTTGGTTTATAAAGGGGGGTCTAATGCTATTTCATGTTTTTTGACTTATATACACTGTTAAAGAGTTGGATTCTCATGCTTAACACGGTCAAAGTTTCAAAACACGAGTCGGATGTATAACGCCGTATTTCTGTGCCAAAAATACTTTTCCAATTCCTCACAAACTTCGCATTTTTTTTTGAGTATGGCCCTTTATTATGTAAAAAGGGCGGAATTCCTTCTTTCGGAAGAGGGCATGCGCACACATCGACCAGAGCGAGAGAGCAAGAGCACGCCCATCAACGTGCTTCGTTCGGCTTTACGGAAGTCATCGGCAGAGCTGCACAGGACTTGCTCGAGAAAGATTTGTCACTTTGTTTTTAGACCATGAAATCAACAATGTTACCAGAGAAGTGTGTTTTTGGTTGTCAGGGAAAGATAACCTTGCTTCCAAAGAACCCAGCGTTAAATAGAGCTGAGAGAATTGTGCTCACGCATTACATTGATGCGCTCTCGATATTTTCATTAAAATAACCATAGAAACCGCCTTAAATTAAATATCAAAATAAGGATAAAGTCATGTCTGATAGTTGCAATAAATTTTTTATTGGTTAAAATGAATGGAGAATATCTTGTGTTTTCCCTGACTGCTCGAGCCCTCAGGATCGGCGCTTATGGTTTTATAAACAAGGCCCAGTTCGACGCTGGATTTACAGATGGTTTGAAACTGAAAGATGGAGCGGTCACAGCGATAATGATCCCGGTCATGAGTCGGAATTGCAGGTGGAGAGTAAAACTGCATCAAATGTCTGTTTTGTTGGCAATAGGCGCCTAAGTGCATATAATGTAAACAACACAAATGCAGTGAATTCATAAATTCATTATTCATCATTCACTATACGCTATATTCATTATAGTGATTCAAAAGCTATCCAGGGATAATGCAATGGTGCATTGTGTGTGTTTAAATACATTTGTTTAGCTGACCATTGATAGCTTGCAGACGATCGCTACACAAAAGCTGCGCGTGCTCGTCACTCTTTAGCTTCGCCCACACGGCACGCCTCCAGGAGCTCGGCTGTTTTCAGAAAGACTCAGTACAGCGTATGTATCTTTTATAAATATGATAAAACTAAAGACTTTTCGGAGATTTGGAGGATGCACTGCTACTCGGTACTCAAGATTAAAATGTGATTGGCAGAAACTGTGTGTGATACCCCCCCTTTAATAAAACGAGACCAATTTATTGGTCAGGGTAGAAGAACTCCAATACTAATTAATGAAATTGCAAAAAAAAAAGTGGTCACATGACCCACAGGGGTCCATTTTGTGTACTGTTTCAGCACGTGTGCACATGTCAGATGGCTCACTTTTCATTGGAGAAAATATGGAGCCATGTGACATGTGCACATAGCATTTTTCACAAATTTTCACGTCCAGTTAATCACCCACAAATATATCACCTATAGAGTCACCTTCGCTGGTAGGTAAAGAAGTATTTTCAAGAATTTTAGGCAACACTTTAGAATACTGATCCTTCATTAATGAATAACTACACAGGAACATATAAGTAATGCATTATTAACACTCTAGTAACTACTATTAACTAACAAGAAACTCTGATTAATGAATTAGTAAGTAATAGTGCTCAGTTGAAGGTGGTAGTTCACTATTAGCTAATCAGTAACTACTGTTTTTTTCACACCTCCCACAGGACTACTAAGAACTACTATATACAGGCTCATAATTAACATAAATAATGCATAATGTATAATTAATTCTAAAGTAAAGATCATGGTAACCCACTAGTAATGACTGAAGTATTACCAAATCCAGAAGGAATTACTAATTATTTTGATCAATAATCTAAAGTGAGAAACATGATAACTCTCTAGTAACTACTGAAGTCATTGTGAACTTTTGAGGTTTTTGTACAGTTTTGTACAGTAATTTCTTCTGATGTATTTGGTAACACTTGA
This sequence comes from Megalobrama amblycephala, assembly GCF_018812025.1. Classification (NCBI taxonomy): domain Eukaryota; kingdom Metazoa; phylum Chordata; class Actinopteri; order Cypriniformes; family Xenocyprididae; genus Megalobrama; species Megalobrama amblycephala. Next base: position 19,254,416 of record NC_063049.1, read on the forward strand.
GTCATTACTAGTGGGTTACCATGATCTTCACTTTAGAATATTGATACAAATAAGAAGTAGTTACTTTAGAGTTATATAGTAACTCTTGAGTTATTACTATCCAAAACTGTACAAAAACCTCAAAGGTTTACCATGACTCCAGTAGTTACTAGAGAGTTATCATGTTGTTCACTTTAGGATACTGATTCAAATAATTAGTAATTCCTTCTAAAGGATTTGGTAATACTTCAGTCATTACTAGTGGGTTACCATGACCTTTACTTTATAATTATTTAAACTTTATGCATCATTCATGTTAACTATGAACCTGTATATAGTAGTTCTTAGTAGTTCTCTGGGAGGTATGAAAAAAATAGTAGTTACTGATTAGCTAATAGTGAACTACCACCTTCAACTGAGCACTATTACTTACTAATTCATCAATGTTAGTTAATAGTAGTTACTATAGACTGTTAATAATGCATTACTCATTTGTTCCTGTGTAGTTATTCATTAATGAAGGATCAGTATTCTAAAGTGTTACCAAATTTTACATTATATATCATCAAATCAAGGACATAAAAAACTGTGTGTGGTGTTCCAGGATCAACAAAACACGCTGACCCAGGAACCCAGGAAAGTGTGCTCTGAGGCTATTTTAAATGATGCATTTAAAGGTTCCAATTAATTTATAACATACAAATATACATATACAGTATATATACACACGCAAAATGTTTGGGGTTTGTAAGATTTTGTTGTTTTTGAAACTCTAATATTGTGAAATATTATTACCATATTAATAATACAGTACTTAACTTTTTCTATTTTAATATATTTTAAAATGTAATTCCCATCATGGCAAAGCTGAATCAATTTAACACATCCTTGCTGAATAAAAAATTATTTTAATAAGAAAAAAGGTAGTAGGCCCCATGTATAACCTCTGTGGTAAACAATATGATATCAATGAGAAAAAAAAATATTTGTGGTGTTTTTCCTGCTTAAAATTGGACACTATAACAATATTAATAAACATTTTCATACATTTTTTATTAATTTATTTTTTTAAAGTTTGTTGCCTCAAGGCAACATTGTACCACAATGGAATTGCATAAGGCCATACAGGTATATTAGGTTGGATATATTGTAAGGAAAAGAGTTCGAATTATCTGAATACATTTGCATTTTTGCATGATTTTGTAATGCACTTATAAGAATAATTCACATAATATATATCTGCACACATGATCCGCACATTTTCTATAGCACTTCAAAATGGTATAAAAGACAGGTAGCACTGCCTGTTGATGAGGGTGAGGATGAGGGGTCATACTGTGATGAGGAAGATGAGGACAAGGGAGAGAGTGAAGATTAGAACAAAGATGGAGATGAGGATGAAGATGGATATGATAACTTGATGATATGATGGTTTGATAATACTTGTGTTCCACTATGGTACAATGTAGCCTGAGAGCAACAGCTGGAAATGAAATGTTACTTTTTATTAAATATGAAACCTGTAATACATTAAAAACTGGATAAATTTGTTTGTTCAAGCGTCTGGTTAAAGAAAGTGATGTTTCCAATAAATATATTTATTTTTTTCTACATGAAAATGTCAAATGTTAAATTGGTCCATTGTGGTACAAAGTTGCCTTGAGGCAACAAACTTTTAAAAAATAAATTAATAAAAAATTAATGAAAATGTTTATTAATATTGTTATAGTGTCCAATTTTAAGCAGGAAAAACACCACAATTTTTTTTTTTTCTCATTGATATCATATTGTTTACCATAGAGGGTTATACATGGGGCCTACTACCTTTTTTCTTATTAAAATACATTTTTATTCAGCAAGGATGTGTTAAATTGATTCAGCTTTGCCATGATGGGAATTACATTTTAAAATATATTAAAATAGAAAAAGTTCAGTACTGTATTAATTATACGTTTATAATATTTCACAATATTAGAGTTTTTACTGCATTTTTGATTAAATAAATTGTGGTGAGCATAAAAGAACTCTTTCAAAAACAACAAAATCTTACAAACCCCAAACATTTTGCGTGTGTATATATACTGTATATGTATATTTGTATGTTACAAATTAATTGGAACCTTTAAATGCATAATTTAAAATAGCCTCAGAGCGCACCTTCCTGGATCAGCGTGTTTTGTTGATCCTGGAACACCACTACTGTCCGAAAATTTTATCCTAACCATATAAAACCCTATACCCCTAAACCTAACCCTACCCATAACTTATCCTTAAAATCAGAAGGAAATTCTAGGTGCATAACATTGATGTAGAAGCACATGGTTGTAAGCCTAAACTGTATGCTTGTCCCTCATATCTGATTGGTTGATTGGAATGTTGTTCCAGGATCAAAAACGTTATTGATCCAGGAACATGTACTCGTTGAAATTAAGTTCTGCATCTCAGAGCAATGGGCTAAAATTATAGCAGTTTTTATTCTATACCGTCTTTTTTCTCACATTGCACAATGCTAAATGTAGCTTGTTGCAAATCTACACTATTTGGTAACAACAACAAAAAAATTATGTTAAGCATTTTTGTTGCTTCTGCTCAGATCAAATACTATATAGATAAGAGCAAACAGCACTTGAGAGGCTCAGAGAGAAAGAGAGAGAGAAAGAGAGAGTGATGCAGAAGGAGAAAGGTGTATGTTTACCTGATACTGCTGGGTCTGAGCTTGTAAACCACATTGAAAAGCAGCAGGTAGACAGTCAGAGAAAACAGGACACATGACGCACCCTGCATAAGAATGAGTGGAACGGAGGCTCTGAAGCTATTAGGGTGATGATACTATAAATCAGAGTTAATGGGGCAGGTTGCAAGAGAATCTATATGCTGTAGACCTGAGGGCTTCACTTAATGTTCAGACAATTAAAGCATTTCTCGGTTTGTGTAGGATCTTCATTTTCAAATGAAGTTAGGGTTATGTATTGATTTTTTTATTTGTATTTTATATGATTGCTAGTCCTTTTTTACATTTCTTTGTAGCGTTTTATTTTTCTCTGAAGTTCACTAAAGTTGATCAAGTTTTCTTGTACTAAAAACCAAAGGCACGTGCCCCCTCAGATTTTTGAGACAAATAATTTTGAATGACACTTAAAACATTAACAATAATAATAATAATAATTTTACATTACCATTATTGTAGATACAAAATTAATAGTGCCCCAAAGTTGTTGCGATTTGGTGAATTTCAGCGTTTTGAAACGAAATGGCCATTTAGCCTATACTGTATGTGATTTGTGCAAGAGTTTTTCTGTGTGTGTAGTTGGGGAAATCCATCCAAAAAAAATTGTTTTTGTAAAAACAAAACAAAACCTGAAAACATGTAATTTTAGCATGTAATGAGATATATATATATATATATATATATATATATATATATATATATATATATATATATATATATATATATATATATATATATCAATAACTAATCTATATAACTATATATATATATATATACATATATATAAATTTATATATGTAATGAGTCAAATGAAGCTGGAGTCAGCGCATCAAGAGCCACCACACTCAGACATCTTCAGGAAAAGGACTACCAAGCCACTTCTGAAACAAAAAAATTTAAATGCCTTTTGTGAAAATGACTTTTGCCGAACTCACTGCATTATTACTATTATTATTGTTATTTTAGAGTAGTTTTTATATACAATCACAAATTATGAATACCCTCATACAAGCGCAGCAAACGTTTTTAATTGCATTTTTTTTTTATCAGAAAAAACAAGGAATTCATTTTTTCCTGCAAATCGTGTAGCCCTAATCCCATATGTAAATAAGCTCATATAGTTGTGATGTCATAACCAAAACAGTTTCTAAAAACTTGCAGCTTATTTTCCATAAATGGTCTTTTTGAAATTTGAAGCTTTGATGTGAATATTAGAATATGTCTGCATAGTACACCAAACTCTCTTATTTCAAAAGAGCAAAGAAAAACATGTTTTTTGTGACATGACCCATTTAAATCTGCTACAGGAACATTTCTAAGAGTTAAAAACGCCCTGGTGGTTCATTCAGTGTAAGATCTGAATACTGCACATGACAATAACTCTCACACACTCAAGAGACACTCAGAGGAAGCACACTGTCAGCCCCTCGTGCTCACTTGACGATGTAGAGGCTCTGTAGCAGTTGTGATAATGGAGTAAAAGCAGGTAAATAGTCTTTAAAAACTCCATACGTTCACAGAGAGTCAACAGAGTGCACTTGGACTACAGAAGTACATAAGCTCCTCTCTACCTCAGTATTTATCGTCTCTCATCCACATCTGAACCCCACACCTGGAGCTCAGAGACGGTGGGCGTGGACCGGAGGATCCAGAGGGACGCTGTGGTGTTTCTTTCTCAGGTGTGTGTTTGGCTGAGGAGCCGCTGTAACATAAACAGCTGGGGAAAGGTTAATCCTCTCAAAGAGGAAGCTAAAAACGCATGTGCCGCTTTTTTATCAACACAGCTGCCATTACCAAAGGCTTAACCAGCTCACCGGTGCTTGCTTTCATTATGTCTAATATGAGCCTCACAGTAAGTAATGATACTGTGTGAAGTATTGTTCTTATACTGAACCACGAAGAGCTTTCACACATACAGATTTTCTGTATATTTAATGACGTGTTTTATGTTAAGAGGCCATGTGTGAAGAGGATTTCTTTAAGAAGTTATGTGCAAACAAATCCATTATAGCATTTATGAAACGTTTCAAGCGTGTGAATATATTTTATTATTTTTGTCCTTGAAATGGTGACAACAGAACACAAAGTTTGTGTGTGTGTTTTTGAGACATCAACAATAGAATAGATTAGTTATTGATTTATAAATATATTAATTTATATACATATAGGCCTAATTGTTTTCGACCTCTTGTCCATATGTTTGGAAAGTTGGCAACTCTACTGGAATCTTCTGTATCTACAACAATTTAATGTGATTTTTGTGCCAAAGTGGTTATTGTTTAAGGTTTTTGTGGTACTTTTATAATGTATGCTACTAAATGTGCTGCTACGAGAACTGTCTTTAGTGTTTTGTACTCAAAGAACTTGCATTTACTTGCTAAATGTAACTCAGATTCATTCTACAGTATATTATTGGATATACTGTTCATTAAGACATGACGGTTCCCTCTTCTACACAGTCCATTTATGGACTTTCCCAATGCCAGTAATTATCCATAAGCCTTTATCTTCTATTTAGACAGAATCATTAGTGTTGATTCGGGTGTACTTATCGAGGCATTTATTTAGAGTTAATCTGCTAATGATTTTCAATATTATTATTTAGGCTGTCTGTAAGTGCATGTGTGAACTTTCCAGGAAAGACAGACTGGAAGTGTGGAACAGGAAGAGAGAATCAGCATCACTATCACTAGGTAATCTCTTGGAAATAACATTTTAGATGATATCAAACTGAGTTGGACTTAATCACATTCTAGCCTAGTAATTAAAAATGTATAGTAGTTCTGTATCTACCATCTTTGTTTACAACATTATCCTGTGGTACAGCTACTTCAGTATACGTTGAAATAACATGGTAGTACTATGGTACTTTGGTACACTTTTTTTTAGTGTTAGTGCATTCCGGATTTTGGTCAGAGCAAAACAAACCATTTAAACCAATCTAAGCTGGTTTTAGCTAGCATGAAACGGAAGTTGCGATAGTCTTTTGTTCACTATTGTATTCTCGAACAAGAAAAAATGCAGGGAGGGACTTGATTTTGTCCATCAGGAATTGATTGGACCATTGCTGTGATGTCATGTGAGTGACAGGTTGTCCCGCCTTCGCACCAGTAAACACGTCATCAGAGAAGAGAAGAGATGGAAGAGGGGCGGGAAGTTATTTTGATGAAAGATTATGAGGGTACATGCATTTAAAAAATATAATGATGTTCACAAATAAATAATTTGTAATAAATACTGCAATATTCCTTAAAAAATAAGAATTGTCGATTTTGATTTGGCTTTGATTTTCTAGCAGTTTTTGATTCCATGCATGTTCTGAAAAATACATTTTATATGAAAGTATGAAAGCATTTTACATTTTCATAAACTTTTTTTATACCTTTTTTATGACTTTTCTGTCACTTTTATAACTTCAACAATAAGCCAGTTGTCCTTTTTAAAAAGAGACCAAACTTAAGTCTGTGCTCCAAAGCATTCATTATTTAAAAGTCTTATGGGTTCAGAACGACACGAGGGTTAGTGGATAATGACAGAATTTTCATTTTTGGGTGAACTAAAACTTTAAGAAGTTTTTTTTTTCCCCCAGCAAGGATGACAGCGACATACTGCTTTCCTCCTACCTTCTCAGTCTTCCCTTCTCTCACCTTCACAGTGGCTGGGTCAAGGGCTGTGGGTGTCAGAGTGAATTAATAGGGAACGTGGAGGAGAGTGACGCTGAGGTGATCTCTGTGATGATGACGCTTTATTGCTTTCCATGAACACTGCGGCTTCATGCATATTTATGAGCGGAAATATCGGTTTAACAACAGCCCTATCTGCACACACCTTATTTCAGGACTAATGCTTGTTTCAGTGCACCGCCAGGATCCTGACAATGAGCTTTATACCCTTTATATTAACTGTAAACGAAATCTCAGAGAAATGGCAGTGGCATTCTGACCTAGCTGCTGCAAGGCAGAAATAAAACCTCAACACATCAGCACCTGTATGTATAAATCTTTTCCACTGCGGTTTTTGCTGATGTCAGCATGCATACACGGCATTGCTGCTTGACCACCAGTTGAGTAAATGTGGAGTAATTGGTTGAACAGATCAATTTGTGACGCTACACTTGTATGTGTTAAATATTAATAGCCATCAATTCCCATGAAACAGGCTTGGAATTTAAAGGGCAGCTCTCACATGGTCGTTTACTTGATTAATAAGGGCTTCTAATGCAGCTCCATCATCTTGTGAAGAGTCACCTATCTATCCATATATCAACTCTATGAGCCTGCTTTTACTGCTATTGGTACTCAAAAACTTTAACAAGCAGCTGAAAACTAGATAATTCATTCATTTGGTCTCTTGTTGATAGATTTAAATATTGCAGAGAGCCTGGCAAGGTTAGAAATTCATGTTATATAATGTATGGCACTAATTTTGCCAAGAGTTGCCCACCTAAACAAGAAGAGGCAAGAAACCTGGTACCATGTTTTTTTTAAATGTTATTTTTAGGGGCAGGTTGATTTTTCATGATACTACAGTAATACATTTGTGTTTGAGGATTTCTTATTAATTTACTTTGTGATACTTAAACCCAATCGTTTATATGCATTTTTAACAGTGGCAGTGATATTCTTCACCAAATAATTAGGCTTGATAGTACATCAAATTGTTATAAACGAGTGATAGAAACAGCAAATTTCGAAAAAAAAAAAATCCCTTAATTCGCAAAAATGTTTTTACACTTGCTTGAGGTGGTTTTTGACCTGTGCAAAAAAGAGTTAAAGCGATATAATCGGAGATGGAAACGTATTTTCCGAATAAATTCTAACATAGCAGACATTAAACCAACATGTTATAAGACGATAAAGAGATATAAGATAAAGAAGATAAAGGGAAACAGGATCCAATATAAATTGATTTACAGTAAACACGGGAACAGACAGAAGGCTTAAAAGTGCGTGTGTGAAATGGGTAAACACACACAACACGCCAACATCGACCGACAACTGAAGGGTGAAACAGAGCCACTTAAACACACAGTGATAATGAGGTGATAACGAACAGGTGTGATGATTTGATGAGTGTCCATGACAACTGATGACTGGCGGGAAACTAATGCCGGGCACACATTTAACGACTAGCTAAAACATTCTAAGACTGTGCTCAACATACAGCGATTGTTTCCTGCGACTGAAGCAGATTTAAATACTTACACATAGAATTTGAACATCGACTGTAATCGCTGACTGAACGCAACTGGCTCTGACTTGACGCTTTTGAGCGCGATCAGTCACAAGTATCAGTTTACAATCATAATCGCCCTTACAATCGTTAAGTGTGTCCTCGGCTTTAGACAAAGAAATGTGACTGATGAAAACAAACTGAAAGTCCATGAAAACACAAACTAACTCTGCTGATGGTGATTTATTTACTGTTGGTTACTAGGTTACCAATACCACCATCATCTGCTCTAACAACTTGATGGAAGCAAACATTATTAGCTTTTTTTGGTAACACTTTAGAATAACTCACGCTATGAAGCATTAGTTAAGCATTAGTAAATAGTTAATTCATCATTTATAAAACATTAATAGACATTAGTAAGCCATTTATAAATACAGCTATAAATGCTTTGTTCTTGATTTATAAGCATATCTATAATGAGTTTAATAATTGTATTTTCATACTTTATTAATGATCAATTTATAATTTCTAAATTATGTATTACATTATTCACAAACCAGTTAATTAGGAGTTGTCAGTGGTTCATAAGATCATTTAGGAAGTGTAAGTAAATGATTAATAAAATATTTAAATGTACATTTATGCATCTTATTATTTAGACATATAGTATTAGGTACTCAGTGTGTTAATAAATGCTTTATTAACATATTCCTAGTGTCAAAACTACCTCGGTACTAACTTTAAAACATTAGAGAACAGCAGTGCAGAAGATCACTGAACCTTTAAATCTCATTTATAAAAGCTTTACAAAGCATAAATAGTCCTCACTTTAGATGAGCTCACAAAAATAGTTAACTGACTGCTTCTAAATGTTTTATAACTACCTGAATTACTCATGAATTGCAGTAGGAATATGTGTTAATAAAACATTTACTAACACACTTAGTAACTATTACTATATGACTAAATAATAAGATGTATAAATGAATGTTTAAATAGTTTATTAATCATTTACTTACACTTACTAAATGAACTACTGACAACTCCTAAATAACTGGTTTGTAAATAATGTAATACTTAATTAAGAAATGATAAATTGATTATTAATAAAGTATGAAAATACAATTATTAAACACATTATAGATATGCTTATAAATCAAGAATAAAGCAATTATAGCTGTATTTATAAACTACTTACTAATGTCTATTAATGCTTTATAAGTGATGAAATAACTATTAACTAATGCTTAACTAATGCTTCATAGTGTGCAGTTATTATAAAGTGTTACCCTTTTTTTTTTTTCCTTTTTTGCGAACTTTGAAAAGATTTGCTTCATATTTGGATGGAAATCCAGCTTATGTTTTCATCCAAAGTTGAGAATTTAACTTGTGCACAAAACATCGCATCGCATAAAAACATTCATGAATAAAGCTCTGTTTCCACCAGTAAAGAAATTAAAGTCACTTCCTGATAAACCACTTTGATGACAGTCTTTGGCTAAGGCATTTCAGAATGACCAAAAAACATTTCAGATGCTGTGCAACAGATCAGTATGCTGATTTGTCCAGTTATGCCATCCTATCGCGCAGAGTTACATGTCTTTTTTGATGCACATCGAAGAATTTGTTCTATGAATGTGTTTCCATCTTAGTTCATGTGCATGTTTTCTATCGGATAAAAAAAAATGATCCAACTCAATTTTTAGAATGTATGTGCATCTTTCTCATCCAGCCATTTTATCCCAAAATACACATTAAAATAGATGGATTTATTCTGGAAACATAGCTATTGTTACTATGAAGACTTTGTTGGCAACACATTTTTACAAAATGCATTAACATTAGTTAATGCATTTGGTTTTGGAATTAAGTTATATTAACTTTATGCATAAAGGTTTGGAACAACATGATAATGAAAAAATAATAAAATAAAATAAAAAAATTGGGGGGTGAACTGTCCCTTTAATTAATGTTGATGTAAACAACTTAAAATATATTAAAATATGTAGAAATTAACCTTCACTTTTGAACAATTGCAATTAATAAATGCCGCAAAGGTATTGTTCATAGTTAAAGGTGCCCAAGAATGCTTTTTCACAAGATGTAATATAAGTCTAAGGTGTCCCCTGAATGTGTCTGTGAAGTTTCAGCTCAAAATACCCCCATAGATTTTTTTTAATTAATTTTTTTAACTGTCTATTTTGGGGCATCATTAACTATGCACTGATTTTTTCAGCGCGCCGCCCCTTTAATTCGCGTGCTCCCTGCCACATGAGCTCTCGATTATATTACAGCACATTTACAAAGTTCACACAGCTAATATAACCCTCAAATGGATCTTTACAAGATGTTCGTCATGCATGCTGTATGCATGCTTCGAATTATGTGAGAAAAGTATTTATTTTGATGTTAATATTTGATTCTCTATGAGTTTGAGGCTGTGCTCCGTGGCTAACGCCTAATGCTACACTGTTGGAGAGATTTATAAAGAATGAAGTTGTGTTTATGAATTATACAGACTGCAAGTGTTTAAAAATTAAAATATTGACGGCTTTTGTCTCCGTGAATTCAGTAAGAAACGATGGTAACTTTAACCTCATTTAACAGTACATTAGCAACATGCTAACGAAACATTTAGATAGACAATTTACAAATATCACTAAAAATATCATGATATCATGGATCATGTCAGTTATTATTGCTCCATCTGCCATTTTCGCTGTTGTTCTTGCTTACCTAGTCTGTTGATTCACCTGTGCAGATCCAGACGTTACTGGCTGCCCTTGTCTAATGCCTTTCATAATGTTGGGAACATGGGCTGGCATATGCAAATATTGGGGCGTACACCCCGTCTGTTACGTAACAGTCGGTGTTATGTTGAGATCCGCATGTTTTCCGGAAGTCTTTTAAACAAATGAGTTTTACATAAGAAAGAGAAAGCAATGGAGTTTGAAACTCAATGTATGTCTTTTCCATGTACTGAACTCTTGTTATTCAACTATGCCAAGGTAAATTCAAATTTTGAATCTAGGGCACCTTTAATGCATTACTGTAGGTACCATGAAGTAACAAGCTTAACAAATTTTTACCTCACTGTGAAGTATTACCACTTTGTTTCCTGGTAGACGGATAAAACCAAGAATTGCGTTCAATCTGTGTGCAATATGCGTCAAAAAGTCTATGAACACTCCGTGAGTGTGCCATCTAAGGCTGAGAGTGCATATTTTACACATATTTTTTAAATGTATCTTTAACGTCTATTTCGTGAATGGGAGCTGACTAGAGTCCCAGCAATGTCAATAAAGATCAGGCTCTTCCATTGCTTTGTGCTGCCCATAGCATCAGTAATCATATCAGGGGACTGATGTGGCTGTTTCTCAAGGCTGTTTCTTGTATTCCAGCTGCTCTGAACACTACACACACCACCACACTCGAGCCGAGCTTTGACCTCCTTTCCATAACGCTATGACCTCGGGCTCCTGGAGGTCTCTCGTCCCCCGAAGAGGAGCATGGAGGTGTATTTAGTCAACCCTCGCTGCACACACATTTTATAATGTCTCATAAATCTTTTTTCCCAGAGCCAGGTCTCCCAGCTAAGTGTATTTGATTTGTCAAATATTAAAATTAATTTAGGGTCACACGGCAGAAGCAAGAGGTGCCCCCCTTCTGCTCATTCGGTTTTCACCACAGGGATGCAATCCGTTAAATACATTAAAAACCTAATCTGGGCACCAAAGTGGGAATAAATCATTCTGCCAGTCCTGTTTAAGGACTGTCTGATTATTCTACGCTCTGACTCCAAGCCAGGACATTATTTAAAGACTGTGCCTGGGGAAATAGCCTCCAATGTGTTGCTCATTGATAACTAAACATTTGTTTTTACCAAATGATTCCACAGTCAGTATAAGACAACAGCCATAATGATAAAATTACATGTCATAGTAATGAAGTCAGAAGCTACAAATGCTGTACGTGTGTGTGGGTTGTGATGTGGGTTTTATGACGTTCACAGGTGTACCTGCTGTTGGTATTATAGTACAGTTTATGGGCCACTGCAGCATTGAGTTTATAACCTTTATTATATTTGTTTTGGTCTCCTTGTTTTTTCCACTGAAAATTAAATTCAACAAAATACTAGTTTGTATTTTCAGAGAACATGTTAAAATGTCCGTAGCATCTTATAAAATAAGGTTTTGCATGTATTATTTCCAAATTGTGTGTATTGCAGTCTACATGCCCACTAACCATCCCACCATATGGGATTATAAAGTCATTATGAAGCAGAAATTGCAATAATCTTTTCTTTACTATTGTGATGTATATCCTAGTGAAACGGCTTCTTGAACAAGAAAAAAAATGTAGGGTGGGACTTGATTTTGTCCATGGGGATTTGATTGGAATTGTTGGATGCTGTGGTTTGCTATTGGTCGATCTTATGTGAGTGACAGGTTGACCCACCCTCGCGCCAGAAAACACGTCATCAGAGAAGAGAAGAGATGTCGCTGCAAGAGGGAGGTTGATCAAAGAAATTATGTGGGCACGTGATTTAAAAAAAAAAAAAAGAAGATGTGCACGGATAAATCATTTATAATAAATCCATATTGCACAGAAAAAGGCAAGAGATGGCTGAAATCTGATTTTCTGCCTGCTTTGCAATGGCCACATGTTTTTATCAATCTAGCGTTGTGCTACTTCGTATCCCCTGGTAGAATAATTTCCCTCAGGGCCCCAACCAATGCTATCTCACGACCAATTCGTACATGTTTTACGAGGTGGCTAATTCGTACAAATTCATATGATTTGTCTTACCCCAGTGACGGGTAGGTTTAGGGGCGGGGCTAGGGTAGGCAATTCGTATGAATTTTTTTACAAATTTGGCAACTCGAAAAATATGCATGGTTTAGCAAAAAACCATACAAAATTCCTACAAGTGAGATTGTACGAATTCCTACGAATTTGCCACCTTGTAAAATATGTACAAATTGCCGTGAGATTGGGTTGGTACAACAGGATATGACCTTTCAAACACATTTCACAATATCTTATAAATAATTTAGCCTTCACAGCTATTGTTTTATAGCTAGTTAGCTTCTAATAAAGTTAAATTCTAAGCTAGTAGGTTAAACCATTAGCAGTATGTTAAGCTAGCAGGCTAAGCAGGGTAGTTGGTTAATGGTATGCAAAGTTATGACGCTAACTGATATTCTTGTAATCTGAGAGAAGAGAGTGAGAAATGTTTATGTGATATGGTATGTGACATAACATGAAAAACGCAAATTAATTCTATTTGCATAGTTACAAAGATCATGTCATACAGTGATTTTGTAGGGTTTCTAATCAGGCACAGAATAGAATATCCATTCTTTCTGCCAGTAGAATCAGTTTAGAGTCCTAATTCTGTCAGGGGATACAATCTTACAAAATACCTAAACAAAAGGATCTTTTACTTGTTGTAAAGTGCTTCCGCTGGCTCTGAAGTTTCCAAGGTTCGCTGCATCAAATATTTTCAATAGCTATGAACACATCAATTGGCATGCTCTAAAATTTGCTTACATGAAAGCCTTGTTTGTTTTTTACATCTTGCCATCCTTTAACTGCCTTGCACTGAATGAGTTTGAGGTATTGTACACAGGAAACAACAACCATAATTTCTTTATTTTCTTTCCATTTTCTTGTTTGTTACCCAAGGCTATGCTGAGTGAGCTTTACCGAAGTCCCTCTAATTTAATCTACCATTTATGGCCTTTGAGGTGGTGGACAGCAATAGCTGATATGTTTTCTGATTGGATAGAAAAAGTAACCAAGGAAACAGCAGAGCCATTCTTGGTGCAATTTTGCACTAAACCTATTATAAACCATCTCAGATCGTGATATTGATGAGTAAACATAATCAATCAGCAATAAAGCCAAAATTGAATTGAAGTGCACACATTACCTCTTCTTCAATGGGTCTCTTCTGTTTGACACTTGCTATTTAAAACACAGCAGACATAATGGCAAGTGCATTTTATGGAAATTTGGAAAATAATTAAGAACAGGGGTTTCAATGGTCTCCTCATAAATAATGTTAATTCGCCTCTAAATGTGCCCTGCCGGTTGTGCTTGCTCTGCACAATCTGAGAGGCAGAGAAGGCTGAGCGCTCTCCCTGGTCTCAGGTACACTCCTGAGTCCCATAAATTGACAGGCGTGGGAGACACCACAGAATAAATGGGTGGCGTGAATGAGGAATGCTCCCCATTAATAATGGCTTCAATCTGAGCTCTTTCAAATAGGGCAGCGAGTAGATTGATTAATTAGCATGTGTCAAATTTGCCATTTATTCTTCATCTTGGACTGTGTCATCAAACTAAACAAAAAACAACTAAGGAATCTTTACTTATTGGGTAATATAGAGCCTCTAATATACTTGAAAAAGAGTAAGAGGCTGTAAATGCAGGATGTTGTAAATGTAATAATGGCCATATGGCCTGCATCCCTTTTAGCCATTGCTTTATTTGCATTATAGCAAGGTTTTAAAACTGTTTACTACATACACTATTATCCAAAAGTTTGGAGTCAGTTTTTTTTTTCTTCACTGAAGACTGGAGTAATGATGCTGAAAATTCAGCTCTGCCATCACAGGAATAAATTACTTCTTAAAATACAATAAAATTGAAAACAGTTATTTTATATTTAATAATCTTTCGCAATTTTACTGTATATATTATATACCAATATTTAGAGAGCAGAGTGCCAACGACTGAAATAATGCAGATAAAATACAATTTAGTTATAGCAAATGTCTGTTATTAGCCATTGACAAGACTCTCAGTATATTTTAGAATTATTATATTTTGGATTTTGCCCATATATACATGCAGTTTCTCTGTGGATTCGGTTGCAGCACATATATGCATTACAGCAGCTTCTAATGTACTTGGCCTCGCTGCTTTAGCTTGCTTTCTTATCTTTCCAACCCTTTCAGAGGCCGAAAAACAGGTGTGCCTCAACCGTTTCCAGTCTTTTTAAAGTGCATTGGTATTTCTAAGAGCCAGGCCAATCGCAAACTGGATCAGGCAGGGGAATATCAATGGAGCTTTTTCCATTCATCAGTGACTCTAAATGCATTTGGGCAAGACTTAAATAAAATGTTTTGCTTTGGATATTGTGCATGCTTCGTTTTGCTGTTTTTGTTTCTTGTATTAATCACTGTCAGGTGTCTCGCTGCACACTCTCTCCCCACATCCCATGATTCCAGCAACATGGCAGCAGTCACGGAGGATTAGACCTCCAGCTAAAGAAACGCTGTAATGTCTAATTTCTTCCCCAGAGAGCTGGTTCCGCAGAGGGGCCTGTGACGGATGGGGGTGATGTCTCTGCCCTAGATCTCAGGGACTGGGTCTCCTTTGATATTGCTTGACTTTTTGAGCTCTCTGAATGATGAAGCCAAGGTCATTCCCACACAGTCAACTGACGTCTCATGAATATTATGATTAAACAAAATCTTTGTGACTTGAGGTAATGATAAACAGAGCATTGTATGGGTGAGTGTGATGAGGGGGATGACAAACAAGAGAACTGATGCGTTTTCTGCTTTCATCCCATAAACTCCAGCTCTCAGGATCAATAGGTGCAATGAAATTGGTCTAAAAGGATTTGTCTGTCATCAAATTCAGAGCTGAAAATGAAAATTCTGACCAGCTTTGGTATGTCAGATATCTGTGATCCAAAGTAATTAGATTTATGGTTATGTTTTCTCTCTGTGTGGCATGTATGGCCAGTATTCAGTTCATTTCCAAAGGGAGATGAAGCTACAGTACATTGTTAACTTTGTTATTTCACAAAATGCTCGGGGGAGTGTACAGTAAACAGATTGATTTAGCCAAGCATGAGAACAATTTTGCCCCTAGACAGTCTGCCTTTTTTAATTTGTGTTTTTAATTGAGTAGTTTTATGTGTTGACCCTAGAGAATGGAATCAATTGGACTATTAAGGTTAGTCAATAACAAAAAAAAAAAAAAAAAAATGCAGTGGAGTTGATTTTGTTATAAGAGTTGAATGGCACGTGTCAATTTGCATGCACTCCCTGATGCTAAAAACTTAATGAACTTCTGTCCCTTCAGTTATAACTGACACTGTAAACAATCAAATATAAGTTTCATCATGCCTTAAAGTGTTAAGTATAATCGAATTGGTGACAAAATGACACTTAAAGGTACACTATGTAACTGTTTTGTTCAAAATTAACATAATTTAAGTCGATACATCATCAATCCTTTTTCCAAAATGTGCTTTTGTCTTACCCTGATTCACTATGGTAAGCCTATTATAAGTGCTTATATTTTAAACAGGTGGGATGGTTTTTTGTAGGAAATTGTATACATGTGTCACTCGCCCATGTGTGTCTCATCATATGCTACGTAGCTTTCTAAGAAAGTTATTTGTAAAGCATTATCTATTGTGAAGCATCATTTCATTATGGTTGTTGTAGCGTTGTGCTGAAATTTATTTTCAAGGAAGAACCGTGCTTATTAATGGGTATAGCTACAGCTTCATAACTTCAGCTAGTCAGCTCGAGATCCTTTCCATCTAAACTGGTTATATCTCTTAAGCCTAGTAGTGAATGTTTTATGAGCAGCAGGATAACCATATTCATCCACACAGTCACACAGAGCCAAAGTACAACCAAAACTATTTCTTCTGCAAAATGCATGCAGTTTTGTTTATCTTTAATTTTATTGTACTTTTTTTTGACCACTTTGAATTTACTTAGTTATGAATAAAAAGATTAAATAAACTTGTTATAATACCTTGATCTCATTAGTATTTAGTATTTGTACATTTTAGTGTTTATATGTGCAATAAATGTACAATATGGGCATGTTGACAGCATCCAAAACGTAAGCTAGAAGGACATATTCTATTTATATTATGAATATATTTCTATATTTACATTTTACCATTATATAGATATTTTGGAGCATCTAACCCGACCCCCACTCTAAACCGTACCAGTTCTCAACTATGTAAAAAGATAATAGGCAGATAAATATCAATAATAAATAAATATATTTTATTTACAGTATACTATTATTGGCTCCTGTTTAAGCCAATAAAATGACACTGTTAATTCCATGATTTCAGTATTCTGTGAACCTAAAATGTTTCATAAATATTTGTTTGTCTCAAAGTTGTTCATACATAAAATACTTACGTTGTACATAGTAGTTGAACCAACATGTATTTTTTTTTTTTTTTTAATGCTGCAATTAAATGTAGCCTATAGTTATTTTACATAATAATTATTAAATTAATACATTGGTAAAATCATTTGAAAATGAATCAAAATGAAAAATAATTTGAACCCCCCACCCCCCCCCCCCCCCCCCACGAAAAAAAACTGTTAAATAAACAGATTCAAAATAAAAGTCCCAGTACTGTCAATATACAAGTACAGCTTTTGACACTTACACTTAGGCCAAATAGAAAAAACTTTTTAAAAAATTAAATAATTTTCGGTATATATTGACATTTGGTGATATTGGTCAACCAGATGCTGTCATATGTTAATAATATACGTTTCAATGTCTATGCAAACATACTAAAATGTACGTGTGCTACAACCACACGTTATTTGCAAATACCTGCAATTACTAATGAGATCATCGAACATAATTATCCATGTAGATTAAATTAAATTAATTTATCTTAACAATACTTTACAAGCAGCCAAATGTGTCTTACTTTGCATAGGAACAATACACCATGATCATCCCTCTGCTTAAGTGATCAGAATCTGTTTGTTGTCAGAGACCTTGGGAATGGCTTGCAGGGTAGAAACTCCAAGCTGTCTCTACCCTGTCATCATGTAGCCATTTTAAAGCCCTTGTTCCTCGGAGAGGGCCAGCTCTCTTTACCTGTCACCGTGTATTCAAGTGGAAACAGGTGTCTCATTCCATATGCCCTGTGCCTCCCTTTTATATATTTATTTTATTGTGTTCGCCTGATGGCTTCTCTTTACAAATTGAGTTATTCTTTGCTCCACGTGTGCTCTTCAAGTGCCTGACAGCTCTCTGCAGGGCCTGGGAGGTGCCTCTTACATGAAGAACAGAGGAAATTTCTCCTCGTGTTGACAGTTATTCTCTCTGGGTCAGTTTTCATTACATGTTCCCCTCAGAGATGAACATGTCTGGAAAAAATGACTTGATGGATGTTTGTGAATGATCAGGTTAATTTCTCATAATTTATCATGTGAATCTCAGAATGATGCCATACTTGGTCAAATGTGTTGTCAGTTATCACAAGTTAACTTAATGGCCAACTAATGTGAATAGAATTATTCTTAGCTAGTTTGTCGGACATGCATTCTGTTCTTATTAAGAATATTTGGGTCAATTACACATTAAGAGTGTCCACAATCAATCACTACATCAATTTCTACATCAATTGGACATCAGCGTGTGGACGTCAAATTGACGTCAAGAAATTGACGTCAATTTGATGGTTTTTAATTTTTAATAAGAAAAAAACGTCAAATTGACGTAAATTTTTTGGAAAATAAGCATCAAATTGATATCAATTTTTTGAAGTCAATTTGATGTTTATTTTCCAAAAAATTGACATCAATTTGATGTTTTTTTCTACATCAAATGGACATCAGTGTGTGGACGTCAAATTGAGGTCAAAAAATTTACATGAATTTGATGTTTCTTTTCGACATCAATTGGACATCAGTGTGTGGACGTCAAATTGACAAAAAAATAAAGTCAATTAGATTTTTTTTTTTTGACATCAATTGGACATCAGTGTGTGAACGTCAAATTGACGTAAAAAAATTGACGTCAATTTGATGTTTTTTTCTACATCAATTGGACATCAGTGTGTGGACGTCCAAATTTTTTGGAAAATAAACATCAAATTGACGTCAATTTTTTGTGTGTGGACGTCAAATTGACAAAAAAATGAATGTCAATTTGATGTTTCTTTTCGACATCAATTGGACATCAGTGTGTGGACGTCAAATTGACAAAAAAATAACGTTAATTTGATGGGGGTTTTTTCAACATCAATTGGACATCAGTGTGTGGACGTCAAATTGACATCAAAAAATTGACGTCAATTTTATTTATTTTTTTCGACATCATTTGGACATCAGTGTCAACGTCAAATTGACGTCAATTGACGTCAATTTGATGTTTTTTCGACATCATTTGGACATCAGTGTGTGAACGTCAAATTGACGTCAAAAAATTGATGTAAATTTGATGTTTTTTTTCAGCATCAATTGGACATCAGTGAATGGATTTCAACAATGTCTAACAGCATTTTTGAACATCTACTCACCCTACCTTTAAAGCAACTTGTACACCTTAACAGTTTTGTATTATTAGAATGGCAGTGGCTAAATGCATTGCATATTGTACTAGGCAGATATGTATTTCCGTGTGTTACGACCGTCTAGGGGTCGGCCGCAACAGGAAGAGGAAGAAATGAGTCTCACTACCAGAGAGATTCCAAAAAGAAAAGATTTTATTTCTTAGAGGGTTTAGCGTCAGGGGCAGACAAGGCCAAAATAATAAACAAAAGAATCCTTTTGTTAAACCTCTACAATTCCTAATTGAGAATAAAGAAAACAAAATACAGTTCAAACTTACCTACCTCCCTAACCAAAAACAATATGAAAATGTGTACAAAATAAAATGGCGTCAAACCCCCTACATCCCTCGATTGTGTAAAGATATATACAAAAGTATTTACAGGTAATATTTACATAAGTCCGTAGCGAACAAAGCAGAATCAGAATCCAGTAATCGATAGTCAAACAGGCGTGGGTCAAATAAACAAGAAATAACAACAAACAAAATACTACGGTCAGTCACACTTCACAAATACAAACCCCAAATAATCACTCACAATCAATCTCTCTGGCACGACACTCTAGACTAACAAACGATACGAAGTAATGATGAGATAGGTTACGATCAACGACACGATGGCACAATGATGGCCTCTTCAGTGTGTTTGGGGCGGTCTTTATATCCAGATCAGGTGAGGAGGAGAACCAATTGCAGCCTCCAACAGGTTCTCACAAGCCACGCCCATCTGTAATACAAACATGCAGGCACATACACAGCGAGAGAGAATACACAAGACAACAGGATGGGATAAATGAATAAACAACTCTGCTCATAACACCGTGCATGTGTTTTATTGTGATGACTTGCTTGTTGACTTTATCCTGCTGGTGTGGCTTACTTGGAAGAAATAGTGAGGATTACTGATCTAAGTGGTTATCCATGCTTGTTTAGAGAGCTTTAATTATTTTGTGGATTGCTACAATATGTTAGTATGAGTGATGGTGGCTGAAAATCTTGTAGTAGATTATAATGTCTTAAAATGAGTGATACAAGTTGTTCCATCTTCATACAGGTGCTTGTACAGCAGTCAATATCCAAAATCATCTGAGGATGACATCATCAAATACATAAAGAACTATCTCTGATCAGCTCTCCACAGATATGGGAGTATGGGACGCCAGAAGGGCCAGACAGCTATTGATCTTTATTCTCAATCAGAATAGGTGCATTTTTGGTTTATTTTCATTTTGTATTATTCATTTGAATCAATAATACAAAAGTTTGCTGAATAAAAGTTCTGTAATGACAACTGTCTGAGTGTTTGGCATGGTAATGGGTATGACAATGTTGATATGTTTGGCCTTGGCGGAATAGATCTGCTACACTGCTGCTGCTTTTATTGCTGCTGCTGCTGTTGATTATTGCTGCTGCTGCTGCAGAGCAAGTACGGGATTTGCTACTGCCAATACATACAATACATACACGACACGCTGCTTTAATCAAGTAAGACATGCTGCTGCTGTACAATATAGTGTACGTGAATTACCCGTAGCAGATCTATACAGGTGGAGCTGGGGAAGGTGGAGAGTTTTTTGAAAATGCGCTGCACTGCTAAGGCAAATGCTACTCATGTATTTGAAGACTGAGCATGCAAGCTCATTGGCTACTACAGCAGGAACCAATCATCTGTGTCCTATAGATAATGATGTGATTACGAGCAGTTGAGTTAAGAACCTATTAGCCTGCCCATTTAGAGTTTCATGACAGAACTTTATATTTTCTTCATTGCATTGCTTTGTTATTTTGGTGGTCGAAAGAATATCAGTGTGTGGATGTCAAATGGACGTCAAATTTACGCCTTATTTTCGTTACACCATGAATACATGTGAGAGTTCACATCTCTTATTTTCAAAGAAAATTTTAAAAGGTATCTTCTTTTTATAAATTTCATGAAGTAATTGTTCATATCTTCATATATTAATAAGAAGTGAAACTTTTGTTTATAAGAAATAACAGTAATGAGACTTTTTTCTTCATTATTATATCAAAATACTGTATTTGTAACATTTCTGACTTGATGCCCCCCAAAACTTGAATGAATTTTAAATAAAATTAAACTGTTTTTTTAAACAAATGAAAGATATACTTATCATAGAAGATGTTTAAGTTATTATGCAACACATTTTTATGTATTTTTGAATAAATTAATAGATAGGAAAAAGATGAGTGTCACGTCTTTGACACACACAGCATGCTGAGGGATAAATCAAAGACATACAAAATGGCAAGAGTCTTGCTCAAGTATTCTATAAAGTACTGCTTTAGCTGAAAGCTCATCGAAGTTCATTGTCATTGTGAATTTTATGGTATTACTCACACACTTCTTGCAGATATAAAGTCTTACAGCACCATATAACAGAGTATAAAACAGCTTGACCTTTAATTGCAAAACTTTCAAGACGAGAAATCATCCTTTTAGTGAAGCTGACATTTTTAAATACCGGGTGTCCTTCTGAATTGCTTCTTGTTGCCATCGCTCTATTGCCTGGTCTGACTGTATCAGTCCATTAGTTCAGAACCGTAAGCATCGGCGCTCGCTCATGACAGGGCCATGTAAGTAAACAATGCTGAGGGGTTTTAGCGTCACCCATGTATGTAGAGGACAAAACCGTTACCCGGGGCTCATGACCGAGCCTATCACTCAGAGTGGAGATGGAAGGTACAGATAAAGACGGTAGTCTCCCCTGGCCCTATGTTTGTATACCCTGGACAAGAAATCAATAGCGGTGGCTTCGGAGACTGTTTTACAGTCAGGGCACCTCTCGGCTTAAATGTTTGTCTGTTTTAGTCAATGACACTTCTCCGCAAACTATTACCCACCGGGAATGAAGAACAAACGCGATACAAATAAACTAGGCAGCAACCCATCTTGCCATTGTTTGCACTTACAGATGGAATCCTGATAGCGTGGAAATTTTCTTTACGCGGCGTCAAAGAAAAATCTATCACAGTCGAGATCCAGGCCATTATGCTACTGCCTCGGAGGAAATATTGCATCTCTCTCCGGCTTGTTTTATCCTGATCTGTTTTGTGTGCCCATCATCAGATGGATCTGAAGGCAGCTCAAGAAAGCCATTGCTTTCTTTGTGCTGCGATAAAGGAGGATTTCCTGACCGCTATGTATAGAAGGTTATCACTGCCTGTGTAATACCTTAAAACTGTTGAGCAACAACACCCAAAACAACACCGCTGCTCGTCCTGAAGACAAAAAGATTGAATTTACCTTTTTTAAAACATTAGCACAACGCCGATGTGATCATAATTCTATTACAACCTCATTTTTATGATATAGTTCATTCACACTTTTATGGATACCCAGGGAAATTCTTCCAGAAGGACTGTTTTTATGGTAAAGACGTGAATTGAAATAATTAGTGACCCTGCGTACGTGCAAATTGCGGAAAAAAGACTTTCTCATTCCAATCAAACAATGCATGTAATTGTTTGTTTTTTAAACTGGCTGCTCTAGCTGAAAAGTGTCCCACTGTTCCTATGTTCTCATTGTAGCAGATACAACGTTATACTGGCAATTGTTAACCTTTTTCTTCAGTCAGCCACATTAGATTTGAATTGGATGCAATTGTATTCTCGCTTCGGAATGTGCCCTACAGACCAAAATGCTTGTGCAGCTTTTAAGCAAATTATTTTTGCTTGTGGAACTTCTGTAACAATGCTTCTTGTTCCTGACAAAAGATCACATTTGTCAGTTCACTGTTTGAGAGTGGCAATGAAAAAAGGAAAGCAGAGTTTGAAGTTTACTAGAACAGACATGCTACTGCTTCACATCGCTCAGACGTTTTTAGGCAGGACGGAAATAGAAAAGAAAGCAGCCGTTCTCTCTTTGTAAATGTTGCTTTGTTCCCCCATCCCCCCCATTACCTCTGAACCCCTCTGCCTGTCTCTCAAGGGAATTCTCCAATCATGGACGTGTGTATCTTCCCATTCAAGCAGGGCATCCTGAGAGATTGGGATTGGCTTTTGCAGACACCAAACAGTGCAAGTTAACTGGCTGTCAATCAACGTTTGTCAGTGCCACTTTGAATAATACTAAGTATTTTATTTTCTGGTAGTTGTTCTGAGGGCTTGTGAGTGTAAAACGTGTATTTAGGTTAGGTTGTCTTTTGCACTGCATTTAAAAAAAAAAGTCAAACATGTTTTAAAATACAAATAACCAATTTATAGATTACTGACTCATTTATAGATTGTTTTTTCCCAAACTACCTTAGCTTCCGCCGTATGCAGCATTTTAAGACACCATAGGCTCCCTCTGGATGTGAAAGGTGTTCTGAAAGGTAGGCATCTTAATTTCTCTGTCTCTTAAGATTCGAAAGTAGCATCTCATTTATCCTTTGTAGAGAAAGCAAACCCAGAGTGCATTCATTGCATTGAGCTCAGTGAAAAAGTAAATCAACATGGTGAATTAGTGGGAAAAATGTTATACTGTAAAAAGTTCAGCATAATTGTAAATTGATTATTTTACTTAAATGGATTGTTCATCCAGGATTGTGCAAGGAACTACATGAAAATAAGTCTTTATTAGGGCTTGCCACACCAAGCCGACGGTCGGCCATTAGTGAGTGTCTGTTGGGCTAGTTTTTGCGGTGTGTTCCACATGTCAGCAGCAGTTCACCCGATTCATCAAGCATGTTGAATCGGCGTCTGGGCCGTCGGTGAGAGACTCCGATTGGCTGCGATAATCAGTGCATGACAATAAAAGCGAGAGTGATGAAAGCGAGCAAAGAAGTAAAGATGTCACATACAGAGTGCTTATTTCAACTGGAAACTGCAGTGAATAGTATGTATAGGTACATTGTTTATGAGAAAGCATCTGCCTATGTAGACAGTAAGTAACAAAGCAGCTCACTAAGTTTTAGATGAGAGCTCATGTCACACTGTCTGGCTACTGTGACACTGAGCAGGAGATGAGTAAACCGAGAAACCTCCTATCATGAGAGGTTGCTCCTCTGCAGGAGATTGATTGATTGGCCATTCACAGGATCTCGTGTCCTTCAGACCTGAGCAGGGAAGGACAGGCTGTGAAATACAGAGATACGCTCTGGGCTGGCATGCTCTACCTGTATAAAAAAAGTTCTGAAACCAATCCACAATAGTTATGATGCAGAGAGTTTGTGCCACAATACAATATAGGCCTACTGAAACAGTAAAATTCCCATTCAGAATCTCCATAGACAAATTGATGAAACTATAAACCTTTGGAGACAGACCTACCATGAGCTTTGAGGTTGTTAAATGATGGTTTATAAAATGGATAGTTCCAACTGTAAATTCTGATTACATGAGTCACGTCCAAAACTGAGCCGTAAAATGACTATAAACTCACACCTGTGACTGCATATTCTATATTAATGTACCAAGTGTGAACGGCCTGCAGCTAGAATAATTAACTATTTAACATGGAATTCTGAAATGCCAGTGGAAAAAAATAATGGAAAAATATTGAAAAAAGTTGTAATGTCTTTAACAGAATTGCATTAAAGGTACAATATGTTTAAAATATACAAAAAACACTAAAACAGTGTTATATATTTTGTTGACTTGTGTACTTACATTATCCCAAATGGTTCCAAGAATGTTTAAATCCAGAGAAATAAGCAATTTTAACCAGCCTATCAATGACATCATACCCGCATTACTGTTACAGTATAGATAGGTCAGAGACAGGAGATAACAATTCAGGTAGTTTATTGAACACATACAGAGAAGATGGTGACAACAGGTGAGTAGTAGATGCAATGGCAGTGAATGATGAATGATAGATAAGTGATACTGTCCTTTGTGGTTGCAGGGTGATGTTGGAGAAATGGTAGTAGCAAACTGGAGACGAGGAAGGCAGACAACACTCACACATGGACTGGAAACACTGGAGGTAACTTGGAGACACAGGATACAGGTAAGTAACGACAGGAGTCCTTGAGGTAGGCTTAGCTTCGGCCACACCAGGCTCTGTGGAGAGAAGAACAGAAGGATGGTGAGGTTTTAGCAGTGACATATGGAATGTGGGGTGAATGCGATACTCTGGAGGTAGTTGGAGTATGTAGGTGACCGGGTTGATCCATTCCAGGATGGTGAATGGGCCAATGAACCTGGGACTCAGCTTACGGGATGGTAGGCACAGTCGGATGTCACTGGTGGACAGCCAGACATTCTGTCCCGGTTGGTAGGCAGGGGCTTCGGAGCGATGAAGGTCTGCTGCCATCCTGTGCCTACGGAGAGTCCCAGACCTTCTCGCTCTCTCGGAACCAGTAATCCACAGATGGTACGTCCGAGGGTTCCCCAGTCCAGGGGAACAGTGGGGGTTGGTACCCGAGTACGCACTGGAATGGTGTAAGTCCGGTGGATGGTTGGCGTAGGGAGTTCTGTGCGTACTCGGCCCAACCCAGGTACTGGTTCCAAGAGTCCTGGTGGCCATGACAGAAGGTACGGAGGAAGCGGCCGATCTCTTGGATCTTCCGTTCCGTCTGCCCGTTCGATTGAGGATGGTATCCCGACAAGAGGCTGACGGTCACACATAGGAGCGAGAAGAATGCTCTCCAGACCCGGGAGATGAACTGTGGTCCTCTATCCGACACAATGTCTTCAGGGATTCCGAAGTATCGGAATACGTGGTTGAACATAATCTCTGCTGTTTCCATGGCAGTAGGGAGTCCCTTCAGAGAAATAAGAAGACAGGATTTAGAAAATCTGTCCACAACAACGAGTATACAGGTACATCCATTGGAGACTGGGAGATCAGTGACGAAATCCACTCCTAGGTGTGACCAGGGTCGATTTGGAACAGGCAGAGGAAGAAGCTTCCCGGATGGTAGATGGCACGGGCTCTTCGAGATGGCGCATTCCCTGCATCCCTGCACGTACCTTCTGACATCTGCAGCCATGTTGGGCCACCAGAAGCACTCTTTTAGCAGCAAGAGGGTTTCATTGACCCCCGGGTGGCCAGTGCCAAGTGAGGTGTGTGCAGAGTGGACCAGTGGAGTGTGTCATGTGCGGGTAACATACTGCAAGCCTGGTGGACAACCCGGCGGAGTGTTGGTGGAGGCATTGGAGAAGGGGAGAGTCTCAGCAGACCAGGTGGTGGGGCTGACCACGATCTGCTCTGGGAGAATGGGTTCAGGTTCCTCTGTGTTTTCTTCTGGAGCATGAAGTCTTGATAAGGCATCTGCCTTGATGTTTCTGGATCCAGGTTGATAAGAGATGGTGAAGTTAAAGCGTGTGAAGAACAGCGCCCCACGGGCCTGTCTGGGGTTGAGTCTTTTAGCAGCTCGAAGATACTCTAGATTTTTATGGTCAGTTAGAACCAGGAAGGGATGTCTGGCTCCCTCCAGCCAATGCCTCCACTCCTCGAGGGCCAACTTGACAGTCAGAAATTCTCGGTTGCCGATGTCGTAGTTAACCTCCGCCGGGTTGAGCTTGCGGGAGAAGAAGGCACATGGATGGAGGTGGCTTGGGTTCCCCTGCTGCTGTGAAAGGACCGCTCCTACTCCTGTGGTAGAGGCGTCCACCTCCATGATGAAGGTCTTGTCTGGGTCGGGATGGACCAGGAGAGGAGCGGTGGTGAAGGCCTTTTTGAAGATGTCGAATGCTTCTGTGGTGGCTGGAGTCCAGGACAGAGACTTAGGCTTGTTCTGGAGAAGGCTTGTGAGTGGGCTGGTGATGGAGCTGTAGAAGTTGGCGAAGCCGAGGAAACGTTGGAGTTCCTTCACTGTAGTTGGTGTGGGCCAGTTCCTGATGGCTTCCACCTTCCCCTCGTCCATCTGGATGCCACTGTGGTCGATGTTATACCCAAGGAACTGCACTGAGGACTGGTGGAAGGAGCATTTCTCGGATTTGAGGAAGAGTTGGAATTCTCTCAGGCGTTTCAGGACCTCCGCAACGTGGCGGCGATGTTCGGCCATGCTCCGGGAGTAGATCAGGATATCGTCAATGTAGACCAGAACAAACTTGTGGAGAAACTCCCAGAGCACCTCATGGATGAAGTCCTGGAATATGGAGGGGGCGTTGACCAGGCCATATGGCATCACCAGTTATTCCTAGTGGGCGTGACAAAGGCGGTCTTCCACTCGTCCCCCTCACGTATCCGGATGAGGTTGTATGTGCTATGGAGGTCCAACTCGGTGAACACAGTGGCACCATGGAGATGTTCCAGGGCCGCTGGAATGAGAGGAAGGGGGTACCTGAACTTGATGGTGATGGAGTTCAATGCCCGATAGTCAATACAAGGCCGCAAGCCTCCGTCCTTTTTCGCCACAAAGAAGAAGCTGGATGCAGCAGGGGAAGTCGATGGACTGATGTAGCCTTGAGCCAGAGCCTCCTCGCTCTACCATGGCCTTCTCCTCCAGGATGGATAGGGGATAGATCTTTCCCCTAGGCACTGACTCACCCGGAAGCAGATCTATGGCACAGTCCCATGGCCGGTGTGGAGGCAGCTTGGAATCTCTTTTTGGGCAGAAAACTTTGCTGAAGGGGGCGTAACATGAGGGAATATCCATGGAACATTTCTCAATGTGGCTTTCTATGGAAGTGGCGCAGACAGGGAGATGATTGGAACTAGGAGATCGTGGAACAGGCAGTGCAGAAAAACAGTTCGGAAAACAGGTGTCGCCCCACTTCAGTCTTCCAGGAGAGAATTGGGTTGTTCTGCTCCAACCACGGATGCCCTAGAATCACGTCAGTGGTGGATCCCTCCAGAACCAGCAGATGGATGTTCTCCACATGAAGTATCCCAACTTGGAGTTGGTCCAACACTCTGACTCAGTTAACACTCCATCAACCTAACACTCTGTTAGGTTGACGACGTAGTCTTGGTCTTGAGGCTGAGCTGACGGCAGAGGGCGCCGGAGTTGAAGTTTCCTGCTGACCCAGAATCGAGGAGTGCAGATACTGGAATGAAGATATCACCAGCAGTAAGTCTTACAATAGTGGTGAGTGGTTTCATTGTATTGAGAGTGGAGATGATGGCACTCACCATGGGACGAGGTGGATGTGTTGGGCATGCGGTGTTGTGCTGCAACTGACCCTGGTGCTCTTCGAGACGCGACTGCATACGAGTGACGAAGCGGATGGATAGCTGGATGAAGCGTTCAAGGCCAATGGTATCCTCGTATGCAGCGAGATGCAACCGCACTCGAGTAACAAATCCTTGGCAATATGTTGTTAGTAGCGCTTGTTTATTCCATCCACTTCTTGCAGCGAGAGTTCTGAATTGAAGAGCATACTCGTTAACTGACATATTTCCTTGCTTCAAATTGTAAAGTTTCTCACCAATGGATGAGTCCCAAGAAGGCTTTCCAAAAACTTCCTTGAATTGGTCGATGAAGCTGGAATATGACTGGATCACTGGGCTATTTTGGGACCATATGGAATCGGCCCATTGAAGAGCTTTGCCAGATAATTGTGAGATTAAAAACGCTACCTTGGAGTACTCGGTGGGGAATGAGTGTGGTTGCATCTCCAGGGTCAGGGAGCAATGCAGGAAGAATCCGTTGCAATCCTCCGCCGAACCAGAATAGGGCGCCAATTTGGCCATGGGATTGGCGTAAACAGGTGGTGAGGAAGAAGTGACTGTGTTTGCGGAAGTGATGGCTGGAGCTGATGGTGGAGGGTGAACGGTGAATGTGCGACGCAAAGCGTCAACCAAATCCTGGAACGGATCAGGGTGGCTCATGCTTGTGTTCCGCTGTTTCGGTCCAGTCTTCTGTTACAGTATAGACAGGTCGGAGACAGGAGATAACAATTCAGGTTGTTTATTGAACACAAGCAGAGAAGATGGTGACAACAGGTGAGTAGTAGATGCAATGGCAGTGAATGATGAATGATAGATAAGTGATACTGTCCTTTGTGGTTGCAGGGTGAAGTTGGATAAATGGCGGTAGCAAACTGGAGACGAGGAAGGCAGACGACACTCACATATGGACTAGAAACACTGGAGGTAACTTGGAGACACAGGATACAGGTAAGTAACGACAGGAGTCCTTGAGGTAAGCATAGAGGTAAGTTCCTTGATGCGAACGAGACCGGATAATGTGAATGAGTGTGTGAGTATCTTTTATCCTGGTGCTGATTGGCGTGATGATGAGGTGCAGGTGTGCGTGATCAGTACTCAGGGGAAGGCGTGCGCTGTGGTTGGTGATTGGTGGGTGTTGGAGCCTGTGACAGTTACCTTCAGTTTCCAGTTTTATTTTGTAGAAACCATGGAAACACCAAAGATGCTTTAATATATTATATGTTTTATTAGACAGGTGAGCAACTGTTTGGATACATTTACTGACAGAAAACTAATCATTGTTATATAGCTCAACACAATGTCTTATTGTTTAAATCTCGTTTTCTTGATTTACCGCGAGTACCATGTTTTACCATGCCTAATATCGATCTAGCTTACTGCAGTGTGCAACAAGTGTCTCATAGTAGTGTGGAATTACAAATTTAAGAATCTGTTTAAGATCTGCGGATCCTACATCCTGACCATTTGGCAGGACAAGCTCAAGATACAGCAGTGCTTTTGTCTCTATGATAATGTAAAGGTATAGGTGATACTGCCAGACTGATTGGATTAGCACCTATGCATTTGAATGACACAGTTATGCTGATTAGATCATGGCTGGGAAATGTAGGCAATGATCTGATTCCTGTACTGCATTTGCATGCTTTGTTTAGATTGTCCACACCTCTACTCTATGTATCCCTCCCCCTTGAATGTATATGAACTACCAAGTCACTGCCTTAGTTAGATTTTGGATGACCACAGCGACGCACAGCGTGTTTCTCAATAAAGAGTAACTTCTGCTTCAAGAGATCCCAAAGTCTCCTGGTCTATGCTTCTGAGATTTCCAACAGTTTTGGTGCCGTGACCCGGATAGAGCTTCTCACCTCAAATCAGATTGGAACTTCAAGCACAACAAAGATCTGATCCAAAGGAAGATCCAGGCTGAATTTTCCTGTTCACCCAAGGGTTGGTGAGTGATACTCTATCCAAAAGAACCAAAGACCAGTACTAATGTGTTATCCTCTGCGCCGTCAGAGAAGAGTTAACAGACAGCTGTAGGGTTTGGTTAACTAAGTTATCCTCTAAAAATGTTCTTTTAGAGATGAAGTTTATCCTCTGTTTAGGCAGGGAAGTTTAGCATCACATGCTAATAATTAGGTATCCTCTGTTCAGGCAGGGAAGAATTAGTGTAAAGTGCTAATAATTTGTGTTGTCCTCTGTTTTATCAGGGAAGGTGGTGTGTTAACAGAATAGCCACCCTCTACTTTGCTAGAGAAGAAGGTTCATCCTCTGTTAACTCAGGGAAGGTTATAACTGTTACAGTGTCTTAGCAAGTTGGTTCTACTCTGCTCACCAGAGAAGGTTGAATACATTACGATGTGTATTAACTAGATTAACCTCTGCTCTGTCAGGGAAGTGTTGAAGTGTATTGTTGTGCCAGAAAGACATTACACAATGTTGAGAAAGAATGCTAGAAAAATTCCAACAACTGAGAAAGGTGGACTAGCTACCCCTTTATGGACAGATAGTGAGTTCAAATCATTGTTAGGAAAGCACATGGACTCAATAGTGACTGAGTCAGTCAGATTGGATTTGACAAAGAAATTTGGGATTCATCCAGAAAAAGTTTGGTCCATTGAAGAATGCAAAAAGGTACTTGGTGCTTGTATTCGGAAGAAAAATATGAAGGGCATTGTCTGCTGCCACAGAGAATTTACTCTATCCATTGCACAAGAACAAATCCAACGTATTGCTAAGTTAGAAGAGCAGAACAAACAGTTGCACACTCGAATGTCTCGTCTTACTCAGAAGTTGGGCCTTAACAAGGCATCAACCAAATGTGACTCAAAAGACCAACAGTCAGATGAAAGCTATCCTGAGATACAGTCTTTCTGTAGACTAGAGGGCAATAGCAATACTGGATTCATGGATAAAGATGTAAATGCAGTTGAAGTGTGTGGAGCGAGACAAAAGGCTCAGAGTAGGGCAAAAGGGGTTGACACAGTTCCATCTGTAACCCCCATACTGCAGTTACAAGCGGTCAGTACCACTATAGGTCCTGAAGACATAGAAAGAATTGCTGAGAATTTGCCATCAGTGCATAGAAACTTTTCTGAGTTTAGAACAGAGTTGTCCAGAAAAATGAAGCTCTATGATATGTCCCTAGCTGACGTCACCCAGCTAATGTCACAAATCCTGAAAGAGTCAGAATTCAATGATTTTGAAAGTGCTGTAAATAATTCTGAGTTTCAGCATTCCAGCAAAGGTGAATTGAGAGAAGGAGTTCTGAGAGTGTTACAGAACCTTGTTGGACCAAAGGTAGACTGGTCAAAGATCACTAGTTGTGTACAGACGAAGGATGAAACTGTAAGTGAGTACACTGAAAGATTTTGTCAGTTAGCTGCAGCATACAGTGGAATAGCTGACACTCCAGAGAAGGTGTTAGAGGATAATGGACCACTGGTCCGCATGTGGTTTGATGGGCTTTCATCAGAATACAGAAATGCATTGCCTTTCTTAGACCTCACATGGTCCAATGGAACCCTGCAAAACAGCTTGGATAGGTTAGCTATTTGGGAAAGAGACTCAGATGTCAAGACAAGAGTAAAGATTGCAGCAGCATCCTTTAAGGTCAACACAGAGAATCGACAGAAACGTAAACGTCCTAAGAGAGAAGGCAGTTGTCATTACTGTGGTAAACCTGGACATTGGATGAAAGAGTGTAGGAAAAACAAAAAGACATTAAAAGAAATGAACAGCTTTACTCAGCTCCTACTCAGTCTACTTGCTACATTGAAACTGCCCCTCCCCTCTTCTCCAAACTCTTGGAGCAGCAGCTTGCTGACATGCTAACCATTTGGGCTGTGAGTGCTTAATTTCCCCAGTAATTTACAAGAAAGCTGAAAGACTCATTCTGAACAAAAGAAAGTTGACTATTACTTCCACCATTTGGGACACAGGTTAAGTACACTCACAGCCTTAAATGTTATGCTACAGCACACTCCATTCACTTATCCATCCTCAATGGGTTATGATGTCTACTATGACTGATGTTTCAATGGAAGATGGAGATGTAGCACCTTAAATTTGGAAATTAACTACAGGGAGAGAATAGGACACACAGACCAGTGAGGAGCCCAGGGAAGAACCGAAGTGCAAAAGGCCTCGGGGGTTAACCCTGTGGTGAAGACTTCCTCATAGGTTTCCCCCTCTCTCAGTTTATCCCCACCTTACTGGTCTATAGGTGTCAAATTGATTAAGACTAGGTTAAGAAAAAGAAGAACAAAACCACTATACGATCACTAGAAGTTTATGATGATCAGAGTTAGACAGAAAAACTATACGATCATCAGAGGTCTAACGTACTAAAGTCTATGCATGAATACTGCTGGTCTGCTGTCTCTTTGTTTTCTTGTGTGCAGGTATGTGTATATGCCATGACGTCTCACAAGCAGCACCTGGTGTAAAGCATCACCTCAGATATCCATGAACAACCTTCATGATGACGGACTCATCAGAGCAACTTGGAGTTGCACGATGACAAATAATCATCTTGGGACAAACATGGAAATGGACTCTCCCGGGAACAGACTCCACAGCTATTCAGGCGCCATGGACTTTTAGGACTTCCACGCTTATGCTACATGGTTTTTCTGTGTCATCATGTAGTTAATACAACATGTTACCACCCTGCGTTGTATATGTGTGTCAACAGTATACTCAAGTTAAAGAACAACACTTATGTAAATGTTGGACACGACACAGAATAAGATGTATGTGCCTGTAACTGTTACAAGTTGCATGACTGGAAGATGGAACTTATGTTAACAAACATATGTTATAGAAGGGATTTAAGAAGGTTTAAATTTGTATTATGTGAGAGTTATTAGAACTCTCAAAGGGGGAACTGTGGAATTACAAATTTAAGAATCTGTTTAAGATCTGCGGATCCTACAT
The DNA here is from genome assembly GCF_018812025.1 of Megalobrama amblycephala. Taxonomy (NCBI): domain Eukaryota; kingdom Metazoa; phylum Chordata; class Actinopteri; order Cypriniformes; family Xenocyprididae; genus Megalobrama; species Megalobrama amblycephala. Next base: position 19,287,655 of record NC_063049.1, read on the forward strand.
CCTGACCATTTGGCAGGACAAGCTCAAGATACAGCAGTGCTTTTGTCTCTATGATAATGTAAAGGTATAGGTGATACTGCCAGACTGATTGGATTAGCACCTATGCATTTGAATGACACAGTTATGCTGATTAGATCATGGCTGGGAAATGTAGGCAATGATCTGATTCCTGTACTGCATTTGCATGCTTTGTTTAGATTGTCCACACCTCTACTCTATGTATCCCTCCCCCTTGAATGTATATGAACTACCAAGTCACTGCCTTAGTTAGATTTTGGATGACCACAGCGACGCACAGTGTGTTTCTCAATAAAGAGTAACTTCTGCTTCAAGAGATCCCAAAGTCTCCTGGTCTATGCTTCTGAGATTTCCAACAGTAGCCACCGAGCGAACACATAGAGTAGCACTATAACAACTTTCAACACACAAATGTATCTAATATGATAAAACTCATTTCTGCTCGCACTCTGTCCTGCTCTGCTTTATACTACAGTAACATTAATAATCTCATCCATGAACATGATTTCTGCCCGAGTCCGGTCCCAATTCTTTTCCACCGGCTGTAGACGTGAAGACATCAACTCCCATGATTCCACGAAATTAAGAGCTGCTTTTCCATCATCGGTTCCATTCCGTGCCGATCCGGACCAGCTGATACGTTTACGGTTTAATTTTCTACTGTGGGGCTGATAGCGGCCGCTCTTTGGAATGTAATATTAAAGCGTCAGTCGTTGCCTTGGTAACGTAACGGTTTACTCATGATATGAGATGTAATAACAACCGTGTTACGGCAGATGATTAGATATTTCTTTTAATTGTATTATTAATTTGTTTTTACTTTGCTCAAATAGAGCGCTTAGCCAGCTACAGAGAAACTGGTAGCCAGGCAACAGACAAGTGACCAATCCTGTGTGTCGACATCACTTCACGGATTCTACCAGCACGATTAGACAACCGTGCCGAGAATTTCGGGCCGAGAACGGTTTGTAATCATACTGTGCCGTACCAGGCTCAAGTGGAAACACAACTGGAACCGTTCCTTACCATTCTAAGAACTGTTCGGCCCGACGGTGGAAAAGCGGCTAAGGTGTCATCAAGCTACGCCTTTGTTTTGAATGAGCGACCTCTAGCGGCAAAAATTTACATATTGTTCCTTTAATGAATATCCAAAATCATAATATGTATTAATTTCTGTGAGAACACTGCTGTGGATTTTCTGTATTCATTTGAATGTCTGCTCCGTAAACTAGTTGTGGCAGTGTCCCTTTTAGTTTTTAATCCTGTATTTTCTCTGTAATCTACAATGTGTTTGTTGGACACAAATGTGTAGCAGACAGCACGGGACTGAACAGTATGAGTGCATCACCTCACAAACTGTTGCTCAAATCTTGGCCTCTCTCAGATGATTGTGGTTCAGACAGACTTTGTTAGTGGAACTTCAGACAGAGCGATGGAAATTTTAAATATAAAAGGTTGAAATTAATGCACAATGTGCCCATAGAGACAACAGGACATTCCTGACTCCCTTATTGTCCGAAATTTGTCAAATATTTGCTAAGTCTCACAGCACACAAGGGCCCGTGGCATCACTGCCATCTTCAATGAGCTGACTCTCATTTTAAATGTTAATTGCCTTCCCTGAGCCTTCTCATTACACCCCCAGTAAATGATATGCTGCAGCCTCAGTGAAAGAGCTCTCATTTATCCTCAGAATGTGATAAAAGATCCATGCAGGTTTACCCTGATCTCCAATTTGGCAATAGAATGAAGGAAAATGCTCTGCATAATTGTCAACTCTATGCATATATATATATATATATATATATATATATATATATATATATATTTATAAATATCTTCTTTTAACTCTGTATGGTGGATTTCATGTAATGAAAGATTTGATACACTATTTGTACAGGATTTGTTTGTGTTGCACTTGTTGATGTAGGTCATTTCATCTACTGATTCGGATTGAATTAGGATTGCTGTAATTTTTTCTGAGGTGCGAATGTGTGTTGGTCTGTATATAGGCACTAATCATCTGTGCTTAATTATATGGGAAGCCAGCTTTATTTATTGGTCAAAAATGCATTTAGGAATATTGTTTGAATGTTTTTTTCTTTTCTTGTTTAAGTGATTGTACTTTACTGCAAAATAAATTATGTGCAAAATGTTTTTGCTCCATTTATACACTGCAGAAACCGATATTTAGCACTTGCATGTCTTCTAGGTGAATTCTTCCAGAAAGATCTTTTCACCAGGGAGCTCATGCATTTTTCGTTTCATCTTGAGCCTCTGAATCCACTACAAAAAGAGACCGACATGGGGCCTTAAAAGTGTTGACCATCAGCTCTTGTTTACATTGTCCATATTATAGCAATATACCTGTTATTGAAATATTGAATCGAGACTTGTTATAGAAACAACACACATAGTTATGATCCATCCTTTGAATGCTATATCTGTGAGACAGTCTGTTTCTCAATGCTTCTGGGAGATTGTTGGAGATGTACACTATTATGTAATCACAAGGTTGTTTTGTGAATGCAGATGCATATTTTGACAATGTAACTATGAACTCTTGTATGCCTGCATTTGGTGTCTTTATTTACCCGGGATATTTTAGGTCACTTTAAACTCCAGCAGTGACTTTGGAGACAGATTTGTTCTTCGCTGTGTGTGTAGTTACATAAGCATTTTTCTGTGCAGATCTGTTTGGGGTGAGGAAGGGGCGTAATGTCAAACTCATTGCATGTAGAGAGATGAGTATGCCAATCGTCAGAGCCTGAGGCTGTGCACCTCCATCGTCAGCTTGGCTCCGAACACCACACACTGTAATGCCATCTGGCAGAAAGGTCAAAATAGACTGATCCAGAATCAGCACTCTGGTTTTACAAAGCTGAGATTGGGCCTTACGTAAATTTATAGCAATGCATCTCTTAGACATCGAGAAAAGTTGTTTAAGGGTTCCTCAATCATTCCTCAAATTCTCTGTGTAAGTATGCTGAGAGTTCTATCAGAGACAGAATCATTAAAGCCAAGTTTACACTACAGGACTGTAAACGTCGGCAGATCACTGTGCTGTTCAGACTACGTGACTTGCTGTGGAGTCTTGAAGTCGCTGTGAAATGATCTGCAACAGAGGGTTACACATTACACGAGCTGACGACAACTGTCACCCAACAACTTTATTTGAAAATGGATGTTGGGAGGAAATTAGATTAAATTTTGAATTAAAATTAAAATAACCCTTTCACACATAAGTTTAAAACATTCTGGCTGACCTCCCAGAGTTAAGGCGACTGTTATTTTAGAATGTTTCTTTTTATTGTTTCCATGACGACGCGTCATGCTTGTCACGTGACACACCTCGGGCAGCCAGCCACACTGTATGACAGATGTATTGCTTTTCTCACCATGTCATCAACTATCTGATATTCCGATTCTCAAATATGTGCAAGTGAGTGTTTTGTCATTTAAAAACCTACATAATGACCTTGATCTTAATATATATATAACGTGAATTCATCAATTTATCCTGAAATGCATGTGGCCGGTGAAGTTGAAGAACAATAGAGTGAGCTTTATAGTTACTTACACAATGTGTTGCTGATATGAATAAACGTCAGCAAATGATATTTGAATGGATTGTTATTGCTGCTTCCATAGACATCAGTGTATATTTCATTGGCTGTTGCGTCGTGACACGTGACACCACAGGATATCGAGTCGGCCGACAGCTCCAGATATTTAGCATGCTAGATATTTGTCTGGCGTCTGCGAGGTGTCGATGTGTCAGCGAGCCTGTTTGATGCATCCTTGAATAGTTCACACATAAAGATTGGCGAGTGCCGATCACCCGCTGATTTTCCCCTGATCATAGCCCGACCTGTCGGCAAGCTTGTTAACCTGCAAACTGGGCTTAAAATCCTATAGTGCAGTGGTTCCCAACCACATTCCTGGAGGCCCACCAACATTGCACATTTTGCATGTCTCCTTTGTCTGACACACCCATTTTAGATCTTTGAGTCACTACTAATGAGCTGATAACCTTAATCAGGTGTGTTTGATTGAGGAGACATGCAAAATGTGCAGTGTTGGTGGGCCTCCAGGAATGTGGTTGGAAACCACTGCTGTAGTGTAAACTTGGCATAAGTTGAAGGTGTGATCTCTGAAAAAAATAAATAAATAATTAAATTTCACTAAATTTCACTTTTGAAAAAAAAAAAAAAACGTATCAATTATAATTATTGTTATTTTAAAATGAAATATAATAATAGTAATTAATATTATTATTATAGTGAATATTAAATAATTATTAATAATAATGATAATAATCACTGTTATTATTATTATTGTAATAATATTATTATTGTGATATTCAATATAATAGCAATTGTTATTATTATAACTACAGTGAATATTACAAATTGTTATAAAAATACTCTTCACTTTCACATTAATAATAATAATTTATTATTTATTATTATTATTATTATTACTACTACAGTAAAAAGTAAGTTATTCATCATCATTATCATCATCATTATTATATAATTTAATAATAATAATAATAATAATAATAATAATAATAATTTATTATCATTTATTATTACTTCTACAGTGAAAAGCAAGATAATCATTATCATCATTATTATTATTATTAGTAGTAGTAGTAGTAGTAGAGTAGTAATTCTTCCACAATTTAAATTTTGTATAAAGATTCATATTTAAAAAAAAATAATTTTCACTATAGTAATAATAATAATAATAATAATAATAATATTATTATTATTATTATTATTTATTTATTTATTTTTTATTATATTGGTGATATAATAATATTAGATTAAAATACTTATAATAATAACAACAATAATAATAATTATTTTTATTTTAATATTCAATATAATAATAATACCTATTATTATTTTTTTATTACTACTACTACTACAGTGAAAAGTGTTAAAAACTAATCATAATAATATTATTTTATTATTATTATAACTGAATATTACAATTTGTTATATAAGAATATCTTCAATTTCACATTAATAATGATAATAAATGATTATTTATTATTATTATTACTACTACTACAGTGAAAAGTTAATAATAATAATCATTACTACTATTACTATAATGAAAAGTAAGTTAATAATAATAATAATTGACATCATAATCAATTTCATTATTATTACAGTACATTTTTTAATATGTTATACAAAAAAATCACTTTTACATTGCACTGAAGTTTGGTTAAACCCTTGAATCTTAATTTTCACAAAGAACTGAAGGAATTGTTCTGTTGTTTTATCTGCAAAAAAACACAAAAACTAAACAACAGTATGTCATCTTTTAATTTGTCTTCACGCTTCATCTACAATTATTGGGCTTGTGTTCCTACACTTCTATTTGAAAAATACTGTGACACCACCAGTATTTTGAGACTTGAGCACCACCATGTATACTGTGCAACAATAGTAAGCAATACATATTGTTTGAACTGAAAGCCTGTGCCTCCATAACTCTCAGCTTCTGCTTGTTTGTATTCATTTGATTCTCTTGCACATTATTCCTCCATTTTGCATCATACAACATTTCTCGGTCTGTTTAGGATGAGAGGGCTGCTTTCTCAGATGCCTGAAGGTGAACCGTGTGACACCCCACCAAAGTGACAAAAAAGGAGTTGTGTCACTGAGTGGCGCCTTTTTAAGATCCCAAGTGTGCTGCAAGACTAGACCTCAAAGAGTTCATTGTTAGCATGAGAATGTATAAAGCGTGTTGGTTACAGCAAGCTGTGTTGTGTGTATTTTGTGATATGAGATTGAGTTGGGAAAGAATAATGAGCTTTGTAGAGTTATTAGCATTCGCCCTCCATATGCACCTTGTCTTATGCGTAGATAAGGGGTGTCCAGTCCTTTATCTGTGATTGGTCATTAACCTGGTTGAAGAACTGGTGTTATGACGCTGAACTCCCTGCAGCAGCCGACTAGCGGCTGGTTGCCTTGGAAACCTGGGATTTCAAGCACCATGCACTGGACTAAGTTGATGTTCAAAGGGGCATTGGTACAAGAGGGCAGCAAGAAAAAGTTAATTGCTTTTGGATATTCAACCATAACTGCACCAGGAAGAGCTTTTGCTGAGGCTGGAGAGAAGGAAAACATCTGAAAAGTTTTATAATCCTTCCCTCGCCCAGAATAGCAGGTCTTTCGTGATGTTCCTGGGAATATGCTCCTCTGGTGTTGCGTGGACGCCTGGGATTGGAGCTTAAGTCTGCTTCAATATGATCGCACAATAGATGGATCTTACGTGTTGGGTAGGGGGATCTACAGTGAAAAAAGCACTTACGATACAGAAATCCTCTCTACAAAGAAACGAGGTGAAAAGGCAGTAATTTAACCAGATGCCCCACTCAGCAGAGGAGGGATTAAAATGCACTGCGGCTTATCTTACCCCTAAGACCTTGACTGTTGAATCGCAGGTTTCGCAAAAACACCGCCAAGGTCACACCTTTATTAAGGTTCTTTTATGTGTTAATGAGAACGTGGGCAACTCAGAGAAAGGTATTTAGGTTCTCACCCTCTGTTCCTCCTTCAGGTCTTACTGTACTAATGAAAGGAGGAACGGAAATGTGACTGGCATGTCCTGTTTGACAATACATGGAGGTGAAGTGAGTGAGGACTTTAATGTGTCAGCAGCTTAGAAAGCTGAAAGCTAGAGCACATGTAAATTAAGTGTTTTTTGTGTGTGTGTGTGTGTGTGTGTGTGTGTGTGTGTGTGTTTTTTTTTTTTTTTTTTTTTACATTTAACAGACTTTTCTTTTAATCCAGGACAGACTGTAGGATGTACGATTTTGTTGTACAGTAGTTAATTGCAGTTCTCTGATCTGATTGGACAAGCTATTGGGCACTCCAAAGTCATATTTAATGTGACTAGTTGTTGTGCTAGTTGTATTATATTACCCAGCTGGGGCTGTTCTGCTGCTGTATTAATTCCTTAAAATTTCAGAAAAAAGTAATACTACAGGTGCTGGTCATATAATTAGAATATCATCAAAAAGTAATTTTTTTTTATTGTAAATTATTTTTAAAAATGAAACTTTTATATATTCTAGATTCCCTACATGTAAAGTAAAACATTTCAAAAGTCTTTTTTTAAAATTTTGATGATTAGAGCGCACAGCTCATGAAAGTCCAAAATCCAGTATCTCAAAATATTAGAATATTTCCTAAGATCAATCAAAAAATGGATTTGAAAAACAGAAAAGTTCAAGTTCTTTAAAGTATGTTCATTTGTACACTCAATACTTGGTCGGCAGCACATAATACAGCAAATGACTTGCTCCTAGCACAAATTACAGCATCAGTGAAGTGTGGCATGGAAGTGATCAGCCTGTGGCACTGCTGAGGCACTATTGAGCCTTCAGATCATCTGTATATTGTTGGATTGACTGTTTCTCATCTTTCTCTTGAAAATATCCCATAGATTCAGGGGTCAGGCATGTTGGCTGGCCAATAAAACACAGTAATATCATGGTCAGCAAACCACTTGGAAGTGTTTTTTGCACTGTGGGCAGGTGCTAAAGTCCTGCTGGAAAAGGAAATCAGCATCTCCATAAAGCTTGTCAGCAGATGGAAGCATAAAGTGCTCCAAAATCTCCTGGAAGATGGCTGCATTGACTTTGCACTTGATAAAACACAATGGACCAACACCAGCAGACGTCACGCCCCGCCCAAATCATTACTGACTTCAGAAACTTCCCACTAGACTTCAAGCAGCTTGGATTCTGTGCCTCTCCAGTCTACCTTCAGACTCTGGGACCATGATTTCAACATGAAATGCAAAATTTACTTTTATCTGAAAAGAGGACTTTCGACCACTGTTCACTGTCCAGTTCTTTTTCTCCTTAGCCCAGGTAAGATGCTTCTGACGTTGTTTCTGTTTCAGAAGTGGCTTGGTAGTCCTTTTCCTGAAGATGTCCGAGTGTGGTGACTCTTGATGCGCTGACTCCGGCTTCATTTGACTCATTGTGAAGCTCTCCCAAGTGTTTGAATCGGCTTTACTTGACAGTATTCTCAAGCTTGCGGTCATCCCTGTTGCTTGTGCACCTTTGCCTACCAAATTTCTTCCTTCCAGTCAACTTTGCATTCAATATGCTTTGATATTTCACTCTGTAAACAGCCACCCCATTCAGTAATGACCATCTGTGACTTACTCTCTTTGTGGAGGGTGTCAATGATTGTCTCCTGGACCATTTCCAAGTCAGCAGTCTTCCCCATTAGTGTGGTTTCAAAGAACAAGAGATACTCGAAATTTATACTGTAGGGATGGTCATTTAACGAAACTCAAATGTAAATATTCTAATATTTTGAGATACTGGATTTTGGACTTTCATGAGCTGTACGCTCTAATCAACAAATTAAAAAAAAAAAAAAAACTTTTGAAATGTTTTACTTTACATGAATCTAGAATATATGAAAGTTTCATTTTTTAAAATAATTTACAATAAAAACACGAACTTTTTCACGATATTCTAATTATATGACCAGCACCTGTATTATTATTATTATTACTACAGTGAATATACAGTGAGTTGGTTATTTTTATTATTATTTATTATTATTTTAAGATTGGTTTGTTTCAAAATGTTTCATTTATTAGTTTGATATTTTATTTCCCTTATGTGTTTTCAGTTTCGCTTAGTTTAGTCCGTTGTTACTCACTGAATATGGATTTGTAATGACATGAGGGTGAGTAAATTATTGTTACAGATCCCTTGTTCCCCTGGACTCCATTTCCCATAATCCTCCTGTTTCATCATCTGCACTCACTTCCCTCGTTAGCTCCTCATCTTCACTCATCACCTGCACCTGGACTTGATTATCTTCACTCCCTTTATATGGCACTCACTCCCTGCACTCCTTGTCGGTTCTCTGTTGTGTTAACGTTATGTTTGGTGTTTCCTTGCCCTTGTTTGATTAAAGTTCTATGTTATTTGTGGAAATCCGTATCAGCCTCATCTCTACACCAGCGTACCGTAACAGAAGAACCGACCTGTACCGACCGGATTTCCACAAAATAATATGGAGACTTTCCCCGGCTCCCTGGCTCCAGCTCCTCCAAAGCCTCTCACCCATCTTTCAACCGGCGATCGCCTAATCGGGCTCCTGCAGGTAGGTCGTTCGCTGGAGAGGTATGTGGAGGAGTTCGTTGAGCTTGCTGCTTTGTCTGACTGGCCTGAAGCATGTTTGATCTCCTTGTTTCTGGATGGACTAGACGACGACACTATCCGTTTTGGTGAACCCGATTATCGTTTCTCCTTAAGCGAAACTATAAATTCCATTTTATGGTTAAATGACTCCAAATTCGTAGTTGATTGGGTTCAGGATGGGTGTCTGTCTCTAGTCCATCCAGAAACATGGTTGGCCGGGCCAGTCAGTCAGCCACCGTCTTCCTCCGCATAACCCTCCAGCAAACTCCCTGCCTGTCCTACACGGAACCCACACTCCTCCACTGGGTCCCGAAAGCGGAGGAGGAGGAAGCAAGCCGCTCCAGTCTCTCCAGAGCCCGCTCCAGTCTCTCCAGAGCCCGCTCCAGTCTCTCCAGAGCCCGCTCCAGTCTCTCCAGAGCCCGCTCCAGTCTCTCCAGAGCCCGCTCCAGTCTCTCCAGAGCCCGCTCCAGTCTCTCCAGAGCCCGCTCCAGTCTCTCCAGAGCCCGCTCTAGCCCTCTCCAAGCCTGCTGCTGAGCCCTCTCCAGTCTCAGCAACCGAGCCCTCTCCTGTTCCTACGGGCATTTTAATTATGTTTGAAGGGATGGACTGGACACCTCTTCCAGCCTCACACAAACCACCCAGTGACGCGGCCTGGTTAATTGACTTCTGGACCGAGCCAGTTTCTCCAGTCTCCGCCGAGCCTGCATCTCCAGCCTCCGCCGAGCCTGCATCTCCAGTCTCCGCCGAGCCTGCATCTCCAGCCTCCGCCGAGCCTGCATCTCCAGTCTCCGCCGCCGAGCAAGCAGCGCCGGTCTCCGCCGCCGAGCAAGCAGCGCCGGTCTCCGCCGCCGAGCAAGCAGCGCCAGTCTCAGCCGCCGAGCCTGAATCCCCACGCTCCTTCGCCGAGCCCTCAGCTCCAGCCGCCGCCGAGCCCTCAGCTCCAGCCGCCGAGCCAGCCGCTCCAGCCGCCGCCGAGCCAGCTGCTCCTATTATGAACTTTAAGACTGTTTTCCCTCCCTGCCTCCCTCTCCCACCTCCTTCCACTAATGTCCACACTGCACCTCCACCTCAAGCCACCTCACCCAGGATTCCACCTCGGCCCGTTGGTCCAGATGCTCCCCCTTGGCTCCAACCTCCCTCATCTCCACCGTGGCCCATCAGTCCACCAGTTCCGCCAGGCTCCATCCTCCCCCCGGTTCCGCATCAGTCGTTCGTCGGCCTTCCCTCACATCAGGACTGCACTCCTCGGTTTTCACCTCGTCCCTTCGTCCCTCACGCTCCGTTGGCTTCCTCACTCCCTCCTTTGGTCCCTTTGGTCGGCTGTCGCTCTGGCTCCTCTGCGGCCTTCTGGAGCCCCGCCTGCACCTCGGTCGGCCGAGCCTGCGGCATCGCCCTGTCCCGCCGGATCCTCACCGCCACCTGGGCTCGTCGGCAATTCGGCTTCGGCTCCTGACCCGCCATGGTTCTTGGACCTGCCCTGGAGACCTCCACTCCAGTCTACTCCTCCCCCTGCTCCGGTTTGAGGTCTCCAGGGCGCCCGCCAGGGGGAGGTACTGTTACAGATCCCTTGTTCCCCTGGACTCCATTTCCCATGATCCTCCTGTTTCATCACCTGCACTCACTTCCCTCGTCAGCTCCTCATCTTCACTCATCACCTGCACCTGGACTTGATTATCTTCACTCCCTTTATATGGCACTCACTCCCTGCACTCCTTGTCGGTTCTCTGTTGTGTTAACGTTATGTTTGGTGTTTCCTTGCCCTTGTTTGATTAAAGTTCTATGTTATTTGTGGAAATCCGTATCAGCCTCATCTCTACACCAGCGTACCGTAACAATTATAACTTTTTTTTTTTTTTTTCATGTTTGGGTTTCATGTTTATGTTCTTTCTTTTAAATGCCTAATCATTTCTATTTGATAATTTGTTATTTTCTAAATTTGTTTAGCTTAGTTTTAGTTTAGTGTTTGTTAGGCTGTCTATAATTTAAAGGGATAGTTCACCAAAAAATGAAAATTATCCCATGATCTACTCACCCTCAAGCCACCCTAGGTGTATATAACTATGTTCTTTCAGACAAACACAATCAGAGTTATATTATAAAATATTCTGGCTCTTCCAAGCTTTATAATGGTAGTGAATGGCGCTCCTGATTTTGAAGTCCAAAAAAAGTGCATCCATTCATCATAAAAGATATCCACACGGCTCCAGTGGGTTAAAGGATTAGTTCACCCAAAAATGAAATTTCTGTCATTAATTACTCACCCTCATGTCGTTCCATACCCGTAAGACCTTAGTTCATCTTCAGAACACAAATTAGGATATTTTTGATGAAATCCAAGGGTATCTGATCCACACATAGGCAGCAACATCATTGCACCTTTTGACGTACAGAAAGGTAGTTGAAAACATGGTAAATAGTCAACGTGACTGCAGTTCAACCTTAATGTTATGAAGCAATGAGAGTACTTTTTGTGCACAAAAACAAAACAAAAATAACGACTTTATTCAACAATTTGAACCGTTGTCATATGTAGTGGACTCCTTGTTTACGTCCGAACACCAACTCAGTATTGGCCGAAGATGAACACGTGAGCAGCACAACGCATGCATGTGATGCTGACACAGGATCCGGCCAATAATGAGCCGACATTCAGACGTAAACAAGGAAGGATATAATAAGCTGGATTTAGATTGAAATGGTTTAATTAGTTGCCTTATCTCATTGTACATTTAAAACACATCTGTAATTTCAGTCTAGACATTATAATTCAAAATCTATGTTTTACTGTTTATTACATGAATTTGTCAATGTCTGTGGCTCCTATTTCATTATTCTCCATCTGACAACAAAGAGGCAACCCTCTAATTTTGTGCCATATAGGGTTTCTGTTTATATTCAATATTGACAGCTTAAAAGCATCAGGCAGGTCTATCTCAACTTGATCTTTTAGTTCAATATACTGGCCGATTGAGAGACTTAGGGCCCCATTTTAATGATCTAAGCGTATGGTCTAAAGCGCACAGCGCAAGTGCACTTTAGAGTGTGTCTGAATCCACTTTTGCTAGTTTAACGACGGAAAAAATGGTTGGCGTGCCCGGTGCATGGTCTAAAAGGTGTGTTTTGGGTGTAACATGCAATAAACCAATCAGTTCTCATCTCCCATTCCCTTTAAAAGCCAGTTACGCTCACTCCCTGGTGGATTCGCTATTTACATGGCGGAATTTGCAAGCGGAAAAACTGAACGCTTCTCTAGTACGGATCTGCTCGTGCACAAGGTTAAAGCACGTGAGCAGACCATCTACGGGGCAAGCTGGATTCCACCAAAGCATTTTTTTCTTTATGCACACAATAATAATCTTTTACATTTGTAATCCTTTATTTTTAATATTTGGCATGTTTGTGTGCTGCTGCACGTCTCTGTGTGTGTAATAAGCAGAGTGTACGCACATTGTGCACCCGCCTATAGGCGCATATTACTAACGCACACTTTAAGTAACAAAACAAATATTCTGTTGACTTTAGGTTTTTGCTGGTCAGTGGCGCAGTCTATTTCAATTGCCTCAAAATAGTAATGTGCCAACAATACACCATGGGTGCACAAATGCATTTGCTATTTAAACAACGTGGTGCTGAATGTGAAAATGATAACTGCGTCGGGCTGAAACTAGCAAAAAACACCTATGACCTATGTTCCTGTCCTGTTTCATGTGTACATGTGTGTTCCATATTGTAGCTTTTTCTTTTCTGCCACTCCATCTATTCATTCTGTTCTCTGCTCTGGAGTTAAGGAACCTTCAGGTCTCTATTGTCGGAAAGGACATCTGTGATGACTGACTCTCCTGCCGTGTAATGATGCCTGTACCTACTCTCTAACTATATGGAAGCTGATTGGAGTCCTATGAACATGGAGGGTCAAATCAGAGCTCCATTCATATCACAGCCATAACGCAATTTAAAGGATTTCTCCCCAAACTCAAATCCTAGTTCTATTTAGATTGAAGGTCCCTGTCACTTCGACTAGATACAGTAGGACCATGAAGACTTTCACTTAGAGAAAACAAGAGATGTTTAAGAGGTAGATTTGGAAGGAAAAAAAATTGGTTACATTTTTTTCAAGGGTCCACTTTAGACATTCTACTACCTCTAAGTAAATTTGTAACTACATGTCAACTAACTCTCATTAGAGTATTGGTAGACTGTTAGCAGACTGTTAGGTTAGGGTGACCCAAAAAGGAAAATTCTGTTATTATTTACTCACCCATCATTTCATTCAAAAACTATTTTCAGTTTCTTATCTTATACTGAACACTAAAGGCTGGAATACACTTACATGTCTTTTAAAATATGAACAGATTTTAAAACACTAGGCATCATACACTTGCTGACTTTGTGGTTACAGAGAAAAACTGGGCATCATACATACACTACACAAAAGAGGATCAAATGCTACCAGACTTTCAAATTGTTCTGAATACAACAAACTCACACAGAAACATGCGCCTCATTGCTAGTAGACGCATGACAGATGAAACAAAGATGGATGTGTAGGAAGTGACCGCAGGTTGCAAAAGTTGCAAAAGAAAAACAAGAATGGGCTGGTGGACGCAGTCAGTATGTGGTCCAGTATAGGAGTTAGAGGTGAGTGACGTAGTCAGTTGTTTTATCTATGCTGTGGAGTCAAATATTGAGGCTAATTTGTTAAGCATGTTCTGTTAATTTACTTTTGTATTGTTATTGTATTTGTGTTGTATGTATTTTATTTTATATCCCTGAAAATTTTGCCTTAAAGGCCCCGTTCTTCGTGATCCCATGTTTCAAACTTTAGTTAGTGTGTAATGTTGTTGTTAGAGTATAAATAAAATCTGTAAAATTTTAAAGCTCAAAGTTCAATGCCAAGCGAGATATTTTATTTAACAGAAGTCGCCTACATCGAACGGCCAGTTTGGACTACATCCCTCTACTTCCTTCTTTAATGACGTCACTAAAACAGTTTTTTGACTAACCTCCGCCCACAGGAATACACAAAAAAGGGGGCGTGGTCTTGTTGCGCTCCCACGGAGAAGAGCAAGAGTTGCGTTTGTGGAGTGTGTTTGTCGCCATGTCGTCGAAACGCTGTTATTTTCATCCCGCAGTCCAATCACCTTTGTTTGGCCTTCCCAGGGACGCTGTACTTAGAGATCAATGGTTACAATTTATGTTTAACTCGGTTCCCGAAAATTATAATCCACATGTAAAACTATGTGCAGCACATGCTTACAATAACACTGAGCGCATGCATCTCCACGTTATGCTAAGAGGCGTGACCTTTCCGGGCAAGATGCGCTAAGCTGCTGTCGAATCACAACACAGGAACCGCTGGCACAATCAGAACTCGTTAATATAGAGCTGATGATACTCAGCTCTATATTTCTTCGCGCCCTGATGAAACTTACCAATTCACAAAATTAACAGAATGTTTAGCTGATATAAAAAACTGGATGACCAGTAATTTCCTACTACTAAATTCAGAAAAAACAGAGATTCTAATTTTTGGACCGAAAACTTCTTCACGTAATAACCTAGAATATTGTCTAACACTTGATGGCTGCTCTGTTAAGTCTTCGTCGTCAGCTAGGAACCTGGGTGTGCTCTTTGATACCAATCTTTCATTTGAAGGCCATGTTAGTAGCATCTGTAAAAACACATTCTTCCATCTTAAAAATATATCTAAACTACGGCATATGCTCTTAATGAAGAATGCAGAACAGTTAGTTCATGCGTTCATGACCTCGAGGTTAGATTACTGTAACGCTCTACTGGGTGGTTGTTCCGCTCGCTTGATAAATAAACTACAGCTCGTACAAAATGCAGCAGCTAGAGTCCTTAGTAGAACTAGGAAGTATGACCATATTAGCCCAGTTCTGTCGTCACTGCATTGGCTTCCTGTTAAACATTGTATAGATTTTAAAATCTTGTTAATTACTTACAAAGCACTAAATGGCTTAGCCCCCCAGTACCTAAGCGAGCTCTTAATGCATTATAGTCCTTCACGTTTATTGCGATCTCAGAATTCAGGCCAGCTGATAATACCTAGAATATCAAAATCAACCGCAGGTGGTAGATCCTTCTCCTATTTGGCACCTAAACTGTGGAACAATCTTCCTAGCATTGTTCGGGATGCAGACACACTCTGTCAGTTTAAATCTAGACTAAAAACGCATCTCTTTAACCTGGCATACACATAACACATTATAAATTTATATTTTCAAATCCGTTAAAGGATTATTAGGCTGCATAAATTAGTTCAGCCGGAACTGGGAACACTTCCTATAACACCAGATGTACTCGTTACATCAGAAAAAGAGTGGCATCTACGCTAATATTAGTCTTTCTGTTTATCCCGAGGTTTACCGTAGTCAACCGGATTCAGGCCATATCCAGATGAGACCGAGGACCGGCGCCTTGATACGACCACAACGCAGCCCTGAAGTATCAGCCGAGATCGAGTCGACTAGATCATCCATTGTGAAGGCCTCATTGACACGACAGCCAGTGCCACAGTTTCCTCAAAATTATAATCACGATTATTAATTATGTTTATTCTATCAAAAAGAGTAATGTAATTATGGCTATTTTGCAAGTTCTTTACCAACCTACAATTCACCCAAAAGGCCTGTAGGTGGCACAACGACTTAATTTAACCAACTATGATAACTTCGTTAGATGGTAAATCAAAACAAAACATGGTTTTGGTGAGCGCTTTGTAATATGTATTCACATTAGATTTTAAAGCAACAAAATTCGTTTGCAATAAGACAAACCAGATTCAAATTGCCCGGCAAATTTGTAAAGCAAAGAAAAATCATTTCTAGCTGATCAACATTATGAAAACTGGTAAAACCTTTAGGAACTTCAAAAGATAAAACAGCGAAACTCCTAATATTACTTCCAATATTTCCAAATTATGTTCATTTTCATAGAGTGGGCCAATATCGTGACGATTATTTAAAATCAATCGGGAGAAGCAGATATCGTTATTGTGATTAAAATACGATTAATCGTGCAGCCCTAATTTAATTTAATTTGACTTGACATTTGATATTCAACAGTATTCTTGACATTTATTCAACAGTGCTTTTGATCTGCCTGCATTGACACTATTCTTTAAAAGGAAAATTATATACCAATTATCAGTGTAAAGCTGCTTTGACACAATCTGCATTGTAAAAAGCGCTATATAAATAAGGGTGACTTGACTTGACTTGACATATTTCTGAAGGAGGGACTTCATAGAACAAGGAAGTCATCAGCCCGTTTTTATGACAGTGGAAACAGCGGTATACAGATAAGTAAATTATGTGAAAAATACTGTGTTTTTTACACGCGAAACATGAACACATTATATTGCAAACTATAAACACAATCAAAGCTTCAAAAAAACACAAACAACGGGACCTTTAAAGGGTTAGTTCACCCAAAAATGAAAATTTTGTCATTAATGACTCACCCTCATGCCGTTCCAAACCCGTAAGACCTCCGTTCATCTTCGGAACACAGTTTAAGATATTTTAGATTTAGTCCGAGAGCTTTTTGTCCCTCCATTGAAAATGTATGTACGGTAGACTGTCCATGTCCAGAAAGGTAATAAAAACATCATCAAAGTAGTCCATGTGACATCAGTGGGTTAGTTAGAGTTTTTTGAAGCATCGAAAATACATTTTGGTCCAAAAATAACAAAAACTACGACTTTATTCAGCATTGTATTCTCTTCCAGAATCCTTTCCATTGAATTGATTCCATTGAATTGATTCCATTGAATCCTTTCATCTGTCAGCGTTGGTAATGCACTTTTACATCGCCGTGGTTGTTTTTGGCGATTAGGACATGCACACTTATGCACCATTTTAAAAAATATAGCAATACCAAAATACAAACAATGTAGAATAGCTTGAATACAGCGTGCATCTCCCTCAGACTGTAAACGAAGCTCTGGCGCACCAGATAACACGTCAGCAGCATCTTACTTCAGCAGCGTCACTGCGGAGTCGTGAACCACACTCCGGAGCAGAAGGGGGCGGTAATGCACCAATAAGCTGGATGCCAACGGCCGTAAAACAGGAAAGAAGAAGAAGCGGAGTCGTAAACGCGAATTGACAAAAGACCCGGAAGAGAATACAATGCTGAATAAAGTCGTAGTTTTTGTTATTTTTGGACCAAAATGTATTTTCGATGCTTCAAAAACTTCTAACTAACCCACTGATGTCACATGGACTACTTTGATGATGTTTTTATTACCTTTCTGGACATGGACAGTATACCGTACATACATTTTCAATGGAGGGACAGAAAGCTCTTGGACTAAATCTAAAATATCTTAAACTGTGTTCCGAAGATGAACGGAGGTCTTACGGGTTTGGAACGACATGAGGGTGAGTCATTAATGACATAATTTTCATTTTTGGGTGAACTAACCCTTTAAATCTAGACAAAAAGAAAAGCATATGGATTTGTAATGACATGAGGATGAGCACTTTGGATAATAGATTAACAAACCAGAATATGTCTGTTGTTAATAGTCATTTGAACTAGAGAAGTGTTTGAACTAGAGTGTAAGTTCTTGTAAATGAGCCAAGCTGATTATAAAAGATGAGCAATTAACACTGTGAACACCCAGCCTTGAACAAAGAGGGAGAAAGCGATGACATGTTCTTCCTTTTAAAGATCAAACCATTTCTGTTTGCTAATTTGTCATTTTCATCTGTGTATCCTGTGGTTTCATTTAAAGGTCTAGCGCACAGACACTCTAAGCACAAGGACATTACAAACTTCAAAGCTTTACAGTGGTACTAAAGAAAGATTAGTATTCTCTTCACTCATACAATTGGCTGTAAGCAATAGGCTCTGAATTATGGCCAAGGTTTATGCTCTAGGTAAAACTCAGAACCACATTTATCTTTCATGTTTTGTCAATATGTTCTGATAGAGGAAGGCCAAAACAGATGCTTGTTAACTGAGCAGAGAATGAAGAGCGTGGAAGAATTTGGCATTCCAATTGATTTGGATGACGAAAAATAGATTGATTTGGCATCAAAATATATTTCAAGATATATTTCAACTGAGCAAATGAAAACATATCAAAACTGTGGGTTAAATATGTCTGTGTATATTTTCTGTATTATAAGATTGTGTCAATAAGTTGTCTGAAAGAATTGTCAATAAGGGGTGAAACCCTTGGCCTTATAGAAATGATGAAGTGGAATAATGCATGACTCATGAACTAAATTTATAGCTGAAAAAACAGTCAGATCACTTCTCAGTATACTGCAGAAATTAAGCTAAATGTGGAATGCATTCAGATTTCACCAGAAAAAAAGTAAATGTTAAATATCTTTTGGGCCTTTGAATCGAGGTGGTAATCAATATCGAAGAAAAGGGAAAATTACTCTCTCAATTAATATCGAAGTACATTAGTCTTTTTTTTTTTTCTTTCAAAATCTACTTCCTCAAACATTTTGTTAAACTCTCAAAGGCCTGAAAGTGTTTCATTTGAGTGGGAGGTGAGAGAGTGGGTTGTTTTCATGAAGCCATCAAAGAGAGTGATTGGTAAAATAATCCACAATTACAGTGTTTCCATCCTGCAAAACAGAGCAAAAATGAATGCAGTCTTTCAGTGGAGGCAAAAAAGAAATTGGCGTAATGTTGAAGCCAGCCTTGCTAAAATGTTCCTGACTTGCTTTTTAAATGCTACTGTCTCTGAAGTCTCAATGCAGAACTGGCTGTCAGCCTCTACAGAGTGTGTCAGGACTGTTTTTGGTGTGTTTTGTTACCACCTCAGTGCACCATTCTCTTCTGTGACCTCAGGAGTTAGGGTGTCTGGTTCACATTTTTTTTCTTTTTTCACTCTATTAACCAGACTGGGAAAGCAAATCTGAGAGAAAATCTTGATATTTTGAAACAGAAGCACATGCAGGAGATGTTATTCTATGTATGCCACATGTACTGTATGTTGTGTCAGTTTAAAAACAAACAATATTTTTACACCTGAATTATTAAAAATAACTAAACTTCATTTAAAGGTGCCCTAGATTCAAAATTTGAATTTACCTTGGCATAGTTGAATAACAAGAGTTCAGTACATGGAAAAGACATACATTGAGTTTCAAACTCCACTGCTTTCTCTTTCTTATATAAATCTCATTTGTTTAAAAGACTTCCGGAAAACACGTGGATCTCAACATAACACCGACTGTTACGTAACAGACGGGGTGTACGCCCCAATATTTGCATATGCCAGCCCATGTTCCCAACATTATGAAAGGCATTAGACAAGGGCAGCCAGTAACGTCTGGATCTGCACAGGTGAATCAACAGACTAGGTAAGCAAGAACAACAGCGAAAATGGCAGATGGAGCAATAATAACTGACATGATCCATGATATCATGATATTTTTAGTGATATTTGTAAATTGTCTTTCTAAATGTTTCGTTAGCATTTTGCTAATGTACTGTTAAATGAGGTTAAAGTTAACATCGTTTCTTACTGAATTCATGGAGACAAGAGCCGTCGCTATTTTCATTTTTAAACACTTGCAGTCTGTATAATTCATAAACACAACTTCATTCTTTATAAATCTCTCCAACAGTGTAGCATTAGCCGTTAGCCACGGAGCACAGCCTCAAACTCATTCAGAATCAAATATAAACATCAAAATAAATACTTTACTCACATAATTCGAAGCATGCATACAGCATGCATGACGCACATCTTGTAAAGATCCATTTGAGGGTTATATTAGCTGTGTGAACTTTGTAAATGTGCTGTAATATAATCGAGAGCTCGTGTGGCAGGGAGCACGCGAATTAAAGGGGTGACGCGCTGAAAAAATCAGTGCATAGTTAATGATGCCCCAAAATAGGCAGTTAAAAAAATTAATTTAAAAAAATCTATGTGGTATTTTGAGCTGAAACTTCACAGACACATTCAGGAGACACCTTAGACTTATATTACATCTTGTGAAAAAGCATTCATGAGCACCTTTAATGGTTCTTCAACACATTAGCTTCAACAAAAGGGAATAAGGGAATAGTTCACCAAAAATGAACATTTGGTCATCATTTACTAACTTTAATGTTTTTCTTCTGTGGATCTTTCTTGTCATCCTGAAAATGTAATGAACATCAATGCAACACTGAAGAAAGTCATACGAGTTTATAATGAGAATGAGTAAATAAAGACAGAATTTTCATTTTTGTTAGGTTGGCCTTATGATTTTTTTTTTTTTTTTTTTTTTTTTTGTGAATTTTTGTTTTTAATGTTACATTTATAGTTTTCTCACATCAGAATATATACGTTTCTGGGTTCTTAAAGCATTTTGTAAAGAACTAGAGAATAGTAGAAAGGCATTTGTGGGTCTTTAAATGGTTAAAAGGGTGTGTGTGTGTGTGGGGGGGGGGGGGGGGGGGGCTATTTAAATAAAGTATTCACACCTGCTTTATACAGCAATCACATTGTGATTTACTCCTTGAACAGTACTGTACATTTTCTGAACTGTTTTGCTATTTTGCAGTTGTCATCTATTAGATATTTTCTTCGAATTCTGTTCTTCATATTTTCTATCCTGCGGATCCCAGAGCTGAATTGTTGCTCTCATAACTTTTAACTTTGTTGGACATGCTTCAGTGTAAAACCTTGGGAATAGTATCACGCTCTGAATATTCTCCGCAAGTGTAGTTTGCAGATAGTTTACTTTGCTCAGCAGCATAAACGCCAGTGCCCCCCAGCCCCCCTCCGAACCACTTAAGACTGCTGAACACCCACATCACATTTAAATCCAAGAACACACTCATTCAGCCCGAGCATTTCCTTCCATTTTTTTCAAGCCCACTGCACAGGAGGGAGTCCATGCAGAAGGGATTTATTAAATTCGGCTATTGTACCTGCTGTAAGTGATAGATTTGGAGAGAACTAGCAAAATGGCACAAAAATAATAATCTCCCAAGCATGAGACATGACAAGTGAACAGCCATGAAAAAAAAAGAAACGGGGACAGGAGAAAATTGGTTTTTCAAGAATGCCTTGTTTCACAAAAAAGGAAAAAATGACCAGTCAGAAGGTGTTAGTGAAGCAGACTGACTTTCATTAGTTGAGTCATTTAGCACTATTGAACCATGAAGATGGCTCAGTGATATTATGTTAACCTCCTGTTTCGCATGCAGACTGCAGATTAAATGTAATTAAAGGGCTTTTGTACATTCCGCACAGCTTCCGGATAATTGATGAGTGGCAGGAAATATTCAGTGCTTTATGTGCGAGTGACATTCAGGTCCCGCCGTCTGAGCGTGTCTTTGCCTTACAGTACCTCAGAAAGTCGATACTGTAGACTGTCTCTTTGTGACGCCGATGACGTTCACTTTGCATTGGGATCGTGGAAAAAAATATCCATTGGTATGTGATATCAGTATTAGCGTGTATTTTGGACTGTCATGCTCTACGTTTTCTTTTGCTTTGTGCTTTTAGATAAATAAGACTAGTGCCGTAAATAGAAAGGAAAGGGAAGAAAAAAGAGGCCTGGTGACAGATGTCATCCCAAGTGTATTTGATAGATGAATGATCATGTTTGTTGCTCCATCCGAGAGCTAGGCCCACTGATCTGTTCGTCAGGGGTTCACCGCCTGGTGCATTCGCAGCACGCCTGGAGGAGCAATGAAAGCTCTTTTAAAAATGCAGTGCGGATATAAACACGCAGTCTGGAAATAAAGCGATATGCAATTACGTAAACAACTCTTTAATGTCTGTTTGAAAAGTGAGAATGAAACCCAATCTTGACGCTGGAATGCTGTATATGTGGGGTTGTAGTCCCTGCTGTTTTTTGGATGGTTCACCCCTGTCGTTTCTTGTACTCAAATTCTATTCAGGTCCAAGCATTTGTAAGTCACTGTGAAGTTTCAGAGAAATCTTCCGCACTCCAGCGGCGCATTCAATGTTTCTTTGTACATTTTTGAAAGACAGAGAGACAGGGGCAGCCCTAGAAGTTCAGGACCATCATCTCCCCCCTGGTAACTCACTCACCTCTGAATGCATCATCATTCCCACCCTGCTGAAAGCACTGGATCTGAGCAGAAAGCTCCCTGCTGGGTGGGTGAGTGAGTAGGCAATAGAGTGGACATGATTGACTCTCCTCTACTCTCTCGTCCCCCGCTGCAGTCCGAAAGACGGGGAGAGACCTCTTTCTGCATTCCCCGCTCCTGTGCTAATTAAGGACTATTATCCGACACAGCAGGTAGTACCTGAAAGATAATTGTCCACAGCGACAACTAAATGTCCCAATCTGGAAGCTAAAGCGCTGGTGGTGGTAAAGGTCATCTGATATTATATAGACCGCTCATCTAATTAAAGCAAGCAGCCGCCGCAAGGCATGTGTTCATAATCAGGGTTTTAGTGGTTAATTTTCTGGTTTTTGCATAACTGATGACACACTTTTTTCCAACATGTTTTAAACTTGAATCTGGTACACCAAAGCTTAAAGGCAAAGTCACCCAGAAATGAAAATTCTGTTGTTGTTTCATCACCCTCATGCTGTTTCAAACCTGTATCACTTTCAAGGATAAATTTAGGATAAAATTACTGTTTTTCCATGCAAACCCAATGAATGGGGACTTGAGCTTCAAAAATGGTCACAAAAACACCATAAAAATACCATAAGAGTAGTAAAATGTTTGTAAGCACTATATGTCATGTATTCTAAAGCCATGCAATTTTAAGTTTTGGTTCACTGAACTACTACTTCACTCAGAGAAGCTGTCAATCTCAGCTGTCAATCATGACGTCTCATCCCCGTATTTATAGACCAATTCAGAGCAGACGTTACAGTTACGTCACTTGCAGCTGTGCGCGCATAGTGGTTGCAGAAAAGTGGAGGAAAATGTGCAATATCCACAGAATAAGAGAAAAATGTTTTGTTGTTTATTTGGATGTCAGAATCGGAATGCAAAAAATATAGACTTCATTTTTAAATACCGTCTTTGAAAAAGCCCTTTGAAGCTAAATGGAGACGTTCATCAGGGACATACATACAAAACAGTTACAGCATAAAATAACATTTAAACCTATAACATTTTACATAAATAACTTTTAAAGGTGCTGTAGAATGTGTTTTCAAAAGATGTAATATAAGTCTAAGGTGTCCCCTGAATGTGTCTATGAAGTTTCAGCTCAAAATACCCCATAGATTTTTTTTAATTCATTTTTTTAACTGCCTATTTTTGGGCATCATTAAATATGCGCCGATTCAGGCTGCGGCCCCTTTAAATTCTCGTGCTCCCCACCCTCCGAGCTCACGACTGCCTTAAACAGCATAAACACAGTTCACACAGCTAATATAACCCTCAAAATGCATCTTTACAAAGTGTTCGTCATGCAACGTGTCTAATCGCGTAAGTATGGTATTTATTTGGATGTTTACATTTGATTCTGAATGAGTTTGAGGCTATGCTCCGTGGCTAAAGCTAACATTACACACTGCTGGAGAGATTTATAAAGAATGAAGTTGTGTTTATGAATTATACAGACTGCAAGTGTTTAAAAAATGAAAATAATGACAGTCTTGTCTCCGTAATTACAGTAAGAAACTGTGGTAACTTTAACCACATGTAACAGTACATTAGCAACATGCTAACGAAACATTTAGAAAGACAATTTACAAATATCACTAAAAATATCATGGATCATGTCAGTTATTATCGCTCCATCTGCCATTTTTCGCTGTTGTCCTTGCTTGCTTACCTAGTCTAATGATTCAGCTGTGCACAGATCCAGACGATAATACTGGCTGCCCTTGTGTAATGCCTTGAACATGAGCTGGCATATGCAAATATTGGGGGCGTACATATTAATGATCCCGACTGTTACGTAACAGTCGGTGTTATTTTGAGATTCGCCTGTTCTTCGGAGGTCTTTTAAACAAATGAGATTTATATAAGAAGGAGGAAACAATGGTGTTTGAGACTCACTGTATGTCATTTCCATGTACTGAACTCTTGTTATTCAACTATGCCGAGGTAAATTCAATTTTTAATTCTAGGGCACCTTTAAACATAGCCTGTAACATTTTTATTTCACAATTCTTTTTTTTTATTTATAAAGTATTCACAAATACTTTTTTTCTTGCATTTGTGTGTTTATATATCTCAGTTCTGACTTTAAAATTTGCAATTGTGAGTTTATATCACAATTCTGACAGGGGAAGTCAGAATTGCGGGATATAAACTTGCAATTCTGAGGAAAATAGACAGAATAACGAGTATATATCACAATTCTGTTTTTCCTTCTAAGAAATGTGAGATATAAACTCTTCAATTATTCAGCATTGACCATATGGACTCTCATTATCAAAACAAACAAACAAACACCTTTATTTTCCTGTAGACCATTTCTTCTGGATTGAAACAGAATTGACATGTTTTTTTGAAAACTTACTGGAAAAGCAAAGTATTTCACATTTTATTTAACATTTGGTGTTTTTCAGTTAATTCTATATCTTTGCCAATCATCCTATTTATTGCTTTTCTTTACAACACACCTAGAGTTGTAATAAGTTAAATAACACAATGAGCTGTAGCTTGACTTGGAATGGCCTGAGCTATTCATCTGTTTAATCTCTGTTTCAGATAATGAAAGACAACTTCTTCACCAAGTGTGTGTTTTTAGAACAATAACAGTAATTGTCTCCTTGTTGATGAAGTAACAGCCTATTATGTGCCACATATAACACCAACCTCTCTTAGCCAACTATTTAATGCTGTATTCAGCTGAGACTAGGGTACTGCCACTTTTTCTTTCCATTGTTTTAGTTGAACAGATATAAATGCACAACATAGCTGTATAAATACACATCCACTTGTCAGTCACACATTAAATGCAATTCATTTAAAATTTCACGTCCATTTGTTAATTTACTTTGGTAAGTAACCGTGTAAAAGGTTTACATGTAGCATGTGTAACATGAAGACTGTGTAGTAATGCAAATCTGTCTTTTTATAAACCTGTGAAAGCTCTTTTGATGTAATTGAAATGGTGTAGTGTGTTTGGCCATACTGTCGACCACTCACTCGTTCATGTTAATGTGCTCCAGGTGCCTATTCTCCTGCCTCTACGATATCATGAGTTTAGACAGACTTATTGATCTGGCAAGATTGATCTGGACATTGATGATACAGCAACATTACGTGATTTATTCAAGTCCTAATATCTTGAGGCAGGTCAGTCCCACCAGACATTGTTCCATTGGCATGTCATTCTTTAATCATTGAGGATATCAGAGCATCGTTAAAAGTGCAAACTCTTCTTCTTTAGTTATCAAAAGCTTTCCGCTGTACATTTCACTTATACTAATTTGTGCATGTGATATCAACGCGCCTTTGAAATTCACTGATCTATTCACAATGTGTTAAATTATGCGCATGCAATTTACAGGTAGCACCTACATATATTTAACCTAGTACAAAGTATTACATCAGGATCTTAGTTTCTACATCCAAATTTCACATCTCATAGATATACTTTTCAAAGAACAGCTCT
This sequence comes from Megalobrama amblycephala, assembly GCF_018812025.1. Classification (NCBI taxonomy): domain Eukaryota; kingdom Metazoa; phylum Chordata; class Actinopteri; order Cypriniformes; family Xenocyprididae; genus Megalobrama; species Megalobrama amblycephala. The sequence goes on from NC_063049.1 coordinate 19,313,424, forward strand.
TATAGCATCTGGCATTTTGGACAGTACCATCTGATCAACCCTGTTCTTTCACCAGGACATTCAGCAGCTGCTGTCTGTGCAGTGATTGAGAGAATGCTCAAACTGAGCTGTTTCCATTACTCTGTTCCAAAACCTAGAGAACTGCCTATGGAAGTGGAATTTTAAGACATCATAGGCACTGTTGCAGCGCGAAAGCTGTTCCGGAAGGTAGGCAACTTATTATGCCGCCATCTAAGATACCTCATTTTGGACTAATTTTATTAGTTTTTTTTATACTTTGTCATCCAAATTAATATAAGGCCTTGTTTACATTTTAAAATGCATAAGTTTTGCTATGGTTGCGCCTGTCGTTTTTTGAACCTTGAAAATGGAGACTTTTGAAAACGCTGCAGATCCCGTTTTAGATTGAAAACGCCGGGGTTGCATTTCAGTATAAACGGACCAAAATGGAGACTTTTGAAAACAATGGCGTGGCTGCCCACGTTCGCTCTGCGTATCCTTGATGACCGTGTAAACAATAACATGGAGACTGAACTGTAATCATTGCTGGCTTTGCTGTCATTTTTAGCAGCCATTAAGCAGTTAAACTCTGCATTTTTTTAATACTGCAGCTGCCTACATGCGCAAGAGGCTACTGTTTACACTTGTACGCTCATGCCCAGTGTGCATGAACGGTCGGATCGGCACGGAGATCTTTTCTGAAACGTCAGTGTAGACAAGAATCGTTTTCATTTTAAAAAGCTGTTTTAAAACGAAAATGCACTAGTGTAAACAGTGCCTAAATCTCATGAGATTCTATATACAGTACATTCCATTCCCTTCCATGCACACCATGTTTTGCTTTTGGCCAGGGCCAGAGTGGGACTCATTTTCAGCCCTGGAGTTTCATGCCTTAGACCGGCCCACTTTAATTCCCGACTGACTATATTAAAATAATGTAATTAAAACCTCAGTATATATGTCTGCAAATTGTGCGCTGTTCTCTATGGCCTTGTAATTAATTGTATTTTTCATAAGATTGCGCACGGGAGACCCGAGAGTTTGTTCTATTCAGTCGTGAATTCAGTTTTAAATGACCAAAAACACATTAATTATTTACTTGTCGCTGTTGACTCTCTTGTCGCTTTGCTAATGTCATATCCGCCCTTCTCTGATTGGTTTACTCCGCTTCCTGTTTGCTCGGATTTGCTCCGCCCTAGAAATCGAATTGATTAAATGACTTCCAGGCAACCATCTAGTGACTGTAGTTAAAAAATCATGTTATTTAAAAAAAAAAATTAAGTGTTTACTTTCCAGTAGATGGCAGCAATCGTCCACTAAACCCAGGCACATTTTTCATGACTATCACTTTGAATGAAATTGAGAAATGTAGATCTTTTTTTAAAGTGGTTTTAACATAAACATTTTCCTATTTTATATAAATATATATACTTAATATATACAATTATTACAAATTGAGGCAAATAAATAACAAAAAATACCATAAATCCCCCAAAACTGCACAACTTTACAGTAAAAATATTAAAGTGAGTGATATCACATTTGTTTAAAAAAGTTACATTATGTTACAAAAAATCACATTTTACTGTCTGGTTATATAAGCTAGTTGGACAGAAAAATGAATATTGTTTCCCAATGTGTAGCATATTAGCAAGAAACATAGCATAACATAAATGATAGGCCCTATATTTTATTATTTGCCTACTATTACGATATGAGAAATAGCTGCATACATGCCTTTATCTTTTGCATGTTTCCCCTCCCTTTTTATTTATTTAGTCAACCTAAATCGGCCTCCGGTGGCTTAGACCATTTTTCTTACCATAATTTAGTGTTGATTTAGAACTTGTCCCGCTCCCCTCCCGCTCTCCCTACAGACGTCACCTCATCCCATCTTCTCTGATACTTTTGAGTGAGAGTTCTTCCCTCTCGACCTGGTTAACTGACCCACAAGGTGACATGATATCATTGATGTTACGTGCAAATGAACGGTAAAAACCCGAGCGCGCATTTGTTTGTTTTTTTCTCGCGCGGGTGCCCCGTGCCGCCCCGGCAAGATGCCACCCTGGGCCGTTGCCCATGCATAAATCCGCCACTGACTGGTTTTAAGGAAAAAGGTACTCAGCTTAGTACATTTTCACCGCTTCGACAGTTTCTAGAGCATCCATATTTCAACCCAGTGCCATGACAACACCGGCCCTCGTGGCCAAAAAAAAACAGACCAGCCCCCTGGGAATTCACCCGGTGGTCCCGATTAGCCAATCCGGGCCTGCTTTTGGCTTTTTGTTTGTGTGTGTGTGTGTGTGTGTGTGTGTGTGTGTGTGTGTGTGTGTGTGTGTGTGCTTTTGTTCTTTCACATATATTAATTGAAAAAAGACAGTCAGATATATAGATGGATGGACAGAGATAGATAGAGGGATAGACAGATGGATAGATAGATAGATAGATAGATAGATAGATAGATAGATAGATAGATAGATAGATAGATAGATAGATAGATAGATAGATAGATAGATAGATAGATAGATAGATAGATTTTTACTCATTTTTAGGAATACGGAATTCTGGAATGCTCCCAATTTCTCTCAACATTAGAACAGGAGAGCTGCCAGTCAATAAATGGGAAAAGAAAGTGTTTGAAAACAAATTTCAAATTAGTCTTATTTGAAAAAGTAAATCAGATTTTGTTGTAAATTTAAAAAAAAAAATGCGTAACTTACTAGTTACTTGAAAAAGTAATCTGATTACGTTACTAGCTTTACTTGTAACGCATTACCCCCAACACTGCTAATAAGTAACTAGATAAGAACGTTCGGGGTGTGATTGTGTGCAGTTTACTTTGAAGTTTTTGTAGTTCTTATTAGAGTAGCAAGTACTTATTACTTTACAGTTTATTTTATGATATAGATATTCGGCTGACTGTACATTATCCTGCTTATATTAAAATTATGTATTTCCATACCTCCATGCCCCCTGCTCATGCAGGCATCACACTTCATCAGCGTGTTCAATGAGGCTATGCTGTCGTAGACAGACAGTCACCGAGCGCCACAAACAAACAGTTCGTTTACAGTTCCTCCTGAATCAAAACAATGAGCTTATGCTGCATTCATGTCATGTCGTAACCGTAATTACGAGATGGCAACCCGTGACATTCTACTCTGAGCTGTTCGGATTTATGTGTTTCTATGTTAACACTGTCAACGGCTAAATGAATCTGCAGCAGTCAGGTGGTACAGTTTACTTTGTAGAACAAAATGTTCAAGTATTGCCAAGTTATGTTTACCGCAGACCTTATTTTACGCATTCATTGAAAAACCCTATTATAAAACCCCATAGGAAATTCAGTGGCAAATTAGTCTTCCGGTTTTTGATGTCATCCCTGAACTACTCTATTAGGTTTCATGACAGTTAGGATGCTGCCTTTGTTATGTAGGTAGTAGTATGCAACAAGGCAGCTCTCTAGGTTTTGGAACAGTGCTTATGTTTCTTAATGACAGTGGCACCAATATTTTAGCAAGGTTTCCTGTGAAAATGAATCTAACACGGTGAGATTTGAGGGCGGTGGCTGCTTGTGCTGTTGATGGTCAGTGGTTCCTCTCAGCCTGCAGTCTGCAAACCCATCTGTCCAGAAATTGACAGCCAGTGAGCACCGGAGCAACACAGCAGCTGTCCGATAATGAGCCCCCCCACTCCGCATGAAGACATCAAAAACAAACAGATAGATAACTGAACCGGGGGAATAGATGTGAAATTAGCCTTTTAAGGTGCTTCTATTAGTCACGGTCTCTATTTACGTGCACATTAAATGATATCCTCACATCTCTGTGAGCTTCATACGGGTATATGCATAAATACTTGTGTTTAGTCGTTTTGTCAATATATTATTGACTGAATAAAATGTGTCTGCTTTAAAAATCTTTTGGTGGTGCATGACCTGTTTGTTTGTGTGTTGTCTTTGTGCTGTCCTGCCTGGTTGGAGAAAGATTGATATTATTGCCGCAGGAGGTGAAGTGAAGGGACACAAACAAAGGGCCCTGGCTTTGCTCCCAGAGGGATGCAGGGCAAAGCCACTTCAGTTCACACTGGGCCACAATGACTTCCAGTGAACCCAGGATGGAAAAGACTTTTTTATTAAGAAGCGCTCCAAAAATTCATTTATTATTTACAGGCAGCTGTGTTGTAAAAATGTGCATGAATGAGTTTTCTTTTGGTTTCTTTATTATATAAAAAGAAAAAAGAAAAGAAAAGAAAATCAGCCTGTGACATTTAGGTTGTGTTCCAGTTGAAAGTGCCTTTCTTTCCCATTTGAGGTCTTGGAAGGACAAAGTGAAATGAAATGAAACAAAGGGAAAAAAAATATATAATAATTCCTACTATCCGAAGGCCGGAGAAGAAAGGTTACTCTCAAATTTGCTTTGCTCTTGCTGTATCCTTGCGGAAAATAGAACTCAGATGTGATCACGCAGAGTATTGTAGGTCAAAGCAGAGAAGTCTGTTGTTAATTGTTGTGGGCAGAATACTTTTGGTTTTGTTCAGTCAGTCAGTAATATAAAAGAAGTTGATAGAGGTTGACATTGAACAATTGGGGATAGATGGTGTTTTAGTTGACACTTGTTCTGAAGTTCTTATTAGAGCAGCAAGTACTTATTACTTTACAGTTTATTTTACAATATAGATGTTCGGCTGACTGTACATTATCCTGCTTACATTACAAAGTAAATAAATATGCAGAAATTAAATTTTACAGTAATATTAGATAAAGGTAGGGTATAGCCAATTTGTCTTATAAACACTTTTTGTTATACTGGTTGAAACTCTCTTCACATCCTGATAGCAATCAATAATAGAAGTGGTCTAAATAGTTTTAAAACATGTACATCTTCTGTGGAAGTCTCAAGACCAAAAAAAATTGTTTGTCCAATCATTGCGTTTGGTCCTGCCTGCTTGTCAACATATGTATTTCCATACCTCCATGCCCCCTGCTCATGCAGACATCACACATCATTAGCGCGTTCAATGAGGCTATGCAGAGTTGTAGACAGACAGTCACCGAGCGCCGCAAACAAACAACAGCCGCCTTTTACAGTTCCTCCTGAACCAAAACAACGAGCTTATGCTGCATTCATGTCATGTCGTAACCGTAATTACGAGATGGCAACCCGTGACATTCTACTTGGAGCTGTTCATGTCCTCAGACTCGGATTTATGTGTTTCTATGTTAACACTGTCAATGGCGTAATTAATCTGCAGCAGTCAGGTGGTACAACTACACTACAGTTGTTTATGTTCATTATTATAGTAATGTTATGTGCTTTGAGACATAAAGTAATTTAACGTTTTCTCTCATCTCGTGACGTCTATGTCAACAAAACATTTTTTTTTTGCTTTTTGAATTTTTGGTTGCCACAGTCAATGAACATCATCATCTAGTACTCAGTCCGACCAACCATGTATAATGTAAACAATCATATGTTTTCAATTTAAAATACAAACTTAAAGTTAAATATAGCCTAAATATAAAGTTAAGAAACTTACTTTTCCCCTAAACCCAAATCGTTTACCTCTGGAACAAGTAATAGATTAATAAGACAGAAGAGTGCCCATTTGATATACCCCAAATTAATTGTCTCTTTTAACCACTATCTACATAAGAGCCAGCGACGAATTCCCAAATATATATATATAGAAAGAAATTACTTTTATTCAGCATGGATGCATTAAGTTGATCAAAAGTGACAGTATTTCAAATAAATGCTGTTCTTTTGAACTTTTTATTCATCAAAGAATCCTGAAAAAAAACTGTATCATGGTTTCCAAAAAAACATTACGCAGCACAACTATTTTAAACACTGTTAATAGTTAGAAATGTTTCTTGAGCAGCAAATCAGCATATTTGTCACGAATCCAGTCAGTTCCGGACTACACCTCCCAGCATCCTCCTTGCCTATCACCTGCACTCACTCCACCAATCACCAATTGCCACATACAGCTGAAGCTCATTATCTGGACTATAAAGGACTCTCACTCACACACACACACACATTGCGAGGTCTTGTTTCACCCTGTGTACAATTCTGAGCGTTATTTACTCTGCCTGTCTGCCTGTCTGTCTGCCTGCCTGTCTGCCTGCCTGTCTGCCTGTCTGTCTGCCTGTCTGTCTGCCTGTCTGCCTGCCTGTCTGCCTGTCTGTCTGCCTGTCTGCCTGTTTCTGATCCTGTCTGTTCCCGATCCTGTCTGTTCCCCGTGTACGAATCTCTGCCGCCTGCCCTTTGGACCTTTTGGACTGTTTATTGTTTCCTGGTTTTGTGAATGATATTTACTGTATTTTTGATCAAATAACTGCTAAGCATAGGAGACCTCTTTCAAAAAATAATAATAATAATAAATCTTACTGACCCCAAACTTTTGAATGGAACAATGTTACTACTGGATGCTACAATTGATCAGAATCTGGTATTTCAGAGAGCTGTGCATGAAATGAAATGAATAACTGCTGCATATCAACAGAGAAGTTTTACAGTAGTGGTATTTGTGGTATTACTTGTCATTATGGACATACTTTGAGTTGGAGTAACAGAAATAAATCTTGCAACAACGTAAAAATGTGTACTTAAGAATTTTGAATAGCCTTTCCTGATAGGACAATCACTAGACATGTGTAAAGGCTGTTTCCTTTAGGACCGCTATGACCTCTACACTCCTCTTTACATCACTGCCAGTGAGATAATGATACAATGCTTGGCTATATTTCAAGGGCCACTCCAAGCTTTTCCCATTTGATGACCTTTCACCTCCCTGCCATCACAAATCAAACGAGCCGGAAAGCGTGAAAGAACCAAATTAAGTTGTTCTGGACCATCTGCTGGACATGAAACACTAATCACATTTTGATATATTGAGTGGTTTCTGTACACTTCAATAAAACATTATTCTTAGGGTCAGAAGGGTCCCAGGGGGAAAACAATGAACCTTGACCCTTCCTCTGAAGTTCGCAGAGCGAGTCCGTTTGTCAGTCTACTGAAACTCTTTCTGCTCTTCAGGGCAATGCATTTACACATGGTACAAAGTGAGTTTCCACATACTTGATGTGAAAACGGGTTCAGCTTGTCAATGAAAGCTCTTATTATGCATTGAAACCTCAGAAGATCATGCAAGGTTACAGCACCAGAGCAGTGCTCTCAAATCTCCCACATCCACTTTAATACATCAAAAGTAGTGCGAAGAAGCAACAGCATCTGGACAGGAAATAAAAAAATGCAGTTTTGAAGTTCTCACAGAAAGGTCTGTCTGCTTGTACATAAAATGATCATTAGATTTAGTTACTGCTACACAAAGACTGTGGTGATCTTTTGTCCCCTTTCACTGACCCAATGTTCTGTGTGTTTACCACTTAAAAGGCAGTTCTGGGGGCTGGAAAAATTGGTTGGCTCCAACCAAGCACTAGCTCTGGTCCAAGAACCGTCACCACTTTTGTGGATATCCAGCTCTTTTGCTCTGCATTTCTGTGCTGAAACCTCATGTAACTGCCAATCCAACATATGCAAAAATAAATTTCATGTCTTCAACTTAATGACTGGAGTGTACAAGAGCTGGTTATTTATTTGTTTATTTTTGGTGGTGGCAAGAAATAAACCTGTTTGGCTAAGGCTTGCACTGTAAATGTCTTTTTTAGACATTCTCGAATATTATTTTTGAGTGACTGTGTTACATGATTTGTCATTCTGAAGTAGAATTTCTTTGTTCATTGCTTGATTTATGCATTTGTTCATTCATTAATTCATTTAGCATTTCACCTGGACTGCAGACAAAAGGTCAGCCTCTCAAAGAATATGGTAAATATTGTATTAATACCGTCAGAGATTCCTCTTGAGTGCTATTTTAGCATTATTTATATATGATTATATTTATTATAATAAATACTTTTTTTTTTTGTAAATATTCATTTTAGTTTAGGTAATTTTGTTATGTGCTGTGCTTTTCTCATTTTTATTAGCTTTATTTTATTTTATTTTAGGCAGCATGCAATAGATGCTATTTACACTAAGTGAAAATTGCATATTTTCTTAGCGATAGATGCTATTTACACTAAGTGCAAATAGCAATATATTCTATTTACACTAAGTGGCAATAGCAGCATTTTCTTAGCAATATGCTATTTACACTAGGTGAAAATAACGATAGATTCTATTTACACCATCTAAAAATATCAGTTCTTTGCAATAAGAATAAATAGCAATTAGATGCTATCTATACTTTATATCGGCAGATACTATTTGCACCTCAGTATTTTTGTACATTAACAGGATGCAATAATATCATTGAGTGTAAATTATTATATTTATTAAAATTATTAAATGGATGCTGCCTTATTGGGAGAAAGAAAACCTCCCTACACCTTCCCTTAACCCTACCCAGTAAACACTTTTATTATTATTAAACACTCTTTATTTTCACTTTTTAAAAAAAAAAATTTTTTTATTGAAAATAAATGCAAGCTCGGCAAAAGGCGGATTCGAACCCACGTCAATCGTGTCAAAAGCCAGGTCTGCAAGCCCTACTTGCTACTGCTGCACCATTGAAGACATTGAATATTGTGAATATGGCCCAACCAGACACTGGTGGGCGGGGCTAGTGTAAATAGCGTTTGCCAACAAGGGACGAAAACTGACACTCCATTTATTTTATTTCAGTTTTAGTTTTAGTAAGTTTAGTACTTCAACTTCAACTTATTTTATTTCACTTAGTTACCAAGTTTTTTTAAGTTTTTCATCTTAAATGTATATTTTAAATGTAAATGTAAATGTTTTTTAACCGTTTTGTTTTAGTTAACACTGTTCCTCTGTATTTAGCATGATTCACATGATATTCACATGATTTCCATTCTGCTGTTTCTCTCTAAATGGGAGGGAAGTCTTACATTCTCTCCTCTATAATTGAAGACAAATCTATAGCAGAAATGTGCTAGCAAAGATAATGTCCATAGAAGCAGTGACAGAAGTGATATTCAAGAGGTGTTCCTGACACTTCCTGAATGAATATCCCTCACAGTAGAATTTTCTCTCGCTCACACCATTCGAAACTTACTGCACCTGATAATATCTCACCTTGGGATGCTGGTGCAGAATAGAAATTCTCAAGCCACTTTTACCATTATAACAGTCACAAATATCTATAAAAAAGTGGTACCTGTATGCACAACTGAATTTGGCTATTTTCACAGAATACTATGTAATAAATTTCATTGGTACTCTTATTGGTCAGTGGTTTATTCCAGCAGATGTCAGTTTTAGTCAGAATCCTGCCGATACAGTGTATTTTGCAGAGTTGTAAAAGTTGATAACTGCAAATATTTTGGTTACGTGAACCGTTCTCGCTGGCACATCAGGCTCATGTCCATGTTTTGTACCAAAGGCACTATAACTCGGTTTAGGAGATTTCCTATGCCATATGACAGATGTGTCCTCTGAGCATGTTGCTGTCTCATATCACTGGAACAAGGTTAGGATTCATTCCTTACCCTGTCCTCCCTCCCCCTGCAGTGCATCCATCAGAACAACATGATGAAGCCCCATTTTGCTTCCAACATGTAACTGAAAACAGTCTCCTCTGGGAAAGACTCTTTAAAGACAACAAATTCTGGCTCACACATGAGGTTTAAAATGAAAACCTGTGATAGGTTATGAGCTATATACAGAGAGTTTGTCATGATATTAAATATATTTTGAGCCTTTAGCTGGGAATGTTCAATGTTTGACTGACTGGAGAATTAGGAGGCTGATAGATGCATAAATATTGTTTGAATAGCTTTGGAGAACACTGCCGCTCAGGGGGAAAGAGAATCCCAGAGGCTCCAGTAAGCTCTAGAGACTCACCATCAAGTGACTGTTGTATAAAGTGTTGCATATATAATAATAATAATAAAAAAACTAAAAAAAAACTAAATGCCATATGTGTCAAAAGCCAGAGGCAGGGGTGATTCTAGTGCCAGTTGGATATTCAGGGCTTAACCCAGACCTCTGTGTATGTTTATCGGGGGCATCCTTTGAAGTGGAATGTATAAAGTCTTTTTTAAAAAACATTTAAATAGTACCAGTGAGGAGTCATTTTCTGAGAAGTTCTGTAAATCTGTCAATATTACTGGAGCTAAAAATAAAAGGTCCCACTAACGCTTCTAAGAAAACTTGACCTGGCATGGAAACTGAAAAACACAAGCCTGGAGAGAAATTTAACATAAAAACAGCTTTTTCTGCTCCTGCATTGCTTAAACACTGGTGTTAAGAGGAAAAGACACATTTCCTCATGCACATGATCAACGTGCATTATATATGTATTTGGGCTGTAGGGCCGTGACATACTGGAGGGAATCGCTTTGTTGTCCCATATATTTGTCTTTGTTGTCCCAATAAAGTCCCTTATAATTAACTGAAGACCCTGAGTAATTTCATTACAATTAGAAAAGCACATTGGCATTTGTCAGAGTAACAGCGCTCCTTCACTATCAACCCAGGTGACATAGGCTTTTTTATTTATGGATACAAGTCTTCAAAGTAAGGAGTGCCCTTGCACATAGTGTGAATATTGAGGTAGGAGATCTCCATTTACAGAGAACAATATTGAAAATACTGTATAATAGGGAAACTTTATACACAGATTATACACAGGTATACTGCATATATAATTCATTCCCAGATGATATCAAGGGATGTATCCATGGAGATAATCCTTAAAGGGTTAGTTCACCCAAAAATTACAATTCTGTCATCATTTATTCACCCTCATGTCGTTTCAACTTCATATCCATATTGACATAATAGCATCACGCATTTTCTGCTGATTTGTTGCCTGCACATCCATGATGCGAATCTCCCATTCTACCAAATCCCAAAGGTGCTCTATTGAATTGAGATCTGGTGACTGTGGTGGCCATTTGAGTAAAGTGAACTCATTGGCATGTTCATGAAACCAATTAAATGGTATAGAAACATGACGGTTCGGTACACACCTCGGTTTTAAAGTCATGGTTTGGTACTTTGCTTCTTTTTTTATTATTATTTATTAAGCTGTTTTTTTTTTTTTTTTTTAAACAAATGTGCATCTGTGTGTTTAAATAAATGTATTTATTAATTTTTTTAGATATAATAAGCACTCAAAAACAAAAACAAAACAAAAAACATGTAAATTGCACAGGCAGGTTTTGCATTAGCTTCTAAATCTAATTATAAAGTTATTTTTTTTACTCCAATTCATTTTGTAAATATAATCATTTACACAGTTACTGTCATAATTTGTTTTCATGACAAATTTATTCAAACATACATAAAATAATCAAGACAGTACTAACAGGTTAAGTAAATATAATAAATATATAAAATAATATAGTGCATATATGAATTGCTCCTCTCTAGAGTTTATTTCTCTAGTGAAATAATGCCTTAGGTGAATGTAATGCTACGTGAGATATTATTCTTTCCACAGTTGAAACACTGGTTGGATTACAGGAAAACATACTGATCATTGTCTCTTCTTCACTGATAGCAAACAGCGTTGCATTACCACGCGCACCCCCTTCTGGATTGGAATGTTGATCGCCTGTTAGTGTATTTGTCTTGTGACTTCATGCACCGAACCGTGACGTCCGTACTGTTCGGTTTGGGATGAATACTTGTACCCTTACACCCTAATATATATTTATGTGTATGTATTAGGGGTGAAACGGTACACAGAAGTCACAGTTCGGTACATACCTCGGTTTTGGGGTCACATTTTAGTACGATTTCGGTACAATAGGAAAAATGGTCACACTTTAGTTTTAGGGTCCAATTCTCACTATTTAATAACTATTAACTTCTGTCTCAATAAAACCCTAATTACTGCTTATTAGTTAGTGAGGTTGTTAAGTTTTAGTGCAGAATAAGGCATTAATATGTGCTTTATATCTTAGTAATATGCATGTTAATAAGCAACTAGTTAAAGTGATAGTTCACCCAAAAATGAAATTTTGATGTTTATCTGCTTACCCCCAGCGCATCCAAGATGTAGGTGACTTTGTTTCTTCAGTAGAACACAAATGATGATTTTTAACTCCAACCGTTGCCGTCTGTCAGTCAAATAATGCTAGTGGATGGGAACTTCTACTATAAGAGTAAATAAAATTTGCTTAGACAAATCCAAATTAAACCCTGCGGCTCGTGACGACACATTGATGTCCTAAGACACGAAACAAAAGCTTTGTGCGTGAAACCGAACAGTATTTATATCATTTTTTTACCTCTAATACACCACTATGTCCAACTGCGTTCAGCACTCGTTAGTAAGGTCTGATCGTGCTCTGACAGCGGCAGTGATGTCTAGCACTCATTGAAGTATATGCGCGAGACAATCACTGCCGTTGTCAGAGCGCGATCAGACCTCACTAGACGAGTGCTGAACGCAGTTGGACATAGTGGTGTATTAGAGGTAAAAAATGATATAAATACTGTTCGGTTTCACGCACAAAGCGATTGTTTCATGTCTTAGGACATCATTGTGCCGTCACGAGCCGCAGGGTTTAATTTGGATTTGTCTAAGCAAATTTTATTTACTCTTATAGTAGAAGTTCCCATCCACTAGCATTATTTGACTGACAGACGGCAACGGTTGGAGTTAAAAATCATCATTTGTGTTCTACTGAAGAAACAAAGTCACCTACATCTTGGATGCGCTGGGGGTAAGCAGATAAACATCAAATTTTCATTTTTGGGTGAACTATCCCTTTAATAGTGAGAACTGAACCTTAAACTAAAGTGTATACTGGATAAAGCTCAAATCCACAAGGCTAGGTCCCCCACCATATAAGATATAAGCTGCGAATGCTCTGCATACCCAAGCCATTCATTGACTCGCTGATCAACGTTAACACTATAAATTACTATAAATTCCCTTGTTTAAGGTGTACCATAAAGCCTACATTATAAAATGTTGGTAATATGTACGGTAATTTTCTTTAAATCTGCCAGTTATAGAGGCTTCTGGGTAAGCAGATCTACAGCAGCTTTTGCGCCTTCGCTCTGTTGTAATGTATCATCATCATTGTCCCACGTTCTCATTGGTTTGCTGGCCTATGGTGGATTCCATGCAGGAAAAGCTGTGAGCGGATCGCTTGCCCCAAGAAGAAAAATGAGCTGCTGCTGAAAGATCTCGATCACTGAGAATCACATTGTATTAGATGTAAAACTAACTAGACTAAATCAAGCGGAAAAAAAAGAAGAGTTATGACTGAAACTACTTTCATAGTATTTCATTCACCATAGCGAAACGTTTTTTTTTTTAATAAAAACATGTGAAAACTTAACTGTCTATACAGGCTGTTAATTGATCAATTGTTAGTCGATGGCTATTTATTAATATAAATTTATTTTTTTAAACAATACTTATATTTTTAATATACTTACATTTATTCTAATTATGTTTGACTTATATTTTATTTATAATAGGCTACCAATGTTTTTTTATATTATAGGTCTATTATTTTGAATTCTTAATAATACACTTCTGGCACATTTAAACTGACACCTGGCATAGTGTTTATTTGTCGTTTCACTGATTTAGATCAGAAATAATGACGATTGTCTTCAGATGATGCTCCGTACCATAGGTGAAGCATAGTTTCTGCAACATTAGTTCCACCTAGCGGAATTACAAAAATACAGCATATTTTGCAAACGGCCCTTTCGCGCGTCTCGCTTGACTCAACTCAAACCCCACAAAACAGCTTTTACGGGTGCTAGTGAAGGCATCAACAGGTAGGCTACTTTCAATAAAAGGTCAAACAAGGCATACTTTCAGTTGTGTTGCTATGTGTCATGAGACTAAGCAACTGCAGCAGCTATAAAACACTCTGTCCATCAAACATAGGCTATCTGCACCAGGTGCATTTTTGATAACGCACCACCCAGCATACCATATCAAAAGGCTTAAAAAATTCAAGAACCAACGCAAACCTTTTTAATCTCCCTTACTTATCACTGATTACTATTAACCTCTTGCATATGCTTAATAGTAATCAGTGATAAGTAAGGGAAATTGAGATTAAAAAAGTTTGTTTTGGTTCTTGAATTTTTAAAGCCTTTTGATTAGCCTTAAAATACTGCATTTCTCCAAATGTTTCATCCCACAGAGATGTGACCTGTAAAGCTAATTGCATTTATAGAAGAAAACTATGCATTAGGGAGATGCATTTTACATAATTTTGTTTGGCAATAGCAAAAGGCTATTAACAGCACGAGAGTGCTCGCCTGTGAAAGAAAAGTGTGAAAGTAGGGTCAAGATCAATACGTTATTTCTGCATCTTCGGTGTCATCCGATCCTAGATCTGGAGACAGGCACTAATTTAAATTCGTGCCAGAGCCCGGTGATGCTACCATTAATTCCTGATAAGAAAGGACCGTTGTACTGCTTTCCTTAATCTTTGACTGATGCTTCTGCACAATCAATATCCTTTCTTTCTCTTTTCCCCTTTTTCTTAGCTTTTTTTTCTCTTGAAGATTGATTGTTCAGAGTTGTGAGCTGTTTACACTCGCTCCTCACGCCTCATTATTGTCGCAATTAGGATGTCTTCTGGGACTAAGGTGGGGGTGGATGGGTGGGGGGCTGACATTAAAATCCACTGACCCTGCTGACGTTCTCATCTTGTCCGGGATGTTTAGCGAAGCAGCCTTTGATGGCAACTTATTGTGGTCAAGGGGTAAGAAAGCATCTCAAACAAGTGGATTAAGTGAGAGAGAGAGAGAGCGAGAGGTGGATGCGAGTGTATACGTACGCGTATGTGTGTGTGTGTGTGAGAGAGAGAGAGCAGGAGACGGAGAGAGAATGCGAGAGGACTGAGAGCGTGGGGGGTGTTTGAGTTGCTGCTGCTTGTGCCGGTGAAGAGGAAATAATCACAGTGTTGCTTCCTCATGAATTATTAAGAAGCCCCCCCAGCCTCTTTTAGCTTGAGCCAAAATGCTGCATTTTCATCTGTGTCTATAAAGCAAAGAAGAGGTCTGTTGTGTGTTTTTCTGTTATTGTTGTTTGTTTCCCTAGGTGTATCACAGCTGGTAAGCAAGACTCGTAAGCGTGCCGAACAAGTGCTCAGATGAGCAGTCCGAGCGCAGCACCACGAGCATCAGCACAGGAGAGCTGAAACTGAGAGACAGAGGCAGTTCCCTCCACTGCGCGCGACAGTAACGGCCGCTCTCGCTCTCGCTCCGCATGCCTTTTTTTCCCTTGTTTTCTTTCTGGAGTTGAGATCTTGTTCGTCAGAGCAACGGGAGTTAGTGGAAACTGGGGCTCCAAGCTGTTATCCAAGCATCCCAAACGCAGACCTGGCTGCCCACATGCCGATCGAATTTGTTTGCAAAATCAAATTTGCAGAGGAGGATGAGAAGCAGAAAGGCAACCAGGATGGGGACAAAGAGAGCCTAATCGAGGAGAGCTGCAGCCCCCCAGCCAAGGACCTGGCCGGCTTTGCCAATGCCAGCTCGCTCCATGGGATTAACCACATCTTTGTGTCGGGCCGGCTGGGAGTCAGACAGACCCTCTGGGCTCTCGCGTTTCTGGTGTCCCTGGCTCTCTTTCTGTACCAGGCGGCAAAGTGTGCCATCTCCTACCTGGAGCATCCTCACGTCACGGCGCTGAACGAGGAGGCCACCCCGGAGATGGTGTTCCCCGCCGTGACCATCTGCAACATCAATCGCTTCCGCTTTTCTGCTCTTACTGACGCCGACATCTACCACCTGGCCAACCTGACCGGCTTGCCCCCCAAAAACAAGGACGGCCACAAGCCCACCGATTTGGAGTATCCGGCGCCGGACATGCAGGACATCTTCAACCGGACGGGTCACCAGCTGGAAGAGATGCTGAAGAGCTGCAACTTCAGCGGACAGAACTGCTCGGCCGAAGACTTTACAGTGGTAAGCCTGAGGAAAGTTTCTGATTCTTGCAGTTTTCAAAGTTGCACTTTTGCTTCAGAAAGTTAGCTTTAGAGGAAAAGGAAATGGCAAAAACCACTTTGGGCCATTTATTATTAGAATCAAGAACGTAATGGAGGTCTAAAGGGCAATAAATGTCCATATTCCTGTATTATTTGCGGGAATAGTGAGTTTATATGCATTTTAGGACCGAATGTTCTGTTCTCAGTTGAAACTGAAGAGTCTGCAGGTGTTGCAAACAAATTCAATTTATCTTTACAAGAGAAAACAATTTCTGTCAGCGGTGAAGTAGATAGATGTGCTTTGTTCTCTGGTTTCCCCTGTAGTGACTATTCATTTGGACATAGCCTTTGTAAATAGGGCACAGACCGGGCTCGCTATACCCTCATTGTGTTCACGGGAGTGGTCCTGTTTCCCTGTACTCATGATTTCTTATAATGTGCCGACAACAGCGGGGGATTCAGCTGTTGTCCTCAAGGGAGAAGAGCAGGGTGCATTTGTATACTTTTCTGATGTTTGATACTTCCACCAGTGTCAGCCGCTGAAAGAGTGAATGGCAACAATATTGCTTTATAAAAACTCTCGCTCGCTTTCCATTCTTGCTGCCTATGCCAAGAGTGAAGTTTCCTCAGTGCTGTATTTCAATCCTGTCACTGTTGGAATTAAATATTTAAAGTTTGAAATCATACATGATTTTTGCATTAGCCAGATTGGTTAAAATGAATAAAACAAATTCCATAAGCCACTCAGGTCCACTCCGGAGGGTCTTATATGTGTCTATCATGCCATATTTAAGTTATGTGTACTGATGGATGAATGAATATTGCTTTGGTAGTAGCAAAGAACATTTGTCAAGTCTTAATAGGATGTGTTGGACATACGTAGCCTTACCTTCCAGAGACGGGTACTTTCTCTGCCTTATCCTGATGATAACATGGAGTGACCCTTTGATGTGTTGTAGAGCTTTGGTCTTCTGTTCTACTAAAGGTTTCTCTCTCAGGTAGATACATAGGTTTGATCATGTACCATTTATGATACAAGAAATTAGAGGTGACAGCTGAGACTCTCTCTCTTTCACTACTACTTTCTTTCACCTCTTCTGTATCTTCACCGTCACCTCTTCGGTCTCTTTTCCCATTGGCCACATCAGGGAAAATGCCATGGTTCTGCAGAAAGATAAAAGCAAAGCTGCGAAAAGAAAAGTGTAAAACATGTGACAGGTAAATGTGAAGTGTTGTGCTCGCTGTTGTTTGTGCTTGCTGTTTGTTGAATTCAAGTGGAACCAGTTATCTGCATCAGACAATAAAAGATGATTTTTCTCACCTTCATGTTGTTCCAAACCTGGATGAATTTTTTTCTGTGGAGCCCAATAAGTGGATATCTGAGAGAGAGAGAGAAAAAAAAGTATTTCAGTCCAGTAACACTGAATTGGGACTGAAACTTTCAAGTTTAAAACAGAATCCAAAAGCACCATAAAAGTGTCATAAATGTAGTCCGTATGACTGAAAATGACATTTCTGTCATTAAGTACTAACCCTCATGTCGTCCCAAACCTGTAAGACCTTTGTTCATCTTCAGAACACAAATTCGGAACCAAGAAAGTTATAAGGTATTAAAGGTATTAAATAAGGTATAAGGTATTAAAGGTATTAAAGACATAGTTAAAATAGTCCACGTGACTTCAGTGTTTCAACCTTAATGTTATGAAGCGCCGAGAATACTCTTTGTGTGCAAAAACAAAACAAAATAACGACAATTTAAACTGTTGTCATATCACAGTTGATGTAGTAAACGCAGTTCAGCGCTTCCGTGTTTACGTCCAAATGGCATCTCAGTATTGGCCAACGCTGTACATTTGAGCAGCACGAAGCATGCGTGTAATGCTGATGCAAGAGCCGGCCAATAATGATTCGGCATTCTGGCATAGAACACGGAAGTGTTAAAGGTACCCTAGATTCAAAAATTGAATTTATCTCGGCATAGTTAAATAACAAGTGTTCAGTACATGGAAATGACATACAGTGAGTCTCAAACTCCATTGTTTTCTCCTTCTTATATAAATCTCATTTGTTTAAAAGACAAATGAACAAAAAATGGCAGATGGAGCAATAATAACTGACATGATTCATGATAACATGATATTTTTAGTGATATTTGTAAATTGTCTTTCTAAATGTTTCGTTAGCATGTTTGCTATTGTACTGTTAAATGTGGTTAAAGTTACCATCGTTTCTTACTGTATTCACGGAGACAAGAGCCATCGCTATTTTCATTATTAAACACTTGCAGTCTGTATAATTCATAAACACAACTCCATTCTTTATAAATCTCTCCAACAGTGCAGCATTAGCCGTTAGCCACGGAGCACAGCCTCAAACTCATTCAGAATCAATGTAAACATCAAAATAAACACTGTACTTACGCAATTAGACATGCTGCATGACGAACACTTTGTAAAGATCCATTTTGAGGGTTATATTAGCTGTGTAAACTTTTTTTTATGTTGTTTAAGGCAAGCGCGAGCTCCGTGGGCGGGGAGCACCAGATTTAAATGGCCACACACCCTGAATCGGCTCATTTCTAATTATGCCCCAAAATAGGCAGTTAAAAAAATGAATAAAAAAAAATCTATGGGGTATTTTGAGCTGAAACTTCACAGACACATTCAGGGGACACCTTAGACTTATATTACATCTTTTTAAAAAATGTTCTAGGGCACCTTTAAACTGCGTTCAATATGTCAACTGCGTATGACAACAGTTCACATTGTTAAATAAAGTCGTTATTTTTGTTTTGTTTTTGTGCACAAGAAGTATTCTCGTCGCTTCATAACATTAAGGTTGAAAATGTGCAATGACAATGCTGCCTATGTGTGCTTCAGAAACCCTCGGATTTCATCAAAAATATGTTAATTTGTGTTCTGAAGATGAATGAAGGTCTTATGGGTTTGGGACGACATGAGTGTGAGTACTTAAGGACAGAAATTTCATTTTTGGGTGAACTAACCCTTTATATGAGTCTTCAGGAGCCACATAAAAAAATTTTGTGAGACGAATGAACAGACAGTTGTTATTGAATTAAAATCATCTGCCCTTGGCCTTTTTGACATGTTCTTAGGGGATAATGAGAGAAGTAACAATGTCTGATTCATTCTTTTGAGTGAGATCTTTTTATTGAATTGGTTGATATGGTGATTCATTCACAAACCAGGTCAGATTTGGTTCTTCTAACTCACTGTTCCATTAGCAGTGGTTAACAGCTTTTGGAGGAAAGGCCTATCACTGAATGTTAACTTAAGTTCCTTACAGAAAGTTATCATATTATTTAAGGTGTGGTCATATTAGTAAAATTTCACAGACAAAAGAAAGTCCATTGTCTACTGTCAATAGTGTAGCAAAGTATGAAGCACAGCTCAAATAGAAGTTACTTGCATATCGAATAGCTTTCTGTTGGTCACTTGACAAACCTAAACACAATCCGAAGTCTGCATGGTTAAAGGGATAGTTCACCCAAAAATGAAAATTTGATGTTTATCTGCTTACCCCCAGCGCATCCAAGGTGTAGGTGACTTTGTTTCTTCAGTAGAACACAAATGATGATTTTTAACTCCAACCGTTGCCGTCTGTCGGTCAAATAATGCTAGTGGATGGGAACTTCTACTATAAGAGTAAATAAAACTTGCATAGACAAGTCCAAATTAAACCCTGCGGCTCGTGACGACACATTGATGTCCTAAGACACGATCGGTTTGTGCGAGAAACCGAACAGTATTTATATAATTTTTTACCTCTAATACACCACTATGTCCAACTGCATTCATCACTCGCTTAGTTTGGTCTGATCGCACTCGGACGGCGGCAGTGATGTCTCGTGCATATACTTCAATGAGAGCGAGACATCACTGCCGCCGTCCGAGCGCGATCAGACCAAACGAATCCAAACAAACCGATCGTTTCGTGTCTTAGGACATCAATGTGTCGTCACGAGCCGCAGGGTTTAATTTGGACTTGTCTATGCAAGTTTTATTTACTCTTATAGAAGTTCCCATCCACTAGCATTATTTGACTGACAGACGGCAACGGTTGGAGTTAAAAATCATCATTTGTGTTCTACTGAAGAAACAAAGTCACCTACATCTTGGATGCGCTGGGGGTAAGCAGATAAACATCAAATTTTCATTTTTGGGTGAACTATCCCTTTAAATTCGCTGTCACGTGGATTCCTATTGAAATGACTGGATTTTGCCTGTGAAAATTCTATGAACCTACCTAATGCACTTAATGGTGTTTCTGCGCCATCTTTGACACTTGAAAGCCTCAATTCCCATTCACTGTAACTGCATGAGAAAAAAACAGCAGTGCATTTTTCACAATTCCTCCATTTGTGTTTCACTGCAGAAAGAAAGTCATACATGTTTTGGAGCAACATGAGTGTTAGTAAATGAGTCAAAATTATCAAGTAGATGTGCACATCCCAAAAAAAAAAAAAAAAAAAACCCAAACTAGGCTCAGGTGCAGGACAACAAAAATACTCTTATGAAAAAAGAAATGTGAAGTCCGCACATCAGGCACATGCCTGGTTGGTCGAAACGTTGCATTATTTAATAAATTATTTGTTGGAGCAGTTATTTTCAGTATGCATACTTCACATTTTGTTAGTAAATGAGGACAGAATTTTTTAGAATTATTTTAAGATTTTAAGATGGGCTATCCCATGTCAGGAGCGGACCTCTTGTAAGCCACAGAAAGACTTCTTTATAAATTAATCTGTTTGGAAAGTTCTCTGCTCCACCGTTCTCTCCCATCAGCCCTGTGATCTGTGTCTGAGAGGCTGTCAGTTAGATTAGTTACAGGCATCTTGCTGTCTCCACGCATGACGAGACACTTCCTCCATCCCACGGGCTGCGCAACCCAGGCAGAAAAACAAGGAGCAATTTTGAGAAGCATCTCTTTAGCCTTTCCTGTGTGACAAGATTGCAGATGTAAGAGTAAACGGGGATCACTGCGACTATCCCAGAAGCCTCATATTAACAGCCGACCGACTGATATTTTTAGCATGGAGTGTGAGAGATGACCTTAGCGGGGCCCGCTGGCCTCTGGGTGTGTGCGGATCACTAGCCTGAGGAAAAGAGCACACGGCGTGCCCGTGTCTAGCCGATTCCAGATGCTGCGTTTATTTAATGACTGCATCAGCAGGGAAAGCGGTATATTTTCGATCAATCACATCCCTGGCATTTAGCCCCACTACTTGGTTTCAGCAATTGCACTCATAATATGAGCTGTTCATTTGTCATTCCCACGCCCCATGTCCTAGAGCTCTTCCCATTCAGAAACATTGCAACAATAATCATTATATCAAAAGAACAGAGGTACTTTTGAATGTCTGCATCATGGATCATCAGACTGTTTCATAATCAAACGAAATGGCAAAAAATCTAAGAGAAGTTTTCAAATTGGATGTGCATATTCATTTCATATTCATTTGTTGCCAAGCACAAATGTTTAATTTATGGTCTTTGATTTATGCTGATGTTAATAAAAATAGCATTTCCATTTTGCCTCATCGAGGTAAATGAATTATGTAACTGCATTCGATTTATGTAGCATTTTGTCTCTCTTGTTGATACAAGAATTTCCTCTTCCAGAAAGCTTATTGCAGTTGACATGCATAACACATTTAAAATTGTACAAACAGCACATCAGTCTAGAATGTTCAGGAAGTTTGTATTTATTTAGAATAAATATGTCTTTGAGTTACTCACATTGTCACAGGGGTCTTATATTCAAGGTAGGGCTGGATGATTAATCGTATTTTAACCGTGATCATGATTTCTGCTGCTTTCGATTAATTAAGTATAACCATCTGTGATACTGGCCCTCTGGTTAGTTATCCTGAAAAAGTGTTTTTTTCTATTGACATTTCTGTTAAAGGTTTACTTGGGTAATTTCAAAACGCTGCTTCATGAAGCTTTAAATCTTTATGAATATTTTGTTTCGAATCAGTGGTTCCAAAGTCACGTGATTTTAGTAAACGAGGCTTTTGAAATTTCAATGGTTCACGTGACTTTGGAAGTACACGTTCTGAACCACTGATTCGAAACAAAAGATTCGTAAAGCTTCGAAGCTTCATGAAGCAGTGTTTTGAAATCTCCCATTACTAGATGAAGAGTTTGGTTCCAAAACGCGATAAACGCCATTTTAAAAAAAAATCGAGTTTCCGCCAAAATCAGTATTATATATGGTCAGTATTGAAAAGTCATTTATTAATTTTGCGCAAAATGCGATATCTGTCGTGTTATTCTGTCATGTTCCCTCCCTTTCTTTCCAAAATGCGACAAACGCCAGTCTCCTTTTTCTCCAAAACGCGATATATCCGCTCTCAACCAATCACAGCGCACCATTCCACCCACTGTAAACATTGAAGGCTTTTTAAAAAGCCGATTTTAATAACAATGTACTTGGCAAATGTGTTTATTTAACAGTGCGGTGGCGCAAGATACTCTTTAATTGGTAATGACAAATAATTTATAACATTAACAAGATGACCCGTTGAATTCATTTTGGGAGCGACGGCTGAATGTATTTTTAGTAAAATGTCTGTACATAAGATAAATATTGGCAGAGTTTAGACTCTGTCATATATGTGTGAATCAACTTACTTTGTTGTGTATTTTCAATTTGAAAAATAACTTTTATATTGATGGATTAATGCATTTTGAAAAAAAAGTATCATGGATTTATTGCATTTTGGGGAAAAAAAATAACATGTTTTTATAATAAACTTTTTAAAATCAAAATGTAGATTTGAACTTTTAATGTTTTTATAACCAAAAGATGCTATGTGAAAGTTTGAAACAGAAAATAGTGGTTTTCATCTTGCCACTTTCTTGGTAAAGAAAACACCTTTTTACTCAAATTAATCAAAATGGAATTATTGCGTTTTGGAACCAAACTCTTCAGATATTGTTGCATAAAGTCATTATTTTGTTTTTGTGACGCACAAAAAGTATTCTCGTCGCTTCATAACATTAAGGTTGAACCACTGTAGTCACATGAACTGTTTTAAATGTCTTTAGTATCTTTCTGGGTATTGAAAGTGTTAATTATCTTTCTGGCAATGGAGGCCTCACTGAGCCATCTGATTTTATCAAAAATATCTTAATTTGTGTTCCGAAGATGAACGAAGGTCTTACAGGGTGAGGGTGAGTAATTAATGACAGAATTTTCATTTTTGGGTTAACTAACCATTTCACTTGCATTGGTCACAAGCCTCCATGAGCTTTCATGCTTGGGGTTGCCAGATTTCATAGAGCTTTTCTCTTAAATAGATACATTTTCTGCCTAGTGTTTTACTTAATCTTCCCAACCTGGCAACCACACACACACTATGATGAAACGCAGATGATCTGAAAACGCAGACAAACATTAGCAATCTCCACTGAGATATTTTGCTCAGAGAGTGTAATACAGCCAGTGTGTTCCTTCACAAGGCCACTTGTGCTATTTGCTGTTACTAAATCTGTGAGCAAACCTTCTCAGTGACAAACTGTAATAAATCCATACATCAATATTGTTTGCGATTGTGGTTGCTGAATAAATTTAAGTGCGCAGCCTCTGAGCTACTATATAAAGTCTTTTTTGTTCTTTTAATAGAAAAACATTAACATAATTTGAAATTGTTAGAATTAATATTCACTGTTTTAACTTTTAAGAAATGCTTAAGGTTTTAATAATTTACAGATTTTGTTAATGTATATGATAATATACATAAATAATAATAAATCAGGAAACTAGATGAGGTAAAATAAACCTTGCGTATGATTTGACATTCTCTTGATTTGTGCTTATGTGAAAGTGCAATAATGGATTAAATTTAAAAAGTTTTTTTTTTCAAATGACAACAATCATGATTAAAAATCGCAATTATAGTATTTGAACAAACTCATGCAGCCCTATTTCAAGGATTCTAGACCAGGTTTTGACTACCCTGTGGGAACCAAATGTCCCAAATCAGACAGTTAGCCAAATCAGCTATATTAGCTTAAAGGATTAGTTCACTTCTGAATGAAATTTTCCTGATAATTTACTCACCCCCATGTCATCCATGATGTTCATGTCTTTCTTTCTTCAGTCGAAAAGAAATTAAGGTTTTTGAGGAAAACATTCCAGGATTTTTCTCCATATAGTGGACTTCAGCGGGGTTCAGCGGAAGGTCCAAATTTCCAAGACGAGCATTTGTGGTTAAAAAGTACATAATTTTTTTTCTTTTTTTTTTAGAAAATGACCGATCGTTTTGTTAGACAATACCCTTATTCCTCTTCTGGGATCATGTAGGTGGGGTGGGTAAATTATCAGAAAATTTTCATTCAAAAGTGAACTAATCCTTTAATACACACACTAAATAATGTCTATGGTACGGTGTTGCCTCCAGGCAACATGGTCTATTTTCGTTTGTTTTTAAAAAAATAAGCCACCAATTGATTGATCAAACGTATCTCAGGACAGAATAACTCAAATACTAATCAATAAAAGTGCAAAAAAGACCAAAACATGACCAAAAGGGGTCCATTTTGTGTCCTGTTTCAGCACATGTGCACATGTCACATGACTCCATATTTTCTCTAATGAAAAGTGCTTTTTTCACTTGTTTGTATCCATTTAATCACCCACATAAAATATGAGTCACCTTCACTGGCAAGTAAAGAAGTATTTTTAAGAACTTTACATTATCATCAAATGTTTTAGAGAAAATAACAAAAAAACTGTGTGTTGCCTCAAGGCAACATTGTACCATAATGGAATCGCATAAGGCATAATAGGTTTGAATACAAATGTATCATATTTCTAAGGAAAAAGAGTTTAAATTATCTAAATATGTTGGCATTTTCACATGATTTTGTAATGCACTTATAAGAATACTAATTCACATACCATATCTGCATACATTATGATCCGCACATTTTCTATAGCACTTTAAAGAGGTATAAACACAGGTAGCAAAGCCAGTTTATGAGGGTGAGGATGAGGAGTTAATGAGGGGTCATACTGTGATGAGGAAGGTTAAATCATAGTGACAATCCATCAGGAAGAGACTGAGGATGAGAGAGAAGATGGAGATGAGGATGAATATGGATATTATAACTTGACATAATAACATAAATATATGATGGTTTGGTAATACTTGTGTTCCACTATGGTACATTGTTGCCTGAGGGCAACAGCTGGATATAAAATTTTACTTTTTATTAAATATGAAACTTTTAATACATTAAAAACTATATAAATTTGTTTGTTTAAGTGTCTAGTTAAATAAATTAATGTTTTCAATAAATATATTTCTTTTTTCTACATGAAAATGCCAAATGTTTCATTTTTTCCATTGTGGTACAATGTTGCCTCGAGGCAACAAACTTATAAAAATTAAATAAATTTAAAAATTATGAAAATGTTTACTGATTTTGTTAAAGTGTCCAATTTTAAGCAGGAAAAACAACACAAATATTTTTTTCCTCATTGATATCATATTGCGTACCATAGAGGGTTAATACAATTATAAGAATGCAATGTTATGGTTAGAGGACAGAAAATACCATTCATTAAGAGTAAAAACAGTATAAGTCATTGGAAAGTCCACACCATGATAGAAAAACATTGTGTGTGTGCGTTTGTGCGTGTGATTTGCAGCATTATTTGCTTTCTGTTCCCCTCGACATGGGGTATAATTAAAACACTCAGCTGTTATTGACTCATGATAATTGCTCACAATAGATATCATAATAAGATGTTTAGACATAATTGAATATAAATAGCTGTGCTTCAGTTTTCCTTTCCACCTAACTGTCAGCTCCTGGTAGTGAAGGGGATTGTGAGTGCTTTAGCTAAGTCCAGCATGTACGTAGAGGTCTTTGGTTCTTTTAGCCTGCTCCACTATGTGTGTTTGCTCTTCCACTTGCTCTGTTTGCGGATGTATTTTCCGATTTTGTTTTAAGCAAGGACAGATCCCTTGTGCATATATTTCTATGGATAACTGAGTGACACTGACCTAGATTGATCTAAAGCCCAGGATGAGGACAGATATTATTATAGGACCACTGTTAGCATTTGTCAGGTCAGTTGGAACAGGAGTGTTGAGAAGCACATGTTTTAATGGATTTACTAGAACTGAATATGTGAGCGAATGGCTCCTGGGGTATGGTGACATGTCTTTAATAAAACAAGTCACTTTCAAATGTCAGGTGTCTTGTCTTGTACGTTTTGCAGCATTGCTGCTTCATTATGGAGTAAATTTCCTTATGTCATCTTTCTTTCCTGTGGTTAGAACTGTCACCGTGACCTAGTTTTTTAGCACATATGCTCCAGACCAAAGGGTCAAGATTTAGCTGGTTAGCATGTGTTGGTAGAAGTCATAACTAGCTTCCACCATCTGGAAGCAAAAAGCATCTTTCTCCATTGACAGTTATTAACTGTTTTCTATTTTAATGTTTTAAAATGTACTTTATTCCTGTGATGAAAAAGCTGAATTGTAGTGGGTGGATTTTTATCATTATAGGGTCGTTGTGTACACACACTGCCAATACACATTTATGTTCAAACACCATGTAAAAGTGAATCTTGCATAATAGGTTCCTATTAATGGATAGCTTTCTCAAGAACTATTAACCTCCTCGTTCCGGACACATTGGCTGCGTTTACACTGGCACAAAAAATCCGATCTTTTGCTCATATCTGACACAGATCGGAATTAGTTGCACACGTGTAAACACACAAATCCACACGAGATCCGATTTTTTCGCATTCGATCTAGCCACTTCCAAATGGTTTTAAATCAGATACATATCCGATCTCTGGACATGCGACCTACTGTACGTCTAAACACGCATATCCGATTCCCATTGGAATTCCAAGCCATCACAAGGCAAGGGCGGCACGTTTGCTCACTAAAAAGGTAGCTTTAATGTTGTATTATGAAGCAGACGTGTTTGTATTGTTTGTATGCACTCGCAATAAAAATTCGCAGCTTTATTATTGAGGTGGGAACTTTATGTCTAACGTTATTTATTTTTCTAGAAAGAAATTGCACGCACACATACATTCAGCAGCTGAATTTTAACCTAATTTTAAAGAGATCGCCTTGTTGTTTTTCTTAAAAGCCAAAAGCTTCTCTCTCCCTAGAGGCCAATTCACACCGCACCGACAAACGCCAACAAACACCAACAAACGCCAACGAACAAGTTGGCCGTTGGATTTAGAATTCTATGAGAAAAAATTGTCATGTTCACACCGCCCCAACAAACACCGACCAACGAGTCTGACTGGGAAAATTCCACAACTACATATGTAACATGTTAACAATATTGTCAGGCAAGTTTATTATATTAATAATATAGTATCATATATTTTCATTGTATTAAAGTATTGAGGCAAAACAAAAATACTCCGGTGTTTAAATTTTTTTTTTTTTTTTTTTTTTTTTTTTTTTTTTTTTTTTTTTAGCGCGACCCTTTTATTAAAAACGTAACTGAAGGTAAACCTGCGTTGCTCTCATAGTGATTAAATTAAGTTGGGTAATGTTAAAGTTGGTTTTATATTCGGCCATTCGGACATCCGTATTCAATAGCCTTGTTAATCACACTACATTGGACATTCAGTGGACATTCACAAATAAATATGCCATTAAAACAATACTTGCCTATTTTGATCGACTGTGAAAAATGTTGTAAGTTGACAATCGTTGGTTGTCAATATCATGTCGCTGCTTAAAATTCGCAAACATTAATTTATTGCACATTTATTGGAAAGTCAGAATTTATCAGAAGTCCGAATGTGCGAATATAAAACCAACTTTACCGAAGTGTTAATTACCTCTCTCTTTCGGTGAAGTGGAGCAGCTGCTCTTGCTGAATGGCACGGATTGCACTATGGACTATTGTACCTTTTGTAGGAGTTTGTACCTTATTGTACAGACGAGTTTGTTGGCGTTTGTTGGCTGTTGTCGGTGCGGTGTGAATTGGCCTTAGCTCGCTCGAATTCATTCAAAAAAAAAAAAAAAAATGGAATTCTAAAACGAATAACTGTAGATGAAATATCAAACGCAAATTACCTTTATTTTCTGGTCTATATAAGTTCAGGTAATCGTGGCCACTCGACATGAAATATATAAATAATTTTAATAGCAAATTTAATAGCGGCCATTCAAAACCCAAGGGTCTACTATGTGCATGTAAAACTATCAATGACAATCATTTTGGGGCAGGAAGTAATGTAAACACAGATATCGGATACCAGTCGCATCTAAAGTGAATGTAAACACGCTGGCCAAAAAATCGGATATGGTCAAAAGATCGGATCTGTGCATTAAGACTTGCAGTGTAAATGCAGCCATTGAGCCGTGGTGTTCGTGTGAGAAACATGGGTTCGAATCGAGCTCGCATGGTGTCCTGATCCCACAATTTTATTTTCATCTGTCTACTTTACTAAAATGTCAAAGAATCTTGTTCAGTTGTTTACAACAGTGATGCACAAGTATGGTAGCTGCAGAAGCAGCCAAAAGTTCTGGAGATGGAGCGGTGTCATGTCTGCTTGAGGTACGAGACATGTGAAAGCTTTTGGCAGTAACAGGTGTTTCACATTGTGTTAGCGAGGAACTGGCACTCTCCGCTCCTGAGGTAGGATGTCTTTCTCTCCGAGAGCTGCCCGAGAGCTCTGTGCTGTGTGAGTGACATCAGGTCCCCCTGCGGGCTCAACGTCTGGCTCTTCTCCGCATTCCCTCTCTCCTTCTTCCGTCTTCCTGACAGAAACACAGGACCGAGGGAGCGTGAAAGTGACCGCGTTCCCGCGGCTCTGTCCAAACAGCCCGTCAATTAGCCGCCCAGTTCCGCTGTCGCAGGTCTCCACAGATTATTGAACCGCTGAACTACCGATACATAAAAATCCTCCACTCAAAGCCTCAGCCTTCAGCTGCCCGCATAACAGTTTATCTCTCCTTCAGCACGCCAGAGACGCAATTGCATGTGAGAGGCATAGCTGTAAACATGCTTATCCTCAAGGCATTCCTACTTTTAGGGGACGTGGGGACTATTGTGACTGTTTACGTTTGTGTGAAGGAGACAAGGGCAGACGGAGCGAACACACATACACACACAACCAATCACAGCGGGGCTATTCGAATCCCCGGCAAATAGATCAGCGCTCTTTAGGCTAAACACATCAGCAGCAGCATTCCATAAGACAACCCACACCTGAGACTGATCGCAGTATTATGAATGCAGAGGCGGCGTTTCACTCAGAGGGATTTTTTTTTTCGTGTTACCATTCCTCTCATCATCCTCCGATTTAGCCAGCCGACTACATCCGAAAAGTCTACAGCTCAAGGGATAGCTTTAAACTTGGCGAAAAAAGCAGGGCCCTAATGTTTGGAGGCTGTAAACTCCCTCCAGAGTCCACAGAGACATTAGTTCCCACTTACATTTGTCTCTTTCTGACAAGCTGTCCTGCGAGCTGTTGGAACGAGTGTATGTGAGCGAGCACGCATACGTGCTTCATCATATACTGATAGACTTGGAGGAGAAGATTGATAGTAACCCCTAACTTCGGCTGTTTGCTTCACCCTCCCTCCTAAATCAATATATTCCTCTGTCAGATTGCTTCCCAGGCCCTAGCCCGGCATGACTAATTATCTTGTTCTCCTGGTTTTGGCGGGAAGTCTGCTGTGTTTGATAATGAGGAGAAACCCATCCGTATGGATACATTTGCACTTCTGCATATAGCTAAATGCATGCGTGCCAATAAAATAAGCTAATGCAGTGCGTTTTCTAATGCAGCAAGATGGATATACTCTTTGGCACGCTGTTTACACATGCCGCAAGAAATTCTGTTTGAGCTTATTTTTCATTCAGAACTTCCTCTTCCCTGTGGCTTAGAGGCAATAAGAAAGCGATAAGCCCTGAAGAGGAGCACAGCGGTCGTCTGTCTTTGGTATCTGACTGGATTTTAATCGGGGGGCGCGATGATATTGTGCGTCCGGTTTCCGAACTACGTGTCAAATATGTTGCCACAAATCATAACTGTTGCTAGGCCCCATTTAGGAGAGGTTCAGCCTTCATATCAGCCTGGCTTTCATATTGTAAAAAATGATTTTACAATATTTTAGTGCATTTTAATAAATATTCTATTTTAATTAATTGTTACTTTTATTCAGCAAGTATGCATTAAATTGATCCAAAGTGACACTAAATACATTTACTGTATAATGTTACAAAAGATTTCTGTTTTAATTAAATTCAAAGTTCTGCCATGAAACTCTAGATGGCACAGGCTGATCAGCATTTGCAGAAACCCTCCACCTTCCCCAGATCCACTTGTATAGATCTGCTATGGGTAATTCATGCTATTTTGTACAGCAGCAGCATGTCTTACTTGCTCACAGCAGCATGGTGTGTTCTGTATTATAATATCCATTTCCATGCCAAACACTCCAAGAGCTGTCATGACAGAAAAGCTTATCTTTTGCATATTCTGTTCATCAAAGAATCCTGAAAATCCACAAAAAAATTAAGCAGCATAACTGTTTTCAACATATAAGAAAATACATAATAAGAAATGTTTCTGAGCACCAAAGCATATTAGAATGATTTCTGAAGGATCATGTGACACTGAATACTGGAGTAATGATGCTGAAAATTCAGCTTTGCCATCACAGGAATAAATTACATTTTAAAATATATTCAAATAGAAAATCGTTATTTTAAATTGTAATAATTTTTCACAATATTACTGTTTTTATTG
This sequence comes from Megalobrama amblycephala, assembly GCF_018812025.1. Classification (NCBI taxonomy): domain Eukaryota; kingdom Metazoa; phylum Chordata; class Actinopteri; order Cypriniformes; family Xenocyprididae; genus Megalobrama; species Megalobrama amblycephala. The sequence goes on from NC_063049.1 coordinate 19,344,157, forward strand.
TATTTCTGATCAAATAAATGTAGCTTTGAAGAGACTTTAAAAACATTTAAATGTTTACAGATCCCAAACTTTTGAACAGTAGTGTAGAAATTAACATTTTAAAATGAACCACAATTTATTAATTCTGTAAAAGTATTGTTTACTGTTATTTTATGATACCTAATGCTTTAACTAAATAATGTTTAAAAATGTAATGTTATTGTAAAGTGTTCACAAAACTTTAAAGTTTCTTACATATCACATATTTTCCTTTCAAATATACTGCAATTATTGATTTATATCAACTGACCCAACTGAGAAGTTTTAATTTGCTCATTTTGTTCTCAGTCAAGCAAGATTCACATTCACTTAGGAAGGAGCCTGAATCTCCACAAGACTAAAATCCTCGAATTAAACCAGTTACAAATTCATGTTAAAAATTAATCAGGCCTTGTGAACGGGCTTCTCCTCCGTCTTCGTGCCACGGTTTAATTACTGTATGAAAAAGCAGCATATGCTTAAATATCAAATGAATCGCACAAGTGAAAATCTTTGTTCTGTTTAGTGCATGGAAATGTCAGTGTGGAGAGGGTAAGGCAACATTAAAGTGGAAAATAAAAGAACATAAATGTCACTCAGTGTATTCTGGTCTGCGGTCTAGCAGAGCATGAAGGGCTGGCATGTCTGCTTGGTTGGACGATTACCCTGTGCTCTGAATTATGTCGAATGTCACACACTTGGCACTGCCTTTTGCTGATCTTTGGGGTTTGTTTGTACACTTGAGCACATTACCGAGCAGAGTGTACTGTTTCGTAAAATTTGTGTTGATACCCGGAACTCCGTGTGCAAACATGTCTAATACAAATAGCAAATTTAGCATCAGCATGTCCAATTGTCATTGGATTGCACTGACAACATTATGTTCATTGTGCAACATTATGCAATTCAGAATTTTTATTTATATATGTATTTGTTTATAATGTTTTGTTTCTTATTGATTGATTGATTGATTGATTGATTGATTGATTGAAAAACTGAGACCTCTCACACTTCTTAGATTTGTGTTAGTCAGCTGTCGGGTTTCTGAAATGAATACCCGTAGATAACTGCTACTGTTGTGCGGTGGTCTTCTTCAATATAATGCGAGTGTATAAAATCATCATACTGCTATAAAACAGTGAACACACTATCAATTGTTCATCAAAAATCACCACATAGCCTGTATACAATGATTCCAAATCTTGAAGACAAACTGTGAGAATCTCGTGCTCGCACAATGAATCTAAATCTTAGTCAAACAAAGAGCGAATATGTTCGTCTCTGTTTTGAGCAACAAACCCCTTTGCTTTAATCCTTCCCTCAGGAGACGGACGCAGAACACCGCAACTCTTCACCCTCCCTCTCCTCAGTGCAGATAGCAGAGCTGAAGGCTCTTGAACACAAGCTTCCAGAGGGGAGTGTCATTTTGTTTTGTTTTTTTCCACGAGCAGCAGTGAATTTGATATACTTTTTGGATTAACAAAATTACTTCTAGCTAATTTTCATTCATTAAATTCTTTATGGACCTATATTGGTCCACTGGTAGAACTGTTTTTATTTGATATTTGATGGGGCTTATGGACATTTTTTAGAGCCCTTAGCTTGTAAATGCAAGCATGTTAAGTATGGGTATTGTATATTTAGCTGCATCCAGCTTATTGAAAATAATCTCAGTAACTCTCTAGTCATTTTATTCAGCATGTTTATTTGTTAGAACTAATAAGCCGCATTGCGTGTGGTAAATGATACTGAAAATGGTCCTGTGTGACTGTAATTATCTGGCAACAAGCGAGTCTTAACGAGGAGCTTAGAATGGGCCACTTTGGACAACTAACTATCTATAAAGGCCCTAGGCGCACGTAAACGCACAGCAAACGATTATTTCCCATGATTGGAAAAAAAACTCAACAGAAGAGCTGCATATTTCCAGATAAACTGAGAATCACATTTTTTTTCTTCAAAAAGAGATCATGATTTTCCCTTGATTCTGAACAGGCAACTGAAAAAAACAGGCAAAAAAAAAAAGACTGTAAAATAATAATAATATATATATATATATATATATATATATATATATATATAAATTTACAGTAATTTACTAGGTTCTGACAAAAATGTTAATTGCTGTAGTCCATTTAAAAATGTTTGATTAATAAGAATAAATTATTATAAAAAAAATCTGTTTGAATGAATGATTCAATGACTCACTCACTCATAAATACTTCAATTGTTTCATTATTGGATGGATCTGGATGGTAGGTTTAGGGTGGGGTTAAGTCATTCGTATGAATTCATTCATGTTTGGTAACTCGTAAAATACTCGTAAACTCTTAAAATTTTGATTCGAAACAAAGCTTTGAAGCTTCATGAAGCAGTGTTTTGAAATCGGCCGTCACTAGATATCGTTGAAAAGTCATTATTTTGTTTTTTTTGATGCACAAAAAGTATTCTCGTCACTTTATAATATTAAGGTAGAACCACTGTAGTCACATGAGCTGTTTTAAATATGTCTTTAGTACCTTTCTGGATCTTGAGAGGTTCAGTGACATTGCTGGCAATGGAGGCCTCACTGAGCCATCGGATTTCATCAAAAATATCTTAATTGGAGTTCCGAAGATGAATGAAGATCTTACGGGTGTAGAACGACATGAGGGTGAGTAATTAATGACATAATTTTCATTTTTGGGTGAACTAACCCTTTAATAGACACAAACAAATTGTTATCATTTAGGAATAAGATCACATCGAGATCGCTTTTCACAATTAATTCAGCTCTACTCAGTTTGAATACAACAAAATTTATATGGACTATATGTATACAAACATCTCTATGCGTTTCCCTCCCAGCAGACAATGCCGTAACAATGACGTTCACAGTGAGGTATGCAGCACATTAGCCAGTCATTCATCTCAAGGTTTCATCGATGTTGACAAACCACTCGACCTTCAGATGCATAGAAATGTCATCTAATTCATCAAGCTCTGCTTGATTCGCTACCCCTCATTTTCCCATCCAAGTACATTTCGGTTATGAAGTGTCCTGAAGAACACATTACACTGTAATGAAGCCACTAGAAAGGACAAAATTACATTGCATCATGCCGCACAATGAAATGTGATGCAGCATCTATTTATTCAGCTGTGTTCTTTAAAGGCCCATAGTATGAAAAATGTACGACTCTGCATCGGAAATAACCTTGTGGAGAGTAATTGTTTTGTAATAAACAAGTGGGGTACGTATGCTAACTCTTAAACTGTCTTTTTATGTTTGCAGATGAAGTTCATGTTTGCAATGAGGCGAGTTATGATTTCTGTTAGTAAACTGACTGGTCGTGTAAACCACCTTCAGGAGAAATTCGGGCGAGTTTGCTGCAGCCGGCAGGATTTCAGTGTTGATAATCAGGGCGCTGACATCCTGAGTGAAATTTTTCTGACACCTTTGGAGCACTAATGGCTGAGGCTGTTTACTACAGTAAGCTGTAGTCGCACACATGCTGTAGGCTATAGCTGTTTGTGGTCACAGAACCAGCCAAAACACAGCCCTGATGTGAATATGTAAATCATAATTGTGGGAAGCTACCCTGTTCAATTTTCTTCTTTTAGCATTCTCCCGAGTTTAAAGGACAGACACTTTTTTTGTAACCAAATAGCTTTTATTATAATCCATTTTTACTTCCAGACAGTAGATGTATGTAGCTCAGTCTTCTTTTAAAAAAGGTTTCCCACATTCTCCCTCAGCTCAGAGAGTACCGTCAGTTCAGTGCCTGTGTCTGAAGTCTGTTGCTTTTGATGTGAAATTTGCTCTGTGTGATTCAAGGCCATGTCGGACATTTGCAGTATAAGAACTGCTGGCAGCAGCTGGGACCCACTAAACGGCCACCCAGTGTTTTTGACACGTTCATAACCAACAGAAGGAACACATTTCAGAGTTCAATATTCAGCTAGTCTCTGCTGGATCTTTTTTAGACATCAATTTCTATGTACATAGGGGTCCAAAAGTCTGAGACAACTAGTGGAAATGTTTAAATTTCACATTTGTCTAGTTTAATACTACAACATTTCATTTTGATGTAATATACATTACCATTTAAAAGTTCGGGGTCAGTAATTTTTTTTAAATGTTTTTGAAAGAAGCCTTTTATGCTCACCAAGGCTACATGTATATAATCAAAAATACAGTAAGAAACAGTAATACTGATGAATAGCAATTCAAAATAACTGTTTTCTACTTTGATTTCAAAATGCAATTTATTCCTGTGATGGCAAAGCTGAATTTTCAGTCATTACTCAAGTAGTCATTACTCAAGTCCTCAGTGTCACATGATCCTTCAGAAATCAATGTTATCAATGTTGAAAACAGTTGTCATGAACTGCGTTGTTTTATTTTTTTATAATCTTTCCTATGGTTAATTTATATTGTTAGTATGCTTTTTACATAAATGTATACTTTAGAAATAAAAGGCATTTTTCCTACCCTGATTTTAGCCCTCTGATTTGAACGCTCTGTTTTAAGGGGCGTGTCTGCTGTGAGACTTCAGTGTGAACACCCACTGCTTTGATTGGCTAACATCTTCGCAATATGAAATAGCCAAGTATTATTCTCTCAAAAACTTTTAGCACATTTTTACTATTGCAGCTCTCAAGGTAAACTAATCGTGTAAAGTGTTATATATACTGTTATATATAGTGTTATATATATTATATTTACTTCTATGGCATTCTATTTAGATTGTGGCATGAAAGGTTGCGGTGATGAACATGTAGCCGATCACAGACATGTTGTTGAGCGCATGAAAGCAGTTATCTTGTCATTGCAACTCGATTTCTGCACATTAACGAATGCTTTCTTCATAACTAACAGTGCAAGCACAATGTAACTAAGAGATTCATTGAATAAAATGGGAGTTTTGACACGAGTCCAGAACTCAGTCACTGATAAACTTGCTCTGTTTGATTGACAGCTCTAGCGATTGTAAAGGGAGCGTTCTTTGATCGCGTTCTATATATAATTTAATCACCGTTTAAATAAGTTATATAAGTTAAATAAGTTGACCGTTTAATCATTGTTTTTTTAAGTAAAGCATGGTTTTGACATGAAACTCACTACAGTGGACTACAGCATCAAAAAATGATAAAGCTAGACCAAGACAAATGGCAAAAATCAGGGCTATAAATACACAGACTACTAATGAGCAAATGAACAACACCTGAATGAAATGAAATCACATGACACATGAAAACAAAGAGCCCAACCAAACACCAGCCTTACAATGTGCTTAGACATTGGCTACTGTACTCGTGTTTGTTTTAAAGTTTTAAAGATAGACATATGGTCATTTTTTAATAGAAAGTTGTTAAAAATACAGAACCCATGTTGGAAAAACATTATCATATCAAACTTAACTGTATATTATACATTTATTTTCTTGCAGCCCAGGCTGTGACCTCTTTCAATCATGGTGTTGTCCTTTCACCTGACAGTGCTCCCAAAGATTAATTCTGTTTGTCCTAATGTATGGTAATGAGAAAGTTGTGTGGATTTGATTGTCAATAACTTGAAATACGGCCCTGCTCCCTAAATGCTTGTGCCGTTCAATAACCTATTAAAGTTGAATCACAGATAAGTTGGCGTGCATCAGGAAAGCAATCTGAAATTTGTGCTGACATTGATCCAGCAGGAAAGGACCTGATGGCTCCGATTAACACTTGTGTCCCGGGAGATGCAGGGAGAGAGAGATGCTGGACTGTTAATATCGTGTCATGTCCCTGGCTTTCCCCGGCAGAATGAGCTCCGTTTATGAGCTCCATATAAAATGTAAAAGCAAACAATTCCGTGACTAGCCGCAGAATTGTATAAGAATTTGTTCACGCTTTCTGTAGCAGGAAGCAGAACAAATGGATTGATTTCTGTTTGGTAAGTGTTTCATGCAGAGTACACCTGTTCACTTTAAAATAGGAAATCATTCCAAACAAAAGAAGTCTAGTCCTCATTAATTAACTTCAAATTAGCCTTGTAACGTCACTCCTGAGTGTTCTGAGATTTTCGCACAGTGCCTCATTTGGAGAGAGCTCTGCATTAATGCAGCTTTAATTTTAGTGGATGATTTTGCACACACAGCCACATAAAGTGTCCAGAATGGAATCAGCGTCATCCATGTAGCATATTTCCCAAAATGCGTTTCCAACAGCAAAATGTCACTGAAAGCTGCAAGGTAAAAATGATGCCTCATCCTTCTTTTGTATTTTCAAACCAATGATAAGGGCATCATTTAGAGTAAATATGTCTATTAATGAGGGATATAACTCTGGCTCGTGTTTTCAATTGCCCTTGACATTCTCGTCGGGATTAAAGAACAGCTAATGGAGCACTTCAGGAAGGAAGCGTTAAGACCAGGAATAAATGTCACAGCTGTTCAGTCACAAATCACAGTGCAATTTTTCCCCTCTTTTCGTCCTTCTTGACCTTCATGCCCTGTTCTTGGGAAAATGAAGAACATGTTAACATTTCGTTTATATGCATAAGGCCCTTGAAAGAAGCCCAGAATCCCATTTGCCAAGTAAAAAGTGAATGTATGTTGTCTGAAGGTGATATTACAATACAAACTTTATATTCCACAGTGTGAGCCAAACAGTCAGGAGTAGGTTCTTGCCATCCATCCTCGACAGCTGACAAAGAGCAATGCTGAGGGAAGGACCTTTGAAACTGTAGTTAAATAGTACTTAAATAGTACATAAGCTTGGACTGTAGGTGAAAGACATTATTAAAGTAGCTAGGTACAAGATAAACGCATAACATTTTTCTTAATCAGTATTTTTGTCTTGTTTATCAGTACAAAAAGATACATTTACTTAAAAAGAAAAATTTTATGTGATATTAAATGGGTCCTATTATGCATTTATCTGGGTGCTGCACATTTTATGGAGGACAGCTTCCAGAACCTAAGAGAGTACAATGCCAGCTACGCACAAACGCTTCTCCTGAAAGACAGAGCAGTTCCCACTTTGTCGGGACTCTGGACAATCAGTTATGGATCACAACCTATAAGTTTGTTTTATTATTTGTTGTTGTGTTTTCTATTAACAGTTCCAGTTATAAGTTTTATGTTGGTGCTACAATGTAAACAAAGGGGAAAGCTGTTTGGCTCTGCTAGCTAACATTATAGTGTTGATGTAGTGTTTAGCTATGGAACTCTGAAACGTCCTGTAAAATCCTGTGCTTGGAAAGGTTCTGTATGATCCTCTTGTTCGTAAACATTCTTAGGGCTTGAATTGGTATGGCACAATTTAATGTCATCATTAATATTTACACCTGAGCAGATGAAACTCGTGGTTATGGTAAGGGTTAAAGTAAAGTAGTTCGCCAATCACAACACACTGGGCCAGCTAGCCAATCAGAGCATTTCAGAAGGAGGGGCTTTAGTGAAACAGGAATGAAACAGAGTGTTTCCTGTTCCTATTCTAGTGTACCCCAAAAACAAAATTAAGACTTTGTAACAGGGCATAATAGAACCCATTTCATTTTTTTGAGAAAGAGAGAGAGAATATATCTTGAATTAAAACAATTTGATGATTGTTTTTCTTGATTTAAGCATACATTATTAGATTTATCTTTAAATAATTTAAGATATCTTAGTTTGAACCCAAAGTTTAAAGAATTGACCGTTCGCGAAGACGAACGGTCCTTTAGTTACTAAAGGTTTAGTTACCCCTTTAGTTACTGTTGCTACGTTCGACAAGCCAGGCCAGAGCAAAGACACTGACAATGCATCGACAGACAAGACAGAGCAGGCTACTTTTTGTCATTTCTAAAGAAATTTAAACAATAAATACCAATTTGTGGCTCTTTAACGTGTCATGACAGATCGCTGTAGCACCTCAGTTCAAGCGGCTCGTGAACCGATCATCTATTCCTACAAATTCATTTATAGCATCAAAAAAACATGAATGAACATCAGAAGGAATGTTGTTTCAACCGTGGAAAGACTCAACATTTCAGTTCACAACATTTTTCAAGTTCAAGTCCACCGACTGCTTTGTCAGACAAAATGGCGGATTCGGCGTTATGATTGGTTAGATCGCCTGTCAATCAAACTCCCGTCGAAGGGTCAGTTAGTTCACTTCCAAATTAAAATTTCCTGATAATTTACTCACCCCCTTGTCATCCAAGATGTTTATGTCTTTCTTTCTTCAGTCGAAAAGAAATTAAGGTTTTTGAGGAAAACATTCCAGGATTTTTTCTCCATATAGTGGACTTCAACAGGGTTCAACGGGTTGAAGGTCCAAGTTTCAATGCAGCTTCAAAGGGCTCTACACGATCCCAGCCAAGGATTTTTTCTTCTTAAAAAAAAAAAAAAAAAAAAAAAGATATACTTTTAACCACAAGTGATCATCTTGTACTAGCTCTACGATGTGCCACGCATTACGTAATCATGTTCTAAAGGTCACACGTGACATAGGCGGAATTACCGCGGTAGGGCAAAAAATCTAATTTTCTCCTCCAACTTCAAAATCGTCAAACATGGTTGTTTTACCTTTTATTTGTAAAGGCCGTTTGACTTAGTCTTTGCACGTTCACTTGGTAAACAGTTGCTCGGTACTTCCGCCTACCTCACATGTGACCTATGTAATGCGTGGCGCATCACAGAGCTAGTGCTAGATGAGCATTTGTGGTTAAAAAGTATATCATTTTTTTTTTTTTAGAAAATGACCAATCGTTTCACTAGATAAGACCCTTATTCCTTGTCTGAGATTGTGTAGAGCCCTTTGAAGCTGCATTGAAACTGCAATTTCAACCTTCAACCCGTTGAACCCTGTTGAAGTCCACTATATGGAGAAAAATCCTGGAATGTTTTCCTCAAAAACCTTAATTTCTTTTCGACTGAAGAAAGAAAGAAAGACATAAACATCTTGGATGACATGGGGGTGAGTAAATTATCAGGAAATTTTAATTCTGAAGTGAATTAATCCTTTAACGTCTTGCTTTTTAATTATTTATGTCGCAAATTTATATTGTTTTAATGGGAAATTCTGTGGGATTTCTAACTCCATCAATCAGTGCAGATTACATAATCCTCTCCTCGTTTAATCTGTAATTGAGATGAAACTGAGGCTGATGCCAGGCATTTATTTACCTCAAGGCCACTGCAAATTTCTCAGGCAGAAAATGCGCCATATTTCAGGCAGGCTTTACGTGTAATGGAACCACAGCGTTCACAGAGCCCCTCTTTGACAACTTTTGAACGAATAATGGAACCACATAGAAATGAGTCGGTGAAACTGAGTGGAAAGCTTTAGATTATACATGAAAAGCGGCAACACAGCAGGTGTAATGAAGCTCACGACGAGGTCACCTTTCTCTTTTTCTCTCTCTTTCTGTTTCTCTCTTTCTCTTTATCTTTTTTTATGAATGCAGCTCTTGGAGTGTGGCTTGATCTCTGTAGACAGAACATGTACTTGGATGTTGCATAAATAAAAGCATTTCCAACCCAAACAGTGGAATAACTTGCCTGGGATTAGCATTTCATTAAAATAGAAGTGTGAAGGTTTGAAGACAAAAGGTGTGAACCGTGGAGCAAGAGTGGGACCGTTGCAGTCTGCCTGCTCGGAATATGTAAGAGCTCATGAACTCTGATTTGAAAAGCTCACAATGAATTAAACATGCAGCGTCTTTACCTTACACTGAATAGTAACAACTTTTAGGGATGTCCACAAGGTTGTTGGATCAGAAATTAACTTTACATTACAAGTTTGTTCAGCAGGTTTTTTATTTACAACATACTTATTTATTAGATACTTTGTGGTTCTTGTTATTAGTCTCTTTTTTTTATGAGAACGTGTTTATTTCAGTGGTATTTTTTGCGAGTCTGTGCGTACATTAGCGTGTGACGGACTTCTGAAATGCAGATGGAAATGTGGAACGTTTTGGTTTTTAGTCCAATGTAAATTCATGTTCCAGTTTGATTCGATGTTTATGGGTTTATGGGTTAAAGCCATGTGGAACACCATTTTTATTATTAATGTTACAGTTTTTTGTATGCTTATATTGACATACTTTTTTATTAAAACCATGTCACTTCAAAGTGAGGAAGTTTATACTTAAATACTACAACATTACAATAATACGAATAATTCCTCTATCTTTAATTTGTTATTACTAGCTGTTTTTACCTTCTTTGTGGACCATTCGTCATCAAATGCTTGATAAAAAAATGAAGGTCAAATGCACGGAGGAGACCAAACTTAGTGGTTACTAAAAACCAGCTCACTCACAGATCGTCATTTCAAGGTCATTTCCATTTATGGTGAAAGTTGTGGTGAACATATGAGTAAGTTGTTTACTTTGAAATGAAACTATCCATGTTTACCAGTTTGACCCATTCAGGCCAGTTTCCGAACATGATAGGTGGGTATTTAAATCATATTGATAGGATATTCAGCCAGTCACAGTGACTTATATAATGCGATTCCCCCCACATATTTACTGTACGCCACACTTATGGATCTCTATGAAAGCATAATGAGCTCAAGTCAGGCAAAAAAGACGCTGGTGTCACTGTTGGACCGTGTCAAAAATTAGTGATTTACGCATGATTTCATCTCATATTTCATAATATTTGTTTTGATTTATTTCTGCACTGTTGATTATTTTCTCATCCAAATATATTTTAAGGAGGCTTTGCGTCTCTCCTTAAAGAAAATGCCCCTGGCAGGCACACAAGACAGAAACAGAGAAAGATAGGGAAAGGCAGATTGAGAGAAAGATTTGTATTAAATTGTACACACAGAGCAAGGAAAATCTTTTTCTACAGGATGCTTAACAGAGCAAGTTGGAAGCAGACTGTTAGCAGGATAATTTGGCGAAAGGAAGGAGTCTCCCGCTGTCTGGTAGTCTGCGTTTTCTGTGGCATGAACATGCAATTACCCTTGATTTCATTTCTCGCAGATAAGTGTCCCTGCTCACCGGAGCAGCAAACGAAAGGAGTCAAGGGGCTTGTTGACAGCGGGGCATGTACAATCGCAAGAATCAAATAACCTGCCCGTCATTAGGACACAGAGCCTCATATAGCAGTCGACACTCAGATGAGCAGATTCTCTAGAATTGGGGCTCCTTTTACGCTCTCAACATCTGGTCGAATTAGTGCTGTTTCACTAGATGTGAAGTGAATGTTAGACCACCCCAGTCTCTAGTAGTTTTCGTGTCATGCTAGGCCCCCCCAGTGAGGCTGTATTGAGAGCACTCACCATGGGGCATGTTGGGATATAAGATTGGCCCAGTGGTATCAGCTCTTTACTTTGACTCCAATAACTTGCAGGTTGTGCTGCAAAATGATAGGCATATATGATGTTGCAAACAAGCTTTGAAGTAGTTTGATTTGATCAAGAAAAACATATCTCTCACCTTTCTCATTAGCAGAAAACCCATAATTGAGGTGAGATCTCTCACTCAGTTATGTTGTTATCTGAGTTTCATGGGCCAAAAATACCCTCCAAAGAGAGTGGATGTGTGCTCTTTCCATTTAATTGATAACATATATAGCATGGTGTTTTTTGAGCTGGTGATGTTCAGCCTCTTCAAACCAAGTTATGAATGCAGAACATGTTGTGTTTGCAGGTTTTAGCTATTTAAGCTAAACCTAGGAAACTGTTATAATGGAAATACTTAGCTACTAAAAATAAACAAAAGCATGCACATCCAAATAGCTAGTGGCTTGAACAAAAATAGAAATAAAGTTGTAAATAAAGGGGAAAATGTCTGTATATTACAGCTCTGAGAAATAAATAATTTATTATTTATATGATAATAATAATAATAATAATAGCATTATTATTATTATTACTAGTAGTAGTAGGTATTTATTTTGGTTTGCGCATTACTGTGTAGTATTTCTAATTTAGATAGCAATATATAATATAATATAATATAATATAATATAATATAATATAATATAATATAATATAATATAATATAATATAATATAATATAATATAATATAATAAATAGTTTGGTAGTTTACTTTTTATTATATGACATCAAAATGATTAATATTTGTGTATGTATATAATACTAATTAAGCACTATAGTCACTTACAAAAACAAGCTTTCACTTCTATCAGCTAATAAATTGCAAAGCAAGTTGAAGATAAAACACTTACTGGAAAACAAGAACAGAAAAAAATCGGACTCTTGGAAGAAGGTGAATATCATCGTTGTCTGGCAGAAACATTGTATCTCCACATTTTTATTTTTATTTTTTTGATAAATCATTACTATTGGTCACCCTACGTCTGTCTGTGGGTTTTGCAAATATCCCTAAACCTCGTAACTCCACTGGATCCTCAAGTTCAGTAAAACCTCATAACGCCACCCCAGCTCAAGCTTGAATGAAGTGCCGCAAACATTTTGGACCATCTCTGCTTATTTGCAATGAAAGGGTAAATAAAGATGTTTTATGTATTTGAGGTGTGGAGAAGAGTGTCTCAGTCGAACATTTGTTGTCAAGTTATAGACAATACTATCTTAAATAGCATGTACATAACACTTCATCTTTTATAACATGGAATTTTGGCCATAACTGGTAATAACCTGTAAGTTGATTAAAATGTATTGAGATGCACTTACTGCCTCGGATGCGGCTGTTCTAATGACAGACAAAACATGTCCAAAATTCGCTGGTCAAAAGCCTTAAACTCCATTTGAGCTTGATTTTGGTAAAAAATAATGACAGATGCAAGTGTCTGACCATATATAAAGCCACAATATCAACTTTGTAATAATTAATGAAATAATTCAACAGTGCCATTATTCTGTTCAGTTCAATGTCCAATTTTGTGTAGTTTTTTTTTTTTTTTTTTTTTTTTTTTTACAGAGAATTGACCGGTTAACATCTCTGTGTTTCTCTATGTTGAGTTATGCCTGACTGGTTTCCATGAGTCATCCTTGTTCACAAGACAAGATAAAAGAATGTGCACTGTAACATATTGATGTGGGGATTGGAAGGAAGCACATTCCAGAGAGTCCCAAACTTTAGAAGTTTTTTAATCAGTTTGCTCAGAGAATCTGGCTAGCCTCTATCCGTTATCAGCTCTATCATCTCTCTGTCGGGAGTTTATATTCGGGATTCTCCTTGTATACTTAATCTTCTTGATTACAACAGGTGTGGGAGCCGCCAGCCCTAGTGAGAGGCAGTGCATAGGCTGGAAGGGGTGGGAGAGGGTGGGCTGGGGTTTCTGCGCTGACAGGGGAACGGTATTAATTCCTGCCCTCTGAGAAATTAGGCTCTGTGTTCCTTTCCTCACTCCTGGTGCTTTGATCAAGCCCTTTCGTGATTAGAGACTGACCCTGACGTGACAGGCCCGAGAACTTGTAAAAGAAGCATGAGGAGGGAAAAAAAAAAAGGAAAAACTTTCTCTGATGTACCCAGGGAAGGCGGGAGAGAATAGAATCCGAGTTATTCTGAAGCTGTCGCTCCACCCCTGCTCGGTGTCTGGTGGGTAATAAAGATTTCATGTATTCATTTTACTCAGGCAAAAATTGCAATCTATAATGACCTGACATTTCTTTTTTAAAACTAGCCAGAAGCCTCATGATTTGAATGTTAAGCAGTGTCCCGACTGACTCCGAGCTCGACTGGAACCTGCTTTGAATTTTATCAACTCACCTGTTAGTGGACATCGAGGCACTTGCGAGAGGCTACATGAATGTTGTTGTGGCTTCCTGTGAATCCAGACTGAAGGGACTATGCTTGCTGAATCATTATAGAGCTGTGCAAGCCAACCTGCCTATTTGTAGCGAGAAAAAAAAAAAAAAGAAGTTGAATAACGAAAGCATGCCAAGGTTGTAAGGGAGAGAACCACGTTTAGGAAAAAAAAAAACAGATAAATAAAAATTGGATGTGGAGTGGGCGCTCTGAGAGCGGAGTGCGGGATCTGTTGATCAAGACAGGCCTGTAATATATCTACCTGATTGGTGTGTTCCCATCGGAGTTTGAGTTAAATTCTTCATGTCACCCCAGACACTCCGTCTGGGGAAAAGAGATGTGCCCAAACTTCAGAGGCTGGCTCGGTCCTAGCCCTGTGCATTAAAGAGAAATCTAATACAATTTATCAGCTTTAGCGTGGAGAGTCATGGAGATTATGGAGTGTGTGGCGGCCTGATCATTTCGCATTCTCTGTCGGTTCTCAAACCATGCCTGGAGTTGCTTAAAATGCTTTAAAGCCTGTCAAAGGCGCTTTAATGTCGAGTTTTGGTTAATCACAGGGTACCTCAGCTGCTTTTACCCTTATATGTCTATCCAGAGTTTATAATCTTCAGTGCTATACGTGATATTGAAGATGCAGAATAATGTTTCCTTTCCATGGTTGTACTGTGGCTATTTCCAACAAAAATGGCAATATTCACTGGGGAGCAATCAGTGTGATGAAAAGAGGAACTTTGCCATCATACCATTGTCTGAACATTTCGTTTCCTTACAAATTAGTAGTAGAGGTTGATGTGTCCCACACAATGCTTTGTATTTCTGTCTTATTCAGGCCTTTGGCTTGATTGGCTTTTTGGTCATTTATGCATTAACATTCCATGTTCTACAGCACAAGAGGTTCTACAATAGAGGACGAGTCTGAGAGATGTGATGCACACCTGCCAAGCAGATGAAAATCTCTCCCTGAGAGCTTCTTAGACACAAGCTCCATATGGGGAAGCTTGTTTGTTGAACCACAAAGTCCATAAATGAAGAAAGCCAAACACAAGTAATGTTGAGTGCTCTAGCGTGGTCGCTCGTTGCTGAAGTTCATGGCGCTTGCTATTGATGTGCTGTACAAAAGGCCTTTCAGCAAATTAACAACCACTTCATATCTTCATTTCCTGACCCAAGCATTTTGTTATTGAATAGCCTGAAATTGATTTTTCACCAAACTTGTTTAAAAGATGAATGGAATTATATGAGCCAGTGCTGCATGTTCGTGCATCAGATGGGGAAACCCATCTGTTACCCCCACTAGCCAAGGCACAAGTCCCCAGACAAAGCTCTGGCCAGAACACAAAGATCTCTCCATAAAGAACGAGGCTGCTCTCTGGCTAATCCCATCTATTTCAGACCTGGTGGAACCCATCTGTTGCAGAACGCACCCGCATAGGTATCACATCAATTATAAAATCTTGTTTCGGCATATGTTAACGTGTACGGCATAAGCAGAAAACAATCAAGTACAGAAGTGCAGATTGCTCCTTCTGCATGCAATGAATTTCTATTAATCTGCTATTCTCTAGTAATAATTTAAACTGGGATTGCACTAATACCATTATGAGTGCTGTGACTTTTTTGTGGTATTTGCTGATACCTGTATTTTTATAATATAGTGTAGTGGGACTTATGATTTGAGACTAGCATGTTTAGAAACTCAAGTACAGTGGGAATGGTTTGTGTTGGTCTGGTGGTAACAAACCACAGTTCTTAGGGGGGCGATTGAGGAACCATCAGATATCTGTGCCATGAAAATAGAAATTATTCAGCTAAATCACTATAAACATGCACTACTGTTCAAAAGTTTGGGTTGGTAAGATTTTTGGTAAGCATTCATTTGATCAAAAATACAGTAAAAACTATATTGTAAAATATTATTACTGTTAACAACTGTTTTCTATTTTAATTTACTGTAAATTTTAAAATGTAACTTATTCCTGTGATGCCAAAGCTGAATTTACAGTCTTCAGTGTCACATGATGCTTCAGAAATCATTCTAATATGCTGATTAGCCACTAAAAAAAAAAACATTTCTTATTATTATCAATGTTGAACAGTTGTGTTGCTTAATATTTTAGTAGAAAATGTGATATATTTTTTTCAGGATTCTTTTATTTTGAGTATAAATCTTTTGTAACATTATAAAAGTCTTTACTTGCCTATTTTTAAAAAAAATGCTGGATGGAAACGGCAAGATGAGCATAAATTTTTGTGCTCAAATAATTTTTTTAGCCGATAAGAAGACATAAACTACAATGGAAACGCATTTACTGAATAAATTCCTCGATGCGCATCAGAAATGTCATGTGAGTCTGCACGATGGGACGGCATAACTGGACTAACCAGTGGACTGATCTCGTTGTACAGCATCTGAAATGTTGTTTTGGTCATTCTGAAACACCATCAAAGTGGTTTGGTATAATTTCGTCCCAGATCTGTCTAACATGACCATGTTTATTGCATTTTGTCTGCGCACTCTAAAGTAAATTATTATATATGAAAAATACCCACAGTGGCTTATATCCTACTGCAGCATTTTTTTCAGTGATATTTGCCACCAGTTTATCAGGAAGGTACGATTTTGTTGTCTTCAAATCTCTGGATGGAAATGGTGCTTTATTTGCAAATGAGTTAAATTAGCAACTTTGGATAGAATTATAACTACTTTTATGTTTGAGAAATTGAATGCATCTTTACTGAATAAACATATAATTTTTTTTTAAAAAACAAAATCTTACTGACCCCAATCTTTTGAACAGTAGTCTATACTTCCTCCTCAAGATCTGTCATGTCAGATGAACAGTTTGCTGAGGATGTTTACCTAAAAGAGAAAAATAACACTGGAAGTTAATACTTATACCCAATACAGAAACCCTTGAGGTAATCATGAGAATGCAAAGAGTACATGTGTGTTATTAATTGAAATCTGACACATTTTGGAAAGCAACAATGTACAAAATCTGCTTGTTTTGGGTATGTTTTAGGTCTTACTTTTCAGTAGTGTTGAGAAGTTTCTGATTTTTTTCCCCTCCATTGAAACATCTGAACAAACTAATTCCTTAAATTTAATCAAATTTCCCAGCGTGACTCTGCCAACATCAGGACCTAAGCCCGTGATCCATTTTAGACAGAGATAATGTCACCGAGTTCAATTAAACACATTTTGTAGCCTGTTACATTTGCACACAATAGGCTGGTATATTTTATAAAAGTCTAGGCTTATTCTTAAAACTTATGATGATCATCATTCTCCTTTTGTTCACAACACATGCTCTTCTCGGGTGAATAAAGTTTAATGACTTGACTAATATTGGGGGAAAACAAACAAGAAGAACTTCTCACACAAAGTAGAAAGTAGAAAAACTGGAGATGATTGTGTCAAAGGTTATTAAAAGTGTCTAATTAAAAGAAATGTCGTGCTGCTTTAAGATGTGGCTATTACAAAAAGCGTTTATCTGTCCTTCTTTATCCAGAAACACTAAATATATATCATCCTTATAAAAATGCATATGAATGTTGTTTCCCACAGAATATTTGGTTTCAATCAGAGGTAATTCACATTACTAAAGTTAAATGTGTTGGAAATGTTGTTGGATGTTGTTTTTAAGAATAATATTGTAATAAAGGAAAGGAAGTTTCTGCTCCTAGCAGGGGCTTGGTTTGTTATTTCCACATTCATATTGACTGGGGAGGGTCCACATTAAGGCAAAAACAAAGACACTGTACTTCATCTCTTCTAAATTATTTCTCTCATCAAACTCCCCTGGTTTCCTTCAAGCAGTGCTGTAAACCATCAGTGTTCAGCCCAAACACAGTTTATCCCTGTAGTGGAAAGTCAATCAAAGTCTCTCTGCAGTGCACCTAGCTTCAGCATCTCTAACTGATCATTTCCCCTCTCGCATCCCCAACTGTGCCACACCGAGGCTTATCAAAGCCACTGAAAATGGAAGACTGTCCGGTCCATCCGCCAGCAGCAGGACAGCAAAAAAACAACCTGAACTGATGACATTGTTGGAAGTCTGGGGATGCGAGGCGTGTAAAGTGGTGGCGCTCTCTCTCCCAACGCGCCTCGTCGTTTTTTTTTGTGGCAAATGAATTAGCAATTCAAAGTGGAGCCCGGGGGTGGCGAGTGTTTATATGTGTGCCCAGAGTGATGAAGGCTCACATTTGTATCTTGTCACCAGGCTGTCAGTCACTGCACATGGGCAGCAGACGACTTTAACTACAGCTTCTGATGTATTTACTCAGACGCCACTTTTAACTATGCTATGTCAAACAGTGAAGAGAGACAGGAGCTTGTTCATCTGCACCATTCACCATATACTGTACACCTGCAGCCTTATCCTTTGACCAGGGGTTATAGTGTTTCTTTGTCAATCCATTCCCTTTCCTGTTTGCTCCAGTATACACACACACACACACACAAAATCTTTCGCTCTTAAAAGTTAATATTAAGCATTATGCCACTTTTAGGAGTTTAAATTTTGCTCGCTTCCTCATCTTTCTTTACTTTATAACAATAGTCTTCAAGGCAATGTGCAACAGCATAACTTTGTAGTGTGATGTATTCTGACTGAGTGAATCCAAATCCATTCAATGGGAAATAATGTAATGACAAAATATTATATTAGCCTATAGTATCTTGTGTAATCATATATTTAAATTTTATTATTTTATTTTATTTTATATGCCATATATTGCCTAAGGGTGCCAGAATTTACCACCCAGATGGGTTTCCCAACCTCTAATAATATTGTAGTTCACTATATAAACAACAGACATTAAATGTAACTATTAAAAGGAAGAAAATGCAAAAGTGGAAAGATTTGGTATAGGTATTTTTTAACGGAGTGTCTATTTACACTAAGTGCAAATAGCATGCGGCAGATGCTATTTGCACCTCAGTATTTTTGTATAAAGTATAGATAACATCTAATTACTATTTACTCTTATTGCAAAGAACTGGTACTTTTACATGGTGTAAATAGAATATACTGCTATTTTCACTTAGTGTAAATAGCATATGCTGCCATTGCAAATAGCACCTGCCATTTTTAAATGCTTATTTCCTGAACTACTTTATCATTATAATTTTGAGTGAATTGCTTTATGCTTTAATTAGAATGTCTAAAACACCCAGATCTGAATTGAGATTATGGGATCATAATTTCCCTTTCTAATCAATTAAATGTTTGAAGTGCCTCCTTTCTTAATACTGCAGAGACTGACAATCTCAGCTCCTTGAAAAACATGTCTTTTGCTTTAAAATATACTCTTCTACATACATATGTCATCTACTATATTATTTTAGCACAACTCTATTTTTTTTTTTTTTTTTTTCATTTATTTATTTTTTTAATAGATATTGCATCATTGATGTTGATTGTTAGATGAGTAGAATCTGGATGCACATGCAGATGTCTGTCAAAGAGGTTAGAAGAGTTTGTTCTGATGCCTCTATTTCATGTTCTGCAGCTGAAAGCAACAGTATTGGCATTTCATAGCAGTAAAAAGACCTCACTGCAGTGCTGTTTTTATTTGTATCTTTTTTATAGTCCATGGAATCAAAAGCAGAAATGAAGACCTTCAAAAGAAAAACAAAAGGCAGTTTACACAGTAAAACAGCTTTGTTGCTACTGTATAAATTGACAGAGGTCTCCAAAGACTGGTGACAAAAACTAATATAGCCCCTCAACAGCAGAAAGATGGCAACAGAAGAGTTCTCTGAAACACTGAATGTGCTGCTTTCCAGTAAGATGGTTGTTATTGGTAACTGTAAAGTGGTTAGCAGTGAAAAATGTGCTTTGTGACTGTTGGTTTTCACACACACACAAAAAGTTTCAAATTTACAAGTACTCTTCTTGCAACGTGACCGTAAGTTCTTTTATTTTGTGTTGTTATAGCACATGCATTTTTCATATATTCAAGCAGACAACAAAACCTTGAAAATATGGACAGACAGCATCTACAATGCTGGTTTTTTTTCTCTTTAGAAATGTGCAAATGTTTATGAATCCCTTGAGATTCAGAATATTAAATTAATGGGATGATTTTATGATATAGCAAATGATTTTCATTAAAGTGCCCCTATTATGCTTTTTCAGATATTACCTTTCTTGTAGTGCGTTATATCTACGTTGTTTTTCAACATGGAAGTAAGCTGTTTTCTATGAATGTGCAAGACTCCTGATTCAGCCGCTATAGAGAAATAAAGAGAAGAATAAAAAATGGCAGTAAATGGTCAAACTATTTGCACTAAAAACCAGTGTGTTTATAATTATGACAATACATTAAAATAATAAGGTAAGAAATACCAGTTTGCAATATCAAGCAGCATAACAAGCTGCTTTGTACAGCTAAAAATAACTAGAAGTGGATGACACTGGAAACCAGACACATAGAATTTGTAAATGGCCGCGCCTGCTCTTACGTGAAAAATAAGGTGGATAGCTGTCTGTGAATGTAAAAGGTTTGCAAAGTTTCAAAGATCAACGTGCACGTTAAATGGAGTTATTGTTTCCGAAAAGAAAGAAGCGATTCTGAACTGCCTGAAATGAGTCTTCAGCAATTCCTGTCTCACTTCCTACATAGGTTTGTAACAAATTTGCATAATGCCAGCCTATGGTCTTCATTGGCTGCCTGCAAAGAACATCTACTTTGACCCGCCCTCAAACACTGTAATAGTAGCTGACGCCTGAAAGAGTTTGGTTCATGTTGTCGACATGTCTAGAAGACACTGTTTTCTGTGCTTCGAAATTAAATCCACTTTGCATGCACTTCCAAAGGATGAGGACTCGCGCTCAAATTGATATGGTAAAACCTACACCATTGTTACTGTTTGTATGTATCTGCTGAGAAAGCCTCTGGAGCTGAAATTCAGATATGGTAATTGGCCTTTTGTTTCTGACACAAACTGTAAGCAGTAGACCAATCACAACAGACTGGGCTATCTGACCAATCAGAGCAGAGCGGACTCTCAGAAAGAAGGGGTTTAGAGAGACCGGATCATTGATTGAACCATTTCAGACACTGTGAGAAAAGAGGTGATCCTGCAATGTATATAATGGGGAAAATTAAAGTGTTTTTTGACATTGGATGCAAGTTTTAGACCTCCAAAACAAAATTAGGAGCCTTTAAAATAGTACATAGGGACACTGTCATCACATTTATTTAGTGCAGTTAACACAGTTAACAGTTTTAGTTTGAGTTCTTGAAATACACAACCCAATACAGCAAGAACCATGTAAAATGTTTTGAGCTTAATTAATTTCAGCCGTACAAAGAGTGCATATCACTTCACTTTTATTAGTCCCACCTGAATTTAATTTATAAATAAAAATGGCTTTGTCTGAGTAAACTGGGTCACCGATGGCGGTGCCCTCGCAAACGTTCCAGCGATTTCAGTTCTTACTAATCCTCAGAGGATTCATAAACATTTGTACATCTTTTAAAGTGCTGTAAATATGTTGATATTGTGCATTTCAGTGTCTATCCAAATGTACAAAAATATTTGTATGAACCTTGAGCAGTTTTGTGATTTCTGGTTCAGTGTTCCTGTACTACTGGTGTTATACATGCTTGAAAGAATAACTGTGGAACACAAGATGCAGGAGCCTTCACAAGCCCTTAATAAAAGCAAGAATTCTCAAAGCCATTCTTCAAACATCAGCAGTCATAAAAGTAGCTCCCCTCCTAAAACAGATGAAATATGCGAAATCTCTCTCTCAAACGGGTGAGAAAAGGGAGAGGGGGTACAAAGCCTTAGAGCAATTTGAGTGCAAACAATCTTTATGCTACATTTGTTCTGTTCTTGTTTTGATATACTTGTTCATAATTATGTGGCAGTGGGTGTTTTCTAATGATATGTAGTGTGAAATAGGCTGATAGATTGCCAATGTGAGAATGATACCTCTTATAGGTGTTGGTGGGTGGTCTGGTTTCATAATCATAATACACATGAAACTGCTAATTATTAGCTGTTTGATATTTTTTGTCATAATTCAGTCAAATATGATTTGACCATACCGTGGTCAAAGTTTGCATTTGTTTTTACTGGTGCTAATATTTCGAGTACTTGAATCTTGAATACATTTGATTAAAGACCCAGATCCTCAAGGAGTGTCTGACCTTTTGAGTTTAATAGTGTTGACACAATGGTGAGCAAAGGTTTGTGGTATAACCAGTCTACACTCTAAAAAATGCTGGGTTTAGGTTGGGTTGAAAATGGACAAACCCAGCGATTGGGTTGTTTTAACCCAGCGGTTGGTTTAAATGTTTGCCCAATCTGCTGGGCAGTTTTATTTAACTCAACCATTGTTTAAAAATTACTATATGGCTTGCTTAAAATGTCAATGCAGGCAGATCAAAGCACTGTTGAATATCAAATGTCAAGTCAAATGTCAAGTGTCCCCAACTAAGCAAGCCAAAGGCGAAAGGTGAACATTTATTAATAAGCAATTAATTAATAAAGGTTCATTCCGTAAACATATTGATAAATGTTAATTTCCAACATATTTTGAGTTCATTTTAAGCAAGCAATACATAATAGTTGAGTTAAATAAAACTACCCAGCATGTTGGGCAAACATTTAACCCAAGCGCTGGGTTTGTCCATTTTCAACCCAACTTGGGTTGTTTTTAACCTAGCATTTTTTAGAGTGTACTTTCATCACTCTTGTGTTTTAGCATACAAATCCATATAGCCAACAAATATCGGACTGGCTTAAAATAAAAGAGTCAATTTTTATTTTTGTTTGTATAGCAATATGTTATTGATACAGGGGTTTATATATCAATAATTGGTCCATTTGTTCTTTTTGACTTGCGTCTTTTAGGCAACACAAGCTATTGGTTTATGCGAACCAGTAGCCAAATAACTGCATAATAAATCCAGTTTATTTTCTAAGAGTTGAAAAAATGAAAATTTGATGTTTATCCCCCAGCGCATCCAAGATGTAGGTGACTTTGTTTCTTCAGTAGAACACAAATGATGATTTTTAACTCCAACCGTTGCCGTCTGTCAGCCGTATAATGCATGGCAATGGCAACACCATCTATAAGAGTCAAAAAAACATGCACAGACAAATCCAAATTAAACTCTGTGGCTCGTGGCGACACATTGATGTCCTAAGACACGAAACCATCGGTTTGTGTGAGAAACCAAACAGTATTTATATCATTTTTTTACCTCTTTAATTATATATTTGAAGTAACATCACTATATTGGGATCTGTCAAGATTCTCTCAAGGGTAGACTTGACATTCAGCCTCCATGTCCTGACCTTATGGATCATGGTCATCATGAGTGCCTGTTCAAATAATGGACTTCTTCACAAAGCATTGCACAGACGCTGGTGCTTAATTTCCAAACCTTAATGATCAATGAGTTTGATCAATATCAGATATGATTGTTTATGTGGACCAATATGTATTTAGGCAGTAAAGATGGATATTGCATTCTCTCCTTAATTTATTTTAAACCTTATGCATTTATAGGTTAGAGGTTTTTCTCAGTTTCTGACCCTAATTATGCAAATATGTTGTTAATCCCCCAGAATCCTCTGGATTGTGGTGCTGGATGGGGGTCATGGAGAGGCTAATCATTGGATAAGTGGTTGAGGTAGTTGTCATCGCTCACTGTTCTGGTTTTTCTGTAATTATTGCTTGTCCTCTGTGTTTGCCAGATCTCTTTGTGTTTGCATAGGTCAACAGCATTAATGTTGTTCACCTCTTAAGGCATAAAAGAACTTGGCTGCAAACACAATAAGCTTGAATTGCAGAAGAAATAATGGAGCCAATTTTCCCCCAGAAAAAATCAATGACTTCTGTATTGATATTTTTTTAAAATCTTGTCTTTACTCTCAGAGGGTGCTTTCGCATTTTGAGCTTTTGAATTGACTCAAAGACCATAAGCAAGACTGCGAATCTGTTTCTCATAGACACGATAACAGTTGGGAAATTACTTCCACAACAACGCAGGAGCTGTTTTCCTGCTAGGCTTGTATATTTCAATTTTGTTATAATGCACTGTATGATGTTTGGTATAGCCTTTAGCCTAGTTTTTGGCCTGGTCTTGTGGTTCAGCCAGCCTGGGGGCCAGCAGGATTTGCGTTTCCTGCCGTTCAGTGTTTAAAATATGTGCATATTTCAAATGATTCTTTCCCCAAAAGGTGTGAAGTTTAAAACAGCCGTATAACCTTTCTGCCCTTGGGATGTCCTGTCTTATGAACACACCCCGTGAATTAAAACAGGGATCATGTTAACGGCAGCGATTGTAAGACACTCATGTTGCTGCGTGCTGGCCGATTACAGGCCCTGTGACCCGGCTGGCTTATCGGTTGTAATGCACAGCAGGTGGGAGCGTGTGACTATGCATAAGCAAGGTGGCGACATCATCTGTAGTACAGAACATGGGCCTCCTGGGCGCACTTGATATTGTCATGAACATAATGAGGTAATTTAAGAAAAGCCGGCCTGTGAGACAGATAAAGAGCACATCACAAACACGCCTGACCTTTACTGGTAGTCTGGTAGGGTAGAACAGATCACTGCACAACCTCCACACACTTCCAACCTGGAACAGCTACATGTGCCTCAGCAACCTGATAGCCATTTTACCACAGCTGCTTTGGTTTATATTGGATGATATGGATTCTGGTCAAGGCGTTTTTGTAAGCAGCTATCGGTGCATGCAGTCATGGCAGCTGTGCAGCTTGTTTAGATGGTGCTAGGGGTGGTTTTTACCTTTTATTTTTTTTACTAACTATTATAAAGGTTTGACTATTTTTAGATGTTTGACTTGCCATAAATTCTCTACAAATTCTATGTAAATAAAAAATAAATGGGTAACACTTTAGTATAGGGAGCACATATTCACTATTAACTACAACTTTTCCCTCAATAAACTCCTAATTTACTGCTTATTAATAGTTAGTAAGGTAGTTGTTAAGTTTAGGTTTTGGGCTGGATTAAGAATGTAGAATAAGGCCATGCAGAGTAAGGCATTAATATGTGCTTAATAAGTACTAATAAACAGCCAATATCCTAGTAATATGCATGCTAATAAGCAACTAGTTAAAAGACCCTAAAATAAAGTGTTACCAATAAATGTCATTTACATTTTGTTTTGGCGTTAAAGGTGCTACAGAGGATCTTTTTGTCGACTGAGAAACCAAAGACTGTTAGTGAGTTTTTTAAATGAGCGCATGCGTAAGAACAACCCCCCTCCTTCACAGCTCATTTCGAGGGAACGCCTCCCAAAACTCGTGCACGAGTATTGGAACCAACACGAGTGTTTACCACCGGCATTCACTGTGTCGTGTTAGTGGATTCATTATGTCGGTCTCACCGCAGGTAACTCATAATCTGCAGTTGTTACTCCTGTCTCCTGACAAAAACATTGCATGCGGCGCCTGTGGAGTGTGGAAAGTTACTGGAACGCGCAGCCGCACACGTCTCTCACAAGGAACGTCATGGCAGTGATTGACAAGCCAGAGGGCCAATCCGCGCACATCTCTCACAAGGAACGTCACGGCAGTGATTGACAAGCCAGAGAGCCAGTCGTTTACGTGATGATCACGTAAACGATTGGCTGATGTTTTTAAGGCCCTACCTCTTGCACAGATGATGTATATTAATATTATACCTTTCAGTGCACCTAATAAATAGTCTTTTATCAGTTAGTAAAGTTTCAAGTAATATAGCAAAAATGTATAAAACAAAACATCCTCTGTAGCACCTTTAATGCTATTAATCGAAAATATTTCTTTTGTGTTGAATTTTTCTCTAAATATTCAGCTTTAATGAAATGATGTAAAAAAATGTAATTTATTCCTGTGGAGGGGGTTTCCTCATAACTACAGTGTTTTAAATGATGCCAGTTTCTTTATCTTTGATCAAGTTAGTTGGACCTTTTTAGTTCTAATAATATTGAGAGATTTACTTCATAAAGTGTAACATATTCTAATATTTATTCAAAGGATGTCCTCATATAGATTTACAGAACCCCCGGCCATTAACTGATCCTAGAACTGCTTGTGTCAGATACACATAGTGTAAGGCTAAATAACTTTTAAGGTTACTCTATTCTTCTCCTAGTTCACCGGCCACTTAATATTTCATGCATTTCATGAGCATTGGATGAATTCACGTGTTGTAAATCCAACAGATGTGATTCTCTGAACTGTGGTGCAAACTAACATGGCGGCGCCCATCGGGCATATAGCTAAACTAACGCGATCATTATAAAGACGTTTAAACAACAAAACACATCCACTTACACATATTTGACAATCGGAATATCACTTATTTCATGTTATAGTTAACAAGTTTGTGAATATTTTGAATAAAAGAGAAAATATGAAATAAAAGCAAAGCATCAGTCATACAGCGCGATTGTGGCTGCGGTGTGTTACATGACAAGCAATGACGCTTCACCATGGAAACAATAAGGTGATACGTAAGCAGTAAGGTACGAGAGGCTGTGCTGTATTATGAATATAACTTATTCACGATACAGCACTAGCCTTTTGTACATTATTGCTTCTATATAACGGTTACCACACAATACAAATATTAAAGCCAAAAATATGTATCAGTGTAACTTTCATGAAGTAAACTTTCACTAAAAAGTGAAAAAATAGTAAAACATTTAGTCAGAAAAAATAGTCCCTGACCGTGTACAGCAACAGAAGTTACATTATAACACCATTAGATTGTGGCAAAGACTGTCTTTATGAGTGTGTCAGTCAGTAGCAAAGACTTTTATATTGAAAAGACTGAATTGTTGTGAACATGAAACAAGACACAACTGACAAATGCTTTAACTAGTGCTGTTAGTCACGGGAAAACCTCTTAACTGTTAAAAGGACAGGATAATACATCGGACATTTAAACAGATTTTTTATTATGAACATAGGACCTGAAGGAAAATGCTAAATCTGAATGCAGGTAATAAACTCGCTTATTTGATCTCTTTCTCTCACTCTTCTACATAATACAGTAAGCTTCAATGAACAATATCAATGAGAACATACAGTTTACATTGCTAAGAGTGGTTGCTAAGGGTGTTGTGTACACAGAACCGTTGGGTGAAGCCGTCATAGCCGTTTATTATCGTGAATAAAACACAGCTGTTGACCAATCAGAATCAAGGACAGGAACTAACCATTTTATGAATTCTAAATAAAGCTTGCCTTGAAAATCTCACGTTGGGGGGGTATACCAACCAGTATATTTTGAACTTACGTGTGAAAGGGTTAATAATGATTTTTAATAACAAATACTAAGTTCTGTCAGGAAACTCAGATGGCGCTGGCTGATAGGACCATACTCATTTGGTAGTGATCACATCATTATCTATATAGCCCAGCTGATTGGTTGCTGTGGTATCAGCGGCCAATGAGCTTACTGCTCAGTCATTCAAATACTTGCCATTGTTTGCTGTTAGCAGTCTGCAGCACGCTTTCAGAAACCCTCCATCTTCCCCAGCTCCACCTATATAAATCTGCTACGGGATTCATTTCATGTGTGTTATATGTGCAGCAGCAGCATGTCTTACATGCTCACAGCAATGTCTGTAAATGTATTGGCAGTAGCAAGTCTCTGTACTTGCTCTGCAACAGCAGCAGCAGCGCAGATCTATTCCGCCAAGACCAAATACATTACATTGCCATATCCATTACCATGCCAATCTCTCAGAGAGTTTAACATGACAGAAATATTAATATTAAATAATAATTATCCATCAATTATATATATGTTCATTTAGAATTCACTCAGCAATTACTGTCATCAGTTTATTGAAAGGGGGTTTCCTCATAACTACAGTGTTTTAAATGATGCCAGTTTCTTTATCTTTGATCAAGTTAGTTGGACCTTTTTAGTTCTAATAATATTGAGAGATTTACTTCATAAAGTTTAACATATTCTAATATTTATTCAAAGGATGTCCTCATATAGATTTACAGAACCCCCGGCCATTAACTGATCCTAGAACTGCTTGTGTTCTGTGGGGTGAGTGGTGTGGAGAGGTCTACAGCATCTGTAACTTTACGCCCTAATGCAGTATGTGTGTATAGTGCCGGTACTCTGTGTGACACTGAGCACGGTGGAAGTGTAAATGACTTTCATGTTGAGCCCCAAAGGAGCTCAAGTATGCCTAGGCTCCATGTAACAGCATGAACCTAAAACACCACAGTCGCCCTCTTGATCTTACCGTGTACACGTGAGCCGTGACATCCTCTACAACACACACAGCAAGTGCCTCAAATTAGCCATCTGCTCCCTCTGATGACTAACTGGCCGAAAAGGAATCTAGAGTGCTTAAAGGTGTACAGACATAAATAGAGAGTTAGCCACTTTTGACTTGTATTTAAGTGTAGAGAAATGATGGGGAGAGAAAGAGGGGGAACAAGATCAGGAAATGATGTCAGCCCAATGAGCTCACAACATCAACAATTTATTTGAGTAATGCAAAACTAGAACTAAACTAAGATTAAGATAAAGCGTTCTAGTCAAGAAAAACTCTCACACCCTTTAAAGCTAATGAGATGGTTTGGTCCGAAACATCTAATTTCTACACCTTGTTGTTCGTTCATGCAAATATGCAATTATTAAATTAAAGCTTACAAGGTTGATTAAACATTTCAGACTAAAATAAATTCTTAAGCCTGAACCCTGTCAAGAAAATCAAATGAAAGTGAAATTAATTGACCCACAGTGTGTAAGCTATTATTATAGGCCATTTCACTCCTTCAAGAAACATGCCAAGAAACATATTTTTTAAGACAAACATTAATCCATAGGATTAATTTTCATGATTTATATGTTTTTTTCAAAGAAAAATTTTCCATCTAATTATAGTGTCAGCAGTCTTCTTTATCATTGTTTTATCAAGATTGTTTACTTTTGAAATTTTTAAATATAATTGTAACAGTTCGTAAATACGGGAAGAAGGAGGCGGGAACCGGCAAACGTTCAAACATAACTTTAATTCAAAATAAACAAAGAATAAAACAAAAGTAATTCCGGAAGTTCCTCATGGACAACTGCCGGACACACAAACATAACAAAACATAAAATAAAGTCCAGGCCTGGTCCTCTTTCGTCCTTCACTGTCGTTGCTCCTCCTTTTATGCTTTCGGAGCTCCTCCGTGAGAGACTCGAGGCCATTCCCTCACGGCTCTCGCCCGCCCTGCTCGTCACAATACTTTTCCACATTATATTTATGATATAAGGGACAGGGTTATAATAGTTATGTAAAATTATAACCATTAAAAAATGTTTAACTAAAATGTAATATAAAAGAATGCAAACTTATTTTATTTCAGCTACTGTACTTGCCAAGGCAACATTTTCAATTTTCATTTAGTTTAACTTGATGTACTAACAAAACTAATACAAATAACAATATCTAAATTAACTTAATTAACTATAACAATAAAAATTAATAAAAATGATATAGACATTTAAAAAATAATAATAATAGAAATGGTAAAAACACAACAAAATTACTAAAATTTTAACTAAAATTAAACTGAAAACAGAAAATATAAAAAAAAAAAAAAACTAATTCTAAATATATATGTACAGTCAAACCAAATATTATTCAGATTATTTCATTATGAAAATTATTTTTTAAATGTATTTTTACTAGTGGGTGCAGGACACTATAGTTCATTTATGTAAGTGAGGATAGCAAAATAAAGTAAACTGTGACATATTATACCCAAAAATTCTTCATACAGTGGACTACCAGTAAAATTGATCAAAATTTGGAACCAAAAATTTTGTTTAACACACGTTGACCAATACAGTACTGAGATATAGACTTTGTGACAAGTTCCTCATGTGACAACTAGCCCCAGTCTCCCCTATGTTCCACAAAACTCCTGAAAAAAAAAAAAATGGACAGCTGTAAACTTTGTAAAGTAAACTTTAAGATGCTCCTCTGCCAGGAAGAGATGCTCCACCGAATGAGTCACATGAGCTTCTGTATTATACTGTTCATAAGTTACGAGCTAGTCAGATTTATGTTTTATATGCCAAGATGTAAGCTGCTGTAGATCATCCCACCTGGCTTGAGGCTGCAGATTAGAAATGTCATTTTCAAAAGTCTAACTGTGTTTGTGGATATATGGCCTGTGATTGGAGCAGTGTGTGGACTGGTTACAGGGAGAGTGCAGGAGATCTGCGCCAGGGCCGAGTGGACACGGTGAATATAAAGCATGGCTGTTTTGGTTGCCATTGACATGGTAATAAACCACCACCCCCACCTCTGTCAGTGGACAGGCATCTTTAAAAAGGGCTAGCACGACTCCGTGCCCGCTGGCCCTCAATGGTGTCTGATCCTTTGTCTCTTTACCCAAGATGATTTTGAAACATTGCATCACATCAGAGGAATATTTGCCCCTCTTTGGTGAGGCGTAACAAATGTCATGATGATGAAGGTGGAGACGATAATACTGCATAATCTCTGCCCTCCCGTTTGCCTGATATTGAACGAGAATGATACCTGATTAATGACCCGCTCCGGAGTAAAGACTCTCACCTGGATGAGGATTTTTCTGCTAAAGAGAGAGGCGTACGCAAGCACGCCTCGTGATGCAGCTCTGGCAGTAGCGACTGTTCATTTCTGTTATCACCGAACATGGCAGAGGATTTAAAATGATAAAATGATGTTATGAATTCGAAATGAACAGATTTTGTAAAGTGAAACTCATTTGACAGTTATGAAATTTTGTTAATATAGCGGCTTGGAAGCGTTAAGACCCTGGCTGCTTTGTAAAACCAATAAATACATTAAGATGCACACTTTCTCCTCAATCTGTTCAGCAATGTGCTGATTTTGAACACCTGTTTCTTATGGATCTAATTTTGTTGTGACTCTAATGCAGCTG
The DNA here is from genome assembly GCF_018812025.1 of Megalobrama amblycephala. Lineage (NCBI taxonomy): Eukaryota > Metazoa > Chordata > Actinopteri > Cypriniformes > Xenocyprididae > Megalobrama > Megalobrama amblycephala. Next base: position 19,374,811 of record NC_063049.1, read on the forward strand.
GGACGATCTTATCTTAATGGAGCTGAGGGTATTGTGCACACACACACACACAAACAGATTACTGAGGCTGATTTTGAGACAGCTCACTTTTGATTTTCAGCCCACAAGAGAGACTTCCAAAGGTCAACTAAAAGAGGATAAAATTGTCAGTTTCATTTATCTAAGAGAACTGTTGTTGCCAAATTTAAAATAAAAACATCAGCGAAGACTCATAACTCACAACACCAGAGATGACTTCTGTGAAGCTCTAATAGCCAGGTGCCATATGGCTTTGTGAGTTTAGCTAATTGGACAGCACAATTCTGGTGTGGCTCACTAGATCATTACTAACTCGTAAACTTGGGAGGAAAGTTCCTGTGTCACAAAGCAGAAGAAATAATAATGTAATACATTGACCTTTTCCACGGCCCCTTTTAAAGGCAAGGCTCTGCTGACAAGCGCTAATTAACATTTGCTTCCACTGGCTGCTGCGTTCCGCAAAGGGATCTGTGAACAGTGAGAGCGCCATTGAAATGCCTCGAGAGTACAACTGCAAATGGCATCGCCAAGTTCCCAACCCCCCTTTATAACATTGCTTCATCAGAACATATAAAGTCTTTTTTTCCTAATGTAAACCTAAGAGGATTCTTTCTTGCCTATTTGTATTTTCGTTTCAAATGAAACTCAAATGTAGGACCTCCATTAAAGATCAACAGCGTAATGATCTTTAGGGACGATTTGGCCTTTTTCCCAAACTCCAAAATTACTCTAATGGTGATATTTGTAAAGTAATTTACTGTAATGAAGTATGTGCCTAATTTAAGTTAGATACATCTGTTCATCATGTCAAAATGATGTTTATCATCTGTTTGCCTTCTCAAAATGCGTTTCTTGTCAAAAATGCAAAGTAAACTGCATTATAATAGAGTTTCCTTTCATGTCATAGATCAACCACAAACTGCAATGATATTGACTTTATTGGACACTAGTTTGTTCGTAATTATGAAAATCAGTGGGATCCAAAACTTTAAAGATTAAGAAATGAAGGACATAAATGTAATGTGAAATTAATGCATATATACTGATATTCCGACTGATATCGGAAGTGACACGGTTGCTGATTGCGTGATTTCTGTGATGAATGAAATGTAAGCCTTTATTAAATCTCAAATCAAACTCAAACATTGATCAAAACTCACAATCACAGACCTAATCAAAGATTGTGATGCAAACCGCAAAGATCAACTAACATCAAACCTCATTGGTTCTTGCTTGTAAGCTGACGTCATATGGCTTGGACAAAAGAGTGAGTAAATGATGACTTTTCATCATTTTGGGTGAACTAAGAATTAATATTCTGTCATTTAAAATATTTCAATTGTCTTGAAACACAATTGAAGATATTTTTACAATTTTATTTTCTCATCGTTTTTATCCATCCATTGAAAGTCCATGCAAACCAACATTTTGTTCTTCAAAAAGTACAAAAAGACGCAAACGAAATCTATATGAAGTGAGCAGTTTAATCCAAATCATCTGAAGAGACAATCACTTCATGATGAACAAATTTTATTTAATTTAATTTACTTTTATTCACATAAATATTGATCAACATTTATACATAGAACACATCAAATATGGTAAACAGAATCTAAACTGGGCTTGCTTGATGCTCAAAAACAAATGGTGTTTGTTCTCTATATATGTGGATTAAACCACTTTTACAATGTCTTTTTGTAATTTTTGAAACATGAAAAATTTGTTTGCATGTACTTTCAATGGAGAGACAAAATATGAAGCCTCCCACATGACATGCAAGAATAAAAATTAAATTGTGCGCACGATTTACTAATTTGTTCCCTCAATTTACTAGATCATGCGCACGGTTTAGTAAATTGAGGGAACGAATGAGTAAATCGTGCGCACGATTTAACCTACTATTTTTTTCCTGCATGTCATGTCCGGGGCAATGTAAAAAAACAACAAAAGTATATTAAAAAAAATACACAGATGAGTCAAAACACTATGGCCACCTGCGTAATATGCTGTTGGTCCTCCACGTGCTTCCAAAACAGCGCCATCCCGCCAAGGCATGGACTCTACAAGACCCCTAAAGGTGACCCCTGTGGTATCTGGCACCAAGGCATTAGCAGCAGATCCTTCAAGTCCTGTAGGTTGTGAGGTGGAGCCGCCGTGGATTGAACTTGCACATCGCACAGATGCTCAATTAGATTGAGATCTGGGGAATTTGAAGCCCAGGGCAACACTCTTCATCATGTTCCTCAGACCATTCCAGAGCATCACATTCCCTCCACCGGCTTGTCATCGCCTCATAGTGCATCCTGCACTTCCCCAAGTAAATGGCACACACATACACGGCCGACCGTCCACGTGATGTAAAATAAAACGGGACTCATTGGACCAGGTGACCTTCTTCCATTGCTCCAAGGTCCACCTCCAACGCTCACATGCCCATTATAGGTGCATTCGACTGTGGACAGAGGTCATCATAGGCACTGTGATTGGTCTGCGGCTATGCAGCCCCATACGTAGCAGAGTGTGTTGTGACACAATCCTCCCATAACCATTAAAATTTTGTTTGACTTGTGCCACAGTAGACCTTCTATCGGTTTGGACCAGACGGGATAACCTTCGTTGCCCTTGTGCGTCGATGAGCCGGTTTGTGGTTTGTCCCTAGATCCCTCCTCGGACCACTGTTGGTAAATTCTCACTGCTAACCGGGAACAACCCAGAAATACTCTAACCCAGTTGCCTTGCCATAACAATTTGTCCCATGTTAAAGTCGCTCAGATCTTTATTCCTACTCATTTCTCCTACATCCAACACGTTGATTAGGAGAAGTGATTGTTTGCTTACCATCTAATTTACTCAGACCTTAATGTGGCCTTGTTTGGAGATGATCAACAACATTTGCTTCACCTGTGAGTGGTCATAATGTTTTGGCTCATCTGCGTATGTTCATTTGTTTTTTGAAAATTAACAGATGTCGAATGGTTTTGGAACAATATAAGGGTGACTAAATGCTGACAGAATATTCTTTTTTTAATTAACTATAAGGCCCTGTCACCAAAATGGCATTTATCCATCACCACGGACAATTTACTTTATCTCCATTATGTAACAAAGTAATAATATAGTGCATACAATATTTTAAAAAGTCTCCTCAGGAGGGCATTTTCTATATTTTGTGTGCGAGCATGTGTTAAATATGTATTTTATCTTGAAATTGTCAAGGGCACACATAATCAGAAGCATCTGTGCTTGTGTACAATCTCTGATCCTTCTGTCTGTGTTTATGATTGTAAAATCAATAATAATTCATCCGTTGCAGCAGGAGCTCTCATTCCTCCACATCATCAACTCATAGTCTTTACCTTTCACAAAATTATTCCCCAAACATATCATAACATGAACCAGCTGACTCTGAGAGAAGGCTTGATTTCCATCCAGCCTCAAAGAGTGCTGGGTTAGCTAACGTCGTGTTAGGATTGGAGGCTTTTTGCTGACAAGAGCAAGGTGCTGTTAATGCCGTGGCTTTTTTAGGCGAGAACTTGATGAGGTTTGCCTTGATCTCCACATCTTCAGGGCATCATCAGTGTCACCTGAGTGCTCATAGCAGGTGCATAGGTAAGCTAAAACTGTCCACGGGGAATTTCACATTGACATGACAGGTGCTTTGTTGTTAGGTGCTTAATTTGTCAGTCAGAATATTTTAAGACATCAGGTATGATCATCATAGTTCTGCAGGCGCATTAGTTATTTAGTGTTTGCATTACATGACTGTAATTTTCAATGCTTAACACAAGTAGATCAGATAGAGATTAGACACTGATAGAGATTAACACTGATTGTATGAATGTAGCTTAAGCCCTGTGCTCACTGATGTGAGTTTATTGGCTTATTTTGCAGAGGAATATTGCATTGTGATGGTCATGCATCTTTGTTGAGTCACCCCCCTCTAGACCCATTATGTCTCATGAAGTCAACCGTGTGAGTAATTGTTGCTTTTTTTAACCTAGGTGTAATTTGATTGAGGTTTTATTTGCTTTGATGGAAAATACTTTATTAGGGGCCAAGCACCGAAGGTGCTTAGGCACCTATTGTAACTGTTGGCGTTCCATACTCTTATTATTATTATTCTTCCGCTTCTTCTTCCGCTCTTGAAGTCTATGGCAGCCCATAGAACCGCTTGTGGGAAAGTTGTGAAATTTGGCACACAGTTAGAGGACAGTCTCACCTTTGTCCATAGGAAATTTGGAGTCTCTAACTCAATCCCTCTAGTGCCACCAGCTGTCCAAAGTTGCACTTATGTTTATGCTAATAACTTTTGAACTGTAAGGGCTAGAAACAAAATTCCTCTGATTCCTTGGGTCAAGCCGATTCGAATGCAACCTATGAAGTCATTTTCCGTCATGAAAATTTTTCCGGCCATTTTGAATTTTCTGAAAAACGTACTTTTTCTAACTCCTCCTAGGCCGTTACTCCGATTTTCATGAAAATTGAACCAGATCATCTTCAGACCATGCCGACAAAAAGTTATGGAATTCAAGTCGATTCCTCAAACCGTTTTCATAAAACACGCAAACGAATTGTACATTGTGAAAATAGACATAAGGCTGTATCTCCGCAACGCTTCATCGTATTCAGACCAAACTTGGTACATGCCATCACAAGCATGACCTGAGGCATCATGCAGTGTTTCGGCACAGCGCCACCTACTGGTGCGGAAATATGAAAAATTTATATTTTCGCTTATAACTTCTGATGGGTTTGTCCAAAAATCATATTTGGACTCTTTATATTCGGGGCATCATGCTGAGTCGAATGATATCCAATTTTCCCATATCGGCCATTTTGTCCGTCGGCCATTTTGAATTTTGTGCTAAAATGCTGTATTTTACGAACGCATTAACGTATCGTTACGAAACTCGGTATGGGTCTTTGGCACCATGCCCTTACAATACTCAAAAAGTTTTGTTGCAGAGTTAAAAGTTATAAAACAAAAGTTATAACAAAATTAATAAAATGCTAATAACTTTTGACTATATTAACCAATTGTAATGAAACTGGTCTCAGTAGATTCCTTGGGTCATGCTGAGAACATAGATATTAAATTTGCCATAGTCAGCTGAACTTCCTGTCCGCCATATTGTTTTTCTTTGAAAACATATTTTTTCGAACTCCTCCTAGACCGTTGCTCTGATTTTCACCAAAATCGAACCATATCATCTTCAGACCATACTAACAAAAAGTTATGGATTTCAAGTCGATAAATCAAACTGTTTTCGTATAGTAGAGCAAAGAACTTGAGGCATGATGCAAAACCCACTCTTGAATCTGTATCTCTGCAAAGCTTTGACATATTGACACCAAACTTTGCAAGTGTCATTGTCACCTCACTCTGACCATACCACAACAATTTGGACACAGCACCACCTATTGGTTGAAAGTGATGAACCAGTAAATCCTCATCTTTGATAATTTTTTAGCTCTTTTGCCTAAAATGATCTTAATACGTCTTAAATTGCTCACAGTTGCAGTTGGTCTGATGCTCACAGCCATGTTGGCTGGCTTCTTGTGCCGCTTTTGTGCTTGGCCCCATAATTGCTGCTTACAGCTATATTATTTCATTTGGTTTGGTACTATTTAGACAAATACTGTAGTTGTAATAAATGTCCACTGAAGGCAAGTTGTTAACCCTTTGAGCGGTACAGTCCCACATATGGGATTTTTATTTCAGTGCCCCTGGGCGTACGGTCCCACATATGGGATTTCGAACGTTCAGTGACATCACATAACTGCCAGATTCAAACTGTGCTTTCGCGCCCTGGGTGCGAGACGGACGCGCGCAGCTCTTGTCATATATCACAACTATGCAGTGTTTTCAGCCACATAACGTTTCTTTTAAGGTTTCAGACATTTAAATACACATAAGCACCATTAAAACAATATATTTAGAGTTTATAAAATACACACTGATGTCAGACATCAGTGGAAGGAGCAATAACAATCCATTCAAATACAATTTGCCGACATTTATTCATATCAGACACACATAATGGGCCCAAGTAACTATAAAGTTTACTCTATTATTCTTCCAGTTCACCAGCCACTTACTTGCTTATATTTCGGGAGAAACGGATGAATTCACCTGCTGTAAATCCGACTGACAGGACTCTGTGAACTGCCGGGCAAACTAAGATGGCGGCGCCCATCTCGCATTATAGATCAAGATAAAGATCATTTATAAAGGCTTTTAAACGACAAAACACACGCAGTTACACATATTTGAGGATCGGAATATCAGATAGTTGATGACATGGTAAGCAAGTTTGTGAATATTTTAAATAAACAAGGAAAAACAAAATAATAGCTATCCATCTGTCATACAGTGTTATTGTGGCTGCGTTCAGCGCTCGTGACAAGCAAGACGCGTCGCTATGGAAACATTAAAGGCAAACGTTCTAAAATAACGGTCGCCTTAAAAAAACTCACTCTGGGGGCACAGTTAGAATATTTTAAACTCACGCTCGAAAGGGTTAAGAACCCATGTGCAGCTTTATTCCAAATAAACGTGAACCAATAAACAAAGACTTGGCTTGGCTTGGCTTTCAGTCATTTTTATGTGTTATAGCAATACCTAAATTTTGTTTGAAAAAAGCACAAGTAGACAATTCAATTTTGTTAAAGTCTCGCCAATTTATCTCAAATGGTACTACAGCTGTTGACCGTATTCATCAAGAATGTGACTTCTTCTAGAGAGAAGAGCCAATCAATGACTATTTTGTACAAGAGGCCCATCAGAGAGGTCAGAGAGGTGGGCACGCTGGCACAGGCGCTATGAAAGAGACAGGCATGAGAGAGAGTGAGGCAGAGGGCAGGGAACCGTTGTGTCAAATGAAGTCCTGGCCGTAACTGTCCGCCATGTGATAAACAGAGGTCTTACCATGGCATTGGCCACCAAATTACTGTAACTCAACCCTGTCTAGAAAGGTCAACTGCAGCATCAAGTCTCTATGCAGTACAGTACAGTGGTAAACCATAAATGTATTAGAGTACATTAGTTCAAGTACTTTATACCCAGTTCTTTCTACTGTCACAATTAACAGAAAACCACAGGCTTATATTTGTTAATAAACCTTTTGATGACACGTGGATGGATGTTACAGGCATTGTGGGTTTTATGTCAATTTGGTTTGGTAACATAAGCATTTTCAGTATTGTGGTGACTTTTTATTACAATAATGCAACATCTTGCATTCGCAACCTCTTAAAATGTGTAAATTGCATTGTTTGCTATTGAACTAATTGTCTAAATTGAATGAAAATTATTTTGATGTGTTTCAGTGATTAAACCAAATCTTGACATTAACATGATTTGAAAACAGCAACTGAATGAAAATGAATATTTGCAACCATAAAGCAAACTCAGAAGCAGGTTTTGAATGGTTTGTTTTCGTCCAGGACTGCGTCTTGTAGAAGTTTCTCTGAGCAAACTGAGAAATGAAGGTTTCAGAGTTGAGACAAGCTTCTTCATTAACTGGGTGTGGGAAATTATAGGAATGAACTCATAAATAAATGAAAATACTGAGGATCTAAAGTATTGTTATGATATTATAAAAAAAGAATCATGATACACTACCGTTCAAAAGTTTGGAGTTGGTAAGATTTTTTTTTTAATGTTTTTGAAAAAGACGACTCTTATGCTCACCAAGTCTGAATTTATTTGATCAAAAATATACAGTAATATTGTTGAAAATTACTATGATTTTAATATACTTTAAAATGTAATTTATTCCTGTGATGGCAAAGCTGAATTTTCAGCATCATTACTCCAGTCTTCAGTGTCACATGATCCTTTTTTCAAGAGTTGTTGATGAATAGAAATTTCAAAATAACAGCATTTATTTGAAACAGAAATCTTTTGTAACATTATAAATTTCTTTGCTGTCACTTTTGCTCAATTGAATACATCTTGATAAAAAAAAAAAAAAATAACACCAAAGACCACGTTACTGACACCAAACTTTTCAATGGTAGTGTATATTAATATGAATGTATCAGCACAAGACTGATTCAGTAGTTTTTTTTTTTTTTTTTTTTTTTTTTCATTACCAATTGTTAAAATACTGTAAGAATCCATGTACAGTAATTGGAAACAATGGGCAATTAGCATTACTCAAATAAGCAATGAAAATGAGCAACTTCAGTACAGAAGAAACAGACAATGAGATAAACCATATTAACATTTGTGAGTTACCATGGAGACCGCATCAAGACCATGTTTCCTATGTTCATCGTCCATGGCGACATTTTGACCATGACACATTAATCAGCAGCTCTGATGACTCTCTTGGAGATTAGCAGCCAGTCGGCCAATTACGGTAAAGCTTTCAATCTGACAATTACACTAATGGTGTGGGCAGCTTTGTCTGCCTGGTAGCGGCAGCGGCACAAAGTCTCCGTGCTAAGGGTCTGATGGATTCAGGGTGTGATCCGAGGGCTATTTTCACACTCTCTAATCATCAAGGGACTGATTGTTTTGGCTTAGTCCAGTCGCAGAGCCCCCTCCCCCCATTAGCTCGGAGACTTACATTGAGGCGCTCGCGCACTGACTGACCTTCTCCTACTTCCTGTGATGTGATACGATGTGACATCCAAGTATGTCCCCTGGACAGAGCCTCCGCTCTGAGTGCTGTTGGGTGCGCTTCTATGTCGAGCACTCGTCATGAGATTGACCCTGCACTCCACATTTCTTATGGTGTCCACTCCATCCCGACAGCTTCGGGAGGTTGAAGGGCAACGTTTCATTGACAGGAAAAGATATTAGAACACCAAGAAGGTTGAACCTCCTTCACACTCAACTGTCTGATTTTCTTGAGGTGGTCTGTTGGAAATTTTTTGATATCAGACGGCGTGTAACGGTTGAATTAAACACATTTTACACCTTCTCACTAGGGCTGTGTACAGTTGTGGCATATCTGAGTGCAATGGAGTGTGTTAGGAGTGAATGTTAAAATTTCCCTGCCCTGGCTCTGGCCAAGAGACATGAGTCACCCTATTGGAAATCAATGAAACCACTGGCATTTAAAATGAGGCTTGATGAAATGTGTGAAGTGGCCAAGAAAAAGGAAATGAATTGATCCAGGAAAGTAAGCATATTGACAGCTGAAAGTCACAAGATGTGCTTCTTGTATGGCTGTCTGCACGGCTTCTGTCTGCCTCAGAAGGCCTGCTGGTGCTGAGCAGGTCTCCCTAACAGATACTAATGGCAAATGAGTCAGAAAAATGCTTCTTTGCCTTGAATGCACGAACAGTCTTGCTATTAGGGGTGTAAAAATGCATTGATTATATAATGTAATCATCGATTATGATGACTGTAATAATACCCAATGTGTCTCATAGCACACAGGTATGGAACACAAAAGGAAACAAATGCACTTTAAATCCTGCCGAGTTCAGATTTCTTCATCATTAAAATTCCATGCATCCATTTGAGCGAAGTAAGTTAACTGTTACTTTTGCATCTTATTATACATATTCTGGAATATTTGGAGAATATGTGGTTTAACAGACATTGACTGCATTATTTCTTGATTTTATGACCCTGCTTGATTTAAAGGATTAGTTCACTTTCAAATGAAAATTAGCCCAAGCTTTTCTCACCCTCAAGCCATCCTAGGTGTATATGACTTTCTTCTTTCTGATGAACACAATCGGAGAAATATTAATAAATATCCTGACGTATCCGAGCTTTATAATGGCAGTGAGCAGGATCAACGAGTATGAGCTGAAGAAAGTTTTTCCATCCACATCCATCATAAACGTGTACTTAAAACGACTCTGGGGGGTTAATAAAGTTCCTCAGAAGCGAAGTGATGCATTTGTGTAAAAAAAAATCCATATTTATCAAGTTATGAAGTAAAATATCTAGCTTCCGCCGGACTGCCTTCCGTATTCTACTTACGAGGAAAGTGTAAACTGGCGTTGTGTCAGTTACTCTTTTTCCGTAAGTTGAATAGGGAAGGTGTAGGACGTAGCATAAGCTTTTTGAACTGCAAGAGTTTTAAACTTTCTTTGTACGTTGAATACGGAAGGCGGTCTAGCAGAAGCTAGATATTTTACTTGTTAAATATGGATATTTTTTATACACAAAAGCATTACTTCTCTTCAGAAGGCCTTTATTAACCCCCCATTTAAAGTCCTCCATCACATGATATGCAAATCTATTGATTTGTCATCACAGTTACACTTTTTCTTAACAATATTTTTAGAAAAATTATGAATCGTTGCAAAATAATCAAACCTGATCAGATCAAATCTAGACCCTCTTTCAGATTTCACGATCCATTGCCATGACAAGAAAAGAATCATAACTGAGTCTCATTGTCGAAATAAATAAGGCAAACAGCTTAATTCACTTTAGTTCTGGATGTATAAGGGCAACTATTACCAGTGCTGAATAAAACATACTCCATCACAGACATACTAGGCAGAAGTATCGAAGACTGTTGCATTGCACGATGGGTAGTGATCAGTAAGAGACAGTAATCTACAGAGCTCTCAGCAGGGGGTGCTGAACTTACACTATGTGGGCGTGTGATCAGTTTGAGACTCTTCATCTGAAGCCCTTTGAGATGCAGGAAGTGTTCTCTGTCACAGGAGGAGACAGGAACAAGTGCTCTGCTGGCAGTATACGTTCACCGGCACCATAAATCTAAACTCGCCGTTTAGCACTAACGATTCTCATTTTAGCATCTGTTTTTGTTCAAGAGCTTCTCTTGTTTGTCACGTTCTCCAAAACTTTGACAACAACTGTCAAAAACTATATTCAAATGTAGGCCTGAGTGTTGTTACCCAATGTTATTAAGCTAATGGGTCTTTTCACTAGTGCCTTTCATTTCAAACAAAAATTCATGCTATTTCACATTGGTATTCATTTAGAAAAGTGTTGAAGAGTTGCAGAGAGTTGGTCTTGGAGGTTCATAGCCGTCTCCCAGACTGACAAGATGACAGCTGTATGGGCTATTTTCAGCTGCTCATTTTAAATAGATGATCTCTCTGAGTGTTTGAGACTTAATGGCCATTAAAAGCTTATGATCACTTAATATGTCAGCCATTAGCCTTTGTGGGTGTGTTAACTGCTATAAATTGCCTAGGACTCTTGAAGAATACAGAGGAATTTTATTTTCTGGCATGAAGTTTAAAACACATCTGGGGAAACTTGTGCACATGTGTTGTATATTCTCAGTCATATGCACATAATAGTTACATAAATGTCTAATTATTGTGCCGAAGAATAGCGTCCCTATAAATGGAGAGAAGTGCTTTATGTTTTTTTAGCTTTAGGTCAGAGTTCCCATATGGTTTAGGCGAAAATTGATTCAGGGAACATTTCCCATTTGGACTTAACACTGTGCCATTTCAGCTTAACTGGGAACAATCTTCTCAACCCATTTAAATTGAGCTGCTGAGCATAGCCAGTAATTCATTATCAAAATTCATTAGCATCCAACCAAATCCAAACGTGATTTGCCCGCTGTTTGCATTTTCACAAAGCAGGTGGCTTGCTTGGAACGGCACAATATTTTCCTCACTATTCCTTCGTTTCATTTGCTAGGTTTCATTATGCAAATTTTGAATTTGCGCTTAAGGGATTAGTTCACTCAAAAATGAAAATTCTGTCATTAATTACTCACCCTCGTGTCGTGCCACACTGATAAGACCTTCGTTCATCTTCGGAACACAAATTAAGATATTTTTAATAAAATCCGATGGCTCGGTGAGGCCTGCATCGCTATCAAGACAATTTACACTTTCAATGCCCAGAAAGCTACTAAAGACATTATTTAAAACAGTTCATGTGACTGCAGTGTTCAACCTTAATATTATAAAGCGACGAAAATACTTTTTGTGTGCCCAAAAAAACCTAAATAACGAATGTATTCAACAATATCTATAGTGATGGGCGATTTCAAAACACTGCTTTATGAAGCTTCTAAGCTTTACGAATCATTTATTTCAAATCAGAGGTTTGGAGCGTGAAACTCACATGATTTCAGTAAACGAGGCTTCGTTACGTCATAAGTGTTTCGAAATTTCAGTGGTTCACATGACTTTGACAGTTTGATTCACTCTCTGAACCTCTGATTCGAAACAAAAGATTCGTGAAGTGTAAGGTTTATAGTAATTTACTATATTATGAGAGCAGTGTCCATTTCCAGTTAGAAGTCTTTGAATGCATTAACCCTTAAATGCATGACTGTTTCGCCAATCATTCTTACATATTCGGGTCTTTATCGACCCAGATCTATATCTAACACGGAAGGATATCTACCTGTCGTGATAATATAAAACTCCTCTGATATTAGAGTAACACTTACAGAAGAATAAAATAAATCGTATTTTGTTACCTTTTGGAGCTTGAAAGGGCTCCGTTTGAGCAGATGTTTTATGCCATCATCACTGTCCTCGTCAGAGCTCATTTCCCAGTAAATACAGCAAATAATGGGCTAGTTTTATGTTTGAGGTCACGAATATGAGTCCATTCGTAATCTCAAACATATTCTCAGAACTGTATAATTTTCAACATCTTCAAAATCAATATTTCGATCGCTAACAGCTTCACCAGATTCATCCTGTAACAGTTACAGTCATATTTGATTGCGTTCAGTACTCGCTCTGCAGTAAATCGCTGAGCCATATCATGTTTTTCTTATTATTTCGTTTTCTGTCTGAATGAGTCGTCACTTCAGCATTGTGTTTCAGACATTGCCACCTTGTGGAATAAAGGTAAATTGCACTTATTCTGTCATCTAAGATTCAATTATTGTCGTGCAGAAAAAATATACGTACACTCATACACACCTCAGGTCGTTTGCGACCCTATACAATTTTTACAAAAAGGAATACAAAAATAGGCATTCTTTTATAATTTTATGATTTTTTTTTTCTTGTTATATTCTTTATAATGAATTGATTGAGGAATACCAAGAAGGTTGATGTCTAACTTTAAAAAATGAACGAGGAGGAGGGTAGTGAATGCATACGAGGTATGCATTTAAGGGTTAAACCAAGATTTTTGGTTTGTAACCGTGCTGTGCCAAACCAAGCTAATGTGGAAATATAACTGGAACCGTTCATTACCGTTCTTAGAACTGTTCAACTCGACGGTGGAAAAGCGGCTAAAGAAAGTTTTTAAAATCATTTGTTCACTGTCCTTGGTAATGAGCGGATGGTGTGGATCTTTTAAAAGAGAGCTGATGTGACATTTCTTCCTTGGGCAATCCACAGCATTAACCTGATGAGCGAGCCAAGCACACACACTTTTTCTTTTTCCTTCTCATTTCTTCCTTTTCTTCTTCCAAACCTCCCCTCTCTCCCTCTCTCATCTCTACCCTCATATTTCATGCTCATCCACTAATAAGAGTTGTAAGGTTAATGTCAGTGTGGAACGCTTGCCTTATATGAAAACAAATGAACAGGTACACAGCGTATTGAGGCTCATTTTTCCACCCACTGAGTTTTTCTTTTCAAGCACAAACTTTGTTCTTATCTCACAAGGGAGATGGATATATCCTCCCGCTCCTCTTCCAGAATAAAAGCTAAAGAAAAAAGGTTCAAACACCTTTTGTTGGCATTACCATTAACACTTTGAGTAGGGAGGTTCATTAGAGGCTGCGAAACATCTTTTAAATGGATGTGCTGATAGTGACATCATGGAGACTTTGAATTGACAAGCTGTACATTTTTGTTTTGGAAAGGCTCTCGGCCTGTTATTCATTGGGTGCTGCTTATTTCTCTGTTCTGATTTCAGTCTGTTGTAGCCCATGTTTGAACTGACGGTGAGCCCTGGGCCTCCAGAGATACTCCCTCATCATTCCTACTGAAAAACAAACAGCCTGAGGGAGAAACACCATGCTTTTAGCCCGCAGGGCAGCCGATAGCATCAGCGGTGCGGTTGTTCGTGCCGGGGTCTGGGGCCTGGCTGAGGCGGAGGGACTATCATGAGGGTTGGCAGTCAGCCCTCCCCTGCCCCTCTGCTCAGTGATCTCGGCCAGTCAGAAAGTGTGTGTCGGCACCAGAGAGAGGGAGATAAGGGCTTCCCATACCCTTACAGATTAAACAGGGGGATTAACCTCTCCTTCCTCCACCAGTCCTTATCTGCCCCCATCCCCCACCCCCCCCACCACCTCTCCGTCTCCACCAACATTTGCCACCATAAATTTAAAAAGGTGTCATGATGGGCATAATGATGTTCTTTAACGCAGGATAACTTGGATTTGAAACAGAAAAAAAACACTAGTGTACATACAGGGCCAAAAAATTTTTTACCAGCCATGACACAAAAACAGGCAGCTAAGACACCAAAATTTTAGATTGTCCTTTGTTGTTTGGTTAACATTAAAAACACAGACAGTAGCAGGATTATTAGGACGCTGTCACTTTAAGACCAAATGCAAACACGGATCATGTGTTTTGTGTTTGCGTTAATTTAAAGGGTTAGTTTACCCAAAACTGAAAATTCTGTCATTAATTAATCACCCTCGTGTCGTTTCACACCCGTAAGACGTTTGTTCATCTTCGGAGCACAAATTAAGATATTTTTGATAAAATCTGTTGGCTCAGAGAGGCCTCTATTGCCAGCAAGATAATTAACACTTTCAGATGCCCAGAAAGCTACTAAAGACATATTTAAAACAGTTCATGTGACTGCAGTGGTTCAACCTTAATATTATAAAGTGACGATAATACTTTTTCTGCGGCAAAAAAAACAAAATAACGACTTTTCAACAATATCTAGTAATGGCTGATTTCAAAACACTGCTTCAAATCTTTATGAATCTTTTGTTTCGAATTAGTTTTTCGGAGTGCCAAAGTCACGTGATTTCAGTAAACGAGGCTTCGTTACGTCATAAGTGTTTCAGAATTTCAATAGTTCAGGTGACTTTGGCAATTTGATACACGATCCGAACTACTGATTTGAAACAATAGAGGTGGCAATGGAGGCCTCACTGAGCAATCAGATTTTATCAAAAATATCTTAATTTGTTTTCTGAAGATGAACGAAGGTCTTACGGGTGTGGAACGACATGAGGGTGAGTAATTAATGACAGAATTTTCATTTTTGGGTGAACTAACCTTTTAAGACATAACCAACTATGTTTAGGATACTCACCGAGACAGGCGTTTTTTTTTTTTTTTTTTTTACATAATTTTGAGTGAATTTGTCCATTGAAGCACAGGAAGGCATGAAAGAGAGCTCAACTTTGGACGCTGTCTGAGAGATGTGGCTTTCAGTTAGCACTTTAAACATCCTACACAGCGCGTGAGTAACAAATTCTCTTTGATGAGTTCTAGCGCTTGAATCTTTACATTGGAAAGGCTGAAACATTTGTGATCACGAAGCACTGACCCGTCAACTGTACAGAGAGTAGTTCACGTTTGTTCACATTCATGTTGTCACAACCATTGCATTGTTAGAATTAAAAAAATTGTTACTGGCCAACTGGTGACTGACACCGTTTCATTCACTTGCCAACGTAGATTTTTAGTCATATCTGGTGCTTGGCTAGTGTTAATTTTAGGCCCTGTGTACACATATTACACTTTACAGTAAAGTTTCATTTTTTTAACATTAGTTAACTACATTTCAGACAGGGCCATTTTGGCAAGTTACTTGAGTTTATTGAAACACAATTTATCTTTGGTGGTATGGTTCCTTATGGGGGTTCTTGCTCCAAAATTAATTGAACATACAAGAGCTTTAACATTAACCCCCCGAAACCTTCAGCTTGGAAATACATAGACAATTAAGACACTTAGTAATGCCTTTAAAAGCGAACAGTGGTAATCGTGTAGATGTGGCAGTGGGACGTCTATACTGTAGCTTGGTTATGAGGATGAGTGTCTCTCAGCAGTGAGGTCCATGCCAGCTAGGACTTGAAAGTCTTAGTAATATGAAACATATACTCATACATATACAAATATGTTCATGCTTATAATGGGGAGGGAGGGTTGCAAGCAGTTTGAGCATACTTACCAAGCAAGTAATGCCACATATATATGTCCCATGTCTAATAGGAGAATGGTAGTGATTGGAGTGATTTTGGCAGCACTGTGCCTACGTGGCCTGACTGAACTAATGCTGCGCTCGATTAGTTAACATGAACTAACAATTAACAACTGATAATGCGTTTACTGGCGCAAGGGCGGGACAACCTGTCAATCACATGAGATCACAGTAGTAGTAAACCACAACAGACATTTCATTAGACTATCATAACTTCCATTTCATGCCAACTTTAATGCACTGTGAAGAGTGAACTAACATGAACAAGAACATTTTTTATTAACTAACATTAACAATGACTAATAGTAAAGTGTTACCCATATTAATATAATTAATTACAATAGTGATTACAAGAATAAATTGTAATTAAAAGCAGCCCCACAAGTAGTACATATCTACATACTAAGCACAAAAAAGGTCTGTTCTTGTTTTTAACTTCTAAGGAAAAACTGACTTCATGCAGAAGCACTGGACATTGAATGTGTCTAAAATGACACATTTACTGAATTACAATAGTAATATCTATTTTTTTTCCATATTCACAAAATGCAATAACTTTGAGGATTCCAGTGCACATTTGAGTTATTCATGTTCAAAGTAATGAAGGTGCCGGCAGCTCCAGTAAATTGAGAATGTTATAACACTGTCCTCAGCAGTACCACCCTGAAGCCACTCGACTGAAATGATTTGTAGATATTTATTTATTTTACAGCCTCAAGGCTTTCCGCCATACCCTTAACCAAAGAGTCTGACTGCCCTTTTTAAAAAAAATCACTCTCATGTCTGCTGTGCAAAATGTTATCTGAAGTGAATTCACTGAAATTAAGTTATTGTTATTTACATAGTTCAGTTTATGATGTAGCCTGAGGTGGTCTGTGCTGCTATCATGAAGAGATACAGTGGCGTACTGTGTTTGGTGTGACTACACAGCAATAAAAGGAGATGTTCATATTAGGAACCTCTTTTTTTAGTTTAATTCATTTAATTAATCTAAATAAGTATTATAAGTAAGTGCCCCTATGCTTTTTCACATATTACCTTCCATTCAGTGTATAATATAACTTTTTGAATGTTTGTGAATGTAAAAGGTTATTGTATCCTAAAAGAAAGGACCTGAAAGATTCTGAACTGCCGTAACGAGACGTCAGCATTTCCAGTTTGGCTTCCTGGTACATACCTACATAAAAATGCAACAGATTTCCATAATTCCAGCCTATGGTCTTTTTATTGGCTGCCTGCAAACAACATCTACATTGACCTGCCCTTAAACACTTTTGATGTAGCTGAGGCCTGGGAAAGTTTGATTCATGTTGTCGTCATGTTGAGAAGACATTGTTTTCAGTGTCCACTTCGCATGCATTTCAAACGAATGAGGACTCATGCTGGAATTGTTACGGAAAAAAAACTATGCCATTATTACACTTCGTATCACTGTATATCATATTATGAGGAAGCCTCTGGAGCTGAAATTCAGATCCTTGGATGGATGTAAATCTATTGTAGGGGACCTCCAAAACAAAATTAGGAACATTTAAAATAGCACAGTAATAGGGGCACTTTAAAGGGATTGTTTACCCCCCACCACCCAAAAAATGAAAACTTTGTGTTCCACTGAAAAAAGTAATAGAATTTTGGAACAACAGGAGTGAGTAAATGATGTCAGTTTTCCTTTTTATACTTTAAGGGATAGTCTCCTGTCGTTCCAAATCTTTTGCAACACAAAGGGAGTTATTTTAAAATGTATCTTTATAAAAGATATCTAAAAATATATCTGTTCTCATTATTTTTAATACAATGAAAGTCAATAGAGTCCAGTGTTTCTTGGATCCCATCCATTGTTAAAAAAACAAGGGTAACAATGAACTAATGGAACACTTTCAGCACGGCCTAAATACACAAGACAATAATTTACTATATGTTATGACTAAACAACAACAGTGAAAATAAAACTGGCAAATGGCCTAACAGTGCAATTGATTTAATTCAAGCCCCAGTGAAGAGGGCAAATGCAGCTGAAAAAAATAAACAAGTATATCGTTGTTTACTTTAAAAAATGATTCTTCAATAAGTAAACAATGCTAAAAGCATATAAGCATATACTTAAACTTGACTTATTTGTATTTTTTTTTATTTATATTATATTTTAGTAGATAGGCTGCACTGAGATGCATTAGCCACTTCCTAAAAATAAGATTTTAAAGGTGCCCTAGAATCAGAATTTGAATTTACCTCGGCATAGTTGAATAACAAGAGTTCAGTACATGGAAAAGACATACATTGAGTTTCAAACCCCATTGTTTCCTCCTTCTTATGTAAATCTCATTTGTTTAAAAGACTTCCGGAAAACACTCGGATCTCAACATAACACCGACTGTTACGTAACAGTCGGGATCATTAATATGTACGACCCCAATATTTGCATAATGCCAGCCCATTCGACGCATTAGACAAGGAAAGGCAGTATTAATGGCTGGATCTGTGCACAGACAAGGTAAGCAAGCAAGAACAACAGCGAAAAATGGCAGATGGAGCAATAATAACTGACATGATCCATGATATCATGATATTTTTAGTGATATTTGTAAATTGTCTTTCTAAATGTTTCATTAGCATGTTGCTAATATACTGTTAAATGAGGTTAAAGTTACCATCATTTCTTACTGTATTCACGGAGACGAGAGTCGTTGCTATTTTCATTTTTAAACACGTGCAGTCTGTATAATTCATAAACACAACTTCATTCTTTATAAATCTCTCCAACAATGTGTAATGTTTGCTTTAGCCACAGAGCATAGCCTCAAACTCACACAGAATCAAACGTAACCATCTAAATAAATACTTTACTCACATAATTCGAAGCATGCATACAGCATGCATGACGAACATCTTGTAAAGATCCATTTGAGGGTTATATTAGCTGTGTGAACTTTGTTTATGCGCTGTAATATAGTCGAGAGCTCGTGGGGCAGAGAGAGCGCATCTCTTAAAGGGGCGGCGCGCTGAAAAAATCAGTGCATAGTTAATGATGCCCCAAAATAGCCAGCTAAAAAAATTAATAAAAAAAAATCTATGGGGTATTTTGAGCTGAAACTTCACAGACACATTCAGGGGACACCTAGGACTTATATTACATCTTGTAAAAAAACAATCTAGGGCACCTTTAAAAATGACTAAGTAAACTCAAAAGTACATATTTGGTTATTTTATCTTTTCGACATTACTTACTTTACGTTATTTAGTATTTACTATTTTTTTATGTGCATTTTATAAAATATGCTACCTGAAAAACTTGAAATAGCAACAATAATATGGATCATTTTTAGTTTTCCCTCTTTTTACTCTGCAGGTTTCTTTTACTTTCATCAGTCAAGACTCGGTGACTCACGTAGCTTCACAATCCTTATAGTTTAATGAGGGAATCACTTGGACATTTTTAGAGCAGCTTGTGGACTATATTAGCAGTTTAACAGACAGCTTAATTTTGCAAAATGATGCTGTAATGTTAATATGTAATTAGTTTTAAAACGGCAATCAAAGAAACTGAAAATCAGATCACAGCTGCGTATAGGATTCCTTTTTATAACAACTCGAGCTATTTGCTGGAATAGACTCTTTTATTATTTTTTTTCCAGCATCATTTATAAAAACTTCTGCCTCTTCGAATCAGGACAATTTTTTGATGCGCTAAATACACCACACTCCACCATCCAAACGTCAGCTATTAGCATAGGCACGTTCTCTTGCAGCCACCTGCGATAAGAGGGCTGGTGACCAAGCCAACTATGACATTCCATTGATCCAGAAAATTGCTGCGGAGCCAGCCTTGAAATTAGTTTAAATTGCTGAATCAAAAAATGTTATCCCTGATTTTGGCAAGGCCAGCGTAAACCCCTCTTCCTTAATCCCTGGCTGATGTGAAAAGTTGTCAGGGATCGTGTTTTCTGCCACCCAGCTGATGGGGGAATTTGGATTGCCTGTGACAGAGAGACACACAAGCAGGCGAGCAAGATTTGACGTAGAATTGCACTTAGGGCTCGCCGGGGTCGTGACTTGCTTGCAAATTCGCAGGCTCGGAGTAGTTTTGAATGCGATCTGCAGAGGCTTTGTGCTTTTCGATTCAATTATATGCCATCTCTCTCCTCAGATCTGCTGTTAGTTCTACGTTGAGTCGCACGCAGTGTTCGGCTGGAGAAATAATTCAATGTCACTTATGTTTTTTTATTTTTCGCCCATTTTGGGTCTCCCAAAATAGAAGGGAAATGGAGGTGCTGGTGAGCTGGGTTTCCTGGGCTGAAAACAGGGCTAATGTGGCATAAGTGCTCCTAAGAGGATTACTGATGCAAACTGAGTGGGTTGTAATGCCCAACTCAAGCCACATCCATCTAGGAAAAACCTACCTTTTCATCATCCCCTGTCCATTACAGAGTACACATTTTGCCTTTTTTCTCCCCAACAATATCCCAACCCACTCACCTCATGTTTTCCTTGAGAAATGCTTCACATTACAGTTTAAAGGAGGCTGTAAAATCCCAGCTGTGGAGAGGCCGAATCGTAGATGTACAATAACCCTCTTGTACCTTGAACATTACAAGCACAGTAGTTGAAGTCCTTGCTCAGGTCCTTGTTCAGGATTTCTATTACTTACAAATATATCTATTATGCATGAATGTATATACCCTCATACTGTATATACACTGTATATACCCTCATCTAAACCAAGGTGTGACAGGCATATAGTTTGCATGAGAGCCATATATTAACTGTTTTACAGTAGATAAAGATACAGATGTTATCTACCGAGGCAGGAATTAAAGACAGATGCTTTGCTTATTCCCATCCTCCAGCATATTGTCATATATTCAGGTACTCAGGAGTAGTTCCCCACCGAGTGAATCATTTTACATATTCACAATTACAAAAATGTCAGCAATAAGAATAACAGATGGCTTTCATCTGCCAGTCTGATTTACTGTACGATTGGTGCAATTGTTACCTCACGAAACAATTTCCATTTGCTCTAATCCATAAAAATGTTTCTGTCTTTGTAAGCTATTTTAGTCAGTTTGATTCAGTCATATTAAATCATGTTTCTGACGTGAATAAAACCACACAAAGCACTTGTTTTACCTTACTTTTTTATATGGTATAGTATTAAAAAAGTAATCCCCCCCTCCTCACTACCTATTTTTATTGGGCTTTATGTTGATTTCATAAATGCCAGTGGGCTCTCAGTACAAAACTGGTCTTGTCTTGTTTCGCTCCAGATCCTCTGGCTGGTCTTGTAGAGACTGGGGCTCTAAATCTATCACTTAATCCCTCTTTACAGCTGATGGGAGTGAGACGTCCACTCTATTGCCACTCAGCACACGGCAGTGAGGAGCAAACTGGAAGGATAAAAGAATGCCCCACTGGATATTTAAGGATTAGAATGTCCTATAAGAGCCTATTGATTAGTGTCATCGCTAACAGCATGCAGTGTATTACACATAGATTAAGACATTATCTGCCAACGACTAAACATTCAAGCTGGTGCTTCAGGGTTTATCATTTGTTTTAGCTTTGTAATTTACCCAATGTTAGGGATGTGTAAAACCTATATAAAATCAAAATCGACCAGTATGTGGGTTTTGTGGATGACTAGTTGACTAATCTGTCCTAAGGAAGCCCTCAATGATTAGGCAATCTCACCTAATCATGTTCACCTAACCCAGGTCAGAAGGGCGAACTGTACATATTTAAATATTCCTCTTTTTATTCACTTCTGGTTTTCATATTTTTCCACAACCATTTAGAGGAACATCCAATTGCTCAAGTTAAAGGGTTAGTTTACCCAAAACTGAAAATTCTGTCATTAATTACTCACCCTTATGTCATTCCACACCCGTAAGACCTTCGTTCATCTTCAGAACACAAATTAAGATATTTTTGATCAAATCTGATGGCTCAATGAGGCCTGCATTGCCAACAAGATAATTAACACTTTCAGATGCCCAGAAAGCTACTAAAGACATATTTAAAACAGTTCATGTGACTAGTGGTTCAACCTTAATATTATAAAGAGATGAGAATACTTTTTGTGCACCAAAAAAAAAAAAAAACTAACGACTTTATTCAACAATATCTAGTGATAGACGATTTCAAAACACTGCTTCATGAAGCTTTGAAGCTTTACAAATCTTTTGTTTCGAATTGGTGGTTCGGTGTGTGTATCAAACTGTCAAAGTCATGTAATTTCAGTAAACGAGGCTTCGTTACATCTTAAAGGTGCTAAAGAGGATGTTTTGTTTTATACATTTTTGCAATATTACTTGAAACTGTCTTTACTAACTGATAAAAGACTATTTATTAGGTGCACTGAAAGGAATAATATTTATATACATCATCTGTGCACGAGGTAGGGCCTATCATCGCGTAAACGACTGGCCCTCTGGCTTGTCAATCACTGCTGTGACGTTCCTTGTGAGAGACGTGCGCGGCTGCGCGCTCCAGTAACTTTCCACACTCTACAGGCGCCGCATGCAATGTTTTTGTCAGGAGACAGGAGTAACAACTGCAGATTATGAGTTACCTGCGGTGAGTCCGACATAATGAATCCACTAACACGACACAGCGAATGCCGGTGGTAAACACTCGTGTTCCAATACTCGTGCACGAGTTTTGGGAGGCGTTCCCTCGAAATGAGCTGTGAAGGAGGGGGGTTGTTCTTATGCATGTGCAAACTCACTAACAGTCTTTGGTTTCTCAGTCGACGAAAAGATCCTATTTAGCACCTTTAAGTGTTTTGAAATTTCAATGGTTTGCCACTGGGGGGCATGACTTTGGCAGTTTGATACACGCTCCAAACCACTGATTCGAAACAAAAGATTTGTAAAGTATTCTCGTAAAAAGTATTCGTTTCATAATATTCAGGTTTAATCACTGCAGTCACATGAACTGTTTCTTTAGTACTTTTCTGGGCATTTGAAAGTGTTAATTATCTTGCTGGCAATGCAGGCCTCACTGAGCCATCGGATTTCATCAAAAATATCTTAATTTGTGTTCCGAAGATGAACGAAGGTCTCACGGGTGTGAAACGACATGAAGGTGAGTAATAAATGACAGAATTTTCATTTTTGGGTGAACTAACCCTTTAAAGTTCCTCCGAAGTTCTTCCCAAGTAATATATATATATATATATATATATATATATATATATATATATATATATATATATATATTAAAAGATATCTTACATATTTTGCAACGTAAGATCATCCGCTTTTTTCCCCTGCAAGTTATTGCCTTAATCCCCTGATCTCCTCAAAAAGATCTATACTGAGTGGGTGAATTGCATGAAATCTTCTTCTGTATATGCTGTTTGTCAATAGAATAGAAAGCCTCAGTCAGAACACAAGCTGCATGAAAAGCAAAGATTTGGAACGGCTAAGCTTTCCTCTGTGAATTGCATGAATTTCAGCTTGTATACATATCATTCACACATCTCAGACCTCAATCCCCACATGAATTTTTCAATCAGCTCTATCTATGGAACACTGTTTGCATTTGACACAAGTCGTGTGATCGATTTAGTATGATATTTGCTTCCGTGCATTAATAAAAAATGCACCAGGCCCTTTGTAATTGACCGTTCTGTTCTACAGCAGCAACGTAAGGCCCAGAGGAGTCAAACTCTTCATGAAATACATGCATCAAACAAAGAGCTCTAGCTGCTATGAGTAAAACAATATTTCTCCTGAAGGGCTGATATTGCATTCAGCTTGGTGTTCTATCTAACCAGAAGTTTTCAAGTGAAGATGGATTTCAAATCTGAGCATAACCCTAAATAACCCTCTTCCCTTGAGCATTAGTCATTTTCTCCACACAGAAGAGCACATTCAAGATTTAGTCATTGTACAGGTTGTAGTTACGGAGATTAGTTACGAAATTTTTAGCTTTCTTTATGCTACATTTACTTTGAGAATATCACAGCACTTCAGCTGTTATTGAATCAAATCAGTCTGATTTGTGATGAAAGCCAGATGTCACGCTTTGTGTGATTTTTTTTTTTTTTTTTTGTCATTAAAAAAGAATCAAATTTAGAAGAAAACAGCATATTTTTACCAAATAAATAAAAATGTAAGCAATATTAAAAGCAAAAGGCTTTACCAACAAAAATGGTTTCAAACAAAGTCAAATAAGAATCAACCAGTGTGTTTAGTAAATGGGTCATTCACAAATAAGGTTTTTAAAAGTCCAAAAAAACATAATGGAGATATAATTAAAGGTGCCGAAGGATGTAATATAAGTCTTAAGTGTCCCCTGAATGTGTCTGTGAAGTTTCACCTCAAAATACCGCATAGTTTTTTTTAAATTAATTTTTTAAACTGCCTATCATTATAAATGCGCCGATTCAGGGTACGCGGCCCCTTTAAATCTCGTGCTCCACGCCCCAAGAGCTCGCGCTTGCCTTAAACACCATACACAAAGTTCACACAGCTAATATAACCCTCAAAATGGATCTTTACAAAGTGTTCGTCATGCAGCATGTCTAATCGCGTAAGTATGATATTTATTTGGATGTTTACATTTGATTCTGAATGAATTTGATAGTGCTCCGTGGCTAAAGCTAACATTACACACTGTTGGAGAGATTTATAAAGAATGAAGTTGTGTTTATGCGTTATACAGACTGCAAGTGTTTAAAAAATGAAAATAATGACTTGTATCCGTGAATACAGTAAGAAACGATGGTAACTTTAACCACATTTAACAGTACATTAGCAACATGCTAACGAAACATTTAGAAAGAACATTTACAAATATCACTAAAAATATCATGTAATCATGGATCATGTCAGTTATTATCGCTCCATCTGCCATTTTTCGCTGTTGTTCTTGCTTGCTTACCTAGTCTGATGATTCAGCTGTGCAGATCCAGACGTTAATACTGGCTGCCCTTGTCTAATGCCTTGAACATGGGCTGGCATATGCAAATATTGGGGGTGTACATATTAATGATCCCGACTGTTACGTAACAGTCGGTGTTATGTTGAGATTCGTCTGTTCTTCGGAGGTCTTTTAAACAAATGAGATTTACATAAGAAGGAGAAAACAATGGTGTTTGAGACTCACTGTATGCCTTTTCCATGTACTGAACTCTTGTTATTCAACTATGTCGAGGTAAATTCAATTTTTGAATCTAGGGCACTTTTAATTTAGAAGTTTTATTAAGTGTTAACAATGAGATTGTGTGGTTTTTAGAATTAATAAACACAGCTTTTGTCATTTTTTACAAAATAGGTTTTACCAAAATTTCGGTTTCGGTACCGAATGTCACTTTTGGTTATACCGAATGACGATATTTTCAAACAATGCTAACAGGCTGATATCTAGCTAGCAAAAGGACAGTTTTTACAATATTACAACATTTTCCATGTTTTATAGCAGTTGAACTGAATGACGTGATGTTTCGGGATATGCGTTTGAGCAAGGGAAAACATACATTTTTCAGATAGTTATGAGAGAGTTAGTTATTTTACTTTATGACCATGTGGTCCTTTGCAGGTGTCTGAATGATGTCACATCCTGTCACATACACTCAAAAAAATAACTCTTTGAACGAACATAAAAAAACATGGAAAGGATTTCCACATGATTAAGTTGCTTTATTTCAGCATTATGCAATTCTGTTATTCCAATTTAATGTACTTACATTGGGTCAGCTTAATTTATTAAGGTTGATTCAACTTATTTACTATGGTTGGGCACAGCTTAATTTAATAGTGCCAGCCCAACTAATTTGCAATGTTTTGGACCAACTCATTTACTTAAGTTGATCCAATCTATGCAATTTAAGTTAGCCTAACAAAAGTGCTTAATGCTGAAAGAAAGCCATTTAATCACGCGGAAATCCTTTCCATGATTTAATTACATTAATTCAAAGAATAGCTTTTGAGTGTTAATAAATTAAAACCTTTTTACCATACACTCAAAAAATGACACTTTAAACTAACTCAAGTCATTTATGGACCGTGTTTCCACACAACCAACTTAGTTTTTATTAACATTAAATGTTTATTTTTACTCTATGAAAAATCCTTGAGTTGTGACAAAACAACTGACTAAGGGAGAATCTATGTAAAATAGTTATGTCCAAATTACTCAATTCAATCATGGACAGTGGTTCCACATGATTGAGACAAGTAAAATCCAATAGAATCAACCATGTTAAATGAACTAGAATCAATTGTGTTCATTTAAAATAAAATAAATAAAAAGCAAAAATAACACTTTATTTCAACATTTACACTCCTAGTTCAGGCCCTTTTTGCAAAGCATGATGGGAAGTGAAAATCCTGTTTGATTGAGTCCTGGTTGGGTTTACTTGATTGAAACATGTTATTTTAATATAAAAACATCAAGTTAAGTCAAAAAGTAATTGTTTCAACTTAATTTAACATGAAGCAATTGAATTAAAAACAGAAACCTAATACAATGGTGTTGAATCAAAATAAGTTGTTTAAATAAAGTGAACAGCATCAAAAAATAATTTTTTTCAGTGTAATATTGACCACATGACTTGATCCAAAATGGTCCCTTTATATTGGTTACTCTGAATGACATCAATGAAATTCATTTTTCCGGACATTCTTTCTCATAACAAAGCAACGATTTCTACACATAATATTAATACCATTTTGCACTATGTTTATATATGATGTTATAATATCAAGCCAAAATAAAAAAATATATACATTTATTACATTTTAATCACAAATGAAATGGCTGTATTGGCCTTTGGTTAGTTAAACAGAAACAAAATCTTTAAAATACCTTTATATGTAGCAAAATATAATTTTAAACTTTTAGATCTAGATCAACACTAGATCTAGTTGTACTACCTTACACAATTTGAATGTCATATCTTTGTTTTTTATTATTATTAAGACCTTTGGACAAAAAAATGACTCGTCACATCATTAACCCATATATGTAGACCACAGTAGATGTGTTCCTGAATGAATCAGTGTTGATGAACAAATCAGTTGAGTGAAAAAATGAAATGACTCACTTGTAAAGAGAGTTTTTTTTTTTTTTTTTTTTTTTTTTTTGAATGAATGAATCAGTGTTTTTGAATGAATCCATTAAGTGAATGGATCAAATGATTCATTCAACCAACTGGCTTATCGATGTACCTTGCAGAAAGAGTTTCTCTTCTACATCTATCTAGTAATTGGTAATTACTGTATTTAATAAATATTTTTAGGAGAAGTGAGCACAGGATGTGCCATGGCATGACCTAGATAATAAAGGTTGGACTGTGGAAAATCCTTTCTGTTACTGGAAATGGCTAAACTGGGAAAGCGCAGAGGCACTAATCATGAGCGCTCAGCACCAAATCAATAATGACAAGGGTCTACAATGCCACAAAAGACCCCAGACTGTGCAAGAAGATAGATGCAGGGGGCAACAACATATACAGTGAACAGCACAAACAAGTCCCTGGCTTACATCAGTGCCGAATACTTGCTGAAAACTATCCAGTCCAAAATGACAAGCCTGAGATCCAATGGGACTTCAACATCCAGTCACAAGCAATACCAACCCAACATAGTGATCATAGACAGTAGCAGGACATAAATGATAGATGTGGTTGTCCCAACTGACAGTAACATTGAATAGAAGATGTATGAGGAACTGGAGATACCAGGTACTGAAGAAAGAGTTAGAAAGAATATGTCAAGGTAGATCCATTTCTGACTTCGAAACCCCAACCGGAGAAACGTCTTCTACAGATTCCATGGAAAAACAATGCGATCCACAATCCAAAGAACAGTGCAGTTCCAAGTCTTGAAGCTCTTAAGCCTCTGGTAGAGGAGATTGAGAGAACAATACCACCCACAATATAAATTATACACATATATTTATATATTTTTTTTCTTTTTGTACAGAGCTCTAACAGTTTGTTCTTCATGCTGCCATTGCGTACAAAAGCACCCAAGCTTGCACCAGTGGAGTCTGTTCCCTCAGCACCAAATCTCAGTCAGGCTCTGACTGCAAAGCTCTTCAAAGGATCCATTGTGCTTGAGGTGCAAAGCATTGCACCATAGTTTATGCATTCACAAGGAACTCGTTTTGCCATTCGCCAGTCGCATTTTCCCACATAAAGGCTATATTTACTCTGTCCACATAGGGGTTGGTCCTGTGTACCGTGGAGGTGATTCCACATGAGCATTAGCATATTTGCACACTGTGCATGTTTTAGAAGGCAGAACAGATTGATTTTGTACTCTGTGTCCCAACACAAAAGGGTCTTATTAGATCAGAGTTGGGACATGGTTTGTATTGTACCAAAGAGTTTTTTTTTATGGTCAGGTGTCATGAAAAGTGCAATCCTGCAGTAAAATACCGAGATGGCTCTCAGGTGACGTTGGGGTGGAAAAAAGACCTTACCTTTTGCTTACACACTGTGGGCTTGTCCCTCCCATTGTTAAATACTTGCTATGCCCAAGGTCTCGTGGGAAATTAAGCTGTATTGTTGCGAACTGTTTCCCACTGACTGGAGGACTCTCTGGAGAGGACACTTTTTAATTTTTTTCATTATTATATTTTTTTTAATAAAGGAGACCTTGAATTACTGTATGACAGACTGGGTTTTAATTAAACTGGGATTTTGAAAGGGTGAGTTTGTTGATCTGTTTATGAAGTATCATACACTCAGAGCTAATCTGTGGGGTTAGAGGTCACTGAGAAATGAGCAGCACACTAGATCAGATATGGTGTACATTCTGTGTGGTCTGGAAAGGAAATAACCCCTTACTAACTGGAGATCACAATCTGTTAGATTCAGTGTAAATTGCCAAAATTTAAACTGCTTGAATCCGCTTTGTCAATGGGTGATGCCTGTGGTTTGGATACTGTTCTGTATGTTCTGGAGTGATAATGAGATTCATGGCTGAAATTGTGTTCAAGTTAGACTTCACAGTGTCTACAGAGGACAAAGGAGCCACAAGAGTTCATATCTTTGATTTAATTTACTACTCACATTCTTTGATATCCTACAGAGAACTTCAAGACATACAAAAGAGGAAAGAAATGGGCACACACTTGTTAATTTTCTGTCTGGAGATTTCCCTGGAAGGGTCAAACTTCATTTAAATTTTGACTGATGCAACTCTTTCTGTAGTTTGTACAATGAAAGGTGTAAGGTTTAGGTGATTGTGCAGATCATAATTGATTTATGATACTTTAAAAAGAAAGATTTTTTTTATCTATTGCCACCATGAACATTAAATTGAGCATTTTGTGCATTTTTTAGTCAGTACTGTTAATTTATAATGGTTTTTGTTGGTTTGTTTGTTTTAGTCATAGTTTTTGTCTTTTGACAAATTTGTCACTATTTTCTCATTGCAAATTCCTTAATTTTACTCTGAAACAAATTCTTACTTTAAAATGGCATCATTTTAGTAAAAAAACTTTATTTTTCCAAATATTCAAATGTTATGGTAAACATTTATTAATGTTCAACAAAACAACTTCAAAACTGTCCTTGTTGTAAAAGACAAGAAAATAACATTATAGTGAGTACACAACTCACATTTTTTGTTATAAAAACCCTTTGTTAGCAAACAAAATTTAGTTCGATAAGATTACCAGTGCAAAAAAAAAAAAAAGTTAGAAATGAAACAACCTTTAAAAAAAATAATATCTATGATAACAGATATATAATTATTAAGATAAATTAAAAAGGATAGTTCACCCAAAAATGAAAATTTGATGTTTATCCCCCAGGGCATCCAAGATGTAGGTGACTTTGTTTCTTCAGTAGAACACAAATGATGATTTTTAACTCCAACCATTGCAGTCTGTCAGTCGTATAATGCATGGCAATGGTAACAAAATCTATAAGAGTAAAAAAAAACATGCACAGACAAATCCAAATTAAACCCTGTGGCTCGTGACGGCACGATGTCCTAAGACACGAAACGACCGGTTTGTGTGAGAAACCAAACAGTATTTATATAATTTTTTACCTCTAATACACCACTATGTCTAACTGCCTTGAGCGCGTGCACAGCATCCGGTGCGTGAGGTGTGTACGCTCTCTGGTGTAGTTTAAACATGGTGCCTGTAGTACAACAGTTGTTAAACAAATGGAAGTAAACCACTAAAAAACAATGTTTTTTTTTTTACTTTCATAGATTTTGTTACCATTGACATGCATTATACGACTGACAGACTGCAAAGGTTGGAGTTAAAAATCATCATCTGTGTTCTACTGAAGAAACAAAGTCACCTACATCTTGGATGCCCTGGGGGTAATTTTCATTTTTGGGTGAACTATCCTTTTAAAGTGTCAGTTAAGAGGTTTAAGATTTATAGCTAAAACAGAGAAGTGTAGGAATGATAGATGAAGAAACAGCAGTCTCGCTGGTGTTTTTTGGGCCCTGCTGTGTTTAAAAATGACCCATCAAGCAAACCAGAGGGTGGCTGCTGGTGCTCGGCTGGAGGAGGTGGACATGGTTGCTTGAGAAATCTTTTAGGCATCCCTGGGTTCAGCACAAACCCCTGGACATCAGTATCAAATATCTGACTTTACCCCCCTGGGTGGGAGCAAGCCTGGAGTTGCCACCTCTGCAGAAAGCATTACCACCAGACAAAGAGCAACTCAGGGAATCTAACCTCATTGATTCATATATTCACTGTCCCCCACAACCAACTCCAACCACAACACACACACACACACAAGCAAAAACACATCAATAGTTACATACCCTCTAAAAATGTGCACTGTGTGTGTGTAAACCTCAAGGTGTAGCCTAGACCTTGAAGATTCATTGAAATAGATTGATTGCTGTGCATTTCACCTCAGGGATGCCATGACAATCTAGATGATTGTCAGATTTAAAGGTTGAGTGTGTTGTTTCTGAACCACTAGCATCACCAAACAGAACTGGAAATATAATATCTGTTTCAAACAGGTTTGATAAAAATACTCCTCCCATCTGCCATTGGCTGGTCAAACGGATGTCCCAAACTTATGCCAGAAAAAATACTTTGATTTGATTATTATTGTTGTTGTTGTTTAAATATTTTTTAGTACGTGTTTTCTCTATAAACGTTTTAGTTGTGTTTTTTATTATTATTATTATTAATAATATTTATTTTTATTTTGTATTTTTTTTTTTTTATGTGACCCTGGACCACAAAACCAGTCATAAGTCACATGGGTATATTTGTAGCAATAGCCAACAATACATTGTATTGTTGATTTTTCTTTTATGCCAAAAATCATTAGGATATTAAGTAAAGATGATGTTCCATGAAGATATTTTGTAAATTTCCTACCATAGATATATCAAAAATGTACTTTTGTGAGTGGATATGCATGGCTAAGGACTTCAATTTTAAAGATGATTTTCCTCAATATTTTGATTTTTTGCACCCTCAGGTTCCAGATTTTCAAAAAGTTGTATCTCAGCCAAATTTTGTCCTATCCTAACAAACCATACATCAATTGAAGGCTTATTTATTCAGCTTTCAGATGACATTTTTGATTGCAAGTGTGTTATTTATAACCTTTACAATGCATTCTGTATCAAAAGCTAAATTTGAATGATTCATTTTTCATTTTAAAGATTTGGAGTCATGAAAATATATTTTAGTTTAGTTTCAGTGTTTCTAATTCCACTAATTTCTAATGTTTTTTGACTGATGCAACTCTTTCTGTAGTTTGTACAATGAAAAGTGTAGGTGTAACAACTATTGTGCAGAACATAATTTATTTATGATAATAAGTTTTAAAAATAAATAGCTTTTTTTATCTATTGCCACCATGACGATTTAAAATGAGCATTTTGTGCATTTTTTACTCACAAAATGCTTCATTTATAATGTTTGTTTTTTGTTTTAGTCATAGTTTTTATCTTAATTTTACTCTGAAACAATTGATATATTGATAGAAAACTAAAAATGAAGTAAAAATAAATTAAAGCTAATTATAAATATAAAAAAAATGATGAAAATGACAGAAGCACATAATAAAATTACTAAAACTTAAACTAAACATAAAATTAAAAGTGAAAACAAATACTAATAGCAAATGTTAAAACATGCAAGGTGAACTTAAGGACACGAAAGCTGATTCATTAAACCCTGAATTGAATGCTATACTAGACCTCTAGACCATGATTAATTCTGTTCCTTCATCTCAGGCAGCAAGCAGTCACATAAAATTCTGTCAGCTCCCCTTTTACAGGACAGTATGTCCACATCAAGAGACAGAGATAGACAGTGAGAGAGAGAAGAGCTTGCATCTGTCTGACAGCTTGGTAATTTATTTTGTCTCGCATTCTAAATCAAATTTTTATGGATATCCGGACCTCTGTCCTTTTGTTTATTCACCAGTCGAAATAGATTCAGGTTATTGCCGAAAATAATTTTGCCAGGACTAATTGATACAGTTAAACATTTTAAAATGACAAAATCCCCCGCCTTACGAATTCATGCCCTCGCTATTTACACGTAATGGACCTGTGTATCAAGATTACCATCTCAAAGCATTAACTCACAGCATTTTCTTATCTCACCGCCAACACGCTTTGCTGTTTACATATATAATGTGTGCTATTGGGAATTGTTAATGCATTCAGTGATGAAACGCAATATTTTGTATTCTGCTGTGATTAGGTTCAGCTGTGCGACTAGGTAAGTGAAAATCTGTCAGCTGCTGTGGTGGATACCAGCAGATAGATTTCCATTTCTCTGGTCCCCTGTTTCACGACCTTGAGATTTGATTGAAAAAATAATCAAAACAAGATCAAACTCTCTGGAATTCAACATACATGACTCTGGCTCACCCTGCCCAGAGTTCACAGCTCCATTATGAATTTGAGTGGTGCATCAGATTAATTTAACAAATTCTTAATTTCCTTCGGTCCAAATGAAGGGGAAGATATTGAAGCATGTTTCTCGGCTCGCTCAGCTCAGGGCTGTCTGGGGCTCATAAGGTGAATCAATCAATTAACTTCCATCTCATGTCAGTCTTTGAATGTAAAAAATAATTCCAAGAATGGAGTTTATGTTATCAGCGAGGGCATCCGTGTCACTCCTACCCCTCCGGATTGCACAGCACACAGGTGGAATCAGGGATAACCAGCATGTGTCACTGTGACTGCATTTGCAAAATCATAAAGAACCTTTAGAAAATGAAAAATTCAAATGATGTTTGCGCCGAATGCAAATGCCAAGCAACAGGCAATTTTTTCAGATGCACATTATTTGACACCCTCTCGGCTAGGAATAGTTCAGCGCTATTGACGCATGTTAATAACACATGAATTTGACTGGAAGAGAGACTGTTTTTACAGTGGTAAATGGGGGGAGATTGGTATTTACCTTCATTTTTGTTGACACCAAAACAAAATGTCTTGAAACAGTCTTTTTTTCTGTTTGCATTTCTTTAAAAAATCTTCCTAACAAGAGAAGTTTTCTATCCTTTGTTGTATTTCCTATTGAAACACAAAGTTTAGGCTACATATCAATTAACCATGACTTTGCAACTCACAATAATGTCTTTGTATCTTTTTTTTTTTTTTTTTTTACTCTGAGGCTGAAACAAACTTCCTTAAGAGGCTTTGATTGGACAATAAATAAATAAATAAATAAATAAAAATTTAGTACAAGATACACCATCAATATTTCTGTTCTCTTGCACCAGGAAAGAAAGGCTACATATTTAAAGAATTTTTTTTTGTTTTGCATTCTTTTTTTTAATTTATTTTTCCAATTTAATTTTTTCTATCCAATTTAATGCATCCTTACTTAATAAAATTTCTTTCAAAATAAACAATATATATATATAATTTTTTAAGAAAGAAAAACAGAACATATCAAACATATTTTAAATATCTATTCCTCTTCCATTTTGTCTGCTACAGGACTCCAGGAATCACTTGTAAGCTTATAAGAGGCTCTGATGTAGAATCTTGTGCTTTTGCCTACAATGCATCCGAAAAACATCTGTCACTCATTCAGCAGGGAATGAGAGAAAAAATATATATTTAAGACATGTTTGCCAGATAAATTTGCAAATCAAGCAGCTGCGAGTCAGCAGTGTGAAACTTTTTTGGACGTGTATTTGAGAAAGCTAAGCTTATTAGTTGCTCTTTATGGAAAGGAGAGTATTGACCGTCCATTCGACCCTGATGCTGGGGAGACAGAGTGGCCTCGCTGGAGTACCTTGCTATCTTGTGATCCCAATTTGGCAAGCATGGAGTCCACATGCCGAACATCTGCGTGAATGGCCCTGCTCCACACCACTAATAGCACACCAGCAGTTCAGATACATCTCTTCATTTAGAAGAGAGAGAGAGAAATGCAGGCAAAGTCCCATAATGGAGTTGTGAAAGCTCTGGACGGATGGGCTGGTATTCATATTTCTTAAGGTTTTCAAACGTTGTGTCACATCAAGTCAAGCTTTCACATTTTCCATTTTATTTCATTACATTGTAATCAAATGACCTGAACTTTTCGTATACCAAATACTTTTTTTTTTTTGCTTATACAGTATGTTATTTTGTGGCTATTGCACCACCTTGTGAATAAATAAAGTGTTGCATGTCTTATTTACATGAGAGGAGTGACATTCATTACTCTGTCGCACACACTTTGCATTCTGAGCACTTTTAAAACATCTTAAACCTGTTTGTCAAGTGTTGGTATGCGGTCTGATTCCAGGGGCTGTGAAAACATGAACATCCAGGCCAGGGTACTTAATTCACTTATATTTTTTTAATATGATCAAGGTGTCATGCTAATAGCACCTAAAGAAGTTATTTTGCTTTCCTTCTCAGCGATCACAGTTAATACGCAGTGAAAGAGCTGTTCTGTAGTCTTAGACTGGATTGGTATTTGTCTGAGCCTTGGTAAGAAATTGAAAGCAGGTAAAATGCAGGCTTATGTTAATAAGAAAGACACCTTAATTAAAGCGGAAGGAAACAAAGTACATCTCAAAAACATCGGCGACAGCTCGACTAATGCTGCTGGCAAGGTGCTTGCTTATTTGCAGACACGGTCAACAATCACTGAGCGGCAAAGTAAAAGTGTGGAGAAAAGGGGACAAGTGAATCCAAAATTGGCCCATATGGCAGATGGTTAATAAAATAAAAAGGTCTGCAGAGCTACACAAGCCGCACAGCTGCAAATTTCCCCGCTCAGCTGAGCTCCGGTTCAGGCTATCAGAGTTCAAGTAAAATAGTTTATCTGACCACCCTCAGGCAGAAAGTGTATCATCAGGTCTCAAAAAATACTTAGTGCAGCACTGTGTGTACAGTAAACAGATGACATATGTGATAGCAGTGTATTCAATACTCTTAGTCTGTAATATTTGGAACAAAATAGGTCTATATGGAATGGACAACCCTTTAGTTTTTCAGAACTAATATGTATATACGACCATTTAAAAGTCTGGGGTCAGTAAGATTTTTAATGTTTTTGCAAGAAGCCTCTTCTTCTGCTCATCAAGGCTGCATTTATTTGATTTGAAATACAGTAAAATTGTGGAATCTTTCTATTTTAATATATTTTAAAATGTAATTTATTCCTGTGATGGCAAAGCTGAATTTTCAGCATCGTTACTCCAGTCTTCAGTGTCACATGATCCTTCAGAAATCATTCTAATATGCTGATTTGCTGCTCAAGAAACATTATTATTATCAGTGTTACATTATAAATGTTTTATTAACTTAAAGTCTTATTGACCCCAAACTTTTGAACAGTAGTGTATGTTTTTCTCTCTAGAGTTCACAGGTACTTCAGTTTATAGTTGTGACTGGGGTCAGAAGAGTTGCGGCCATCCACAGTTCTGTTGCAAGCTGACGTGTTCCAACATGTAGACAGAGGAAGGAAGGAAGGAAGGAAGGAAGGAAGGAAGCTTACCTGGGGGTCCCTGGAGATTATCAGTATGTACCTTTTAATGGTGCGGCAGCACAGAGGGATGCTTCAGTGTTTCATCCTCTTCACTTTTCAGTCTCTCTGGAGGTCTGAGTGATAGTGTTGAGGAGGACAGCGACAGTTTGAGAATAAGCCGTGGTGACATCTCACCTTGAAGAAGAGTGCAGGAGTCAAACACATCCACACATCTAAATCTACTATAGGCATAGCTATGAACCAAAAACTTTTGCTTGGCATTTGTATTTACCTAAAGAATACATAAAAACATGTAAATGCATTGTAAGTGCATGATTTTTATTTTCACAAACTGTGCAAAGAGTGAGAACAACATGCCACAGATGCTTTCGATAGAGCTTAAAGGGTTAGTTCACCCTTTAACTTGTTCTGAACCTGAAATATTCCTTTTGGAGGCACAATGTTTCTGCCAATATTCTCAGTTTGTAGCATTGTAATGGAAAGCTTTGATGCTATCTTGAAGGGATTTCCCCATTATATTATAATCACACTCCCATGCTCCCTTAGACCTTGAAACGTTTGAGTGATAGTCCTCTTTACTGTGATTACCTGATGTATTTTTCAGTGTATGAACAGTCACAATAGAGGGGGTCTTCTCAGTGGAGACGGACATGCTTTTGTGTTGATACGTCCCGTCTGAGTGTCAGATTGTGTCGGATCTGTGAGCATTTCTACCTCAGATTGATGCAGAAAGATAAAGAACTGTGATAATCCTCTCAGAACAAGTGTAAAATGGTGTCGATGAGTCCTCGAGACGTGGCCCATTTTTCTGCATGGTGTGCATGAGGGATAAGCTGCTTAGGAAAAGATACTGCCAGTCAGTTGTTTAATGAAGTTAAGAATTTATACAATAAGTGTAACGTGTTTGATAGCCTGCCAAAGAGATACCGTAGATGCAGAGTTGAGCGGCTGCCCATGAGAGCTGAACTAATGGAGCGTAATGCTGCACGGCACTTTCTGGCTCAACTGTTTAGTCTGACTGTTTAAAAGTCTCCGCCGTTTACTCTGAAGATTTTGATATGTTAGGGAAAAAAAAGACTAGTGCTCTGTTGTAAAACCTAGTGGGCTGCCTATAGAGGCAGTATTTTAAGACATAATATTTAATAATAAAACTATTTCGCACAGTATTTATGTCTGCTATGTATTATTTTTAATTGACATGTTTTCTGCAACTATTGTTTTCTGCACATAATGAAGCGATCTTGGAATACACATTTTTGGTTTTGTCTCATTATGTTTTGGTAAATTTAAGAGACATGACTCCTGTTTTCTTTTTCTGTTTATATGTGGAAAAACATGTTTACCTGTTCTGGGTAAAACTACTGAATAAATGAACAACTGCTGCTTAGGGGTGTGTTTCCTGTGCAATGGCGTAACTCTCTGATCAAAGTTGGCATTGAGTGGAAGTTTCGGATCTTTTCTTCCCTATTGTGACATATATCCAAGTGAAACGGCTTCTCCAGCAAGAAAAAATGGAAGGCGGGACTTATTTTGTCCATCAGGAGTTGATTGGATCATTGTGGTTTGCTACTGCTGTGATGTCATGTGAGTGACAGGTTGTCCCGCCCTCATGACAGTAAGCGTGTCTCTCATCAGGGAAGAGATGAGATGTCACTGCAAGAGGGACGGGAAGTTATTTTGATTTAGGATTACAAGGGCACATGGATTAAAAAAATAATAATGATTTGCACAGATAAATCATTTATAATAAATACTGCAATATTCCATAAAAAAATAAGAATTGTCAATTTTGATTTCATAGTGACTTTACCACCGATTAACTAGCTAGTTATGACTGTTTCACAAAACAGTGGACATGTTGGTTCAACAATATAAAACCATTGTTATTGAGGTCACACAGGTGATAAGTATGGTAATTAATAAATTACTGTAAATAACAATAATGGCTTATGAGGACTAATTCGCTATTTGTTCTCTGTTGTTTTGCTTTATTTACAAATGTTAAATTTAATTGCAAGCGTCCTCTTATACATCATACTCTGGTGTTCACCTGGGTACAAGAGCACACACTCTTCAAAAACTAAAAGTTATAAAAAGAAATTAGATAAAGTATAGAATGAAAGATATCCCTGTTGAAAAAACCTGAATGGTTAGGTATGTTTTGAAGCATGGCAGCTGGTTTGAGCTGGTTTAAGCTGGTCCTGAGCTGGAGTTGCTTAGGACCAGCACTTTACCAGCTAAGGACCAACTATGGACCAGCTTAAACCAGCTCAAACCAGCTGCCATGCTTCAAAACTTACCAGCATATGCTGTTTTTTTCAACAGGGATAGATTGTACTGCATGTTATCTTACTATTTTAGTCCATGTCATACTAACAAGAAACTATATGCTTAACCACTTGTCGAGAGTGGGTTTCGGGGAACACCAAATTGTTGAACTATGTTGCTAATGATGAAACTTGTGAACATAGTTGGCTAAAGATGCTTTTTGGAAATGCATCCCAGATTGTCATGTACAAGGGTACCTTTAAATTCTACTAATTTAACATTGAGATTCAGTCAGCAGTTGTACCTTTCGGGTATATATCTTGGGTTAATGGTTAAATCACCATCTTGTCAATCAAAGCACCACATTTTACTAGGACCAGAGAAGGACTGTTAAATTTTACACTCTCAAGCACTCTGATCCTCACAAATTTCTTATGAGGCAGTTAGCTCAAATCCTTCAAACACCAGTGCTGAATTTAAACTCTTTTAAACTCAGAGTCTTTCCACCAACTCACATCCTGCATGTTAAGAAACTGAAGTTCTCATGTAGCTTCCCTGGATAATTGAAGAACAGCCAACAGTGGAATCTGTCAGATGCCTGCCACAAATGAGAGGCTTTGGGGTTTACTTCATCTTTGTGCAGAAATTCAGTGCAGGAAGAGAAAGACAGTAAAGGCACATCAAACTGTGTGAAAGTGGAAAGAAACAAAGCAATTTAGAGGGGAAATAGTAGCTGAGGACAGTTAATGGCCAAACATTAAGACCAATTAAGTTGGGTGTTAGTGGTAAGGGAAGATTTATGCAAATGCTTTGCTTCAGGATGAAAGCTTGTGTGTTAGTGGTTCACTTTGAAATGGTTTCAAAGGTAAGCAAATATTGTGTTTGTCACAACAAAATTATCCTCTCCACCTCCAGACAGCCATATGACTGTAATTTCAGCAAATTCATTACATTCAGGTTAGCTTTTGCAGATGGAGATGATATGTCCAAAATATGTTTTAATATAAATCTATAGATTTAAGGTTTTTTTTTTTTGCCTCTCAAAGTACATTTTGTAATATACTTTTGGAATTTGAAGGTTTAAGCAATATATATACAGTGCACAGAATAAATGAGTACACCCCCTCTGAACAAATACAAAAGATGTATTTTCTTTATGATCACTAATACAATTCATGGAAAGATGGCAAAACTAAAATGTATTAAACATATCGATAATAAAAAGTATATGTATAACTACTAAAAATATATGTCATTAATAGCCATAAAATAAGTAAATTGTGTTTAAATTAAGGTTTGCAGAAATGAGTACACCCTACATTTAATTCAAAAAATGTATAATATTCTAGTACTTAGTATGCCCTCCTTAATTTTGAATATACTGCTCTGACCCTTCTTGGCATGGAGTGTACAAGTTCATGACAAATTGTCACATCTGTCCAGTTTATCTCCTGGATGATGACCTCCTTAAATGCCCTGATCTTTAATGGAGAGTGTTGTTCAACT
Organism: Megalobrama amblycephala; assembly: GCF_018812025.1. Taxonomy (NCBI): domain Eukaryota; kingdom Metazoa; phylum Chordata; class Actinopteri; order Cypriniformes; family Xenocyprididae; genus Megalobrama; species Megalobrama amblycephala. Next base: position 19,414,565 of record NC_063049.1, read on the forward strand.
CGTCTCTACAGGATTCCCCACAGGCGCACAAGAGTGTTAAGATTGAGTGCAAAACATATCCACAGGAGGTTTTTCACCTTGGGAGAATGCATATCTTCATTATCATGTTGAAAAAATGCCCAACAATGCAGGGAATGAGGAAAGGGTAACATCTTCTGTTTCAAGTTTGTGTATTATTACACAGTGGTGTGGAAATTCATGACAGCATTGATAAAGCACATCTCCCTCACACCTTCAGCACTCATACATCCCTATATAAGAGCTTTACTACCACTGAACTTTACTGTGAGAACCAGGCATTTCTCACTGTACTCCTCCTCTAGCAACACCATAACATTTTGGATGCTGTTAGATCCAAAATGATTGATTTGGTCTTATGAGACCGGAGTATTGATTCCCAGAATCTATATTTTGTAAATATGGGCTTTGGAAATGGCTAACTGACTTTATTGTGCTTTGGCTACAGTAGGCAGTTCCAGTGAGAACAACAACCATGCATGTCATTTCTGCAGGCTGCATCTTACTCTGTGAGATAAACAGTCACTCTTTTCATAGCTTTTGCTGGCTCTGAGACACTCGGTTGGTATTTCTCCTGCTCTTTGTCTAGCGAAAAAATCCCTCATCACTAAATGAAAGCTTAAAATGAAGGCCTGATTATTTCAGGGGCCTTGTCACAAGTCCATTGTTTTTTAATTTCTGTGTTACTTTTGCTATATTTTCACACTTAAAACAATGATTTGGTAATCCTCTTGTACCACTGCCCTCTTTTGTGCTAAGAAATAAGTCTCCTGACTGTTCTCTCCCAAGTGCTTCCACTGTTGTCAGCATTAAGTCTGAGAATGATTCAGTGGACTATATAACACTTTTAATTGTCAAGAAATTACTTTTTTTTTAATGTTTTGGTTCAACATACTTACCTGTTGATCAAACATTGCCTTAAACTTACACCAGAAAATTTTTATTTAGTTTTATTTAGTAACTTTTAGGAGGGTGTACTAATTTTTGCTACACAACATTTTATCACTTTGATAAGAAAATCTTATTTTCCTGAATAATTATGACATGCTTCTTTGGTAATTGATTAAGCAGTCTTCTAAGTAATTGAGTAATTGCTGACTTTCAGAAGTTTCAGAGGGGGTGTACTCATTTATGCTATGCACTGTATATCCATTTTTCAGTTTTCAGAGGGAAAAAAAGTATTACCTTAAAGTTGCTGTAGGTGATTTCTGAGAAACGCTGTTGAAGTGGATTGGACCAACCACCACCCCCACCTGTAGCCAATTAGCAGCAATCTGGGGCCCTAAGCAAAACTTTCTGCGGGGGCCCTGTCAAAATCACAACAACAAACAACATACAGTGAATTGAATTTCAATAAACATTAATACTAATGACAGCAGTATTTCGTACTCTTGTGTGAATGTTCATTTTTTGTTCTTCCTTGTCATTCGTTTGTCATCTTTGCTTTATTTTTCACAAAGCATTATTGTGCTTCACTTTAGCTATATCAACAGTGTTTCTCAGAAATTGCTTACTGTACCTTTAAGCAGCATTGATATTTAGCATATTTGAAAGATATTTTGGCCATAAAAGTAAAAATTATAATAGAATATTTGTTGTATGGGATCTAATACACTTCTTTTGACAAAAAGTATTTAGATTTACAATTAAATAATAATAATAATCTGAATGCCCCTAACTCATCAAACAGTGGCAGTTGTTCAGCTGGGGAATTTAGTAACCCACTAGGCAGGATGGCTGTTTCTGGGAACAGACAAAAGTTGGACTGTTTACCTTTGCTGACTTTGGGCGAGATGTTACAAGAGAAAATGGTCCATCAATCAGAGGCGCTCTGGGCACTGGGCTCTAAAGCAGAGAAATGAGGCAGAGGAGACCGTGCCAGCAGCCATTTCCACTGCTGCATGATGGGAAAGCTTCCATTGCCCTCCCAAAAATCATTTGTGAACACAAAGTGGACCGTCCCCTGAAAGTTAAAGTTTCAGACCAGAACTGTGGAATGAGAGGTCTTTGCTATCGTTTCTTTCTATACAGTCCCCCTGGTTTTCTTTCGGACCGGATTAGAGCAGCAATGGAAACTTAAACATGTCAATAAACAGGACTGAATCGATTGTTGCCGGTCTCCACTGCCCCTTCTCACATTAATAGTTCATGTCAGTCAAAAAGGCAGTTTGCACACCATCATGCTGAAAACCTGGCTTTGATGCTGACTAAAATGACTACTTTAAATGTCAACATTCTGACCTTTTTGAATGTTCTTTTATTGGCTTATATTAAAATAGTGTTCTTTTACTCTTTACTTTATCATGCTGCATCATTGTATTTGACACACTTATATGTGTTTTATATGTACTAAACATTACGACTATGGTGATGTTTGTGTGTTTTCTGTTTGCAGTCTGATTATGTAAAATGATGTTTATATCCATGTTCTTTTATCGCGTTTGACCAGCGTCTGCTTGTGAAAACACTGGCTGTCTCCGGCCTTAATTACAGCTGTATGGTGTGCGGCCTCCACAGCTGCAGCTGGCAATTACTGCACGCCCGTATTGCTCGGAGAGCCCTGCTTTGATTCAGCACGGAGCCAGCTGAGATCAGACTCCACATGCAGGCTGCTAAATGAACAGCCATGTGTTACATACAAGTGTGGCCCCTAACGGTCCCTTCTCATCAGAACAAGCCTCGCTGTTGGAGAAATTTGGTTGATTTATAACAGTCATTTTTAATGTCAGTCACTCTGATTAAAAGATTGTCTTAAACCAGCAAGAATTTCTTTGTATACTGGTTTATTTTGGGTAGGTTCTAGTCTAGTTGGTGGATCAACATAATTATGCTGTTCTGAAGTAAAACTTATGAGTTTCGCTGAATGTCTATGTTGCTCTTTTCCATACATTGAAAGATAATAGTCAACTTTATACTTGATCTGTCTCTCACACAAAGCTATTGTATGACTTTAAATTTAGGGCACGAGTTGTACACATTACATTTGTTGTGAATAGTGTTTTATTAATATTTTTGAATTGGCTTTTATTTTTATATTTTCAGTTTTTATTTTAATTTTGGCAGCGGCTATTTGCACAAAGTGTAGATAGGGAAAGATGCTATTTACACTAAGTGCAAATAGCAGTATTTTCTTTGCACTAAATGTATATAGTTGTTGGATGCTAATTATACGTAGTGCAATTTTTGGCAGATACTATTGAAACCACAGTGTATTGAAATATATTATAACAACATATTCAGTGTACATTATTATATTTATTAAAGGTGCCATCGAACCTGTAATATAAGTCTAAGGTGTCCCGTGAATGTGTCTGTGAAGTTTCAGCTCAAAATACCCCATAGATTTTTTTTTTATTAATTTTTTTAACTGCCTATTTTGGGGCATCATTAAATATGAGCCGATTTATGCTGTGCGGCCCCTTTAAATATCGTGCTCTCCGCCCACGGAGCTCGCGCTTGCCTTAAACAGTGCCTAAACAAAGTTTACACAGCTAATATAACCCTCAAATGGATCTTTACAAAGTGTTCGTCATGCATGCGGCATGTATGCGTCGGATTATTTGAGTATTGTATACTGTTATATTGTTTACATTTGATTCTGAATGAATTTGAGGCTGTGATCTGTGGCTAACGGCTAATGCTACACTGTTGGAGAGATTTATAAAGAATGAAGTTGTGTTTATGAATTATACAGACTGCAAGTGTTTAAAAATGAAAATAGCGACGGCTCTTGTCTCCGTGAATACAGTAAGAAACGATGGTAACTTTAACCACATTTAACAGTACATTAGCAACATGCTAACGAAACATTTAGAAAGACAGTTTACAAATATCACTAAAAATATCATGATATCATGGATCATGTCAGTTATTATTGCTCCATCTGCCTACCTAGTCTGTTGATTCAGCTGTGCACATCCAGACATTAATACTGCCTGCCCTTGTCTAATGCCTTTCATAATGTTGGGAACATGGGCTGGCATATGCAAATATTGGGGGCGTACACCCCGACTGTTACGTAACAGTCGGTGTTATGTTGAGATCCGCCTGTTCTTCTGAGGTCTTTTAAACAAATGAGATTTACATTTGTTTATCTCATTTGTTACTTAACTCTTGTTATTTAACTATGCCAAGATAAATTCAATTTTTCATTCGAGGGCACCTTTAAAATCATAAATGGGTGCTGCTTTATTGGGACCATACTTGTCCTTCACATTACCTCCCCTATGCCTACTCCTAACCCTTTATTCCCACTAATAAAAATCTGTTTTTCTTCATTTATATTGAAAATAAATGCTACTCCAAGCTGATATGCGATCGGGAAAGGGAAAAGAAAGAGTTGAAAGATATAGCCACCCACCTAACGCTCCACTCCACTGATTCTGTCCTCTCTTTATGATGATTTATTAACAAAGTTCGGGAGGAGCACGTTCAAATGATCTACCCAATCAGCATAAGAGGAGGCTTATAAATATGTAGCCGACTCACTTATGTTTCTCGACAGTTTTTTCTGCATCCCTCCACCAGCCCATCTCCTCACACTCACCTGGTTACTATCCTAACCAAAGATTCGGGGGGAGTACTCTGGGTTTGGGCCAAATACCAAGCTTGGAGCCCTTTCCTCGGACAGCACGGCATCTGATTATTTGTAAGTGTGAACTCGCGAACTTTTGTAATTGTGTCTGGCTCAATAAGAAAATGGTGGGCAGAGTTAGTGTAAATAGCCTCTCTCAACAAAGCAGGCTATTTGCACATTTTAGTTTGTTTTAGTAACTTTATGTGCTTTTGTCACTTTTATTAGTTTTTGTTTTTTAAATATTTCTATTGAGGTTTAATTTATTTTTATTTCACTTTCAGTCATTTTACTACTTAAACTTAAATGATCCACTTTAATTATATAGACAAGAGTGGCTCAGACATTCTGCTAAACGTCTTGTAAGCCATACAGGTTTGGAATGATATAAGGTTGAATAAATGAGGACATGCTGGGACCAGAACATCCAAAACATGTGCTTGAGACCAGAGCTATACTGGACATTTCAGCAATGCCAAGAGTCTTTCTAACATTTCTTTCTTTCTTTGTCTGTGCTTTCAGTTAATCCAACAAATCAGGCTTTGTTTTTATTTGTGGTAGTGGTTCGATTTGGCATGTTAGCTAAAGATTGGAACTGAAAACCTTCTGAAGTAAAGGTCAGAAAGAATTGGGCTCCCAGGACTGATGTGAAGAGAAATGATTTAATGAAAATGTTTTTTATTGTGTCTGTTTTTTTTCCTTCTGTATTTTGAGGTTCAGGACACCCACTTATAGTTATTCTTCATCCACATGTGCTTTTTGTTGATCCATTCCCTCCTGACATTTATTTGACAGTGGTTTTGTCTTTTATTCTTGAGTATTTCATTATGGATTCCTGTGCGTCAGGCTGCATATTACCTGAATAATAGTCTTTTTGTCACTTTTGCTTGAAGAGAGACGGGGACTATAAATAAATTGCATGCTTATTTATTTATTTTTAGTGGTTGTGGTTTATGGAAGGATATTAAGTACAATTTCAAAAGTTATTGCTTTTGATTTAGTCTACTCTTATCAATATTATTACCCATGTGGAGCAATTATTTTGATGTGATGATTTCATTGTGGAGGCAGATATGTTTCTGAGGATGTGGACTATTCATTTTCCTCTTGTTTGAAGAAAAAACACTTTGCATTATAATGTAGTACGGATTGTAGAACTGTCTCACTCTCTCGTCAAAATGAATATGACAGGAATGAAACAGAGAAAACATTGTTTACTATGCCACTGAATACAAATGCCCACTGACAGAATGATACATTGTAAAACTTTTAATTACTGTCTGTTTCGGCTTTTCATGTGAGCTGGAAATGCTTCGCAACTTTTGATGTTTAAAGTGGCCTTTTCCCCAATTAATCATAAGCATCTCAAAAGGCATCACTTTGAGGGATCAAAAGGTTCATTAAATCTTATAGAAAGAAATTATGGCTTCTAAAGGTTGTAGCTTGTTTGTTGTTATAGCTTCCCCGTTGCCAGAGTATGACAGTTTTAATTAATCGTTGGTGTTTTTTCATAGGTCTACACAAGATACGGGAAATGCTATACTTTCAACGGCAACAAATCAACCTCCAGGAAGACAAAGCAAGGAGGGATGGGAAACGGGCTGGAGATTATGTTGGATATCCAGCAGGATGAATATCTGCCTATCTGGAAAGAGACAAGTAAGTTATAATGCCACACAGAGATGATTTCTGGTCCGAAAGTTGCAAAGTCATCCCATATTTTCTGGTTCTCAGAACAAGCTGTTAAGATAAACATGTTTAAATTTAAGGTTTATTCGTGATGTTATTTTCCCATTTGTATTGATAGGGGGATAGGTGAGGCTTATCTTTGTGTTCCCTTTCATATTGCCTGTTCTGCTTTCTTACCTCAGTTTTTTTTTTCTTTTTTCTTTCAGACGAAACCTCTTTAGAGGCAGGAATCCGTGTTCAGATCCACAGTCAGGATGAGCCGCCCTACATCCATCAGCTGGGCTTTGGAGTCTCTCCGGGATTCCAGACCTTTGTATCTTGTCAAGAACAAAGGGTATAACCCTTCCCTTGAATCATTCTCAAACTTTTCAGGCCGAAGTACCACCTATAATGAAATCAGACCTTCCAAGTACACTACCATCTAGTCACATCAGCATTCCCTCAATTGCTGTTTTTTTTTTTTGTTTTGTTTTTTTCTGAACACAAAAGTAAAATATTTTGGATGAATTGTTAGGCAGCTCTTGCTATACAATATTTCAGAAAAAAACATGTTGTTCCTTGTTATACTGAAGTGAAGAAATAAAAGCAGGCAATTAGTGGAGGAGGATTTCTTTGCAAGTGTGAAACACACAGAGAGTTGAGAAAGTGACTGGCAGTTGAAGGGCCACCATGCTTGCAAAGTTGAACCACAAATCATGCATATATTACCAGGTCCAGATTTTCTTATTTGTGACATAAGCATGGATGACTAGTACCTAGTGTTGGGTCCGAGTCCACCTTATCGAGTCAGAATCAAATTCAAGTCCTTAACCAAATGAGTTTGAGTGTGAGAAGTTTATTAATGTCTTGTCATCTTAGTAATGATAGTTCCTATAGTGCTGGTTTAGACCTCTGAAGTAGGAGCTAATTTAGTTCCCCCAAAAGGAGTTTCTAGAACTAAAATCGTTCCTAGTTCCTGCTGTGCGAACACGCCAGAATCCGGGTACTTCAGCCAATAGTTCTAGGAACTATGAAAAGGTGTGAAAGCCCCTTAAAGGTGCTACAGAGGATCTTTTCGTCGACTGAAAAACCAAAGACTGTTAGTGAGTTTTTGAAATGAGCGCATGCGTAAGAACAACCCCCCTCCTTCACAGCTCGTTTCGAGGGAACGCCTCCCAAAACTTGTGCACGAGTATTGCAACACGAGTGTTTACCACCGGCATTCGCTGTGTCATGTTAGTGGATTCATTATGTCGGACTCACTGCAGGTAACTCATAATCTGCAGTTGTTACTCCTGACAAAAACATTGCATGCGGCGCCTGTGGAAAGTTACTGGAGCGCGCACGTCTTTCACAAGGAACGTCATGGCAGTGATTGACAAGCCAGGGGGCCAATTGTTTATGCGATGATCGCGTAAACGATTGGCTGATGTTTCTAAGGCCCTACCTCGTGCACAGATGATGTATATTAATATTATTCCTTTCAATGCACCTAATAAATAGTCTTTTATCAGTTAGTAAAGACAGTTTCAAGTAATATTGCAAAAATGTATAAAACTAAACATCCTCTGTAGCACCTTTAACTCTCCCTAATGACATCAGGTATTTTAAGCAGGAGCATGGAGCATATTGAACTGCCAATAATAATAAACTATAGTCCTGACAGATGAGTAATTTTACTTGAAATTGAAGTAGTGACCGTTTTTTTCCCCCCATATTGTAATGTACATCCGTGTGAGAAAGATTATCGAAAAAGAAAAAATATATATATAGTGTGGGGACTTGTTTCTATCCATCGGTTGTTGACTGAATGAAGGCAGATCTGAATGCAAGCTTGCAGTCGATTGTAAGAAAGGGGTGGGACTTAAAGATTGGAGAAGTCCGGTATACGTCAGAAGAGAGAGAAGTCTGCTTCACTGGAAGATAAAGTTATGACATCTTGATTAAAAGTGATGAGGATGCATGAATCTTTCACAATGACATCAATGACATGCATTTTGAAAATAGATAGGGTGAAGTGCATTCTTTTGAGCTACAACCTTTTGTATTCCAGTATATTTTGGAATGTGGGGCAATGTATTCTGTCTTAAAGCTCAGATCTGTCTAAAAGCACTCTGTCAGACTGGTACATGATCAATATTATGAGTTCTGAATATTTCTGTTTCAAAGGCAGGCCACTCATTAAGCTTGCCTTCTGAACATCGAGCCACATAAATAAACCCTTACCCTTTTCTCAATCACTTCAGCTTTTTACGCTCTCTAAAATTGTGGCGCAGCTTGAGAACGCTGCTTATTTGCATACTTAATTTGCATGTACTCATTCTCTCTCTGTTTCTGTCTCTTTGTCTGCCTCCCTCTCTCTTTATCTTCCTTGTTCTCCCTCTCTGTGTGTAGTTGACCTATCTGCCCCAGCCATGGGGGAACTGCCGCTCCACCAGTGAGCAGATGATCCCGGGTTACGATACCTACAGTATCAGCGCCTGCCGCCTGCGCTGCGAGACTCTTGAGGTTCTGCGTGAGTGCAACTGCAGGATGGTGCACATGCCGGGTAACGCTACACCGCTGCATTCATTTCCCACTCAACCTAATCAGCGTGCTAATGTATTCTGCTAATTGCTAAAATACTAAATGAATAAACTCTTCTCATCTAATTTGCTCCAGGCAGTGGAGCCGAAAGCTTAATGCAAGTCTCTAAATTAACTTACTGTCTAGTCACACAATACGAGGAGCTCGGGTAGTTCGTTCGGGCGACTGGAGGGAAAATCTAGTCGATCGCAATCTGACAGCGACGATGAAACCAGACCTGCTGATTTGTTACGTTCCACTCGAAGCATTTGACAAACTGCAAAAAAGCAAACACATTTATCTTCTCTTTTGAAAACCGACGACGTATGGATGGAAGGACTTTCTCTGTCCCCAGAAACCTCTTTTCTAATTAACTCCACCACACCTGAGTTGTTATCGGTGTGGCTTTTCAGAGAGCGTGCGACTGTTGGAGGCCGGGCTCTAATGGAAGCTCTGCTTCTCTGCTTTTCTCCTTTAATGTTTCCAAATCAATCTCCCATAATGCAAATTGAAAAGAGAGACCAAAAGCATTAACTCTAAGGCCATTTTCTCTTAGGTGCCATACATATTTCCTCAGACCGCTTGTGCTTTTGATGGATTCGGGGGGCGAGTTGGACCTCCTGCGGTATTGTGTGTCGATGACGATTGGGTTTTAAAGACTTTATAAATGTGCCTTTGGGGAGGATCAGTTCATTTTGGGTGCAATTAGGCCTAGACTGATGGTCATGAGGGAGGCGTGGTGAAAGCAAACTCATCTCCCTCAGTCACACGCTGCCTTCCATCATTTTAGGATGAATAACAAAGCGGAGCCGCGCTGTCTGTTTCTCTGCCGCTCGCACTTTTTCTTCCTTTGCTGGCGGTGTAATAACAGCAATCATTTTGCTCGTGATTGATCAGAGTCATTATGTATTTTGTTTCTCAGGAGATGCCGATATCTGTACTCCCAGCAATATCAAATGTGTGGACAAAGCACTTGGTAAGCAAGCATTTTTCATTTTTGCTAACGCCCTGGAGTGTAATATCTCTGGAGGTTGTGGGCACAAATAATTAAATCCCAGATAAACAGACGATCCCGTGTGTGGTCTGGGGTGGGAGAGACAGGATTATTCAGTCAGTCCAAGAAGGAGAATGTTCTCCAGTGCTTTGACATTCTTTACAGGGCAGCATTAACCTGGAGATCCCTGTAGTGCATTACCCTCTCGTACCCTCACGGTGTTATCGCTGGCTGTAGGTGTCTTGTTCCACTGATTTTATGACACTCTAAATGGAGCGGCTCATGAAAAGTTGATGATGAGAGATGTATCAGTACAATTATGATAGTCCTTATCTAATAAGCCAGAAATTTAATTATCTCCACAGTCAAAAGGAAACCCGACCCCATTTAATGGGTAGTTGAACTAAATGCAGATATATCTTGAAAGAATGGACTGTACTTGCGTTCACTGGATTGACCTATTCAAATATTCTGACTGAAATCTCCACTTTGAAAGGTTACTTTTATAATTGTGTCACACACTAACAACACAACACAGCCTATTAATGCATAAAAAACATCTATACTTGCTTAAAATAGTCACTTTCTTATGTAAAGCATTATAATTTTATAGTATTTAGTGCATCTTTTAATTTCTTTTTGAAAGAAATTAATACTTTTATTCAGCAAGGATGCATTAAATTCATCAAAAGTGACAGTAAAGACATTTATAATATTACGGACGTTTCTATTTCAAATAAATGCTGTTCTTTTGCACTTTCTATTCATCAAAGAATATTGAAAAATGTGATACAAAATGTATCACGGTTTTCAAAACATTAAGCAGCACAACATTGATATTAATAATAAATGTTTCTTGAGCAGCAATATATATATATATATATATATATATATATATATATATATATATATATATATTTATTTTAAATATACATTTATTTAAAATACATATATTTCATACTAAGTAATCCATTATTTATTGGCATATCACTTAAGACTTACTGATTTAAAATTATAATTAAACTTTATCTGGGGTATTTCGTTATTGAACAATGCACATTTCTTAATATTATGCCTAAAAAGTGTTTTTATATCACTATTACTAAGGATTGTATGATCTTTGTATAATATCAGGCTTTAAATGCAAGATATTTAAAGTGTACCTAAAGTATACTTGCAATAGTTCCACTTTAGCACAGTCAAATGTGTGTGGCTCGAGTTTTTTCAAAAGGGTAGCTTGACTCTAGTTGAACTTCTTTAAATTATGAGAGGCTTGAGAAATTGCAAAGTTGCTTCCTTAACACCTGCATATAATAATATAAATCAAATAGATGATGTTGTGGTGTGTCTACTAAATTTTGTTGTAAATGGAAGGCACTAATGCTAAATACGTGGTGCATTCAGTGTACACAAAATTTATAAGTATGACATTCGTGATACTTCCTCCCAGGGAGGTCGAGTGTGTGTGCTTCTCTTCTGGATGCCCTTCAGAAACCAAATTAAATCTGAACAACATGCTGAGTGTGTTTCAAGCATCTTATGGATGATTATTTAGCACTGGTGTTATCTCTCCACATTAGTTTGATGAATGAAGAATGGGTGTGCAGGTGTGGGCTAGAGCACCTGCTCTCTCTCTCTCTCTCTCTCACACACACACACACACACACACACACACACACACCTACACCTGTCTCCTGCTCTAAACTGACATGTGTGTCCTCTTTGCAGCATTGCTACAGAAAAGTTCAGGTGACACATGCTCCTGTGAAACACCCTGTAACCTGACCCGTTATGGTAAAGAGCTGTCCATGGTTAAAATCCCCAGCAAGGGCTCGGCTCGCTACCTATCTAGAAAATATGACAAGTCAGAAGACTACATCAGGTGTGGCAACCTTTCCACCTTAAACAGATAAAGGCCTAATACTGTACTGATTCTGAATATATAATAAATATATATATGATTTACACATAACTCTTTTATTGTCTTTTTGTTTTAGAGACAACTTCCTTGTTTTGGACATTTTCTTTGAAGCTCTAAATTATGAAACAATAGAACAGAAAAAAGCATATGACGTTGCAGGATTATTAGGTGGGTCTCTTATGCTTCATTTCATCACATCATTTTATAAACTTTGTTTAGTCATTTTCAGTGCATCTGAAGTGCATTTCTGAGCTCTATGCAATATGAAATTAAAATGTACTTAATTTATTTTCTTAATGCACATTTCTGGTCTTATTGTGAACAATTCATTGTTCATATTGTTCCAAAGAAGAAAAATGTTTGTCTTTGGATAATTTGTATAATTAACCAAACTATAATAACTTGTGCATTGTCATAAATTACTTTTCTTTTTCGCTTAAATCAGTGGTTCCCAAACTTTTTAGCTTGGAGTACCCCCTGAAGGGATTACCATCCTTCCGCGTACCCCCTCTCTTCCACTTCGACTGCAGTCACACCTTTACCATTAAGGGACAATATTTGCCCCCTAAATTGATTTTAGCTTTATGAATAACTTTATAAAATAAATCATGTTTTAAATAAAAAATGTCCAATAGAGAAATATGCAACGATGGTAAAACTAAGTAAAACTTTTAAATATTAAACTAAAACCGCCAGCAGGTGGCAGCAAGTCACTGTTTTTATGAGTGAGTCATCGAGTCATTCATTCAGTAACGAAGCAAGTGGCTGCGAATGAATCATTGAATCATTGACTCTCACGATTCGTTCAAAGCTGCAGAATTGTTCGCGAAAAACAGACTTGTGTTGTAGTTTTGCTCTGGTTTTCGTTAGAACTATTATTTAATTGCAAAATAGAGTAAATACTGACAGTACTGTGTTTAAAATTTACGTTTTATTTTTTGACCTGTTGTATAATAATGTCACGTTTGCAGTCATGTGGATATTTGGGTACAATTGCATTCTTGCTCGTTATCATCATTAAATACAGCTCACACAAGGTATGTTTTTGTAACGGAGAAAGTTTGAGTCTTAAATCGAAATTAATCCATTATCTGTGTCTATTGTTCTTCATGCGAGTAAGTGCTAAATCTCTACTTTTACAAAGGTACATTCTCGAGAACGACAGTAATTTAGCGCGATTTAAGGCAGCAGATTCGGCACGCAATCTCATTTGCATGCTGCTTGTTTTACAGTCTGTGGTGGATACAGTAATTTTTGACTGCAAATGATGAGGTAATTTGATTAAATGTATTGGATTTACTACATTTTGGAAGTTAGAACATGCTCGATTTTAATATTATTTTAAGGTAGAATTAAATGAACTACTCAGCATTTTGTTCGCGTACCCCCTTTTGTCGTACCCCAGTTTGGGAACCACTGGCTTAAATCATTCAAGATCACTCAACATATTTGTTTCAGTCCAGTGAGCAAACACATTTTTAATAGTTTCACTTAACAATAACAACACAGTTTCAGTCAGAAATATAGCATATAAAAAAGTTAAATGGTCTGAAAATGGCAATTCATATTGAAAAAAGCATATTTGTCTTTTTTGCTTTCAGGGGACATTGGCGGGCAGATGGGACTTTTTATAGGAGCCAGCGTTCTTACCATCTTGGAGATTCTGGATTATGTATATGAGGTAAACATACATTGTTTTGGCCCTCTGCCTATTTCACAAGCATTCAGTTTTAACTAATAGTTCTTCTCTTGCATTGCTTTTTTTCCATTGTGAGCAGTATTTCCCATAAGAGCAGATAAGACTGGACCTCTGAGCTGAGCAGCAGAAATGCTGATGTGGCAAAACTGTTTATAGCCCTCATTTGTCCTACTTTCCCTGCTACCCTCTTCACCCTCACTTCCCCTCGCTTTCCTAGGTGATCAAACACAGGTTGGAGCGTTTGCTCAGGCCACAGAGAGATGACAAAAAGCAAACCCAGCAGCAGCAACAGGCCAGCACAGTCGCCACAGTAAACCTGGAGGAAATGAAAACTAAGGTAAGCCACATGCTAATCTCTGGAGCTCTAGTGTTAGGATGCAGCACAGATCAACTCTCTGAATAGGAACAAAGCCCGGAGGGAAATACGACATCAGCAGCAGGATATTGAGCCATGATTGGGATGCCAGGCTGTCTGCTTAGACCAGGATTGAATCAAATCTCCCTTGTTCTTATTGCAATCCGATCTTCTGTTCATGGAAGAAGAACACAGATGTTGGCAGAGCACATTAAATTCATGAGAAATGGAGTATGCTCAAAACTAATTCGATTCAGGACGGCCAGAGGGTCGTGACCTAAGACTGTTCAATCATTATAAAACTGACAGTTCCAGCTCTAAAATCGGAATAACTTTGAAGCCGGTGTGAAAGAGCTGAAATGTAGATTATGCTTACCTGTGTTCTTCAGTTTTATATTAATGTGCCAAGTGTCAGGTTTGCCAACTTTGGTTGCCTGCTGGAGTGAGATTTTGATGACATGTGCTCAATCAATGACATGCCCCTTTTTGAGGTTTTAACCTTTTTTATAGTCTTTTTTTTTCCTTTCGCATGTTTTAGTAATCATCATAAATTAGGTATCATTTCTTAAAAAGTCAAAATTCAAACTGTTTTGAAGTCGAACATTGTGTTACCATGGAAATGGTACTTTAAAGAGGTCATATCATGAAAATCTGACTTTTCCCATGTTTAAGTGCTATAATCGTGTCTCTGGTGCATCTACCAGCACAGAAAATATGAAAAAGGACAACCCAGTAACTTTGTTTTGGTAAGCCTTTCTCTATAAGCATGTGAGAAATCGAGCCGTTCTGATTTCGCTCCCCTTGTGACGTAGGAAGAGGATCTTATTATAATATTACCACCCCCTGAATCTGTATGTTTCCACCCATGTCGCCACCAATGTTTTAACAAGTGACGAGTAACACTGGTCCTGGAGTGCAGCAGATGCAGTTTAGCTACAACCCTGATCAAACACACTTGAATGTCTTCAGGATTACTAAAGCTACGTGAAGGAATGTGAGTTGTGTCGGAGCAAAACTCTGCTGGACAGCAGCACTCAAGAACGACCGTCCCTGAGCTTGTGATATGTCTCAGCTATGTAAACATTATCACTGATCTTTTAACGGCTATAATAGCAAACATATGAGTCTCCATAAACTCCAGGCATCTGAGCCACTAAGGACACAGTGGTGTCATTTTATTTATGAAGGGAATGTGGCTAGATAAATTCATATGGCGGTATGTGTAAGTCATTAACACTAGAAAGTTTCACACGATCGTCAGTAAAACACAGGATTTGCACAGAAATTGATTCTCAAAGATGGATCGATACCAACTGTTCGTGATGTTGGCAAATCATCTTTCTGAATGTTTAGTTAGCACGTCGCTAATGTACTGTAAATGTGGCTAATGTTACCATTGTTTCTTACTGTATTCACGGAGACCAGAGCCATGTCGTTATTTTCATTTTTAACCCAAAAAACATGTGTAGTCTGTATAATTAATAAACGCATCTTCATTCTTATTGAGTCTCTCCAACAGTGTGTAGCTTTAGCTCCGTTAGCCGTGCATCACACTATCAAAATCATTCAGAATCGAATTTTAGCAAACATCCACAAAATATATGCCATAACTATGTTATATGCTGCATCAAGAACAGTTTGTAATAATCCATATATAATGAGCACGAGCTCATTTCCATTTAAAGCAACACACCCACAAAAACGGCTTGATTTTGCACACACCCAAATCGGGGCAAATTTGACAAGCTATAATAAATGATCTGTGGGGTATTTTGAGCTGAAACTTCACAGACACATTCTGGGGACACTAGAGACTTATATTACATCTTGTGAAAAGGTGCATAATAGGTCACCTTTAAATCCTTTTAGCGGGCTCCTCCCCCTAGTGGGCGGTGACATGTTTCATATTACAAAATATATTTTAAATATTTTATAATTAAAAATCTTTTCTAATCTTGACAAAACACATATGGTCAAAAAGAGATTCAAGGTTCCATATGATAGACATGTGACAGACATATATTAAATGATTAGTTCACTTTCCAAAGCAAATTAGCTTAAGCTTTACTCACCCTCAAGCCATCCTAGGTGTATATGACTTTCTTTTTTCTGATGAACACAATCACACATTTTTAAATGCATTGTTTCACTTCAGAAGGCCTTTATTAACCCTGTAAGCATTCATGAATTACAAACATTTAAGTTTGGATAGTGCATTTTCACGTCTATGCTTAACAATTCATTCCTAATTTTATCATAATATTGAAATTCACCCAAATACTTAAGCTTGACAATCTTCTCAAGCCTGCGGCCATTCCTTTCACTTGTTCACCTTTTCCTACCACACTTTTTCCTTCCAGTCAACTTTCCATGAATATGCTTTGGCACAGCACTCTGCAAACAGCCAGCTCTTTCAGCAGTGACCCTCTGTGGCTTACCCTCATTCTTCATCTTGATGATCATCTTCTGGACAACTGTCAAGTTAGCAGACTTCCCCATGACTGCTGTTGGGATTACTGACTTAAACCCAGTATTTATACCCTGAGAATGGTAATTTAATAGAACTTGAAATTAAATATTCTAATAATTTGAGATACTGATTTTTTGATTTTGATGAACAGCAAGCTGTAATCATCAAAATGAAAACAAAAAAGTCTGGAAATATTTTACTTTGTCTAATAAATCTAGAATATATTTAAGTTTTACTTTTTTACTTTTGAATAAAAAAAAAAAAAATCATGATATTCTAATTTATAATTTAATAAACATTTATTTTAGTATATGCTCCAGATTGTGTGTCAGTAAGGTACAGCATATAGCCTAAATGTTGTTATAGCATTTAAAACAGTGTTGTATGCAATATAAACTAAATAAAACATGTCACAGTTTTAAAGAGAAAAAAATCACTAAATATAAAGATAAATAGAAGCTCAATCCAACAGGTCATTAAAGTTATTTTTATGAAATATATTTCTTGCATAAATTTTGACGCATTAAAACATTCCTATTCATTGCGCTCATTTCTCTAATGAGCTCCATCTGTTACACACGCGTCTTTGAAGTTTAAAGGCTACTCTCTTGCTGTTATGACAAACTATTTAGCAATATGTAAATATGCGCATAGGAATAATGCAAATTATAGACTTTTGCAATGATGGGTTTTCTGTACTGTCAGTGATGTTAATGACTGAATTCCTCCTCCCACAGCACACATATTCAACTAATAGACAATGAAATTATCAGCCGCCAGAGTGGCCAGACTGTAAACTTCATCTGCATTTGGAGCCTGGCAGGTGTTAATTTCATGCCCTTATTGTTTGGGGACACAAACACGCGACTCATCTGCTAGGATTTCTTCTATCTCTGTAGTGATCACCTGGCGAAGCACGGGAAGAAATTTTATTGGTGGCATTAGACCAGTTCAGATTCTTTGTTATACCTAACAAGTCCAGTGCTGGTCGGAAAATCTTATGAGCAGATTTAGCAATTTATTTAGCTTGTCTTTTTATTTGGCGTGAGATTTAGTTGGGCTGCATGAGAGTGTGAGACAGAGCCTGAAAATGTGAGAGGTGGCAACCCTGCAAGTTAACTTCCTTTATTAAAGATGCTGTTAATTTTTTTTTTGGAATGCCACATAAAATGTTCTTGCTATCTGTCAGATACAACTGAAAAAGAGCTCTGAGAAATCACACCTTTCTGTGACCACCCTAGACTCTGTCAACAGCAAAAAAACAAAACAAAACAAAAAAAAGTCAGGAGAGCTACCCATGATTTTGCAGCCAATCAGAAATAGTCTCTTTTGCACATTTGGGATGGCTGACACAGGTATTTATAAACTTTTTGATGCCAAGGACCACCAAATATGATTATCACCTTGACACCCTTCCTAAAATATAGAGATACCTTTTTTATGTATTATATATTTTATTTTAATGTGTACAGTTGCATTTATACTGTGTGAAAAATAGCAAGATTTTTTATGAAGACAACATGATGTTTACAACTGTGTTGTACAATATATTATCACTGTATAAAAAAAAGAAAAATGTGTGAAAATGTTATCATAATATGGTTAAAATAGTTGTGATTAATTTTATGAAATCTCATAAATGTTTATATATATATATATATATATATATATATATATATTAATTATATATTGTTAGTATATATATTACCATATATATTACCACTTCCGCATTCACCGCTGCATCTCCTTCACCATCTGCGGTCGCCAGTCCCATGGCCAAACCGGCGCCCTTCACTGGCTCGGCAGAGGCCTGCAAAGGATTCCTCCTGCAGTGTTGACTGGTCCTGGAGATGCAACCGCACTTGTATCCCGATGACAGTACTAAGGTGGCCTTTATCACCTCTCAACTCGACGGAAAGGCTCTTCGCTGGGCTGAACCACTTTGGACACAGAAAAACCCTGTTGTAAAGTCGTTGTCAAGCATCATTTCCCATGTCAAGGAAGTTTTTGGGAAACCAGCCTGGGATTCATCTATCGGTGAGAGATTATGCAGATTGAAAAAAGGTCTAATGTCTGTGTCTGATTATGCCCTCCAGTTTCGAACCCTAGCTGCAGCAAGTGGTTGGAATGAACAAGCCCTTATTACCACCTATCGTCAAGGCCTTGATCCACGTGTGCGGTTGCATCTCGCTGCATACAAGGACTCCATTGGGTTCGAGAAATTCATCCAGTTATCCATCAGATTCGCCAGTCGTATGAAGCTGTGTCTCAAAGAGCACCAGGGCCAGCCGTTGTTTCCATCTACCCTCCGCCAGTCAGAATCCGTCAGCCATCCAAAACCAGCCAGCAAACCCATGCAAATAGAAAACTTTCATGTTTCGTTTTTCGTCTGCTGAGTGACAGAGGAGGCTGACCCAGAATCTCTGTCTATATTGCGGCCGTGCTGGGCATTACATCTCTGAATGCCCCACTCGTCCAGTGCGACCTATGGTGAGTGTTATCATGCCTACGTTGAATAAGATGAAACCACTCACTATTGTTGTAAACCTTACTGCTGCCGACTTCTGTCTTCCAGTCAATGCCCTCCTCGATTCTGGGTCAGCTGGAAACTTCATCTCCAGAGCCCTCTGTTTTAATGACTGTTTTCCTGTTTCAAGTCTTCCAAGTTCTCGAGTCCCCTTCTCAAGTCCCTGAAGAAATCCAAGTCTATGCTACTTATATGGAAAGTCCACTCGAGAAACGTTCAACGGACATCCCTGCCTGTTACTCCCACTTTAGAGATGTCTTCTGTCCAAAAGAAGCCTCCAAGCTACCTCCTCATCGGCCATGGGACTGCGCAATTGACCTCATCCACGGTGAGCCAGTGCCCAGAGGGAAAATATACTCCCTATCCATCCCGGAGGAGAAGGCCATGGAGGAGTACAACACGAGGGAGCCAAACACCCATTCATGGTTCTGACAGATCATAAAAACCTGGAGTACTTACAGGACGCTAAAAGATTGAATCCCCGCCAAGCAAGATGGGCTCTGTTCTTCACAAGATTCAACTTTACCATCTCTTACCGCCCTGGATCAAAGAATGTAAAAGCTGAAGCTCTGTCCTGCATTCATAGTCCTGAGAAAAGCACCGATGACCCAGAGCCCATAATTCCCGAGAAACTCTTTGTCAGTCCCATTAACTGGTCTGCAGAAACGCTCCCCGAGCCGAGTGTCTCCACCAACACCCCGCCGGGTTGCCTCCAAGGGCTGCAGTATATTCCACGGACACGGCACACTCCCTTCATCCATTCTTCACACACTTAACTGGGCACTGGCCACCCAGGGGTCAATGAAACCCTCTCGCTGTTGAAGCAGCGCTTCTGGTGGCCCGACACCTAGGAGTAGACTTCACAACGGATCTTCCAGTCTCCAACGGTTGCACCTGTGTATTGGTGGTAGTGGATCAGTTCTCCAAGTCTTGTCGACTAATTCCCCTGCCTGGACTGCCAACGGCAATGGAGACCACAGAGCTCATGTTCAACTATGTGTTCAGATACTATGGACTGCCCGAAGATATTGTGTCTGACCGTGGATCACAATTCACCTTCAGTATGGAGATCCTTCTTCAAGCTCCTAGGTGTGACCATAAGTCTCTCTTCTGGCTACCATCCCCAGACGAACGGGCAGACGGAGAGGAAAATTCAGGAGATCGGCCGTTTCCTACGTACCTTCTGTCACGGCCACCAGGACTCCTGGAACCAGTTTCTGGGTTGGGCCGAGTATGTCCAGAACTCTCTCCGTCAGTCCACCACTGGTCTTACTCCCTTCCAGTGCATACTCGGCTACCAACCCCCACTGTTCCCCTGGGGTGGGGAACCATCAGACATCCCGGCAGTGGATTACTGGTTCCGGGAGAGCGAGAGGGTCTGGGACTCAGCTCATCTGCAACTCCAGCGAGCCCTACGCAGGCGCAGAATGACAGCTGACCTTCGATGTTCCCAAGCACCCAACTACCAGCCAGGACAGAAGGTTTGGCTGTCGACCCAGGACATCAGGATGCGCCTGCCCTGTAGGAAGCTGAGTCCTAGGTTCATTGGCCCCTTCACCATCACCTGGCAGATCAACCCTGTCACCTATCACCTGCAACTCCCTCCTGAGTATAAGATTCACCCAGTTTTCCATGTCTCACTGTTGAAGCCTCACCATCCCTCTGTTCTTCCCTCCACAGAGCCTGGCGAAGCCGAAGAACCCCCCCTTCTGCTAATCGTGGAACGATGGAGCGGCTTATATGGTGCAAGACATCTTGGACTTCTGACGCCGTGGTGGTCACCTACCTGTTATGCTTACCTCAGGGACTCTGCTAACGTCTACTTACCTGTCTCCAGCGTTCTCCGTGATTCCTAGTGTCTCCTCGTCTCCTGTGAGTGTCATTGTGTCTCGTCTGCTCCATGTCTGGCTGCATCCACGATCCCTGGGAAAGATAAAGACAAGTATCAGATCCAGTATCATCTTCAGTCACGAACTTAACCGGCTTTCACTCACCTGCAGTCTGCTCGTCATCTCTGGTTGTTCAATAAACTCAATCTTAACTATACCTGTGTCTCCGTCCCTTTCTGTATGTAACATGGGGTCAGTAAGATATTTTTAATATAAATTAATGCTTTTATTTGTTAAGAATACATTAAAGAGATCAAAAGTGACAGTAAAAACATTTATAATGCCACAAAAGATTTCAAATAAATGCTGTTCTTTTAAACTTTAGAATACTGAAAAAAAAATTGTACTACAGTTTCCACAAAAATATGCAGCAGCACAACTTCAGTTTTCCACATAATAATAAAAAGAAATGTTTCTTGAGCAGCAAATCAGCATTAGAATGATTTCTGAAGGATCATGTGACATGGAAAACTGGAGTAATGATATTGAAAATTCAGCTTTACTGAATGTGCTGATTTGGTGTGTATATCTTTAAATGCAAATAAGCTTGTGTTCCCCGACCCAATGCATGTGATTCCTATACACTGAGGTGTAAACAATACAGGAGAAGCTCACACAGCAGATATAACTGTGCAAATCCCAGTCCAGTCTCATTAGAAAATGTACCTGTGGGAACATTTTTGCAAAACGAAAATATGTAGTGCCATGTACGTTTCGTGACAGTTTCAATGTGAAATGTCCACTGAGTGGCGCTAAAAGCGTGTTTTTTTCTGAAACAGATGAACGTGAATATGGTACGTTTTTATTACATTGGTTTTATACGTATCACCGCAGTTCTGATTTGAAATGTCTGGTGAGTGCTAATGCTCCATTACATTTAAAAATAACTTTACACCTACTTTACAAAAGCAAACGTGACATAAAAAGCATTTTAGCTTGCTTTTGATCTCTCATCTTTGAGCACTTTTACCATGACTCATCTTTCACGGGATTCGTACCCAAACCTTCCGCATTCTAAATACAACTCTGTATCAACTGAGCTACCGAGCAAACTTTTTATGTCAGAAAAACAAAACATGAAATGTATTTGTTTACAAATAGTGCACTTTGGTAAAAGCATTTTGAGATCATAACATAATATTGTGCATGAAGATGTGAAAACAAGTCTTTATTAATCCATAATCTGACCCTGTAATCATAATTGTGTATGAAAACGATTTAAAGTGCTTGCTGTTTTACTGCCTCTAGTGTTCATTTCTGCTGGAAACTGCAGTGATATATACGTATCGGTACGTATTTTGCGACTTGCAAAAATGTTCCCACAAGTACGTCTTTCCATGAGACCAGGTTGGCAAATCCTGTGTTTTACTGACCCTCGTGTGCAAAGCAGTCTGGTGTAAAATGACTTGCACTTCTCTAAAATGAGTGCTGCTGTCCTGCAGAGTTTTGCTCCGACACAACTCATCTTCCTTCAGGTAGCTTTAGTAATCCTGAAGAGATTCAAGTGTGTTTGATCAGGGTTGTTACTGGTGCGCCGTTGTCGCTTGCAAAAAAACGAAATGGTGGTGCCGTGGGTGGAAACACACAGATTAAGGATAGAGTATTATAATAAGATCCCCTTCCTACGTCACAAAGGGACCGAAATCTGAGTGGCTCGTTTTTTTCACATGGTTGCAGAGAAAGGCTTACCAAAACAAAGTTACTGGGTTGTCCTTTTTCACAGGATTTTTTCTGGGTTGGTAGATCCGCCGGAGACCCAATTATAGCACTTCATAGAATCATAGAAAAAGTCTGATTTTATGTCCTCTTTAAAATATACACAAAATTACTATTTTTACTGTATTTTTTTTATCAAATAAATGCAGCCTTGGTGAACATTAAAGACCTCTTTCAAAAACATTAAAACATTTTTTACTGTTCAAGTAGAACGTAGTGTATATAGTTTTTTTCTGAAAGTTTCCATGGGCCTTCTTTACTCCCTGAGGATTTCCAGACCCCTGTTTAAAAATCCCTGTGCTGGCATGTCTTTGGTGACAAGATTTTGGAAAGGAAGTTGAATAGATGGGGGCTGCCTATTTCAGTATAATCAGAAGCATCTGAAATTACTTACAGAAATGTTAATTCATAGCAGTCTATAAGTGTCACTACATGTCAGATGCTGTCTTTAATCACTGTACTTTTGCCACCGTTTTATAGATGAAATAAACCACTTAAGACCATGTATAACAGTGAATTTATTATTGTCAAAGGGGTTTAACTATGATAAACCACTGTAACTCTCAGCCTCGAGTGGCTTTTTCTTTATCACACCACAGATTAAACAATGATTCACAGGGTTAGTCATTCAAGGAGTTTTATTCACAATGGAATAGTGTGTAAGATGTAGGAGTTAAAGTATCTTCGCAGAATCCCATCTGACATTCTCTGTTCCTGACAGGATTCTGACGAGAAGAGCCGGAGCCACTCGGAGGGAGCTTATGCTAACACCATCCTCCCAAATCACCATCATCACCACCGTACCCACCACCGAGTGTTCGAAGACTTTGCCTGCTAGGAAGCCGCCTGGCAAGTCTAGTGCTGTTGACGTCTGCTGAAAGAGTGCCCTCAGTGCTGAAGGTGGGCTCAACGAAAGACCCTCAGATCTCAGCGCTAATCTCTCTCGCTGTCACCAGTTAAAGCTACAGCCAAAGTCGAACTCTAAACCCTCGCTTCTAACCGAACACGGACACGGATCGGACATTACGGTCCAGCAGGAGACTCTGAAATCCTGTTCTTTCCCCCCTCATCTCGCAGGAAACGACATCAGTGGAAACTCTACGATTTCTACACCGAATACCTTGGTATTGGGCCTCTACTATATCAAGGCATAGACTGCATGACATCTAGAGCCACTTTATACTTCAGATCATGTTTGAAGCATTACATTCTTACTTTATATTTTGTCAGCTGTTAGTTTTATTCGGTGAGTTCTTATCTTGTGAAATATTATAATTCAGATTAATCTACAAATGTAAATTATGTATTTAAATCATGGCTATCAACCCTTAGGATCAGAGTTTAAGAGAAATATCTTAACTCTGGTATTTCACTGAAATCATGGGGACGGTGTAGAATAGTTTGTGTTTCAGAAAAGTAATTTGTATCCATCTCTATTGGATATGTCTGGTAAATGTTTCCTTTATCTCAAATGGTTTAACTTAAAGTATATTGAATAATCCACAAATTTTGTAATGTTATTTATAGAGATGTAACGTGTGAGTGGTGATGGGTGTCATTAGCAGTAACAACATAATCTTCTTGTGAGGTTACTTCCCATTGGAGAGCCAAATGATGCGTACAGTAAGCCCACCAGCCCTCCAAAGCCGTTGCGGTAACCATATGGAAAAGGTTTGTTTCATCCATCCATCAGCTAATGGATCCACTCTCCCAGACCTCCCAAAAGTGTTTAATAAAACAGACCTTATGTTCCTACTTTCACTTTTGAATGAGACAGAGTGCAGCGGTTCCACAGAGAATGATAAACCGGGTTTGCTCAGCATATTCGTGAACTATGAGTAATCTGATGCACCGCAGCGTATGGCTAGATGTTTAAAAGTCCGTTGATGAGTTTTTCTCAGGGTTCTTAGCTGTGAAATGTCTTGCAGTCTCTTTGACAAAAGGCCAGATGTGCAAAGCATTTCAATCAGAAACCACCGGCTTTTCTGGGTGGAAAATTCAGCAGGCACTGACAGTTCATAGACTAAAAACGTTTCCATTTTCACTACAGTCCTAATATCATAAATGCCGATATTGAATTGGTGTTTACAGATATGGCTAATATTACTGTAAGTCAACTGTGTAGCACCCCATTTTTTCCTTTTTTTATTATTATTATTTTTTTGGACATGTATTACTTCATGATCAGACATTTCAGGTGCAGTTGTTCTCTGATTAATGCCTGATTATTATTGGGATAATTTCTAATTTATTATGATGCGTGTAAGACTTGTGTAAGATATGGTTTAAAGGTTGTGCTATTAAAATGAGCAGAAATTATATAATAAATACATACAAAATTATATCAGTAATTTTTTTTAACTTTTTTATTTTTTATTTCCCCACATTCAGAAATAGGGCGCAGCAGAATTGTCTTATACAGTTGCAAGAAAAAGTATGTGATCCCCTTGCAGAATCTGTGAAAATGTGAATAATTTTAACAAAATAAGAGAGATCATACAAAATACATCTTATTTTTTGTTTAGTTCTGTCCTGAGTAAGACATTTTACATAAAAGATGTTTACATATAGTTCACAAGACAAAACAATAGCTGAATTTATTAAAATAACCCCATTCATAAGTATGTGAACCATTGATTCTCAATACTGTGTGTGGTTACCTGGATGATCTACGACTATGAGTTCATGAGTCCCTTGTTTGTCCTGAGCAGTTAAACTGAGCTCTGTTCTTCAGAAAAATTCTTCAGTTTTCAAGCATTTTTGCATATTTGAACCCTTTCCAGCAGTGACTGTATGATTTTGAGATCCTTCTTTTCATACTGAGGACAACTGAGGGACTCAAACACAACTATTAAAAAAAGGTTCAAACGTTCATTGATGTTCCAGAAGGAAACACGAAGCATTAAGAGCCGGGGGGTGAAAACTTTTGAACAGGATATGATGTCCCAATTTTTCTTATTTTGTTTAAATATCATTGTTTTTCATTTAGTACTGCCCTTCTGAAGCAACAGAAGATACTTGCATGTTTCCTGGAAGAAAAATTAAGTACAATTTACCTTGATATTTAAATTCAAAAGTTTTCACCCCCATCTCTTAATGGATCATGTTTCCTTCTGGAGCATCAGTGAATGTTTGAACCTTTTTTAATAGTTGTGTTTGAGTCCCTCAGTTGTCCTCAGTGTGAAAATATGCAAAAGATGGTGGGAAACTGAAGAATCTGCAGGACCTGGAGGATTTTTCTGAAGAACAGAGCTCAGTTTAACAAACAAGAGACTCATGAACAACCATCACGAAACAAAAAAAACAGTCATAGATTATCCAGGTAACCACCCACAGTATTAAGAATCAAGGGTTCACATACTTTTGATCGTGGCCATTTTAATAAATTCAGCTTCTTTTTTTTCATTTGGACTATGTAAACATTTTTTTTTTTTGTAAAATATCTTATTTATGACAGTACTAAATAAAAAAATAACATGCATTTTGTGTGATCTCTCTTATTTTGTTAAAATTATTCACATTTTCACAGATTCTGCAAGTGGTTCACATACTTTTTCTTGCAACTGTATATGACAGAGCTGTAAATCCTGTATAGATTAGTTGCTCTGTTGGGTAGATCCTATCAGCAAGATAGATTTTGCATCGTTATTTTCATATTTTCTGGAATGCATCTCGTATTTGGATGTCATATCCAAAACATGGAGCACACAGTCCATCCATATGAAAGTAATCATGGTTAATATGGGCTTTTAATATTCATAAAACTGTATCACAGTGGCATTTTTAAAGGTTTCCAGCCAGAGTCTTGATGGCACACTGAGCCGGTTATGCATAATAATACAGTTTACTGCCATAAATAACTGTGCTGTCAGCAGTGAGACCAGAAGAGCTGACATACCAGTGCATGTCCAAGAATTGCACTGGAACAAATCATTCAGATTTGATTTGGCATTATCTGTCAACCTCATGCACTTGTATAGTTGTAAATTTCTGCATTTGTGGCCTATCTTACCTGTGCAGAAGGAATTGCCCCAAATGTTGAAAAACAATTGTGTGTGCACGATGCACAGGTCTTTTTAAGAAAGGGACTATCTTTTATAGTCCTTGCTATTAGGGTGGAAACTGTTTTCTATAGAGCAAATCATGATGTTTTTGTGCAATCCAGCAGGCAGATCTGATGCTTGCACACCAATTAGACATTTCTCCAAACTGAGGTCAATGTCGTTACACAGTTAAGCAATTGACGCATCTATCTTTTCCAAAATGTATTGTACTGATTCGTGATTTCATACAAATTACATCATTTTCTTGAAACGCTGCTGGTGAAAAAGATGATGGGCGAGAAATTGGAGAAGATGTAGGAAGAGGAAAGGGAAATGAGAAAGCAATATTGGAGGCACAGCAGGAACAACCGGAGCAACTTGTGGTTTGGGACAATGTCCAATTCCACCATGTAGCGTTAGTGTGTGAGTGGATTAAAAATCACCCACATTTTGTTATAGTGTTTCTTTCAGCAAATTCTCCATTTCTAAATTCAGTTGTTGAGTAGTTTGTCTGGGAATGAAAAGTGTTCAACCACAACTTCTATGCCAAACTGGATTTAAATGTATTTACAACTTCCTTTTATTGGATCCATAACTTGAGAAAACAATATATGAAGTAGATAGATCCCAGAATGCATTACCTGCATTGAATTTCTTTGAATAACAATTCAGGGTCACACTTTAGTGTTTAACTATTATGTGCTTACAGTAGATCTATGTACTTGTGTTCATGTAGTGTTGCAAAACTCTTTTGCTGCTACATAAAATAGTAAGGGTAATGACAGGTTTGGTGGTATGGTTTAAATGTGGGTTAAGGTATAAGGGATATGAGTACAATGTAAAAACATACAAGTGCATTGTATCAAATATTCATTTAAAAGTTATTATATAGTAGTTAAAGACACTTCATATATAGTGAGACCAATTCAGTAAATTCCGTAAATTCAACTTCCTGTGGAGTGTAGCCAATTCAGTTCAAATTCACACTCATGATTTGAAAGGTAATCTGATTCTTCAGTACTGAATTTAGCATAAACCTGGAGTTTGGATAGTTCACACAAAAATGAAAGTCACCCTCAAGTAGTTCCAAACCTGTATACAATTTTTTGTTCTGTTGGTTGCTGATATTCTTTAAAAAAAACTTCCTTTGTGTTCAGCAGAACAAATAAATTTATACAGGTTTGGAACTACTTGAGGGTGACTTTCATTTTTGGGTGAACTATCCCTTTAGTTCTATATTATTAGTTAATATATTGAGATATTGAGCTTAGTTTGGAGAAATGTGTGAAATCTGTCCAGAGAACTGTAATATTCATTTATCTCAGGGGTGTCCAATCCTGTTCCTAGCTGGAGGGCCACTGTCCTGCAGAGTTTAGCTCCAACCCCAATTAAATACACCTGAACCAGCTGGTCTGGACACCCCTGCTTTATCTGCTATTAATTCATCTTCACATGTCAGTTCCATCCTGGACTGATTGGGGCAGCGTTGAGCTCTGTGTGTATTTTTAACTGTGCTACGCTGCTTTAACTTTGACATGCTGTTCCTTTCCTCCCGCTTTCGCCAGCCAGAGCACCATTTAGCTCCGAGAGGGGGCCATAAAACGAGGCACTGAAGCAGCATATAGCGCAAACAGACTGTTGAGATTTCCACACGATTAAAGGCATCAAGACTAATCAGGCTAATTACCCATTACACTCCAAAACCTAATGGACTGTATACCAGACGACAGAGAACGCATAATATAGTTTGTACAAAGGTCTGCTGTTATGACCGTGGTTTCTGTTAGAACACATTTTATAAATGTAACGATGGTATGTACTGCAGTCCAATAATAAAATCTTGATCAATTAATTGCTTTGCTTTTATTCACTGAGATATAAGCAAGTCACACCATGTGCTTTTTGATGGCTTACGATTCCACTATGGGGATGCTAGACACCTTAAGTGAATGTGCAGGGGTTAAACCCTCTTGACAGTATCCATAGCAAGCAGATTACCAGAAAATAATGACTTGTCCTTATAAAAACAATATAAAAATGTAAACTGTTGTTAACAATTACTTTTGTAATGCATAACCAGAAGGCTAAAGGAATGCTTTAGACAACTTTACAACTCAAATAACACACATTTCTGTTATTTACCAAAAGATCTCATGAGAACTATTTTACAAGGTGGCGATTACGCATGATTTTTTGAGAAGAATTAAGCATGAGGGTCCACCCCTAAACCTAACCGTCAGTTGGGTGCAAGCAGATTGTGCAAATGAGATAATACATATTTATACGAATTAGTCACCAATCTGCCAAAACTTAAAATATTATGAATTGCCATGAGAGTGTGTTGGTTATTTAACAAAAAAAGTGTTTTAATAAAAATACAAGCTGCATATTTCTGTCCAGAATGTTTTCCTCACATTTCCACTGTAAGAAGAACACTAATGTAACCACAATTTTTGTTTTTAGAAACTAAAGATCATTTTCTGTGGTAATCAACAGCATGACAAAGATGCAGTCAATAGACCCTGAATAAAAAGTATAAAGAAACGTTAAATCTAAAAGATTCAGCATAATATAAAATTTCATGAAATATTGATTGAAAGTTCCCACAACTACAAAGTTCAAAATAAAGCATTTTATGCAATTGTTAAAGGGATAGTTCAGTCAAAAAATAAAATTCTGTCATCTCATTCCAAACATATGTGACTTTCTTATGTGGAATAAAAAAATTAAAAAAACTGAATAACGTTGGCACGCGGTAACCAAACAGTTTTGGTGATCATTGACTTCCATTGTATGAACAATTAAAAAAAAAGAGAGAAAAAAAAAGTTGTAGTTTGTTATTGCTAATTCGTTTTAGTCTAATTTTGCACTTATATATACACACACACACACATATATATATATATATATATATATATATATATATATATATATATATATATATATGTGTGATTGTTGGATGTAAACAGATTAATGTAACTGGAGCTATATGAGTGAACTGCTTGGAAAAAGTTGAGATGGAGTGAAAGTCCATGTAAAATGAGTCCTATATAATTAGATCCTGCTGACTTCAGCTGCCTTTTGCTTATGGGTTCACTATGTGCCCAAAGGCAGTATGTGTGGTTAAAGGCTCTAAAAGAGAGGACATATAAATAGAGGTGAAAATTTACAGCATCTCCTTAAGCCTGATGTTTAATCTGGAACCCATTGGGTGTTGATTTGTAACCTTTCATTTATGCTGCAGTAATGGTGGTCACAGAAAAAACATATGCATTAACTGTCTTATCAGTTGCTTTGGTAAGAGAATCTGACCTGAAAATAAACATCAATTGCAATAAAAACAGTATTAAGAAGAGGCCTGATGAAAGTAAGGGAGGGAAAAAAAGACAAGCGTTTACTGAGCCTTAAAATAAAGTCTTTATTATACATTTTGTACAATTATATTAAAACAAAATACAATAGATTTATAGAGAATATTTATAGTGAAAAAAAATCAACAAAGGTGAGGTTAAGAAACAGTCTTGTGAAAATATACATATCTGAGAGCAGCTGTAATCCCACGCTCCTTTGCTGACCCCTAAAGGCCAGTGGCGGCTTCAATCTGCGCTCAGTCTGTGATGAGTCCATTCATGTTGTGCATGTGTCATTTAAAAACGTACAAAACACCACTTTGTAAAACCTTTCACAGCTCGTGAACGCACAAACATTTGACATCCAGCATCATGATATTGTGTAAGATAAGTCACTTTTGTAAGATGTTGTCAGTGTACTGTATTAAGTTTATGATTGCTTAAATAAAGAAATTAAAAAACTTTGACACAACACTAAGTAAATACAGTAACACATGTACCAAGAAGAACAAAAAGGAGACCCACAAAAAATTCTACCCAATATGTTCCCACGAAAATACATTGTGTTTTAGAATGGTCTGTAATAGAGGCTCTTGTAGTGCATCTTCAAAAATGTATTAACAGATGTATATTTCATCTGAAGTGTTTCTATCAGCAGGCTCTAAGCAGACCATCTTAATAGTATTACACTAGTATTGCACTCCTCTCTGGTAGACAGCACAGGAACTAACTATAACTGCGTAATGCACCCTATAATCTTTTTCTTGAACAAAATGAAACACTTTGACAGGCGTATTGTGCAGCATTACCATTATACAAGGCAGATTTGCAGTGAAATTATTAGTGCAAAACTTTAAAAAGTTTACTTGTTTAATCTGAAAAAACTCTTTGAGGTGGTTTCAATAGTACAAATATTTATATGCATTTAAATGCAAGTATTTGTAGTAATGTCTGTGCTCTGCTGTTCAGAATTCAAGCATAAATTATACATGGAACCATGCTGGTTGAAAAGTTTCTGTCAAAATAGTGTTTGAAACTCTCTTGACATTTGTTTCTTTGGCACAACTGGTCAGTAAGACAATGATTTTACCTTAAAATCAGCCTAAGATTTAACAAGTTAACGCTACAGGGTTAATAAATTCAGTACCGAGTGTGAACAGACATTTCAAAACATTTCAACAATAATAAAACCGACTGCTAGAACACAGAATCTGGATATGGTTCCTTCATACTACAAAAACCCTGTTATGTTAAATAAATATTCAAACTCTTAAACAAGTTTTCTTAAGCAAAAGTGTCTGCGGACAAAAGTATAGTAAAAGGACAGCATATTTTTGAAGGCACAGCGATTTAGATGTGTTACGATAGTGATCATTTCAACAGCTAACAGCTGCTTGGTTTAGGAGCCAACATAAACCAATCTGCTCAAATGAGAAAGACAGCAAATCATAAATCCCCTGTTGTCACAAAAATCTGCTATTTTTAAGTAGGTTTAAATTGTTTTTAGTCCTTTCATTTGGTACTGACAGCATTTTTGATGTGTTCAGCGCTGTGACTCCACAGGCCGCCTACTAGTAAAGCATCAGCCCAATGGACGAAAACAGTTTATCACCCCTTAGTCATTTCTCAATCTTCAAGGTTTGGTTTTTAAGTACTGTTGCCCTGTTCCTGTTCAAACATCAGCATGGCGAGCTGAGAGCGTGATCCGAGGCTGTCGAGGGTGCTCTGCACACACCTCTGGTAGACATCTTCACTAAGACGAGGATTACATGGCTGGTAGCTGTATTTCTGATGCAGGGCCGGCTCCACTGCTCGAAAAACATGAAGGCCAGAGTATTTGACGAACATGTCATATATATCCAGGTTCTCCAGTATCTCCTCGTTCTCCTGGACATCCGAAGACATGCGCGTTCGGGTAGCCATGTAGTCCGAGTTGTAGAAACACGCTTCGGTGAAGGAACTGCGATCGAAGTGGCCAGCCTCTTTGACCAAATCCAGTGTATTGGGAAGAGGCTGGTTATGATAAGCAATGTCAGGATTGTAGTATTGGAAATGGATGGGAAAGAACACCTGCCAGTTGTTGATGGAGTTCATCCGACATCGATTGAGGAACTCCGAGTTGATGCTGGTTTTCACGGTGGCGATGAAGAACAACGTGTCAACCGGGTGCTTCTTGGAGATGATGTCCATAAATTTGATTTGCGAGGGACTTTCGCTTTTAACGCTGATCCAGGGGATTTTGACCATAGGATAGCGGTGCTCATAAGCATTGATTTGCGATTTGACACTGGCGAAGATGTCATTCTGGCTGACTTGTTGTGCTTCAATTGGATCGTAGATAAAGAGAAACGTCAAGATGGCATTCTCGCTGGTTTCGAACGCGTTTGTGGCGTATACTTCCAAAAACTGTTGAACATGTTCTCGGTCTTGAAGAGTGACGGGTAAGATGATGTGGACTCTAGTTGCTTCTGTAACATAAGGCATGGGGATGATCTCAATACGACTTAGAGGTCTCACCAGGTGGACCCTCTTGGTGATGGAGCGACTGTGTCCTTTCTGGTTAACCACCTCCAACTGCAGATCCAGGGTGTACTCCATCCCTCTAGTGGGGTCAAAGCGCCTGTATCCGTTAATAAGCTGCTGCTTCTTCAGGTGCAGAATCGGCTTGTACTTCTTGTTCAGCTCACCCATAGCCGTCTCAATGACGTCGGCTACGTCCAGCTTATCGATTCCACGGAGCTCGCACTTTGGAGAGCCATCGATGCAAGAGTATACCTGATCTTCAGTGAAGTAATCCCACCGCAGGACCTCGAAACGTGTTTTGGGCTCAAAGGGTGGATTGATTCCTAATGGCCACAAGGCACTACGGTTGCCCTCAAAAGCCACCACGCTCACATTTTTTATTTCCGCCTGTTAAAAAAGTAGAGAAGAAGGTGTGGGATATACCATTAAGCTTTTTAAGATATGTGATGAGCAGGTTATTACCTCCATTTGGAAATTCGTAATGCTGCACTTTACCAGAGCACTTTGAAAATGAAGAAAGGAAAGTGCTAGCAATTTTACACACCCATACAAAAAGCACATAATGAATCATAGTGCTCAAAAGGTCAAGAGAAAACACCATTTCTTCTCAGTTTGGCATCGGTACTAGTCAGCACAGGTTTAGCAAAAGGGTACCTGCAGTTTTTCGATCTCCTCGTATGTCTTCTGCAGCTCGATCTCAGTGAAGTGTTTGTGAAGTCTGTACATCTGCTCAGGATCAGACACTGGATGGACAGTCAGTGCATTATTAAACTGCACATTATCTTCCTTACTAGGGTCAGAATTTTTTCCCATTTCATAATAATAATAATTCTGCCCCTGAAAAAAAACACACACACAAAAAAAAGTATTGTTAGTGAGAGGTTTTTATTTCAAACGTCAATTAGTGTGCATTAGTGTGTTATATTTCATTGTGCATGCTCATTGCTACTATTTTTACATTTAGATTACCTTTGCCGTAATCTAACCCATCTAATGCTTATCGGTATCAGCCAGAATTTAAATATTGATGTGTTCCTTTGGAAATCACTGTTCAGAGGAGGTACTTGATTTCTTCTGAACGCTTGCTCCAGGTCTCAACAAATGATGTTTAAGCAAAGTAAATGCTTCCAATTTTGGCCCTGCAAGAGCTCTGCTATATAAAAGGATGTACGAGGCATTACAATGATGTGCTGAAAGACAGAAGGTGCTTTGATGGTAAAGGCAGATGTGGATTTATAACTGGATGAAATGCCAAAATGGAGACAGTACATCATGTTTAGTGTGTCTGATTCACTGGCTCTTTCTCCCCAGTAGCTTTACACTGACATCCAGACATCTAATGCTCCTCTGATGGATTAATAGAGGTCTCAGTACCTGTTTCAAGAACAGATTAACCGGAAGACCCCAGACCCCTCCAAACAAAAGTGTGACATATGGTTCGGTCTCTAAAGGTGAAATTCAATTTTGAGCTGCGATTCTGTCTGGGCCAAAGGTGCCAAAGCACAATGGTAAAAAAGCAGACAAACCTGAAAGTTTTTTTATATATATATATATATATATATATATATATATATATATATATATATATATATATATATATATATATATATATATATATATATATATATATATATATATAGCTTAAATTCTTATGCTTATTTGTTATTAATTAACAAAAACAACAACAACAACAAAAAGTTGCCAGTATTGATAGTGTTGGACGAAATGTGTATTTTAGAAGAAAATGAGTTTTCTTCTAAACTTTCTAGTTTCGGGTCCAATACAAATTTTAGCAGGTGTTTATACAAGCTAAATGAAAGACCAGAGAAAGACCACTGTAGCATGAAAGAGGAGGCAAAATAAGAGGCTTTCAGAATAACTTGAACCAAAAAGAGAGAAAGTGTAAGGTCTATGCAAGGCCTGCATTAAAGACATTTAGTCCTTTTCTAGGCAGCTGACAAACTGTTTTACATATGGCTCTAGAATGTATAAAGATCACACAGACAGGGAATTAAATACACCAGACAATTTCCTGTACAAAATGTCATTTTGATATTTTTGTGGGGAACTTGAGTAAAAAAAATGAGAGATTTCAATAAAGAAATGTTATTAAAAGGCTGAAATTACACACACACACACACACACACACACACACACACACACACTGCCTGTGTTTTTTATTATTGAGAAGTGGTTAAGTGGTGGGATTTGGTATCTTTTGCACAGAATATCTTGCATAGAATATATGATTTAAGGTATTTGTAGTAAAAATCGGTAGGGAAACCATATTAACCACCCACAACGGATAGTTGAATAGTTCTTTCTGTATAGAAAATATATATAGGTATCATAAATATTGCCAGAGATATAATAAAAATGTATTAAAAATACTGTTGTAGTAGGTTATTCCCACAAAGCACATGCATATATTCTTTATCATGCTTCACATTTCCTGTAGTCCTTTATAACTTAAGTAAAAGAAAAAAAACAAAGTGTAAGGCAATGCTAAACAATGTCTAGGTGTACACTGGCCTGTGGGGTGCAGACACTAAGAACCTGAGCCGATTAGACCGCTTAAAGAGAAAAGTGAATCTAATCTGATCAAGCTATTAAAAGAACATGAGAAAACACTAAGCCACAATTTGCAGCATTCTAAATGAAATCACAGCCACATAAACAACCTAAACCTAAAAACAAGTAAAATGTATAAATATGTAGTGAATGTCTGCATTTATAAGACAAGACAGGCATTAAGGATCAATAATACTTGTATTGCATTTAATAATTATTTAGAACGTCTGGATAAGTGGAAAGAACAAAGCTAAATAGAGTGTTTAGTTAAGGATAGAAAGTTGATAGATATTTTAAAGGGATAGTTCACCCAAAAATGAAAAGTTGTTCGGGAGGGTTTCAAGAAAAATCCTCTGCTCTCATCCAGAAACAATCTCCAGCATATTCAGTTGTCAGATATGACTGGAACATCATACAGGACTGGCTTCTATGGTCAGATGAAACTAAAAAAAAGAGCTTTTTGGCAGCAAACCCACCAGATGGGTTTGGTGCACACATGGATAAAAAGTACCCCATGCCCACTGTTAAATATAACACTGGATCTTTAATGTTGTGGACCTATTTTTCTGCTGGAGGTCCTGGACATCTTGTTCAGATATATGCTATCATGGATTCTATCAAATACCAACAGATAAAAAAATCAAAACCTGATCGCTTCTGCTAGAAATCCAATAATGGGCTGTGGTTGGATCTTCCATCAGGACAATGATCCAAAACAAACATCAAAACCAACACAAAATTGTGTCTCTGAGAACAAAATGAAGCTTCTGCCATGGTCTTCCCAGTCCCCTGACCTGAAGCCTAAAGAAAATGAGTGGAGTGAACTGAAGAGAAGAAGCACCAACATGGAGCTGGGAATCTGAAGAATCTGTAGAGATTCTGCATGAAGGAATTGTCTCTGATCTCTAGTCAGATGTTCTCCAAACTCAACAGGCATTATAGAAGAAGACTCAGAGCTGTTATCTTGGCAAAAGGAGGTTGCAAATAGTATTGAATATAAAGGCTCCAATAATTTGGCCACAATTATTTTTACAAAAAACTTTTATCTTTTCCCCCCACTTTCAATTCTTTTCCTTCAATGAAAGGTTCGATTTTTGCTAATTTTATGAATTAAAGATCAAAAAGATAAACAATGAAGATTTATTTTTACAGTCATCTTTGATCATTTTTACCAAGGGTGCCAATAATTCTGACCACAACTGTATATACACACACTGTCTATTAGACTCTTTCTTGCACTCTTTTTGTGAGCATCGCTGAATTCCCAGACAGGCTCTGGGCAAACAGGGATCTGTAGATGCAGTAACAGTCACTGACTTACATCACTCTAACCCAGAGAAAAAGACAGGAAAAGTGAAAGTGGTGCATTGAGACCCAACCTCTGTCTACGGGAGTCAGAAGAGACAGACTGCAAAATCTAAAAGGTATTTCAGGTGAGAAAAGTCATGATGCCACATTACAATTGCAAAAAAATCATTCCAAAAGAGTACTGTTTTGTACTGTTTCTATACTTGAAGATGTGGGAAGAGCAACTAGAACGTGTCTTGAATTTAATTCCAGCAGTTATTGGCAGTGAGTGTAAAGACCTGAATGGGGTGAAACTTCAGATGTTGCGCTGACTGACAGACTAAAGCAGTAGACTGGAGACCTTCCCTTTAATTGCTGAGAACAGCAGCCTATTTCAAAGGAGACATCTGAATCTTGTCTTTGGTTGTTGCATACGTATGCTGGTGAGTTGAAAGGCAGTGAGATTTAGTTTCATCAAGAATAAGGCTCCGTTGGGTCCCTCACAGTAAGACTGAGACACACTGCTAGTATAAAGCTGTCTGTCATCAAACACCGCAGGTTTACCATAGGGAGTCTGACTCTCTTCAATCAAGGCCACAGAGATGGAAATTACAGACACTGAAAGCTCATTCAAATAATGTGGAGTTGAAAATATGTCAAGAATTTATTTTTTTACACAAAAGCATTTCCAATAACACCAAGGTCTAATATCTCCATTCTCCACAGACATTTATCTAACAAAAATAATTAAATTTATGTGTGGAACTAAAACAATGATAACACTCATTATAGAACTGGATTCCTCTGTGGTTTCTTAACTTGTAAAATTCCCTAGACACCACCATTATACTTAATTTTATGATTAGCCTATGGTGCTCAAAGAAATATGTCATTAAGTGTGTTTAAATACACTTAAACGGTTTGATTTAAGCTACACTAAAATAACTGTCTTTTTAAAATGTCACGTAAATGCTTTAGTCTGAGTGAAATTGTATCAGACAGCTTTTTGTGAAGTCTGACTAATAGAGCTGGATAATGCGATTGTAGCTCAGCCTCATCCAGCATGTAAACACGTTAATCAGACTACATTTGGCCTCAGGGTTGTGCGCTTGCTCTGAAAAATAGAGGTGACGTGCAGGTGTATTTAATCCTTTAAATATATTTGATTACGCATTATGTCGTATTTTTGGACAGAAAGAGGAAGACTGAAGCTTGACTGCTATTGATTGGAAAGTTGAGACAAGAGAAAATAATGGAAAGAATGGGTGCAATGATGCACTTGAACTTGCATTGCCCACATGAACTAAACATGTTGCCGCTTGTTAACC
Source organism: Megalobrama amblycephala (assembly GCF_018812025.1). Lineage (NCBI taxonomy): Eukaryota > Metazoa > Chordata > Actinopteri > Cypriniformes > Xenocyprididae > Megalobrama > Megalobrama amblycephala. The sequence goes on from NC_063049.1 coordinate 19,452,062, forward strand.
GTCAGTTGACGACTCTTAAAGGGATAGTTCACCCAAAAATGTAAATTCTGTCATCGTTTACTCACCCTCAAGTTGTTCCAAACCTGTATGAATTTCTTTCTTCTGCTGAACACAAAAGAAGATATTTTGAAGAATGTCGGTAACCAAACAGTTGATGGGCTCCATTGACTTCCATAGTATTTTTTTACATACTATGGAAGTCAATGGAAGTCAACTATCCCTTTAACACAGCCATGTGTGTCGTTTTACATGTCATTTACACAGTGTCATGGTTAAGTCACAGGTCTGAAACTACTCCACCGTTCAAAAGTTTGAGGTTAGTAAGATTGAAATAAGCATATTAGAATTATTTCTGAAGGATTATGTGAGACTGAAGATGAGTAATGATGCTGAAAATTCAGCTTTGACATCACAGGAATAAAATTACATTTTAAAGTATATTAAAACAGTAAAATCTTACTGACCCCAAACTTTTGAATGGTAGCACAGATCATAATACAATATTTTTGTACAGATACAGACTTTATTGAATATAAAGGCATATTTTCCCAAGACATAGTAGAGATGCACGATTCTGGATAAACTGAGAATCACAATGTATTGTTTAAAATAGATATCACGATTCTCCCACAATTCTGAAAAGACAATTACACAAAATAACATGTAGGCCCTAATTTACTAGAGGTTCTGATAAAATGTTAATTGCTGCTGTCAATTTAAAAATATTTATATTTAGTTAATTTTAATGAATTACTTTGAAAAAATCAGTTTGAATGAATGATTCAATGACTCACCCAAAAAGATTTGTTTAATTACTGGATGAATCAGCGTTTTTTAACAAAACTCTTAAAGTCCCCCCGTAGTCAATAATTTTATGCCTTAAAACTCATCTTTGATCACCAAAATGACATAATTAAATGGGTTTTTTTCCTGTGAAAAAAAAAAATTCTATGAATATGATAATTAGCCCTGCCTCCACTCACTCGCACAAGCTCAGAGATCCACTCTGTCAACTTACTCAGGTAAACGCTGCACAATGGTATCGCTTTTTACAACTTTGGTCACATAACTGTAATTAATATGATTAGCCTTTTGCTTGAGTACGTTATCAAACAGCTCATAATGTTACACAAACCATATTCCCATTTTTTCTCGGAGACAGACAGCTGCCTTCTAAAAATCAATATCCTTAATAACATTTTGAACAACTTTACGTCAGTGGAGAAAGACATAGTTCATCATAGCATTGTAAGACACCCTCTATATTGCTAAATTTATCATATTTTTCATATAAACAGCAAAATAAACCGGGATAACCTGGCTTCTTTTGAGACTCCCGGGCAGTTAAATGAATGCTAAAGCCCGCCAGCACGTTGACATGATTGGTTACAAGGTAGATTGTGACGTCACAAACACCAGCGATTTCAAACCGCGTTTTTGAAACAGTCTTTAGATCACTGCAGTTTTAAAGAGAAAATACTCTGGTGTAACAATGTAATTGATACAATCTTTATTTGAAGCGCCAAGTTACTTTCAAAAGGTGATTTACTCCATTTTGATTGCTACCGTAGACATCAGTGTTTATATCCAAACTGTAAACTTTTATCCCAGTACTTCTGTGACAATTTGAATGATTGTTACAAAGCAGTAATGATAATGTGTGGTTGGCAAGACGTTGTGTTTGTGAAGCTGTTTAATACTTACACATGACAACTGCTCTCTCTGGGTCAGCACCAATGCAAATTTGAATGTCTGCTGTGATTGTACTTGTCAAAGGTTTAATACACAAAGGTTTAATAGCCGAATCGTTGTCATATAGGAATAAGATCGCGTTGGTGTTTAAATGAAGATCATGATCTCTTAATGATTAATCGTGCAGCTCTAAGACAGTAATAGTGAATTAGTTTCTAAGGCAGCAATAGTGAAACTATTTACATATCTGTAAACTTCCACTGAAAGCAGGACATAACTCACCTCAAATTCTTCCACGCAGTTCGTATCAGCGTAGTCAATGATGCATCGCCCAAGCCACTCGTCATGTCTGGCGCTGAGAATGTCATTCCTGCAGTTTTCCAGGAAGGGCTGGAGTCTTAACAGAAGACTGCGAGACAGCAGGTATCCGAACCCCCCGTAGCAATACCGCCCCTGCATCTCACCTCCAATGAATTCTTCTGGGCTGCCCATGTACAGCACCCGGTTCATACTCAAGTGCTCCACCAGAGCCTTGATACGATCCGCCTGCGTGTACGTGTCGTCCTGGGCAAGGTAGAACCAGTCGTACTCTGTGATGTAATGTTCTAGGATGTACTTAATGGTCTGGAACATGTTCCAGATGAGGCGTTCATCACCGTGGGTGACCACCATCATCCCGTGGGGTATCTTGTGGCTTCGTGTACCAGTGAAAAACACAACATTGTCCAGATGATGGCTGATGGTGCGGTTGACGGCCACACCCAGAGTGTTGATGGTGTTTTTGGAGGTGAGTATTCCCACGAAAAGACGCTCTCGAATTCCCAGCTCTGTGCTGATGTATTTCGCCCTGTGGAAACAGACAGATCATTACAATTTATAACTCACCTTTGTTCGACTCAGGACTAACTTTGTCATGGCAATGATTAACCTCGCCAACCATGGAAGCCTGTTTCCACATTAGAGTAAAAAAAAACAAAAAAACTAGTAATTTCAGAGATAAGGTTTAAAATAGGAAATCTGGCCACAATGTAAGATTTAAACTTTCAGTTGCATGTTATAAAGATACGAGATATTTAATCAAACCAACATTTATTCAGACACCTGAAACATTTAATTCATTATTACAGTTTATTCACTATAGTTTAAAAAAATGGTAATAAAATATGACAAGATCTTAGAGTTAAACTGTGTCAGAAAAAATTATCTTAATTATGTCAGAAAACACTTAAGCGAAATATGGTCAGGTCAAAGTGTCTGAATATTTTTTAGTTCCAAATTTTTATAGATTTTACTGGTAGTCCACTGTATGAACAATTTTTGGGTATAATATGTCACAGTTTACTTTATTTTGCTATCCTCACTTACATAAATGAACTATAGTGTCCTGCACCCGCTAGTAAAAATATAACAAAAATATAAAAAATGTCTGAATAATTTTTGGTTTGACTGTATACATAATCACAATTATAAAAGTCGCATTGAAAACATTTTTGCTATTGTTAATTAAAATTAAAGTTGAAAGTAAAACAATTAAAAATATATACACTTTAGGTAAATTAAATAAGGCAGAAATTTAATCAAACATAAATAACATTAAAAACTTAAATAAAAATTAGAAATGTTGTGTTTGCAACTAACGAAAAAAGTTTAAGTACTAAAATTGAGCACTAAAGTTAAACGTGATATATAAAAGCATTTGTGAGATACAGTATGCATTTGCAATTATAAAAAAAATATGTCGCAACAAAGAGAAAGAACAACTATTATAATATTATAATATAAGTAATGTAAGTAAAATATAAATTTGATTCAGGGTGGTTTGGCAGAGTTGAAACACAAGTTGACAGAATTTTCATTTTTGGGTGAACTAACCCTTTAACAGTAGTGTCTGTAACCTTCCTAATTTACCTCTGTGTATTGTAAGCAATGACTGAAATTGAAAAATGAGCACCATGGGAGCCACCCTTAAGGATTACAGAGTTCCCAATGGGACGTATCAAAAGTAGGAGAGTGGTACAGTTACAGTACAAGCCTGCCACAGCCCCATTTAATCTCATTCCCATGAAAAAAAATAAATAAATATTGAAATACCTCTCAGTGTTTGAAATGCCACTGAGTCACTGGCAGTCTTGTTGCAAAATCCTTTAAACAGCAAAAGCAAATATTTGACTTATCTGTAATTGTCAAAGCCTAAACCACCAGCATTGTGTAAAGTTCAAGTCACATTACTAAATGCTGAAACCAAACTCAAAGCTTTCTCAGTTAGTATCTCAGTTTTTAAGAGTTTCTCAGTTATTAAGAGTAGTATTTTGTGTTTTGTCTTCATTATGAGATGAAAATAAACTAAGGTTTATGTTTGCACTGGCTAAAAAAAAAAGCAATTTACTGTCATGTTAGTAGCTACTAACACGAATAATGTAAAGATTTTAGGGCTATGTTGCAAAATGCAATTTTAATCTCAACATTCTTTAATTTTGAGGAAATCAATATCATAAGCACGACTCATTTACAACAAGAATAACACCTTGAACTTCATGAAAAAAAGCCTTCAATTCCAGCACAAGTAAACAACAATGTTTATGTTTTTTGTGTGGTTCTTCTACGGTTTTTAGACAGTCATTAGGGAAATATTCTCTCACAGACAGAGAACACAGAGAAGCTTGTATAACTTCCTATTCACAGCTGCCCTTCATAATAATAATTACTGTACATTTATGTTTGACCTCAACCCCCCCACACCATCCCTTAAGTGGGCTATTTTAGATTTTATTTAAGTTATTCCCAACAGTTTTTGGGAACATTTAGAGAATTTTTGTCTCCACTAGTATACACGTATACATAAAGGTGTTTTAAATTTAAACAAGGCAGGCCTACATCAGGTATGCCCGTTCAAAAATACACACATCGACTGGCCTAGAGATTTATTCCTTATGTTTTAACCTCAAATGTTATTTTTGCCGTGAACCACAACATAAAAGATAGATGAAGCAGGCTGAATGGTTTGTCTACCTGAAAAGTTTTTTGGGCTGAGTCTGTTTCACTGGTTTATATGGGATTATTCTCGGCTGGAAATCCTCCTCCTCCTCCTCCTCACCATCATTCCCAGGGGAAATAGAGTTGGGTCTCCGGGCTCCTTTCAGACTTCCATCCTGGGATAAAATGATTCCTTCATCTCCAACGGCATTAATATCACAGCTCTCCTCGACCCAGCTCACACTCAGCAAACTCAGAGTAAATCCCAGAGAGATACCGATAATAACCGGGCCGATCGGCCTTAACAGACTGATCAACATAGAAAACCTCATTGTACTCCGACTTCTGGTGCGGCGCACACCTCCTTAAAGCGCGACCTTCTGAACAGAGTAGGGCACATTAAGAAAGCGGTTCGAATACTAACGGAAACGCATTGGACGTATTCCTTTCCTGTAACTGTATCATCTTCCTCCAAATTATTGAGACATTCGTACGTGTCAGAGGCTCTGTCGCTCCTCCCTGAGGAAATCGAGCACCCCGCCCACAAGACCAGACGTCATTACAAAGAGCCTGGGCATCTGTGGGGCATCCCCCTTAATGGGCGGGGCTCACACTTCCTGTGGGCGGGGAGTTCCACATTTGAAGCCCAATAACATTTAAAGTCTCTTTGTAATGACGTTTGATTCTGAAGGCTCAGCGGTCCCTTTAAAACGCCAATGAAATTTCAAAATGGTAACCTGAACAGAATTTAGGTCACAATACCACTTTACAAACATCATAACATTATATATTTTCTGTCATGAGCTCGGACTTTGAAGCTTATTAAATAAAAGCCTATATTTTTTTTCACTAGAGGGCGATGTGGGCTCATATTTAATGATGGCTGACTACTACTGTTATCAGTAAAATAAATGTCATGTTTAATAGCATAATAATAATAATAATAAATGCTCCTAATGACTTCTTTTTGCACCGAGGCAGTCATCTAAGTGTCATGATATTTATCTAAGTGCCTGGTGATATTTAAAACAAATTATTAGCCCTTTTTCAAGCAATGACAAATCTAGTTGCAAAGGAACAAGTTATGAAGTTTATAATTTTCATAAATACCTTAACACTTGAGGTTCCTAAAAGAACCATTAATACTTGATTTTTGAAAAAACAGGTTTTCAGGTCGCTCCTTTCATGCAATAATTTCTGAGCTCTGTAACTTTTAATAAATGAACAAATAAATAATAATAATATATATGACAAATATAATGTGGATATGAAAATATACTTCATAACATGAATGACCCTTGCAGTAAGCAGTTCAAGAAAGAGGGAACTTGACTTATGACTAAAACTTTCAGAGTCATGAACCATCAGCCATAGGAAAAATCGTATGGCTTTTGGGTTTATTTATTTATAATAAGATTATATTTTTATTCGTCCATCCTTCCATCTTTATTTATTTATTGCATCTTTGCTTATGCATTTCCAGTTTTTTCTTGTAATAATCATGGTAAAGAACTCACTCTATGTAGACACATTTATATATAGCTGAACTTTTATTTTATTTATTTGCTGTAGTTTTATTAGATTTGTTTGTTTGTTTTTGCAAAGCAACCATTCCAATAAAGAATTCTCTTTTAAATACCCATGATTTGAGGCTTGAACTCTACAGTAACTTGAGTGAAAATGTACAAGACCCACCCAAATCTCTCTGACACATCACACACAAACACACTGAGTGGAAACAATTTCTTTACGGGCCACGAAAACCCCAGAGGGAACGTTTCCCTCACTGAGCTCTTTGTTCTAATAGATCAAGGGTGTGTTAGATGTTATCAAGCATATTTGCATGTTTACCTAAGTACAACACATCACAGTGGAAGCCCTTTCCTTTGGAAATCACAGCACCTCACCTAGTTCTGCTGATCTGAGTGGGAAACATGATCAGCCTAGTTCCAGATTAAACCTATCAAGTCTCTGTCAGGACATGTTGGCTTTTCTACTCTTGGGTTTTCTGTGGAACTTTGAAAGGGCATGTTAAACTAAATTTGCTTGATATACTGCATTAGTCATTTTCTACAGAAGGAGATTTTTTATTATTATTATTACACAGAGTTTAAGTTCAGCTTTGCATTTTATATTGCAGACAGGGAAGGTGAACAACAGAAGCCATGACTGACAGTCATGATCTGTCATCGGACATATTTGTGTCAAGCTGCTAGGATAAAGGCATGTGTATGAGAGTTGACATTTTCTTTCAACATTTGGCTAAATTTGATTGGTATTAGTCCTGGAAGCATTTAGCACTTGGCATGAAAACGGCTGTGATTAAAACAAATCCATTCATATTGATAGCGGCATGTCAAAATCAACTAACTGTTGAATTAAACTATACTAAATTAACTTAATTTACATTTTTCAGCACACCCATCTAGTCTCTGAAACTGTGGCCAAGTGTATTTCAACAAACTGTAACAAAATCTGCCTATAGTAACAAAATCTTAACACATGGTGGCGCTATATACTCACCGATTTAGAGTTCAAAATTCTCCCCCTGAAATTCATGGCTTAATGAAAATCATATCCAGCTGTACGATTTTTGCTTCATACCACCATGTGCCTATAAAATAAATGGGATGTTTCAGGGAAACATCTGTTTCATCATCATACTATCTATCACTAGAGAAGTTCAAAATTGTTAAAATAGTTTTCCTTTCTTTAAACATTGCTGATTTTCCTTTTCTCGTTTATAAGCTTAGTAAACATAAGGACACAGAACTGGATGAAAAGCTACTTGTGCAGCTTGACAAAAAAGGTGCTGATTCTAATTTACAGAGAATTTATCACTCCAATAATCAGTGTGTGGCCCATTATCTCACTGGCTCATCTCCTTGCAAATGTGTATCTCACCAGAAAGCTTGGCTTTTTGACCGTGCAACGGCTACATTTTTTCTATGCTGCATTACTCCAGTGTTTCATTTTCATAGTATCATGTTTTGCTAATCTAGATGTTAAATAATTCATGAAATGTACATTCAAATCACATAAAATACATTATATAATATATTTTATATACATATATATATATATATATATATATATATATATATATATATATATATATATATATATATGTGTGTGTGTGTGTGTGTGTGTGTGTGTTTTTTAAATAAGAGAATTTGAAAAAGTTATCCACCCAAATATACTTCTATCAAGACAACTCTCAAAAGCATGATATGACAATGTTAATGTATTTGGTCTTGGCGGAATAGATCTGCTTCGTGGCTGCTGTAGATTATTTCTGCTGCTGCAGAGCAAGTACAGGAACTTGCTACTGCCAATACATAAGCAGATACACTGCTGCGAGTAAGACATAGTGCTGCTGCACAAATAGCATATATCAATAACCCATAGCAGATCTATACAGGTGGAGCTGGGGAAGGTGAAGGGATCTAGAGGAACCTAGAGTTAGAGGAACCCTGAAGCGCGCTGCAGACTGCTATTGTGAATGTAACCAGCCATTTAAATGTGTGAGAAACAAGCTCATTGGCTGCAGATGTGACATGGACCAATCAGCTTGTGCCAGTTGTTAACGCTGTAATTATCCTCAGCTTGCATTCAGACCCATCAGCTTGCGCCATCTATAGTTTCATGACAGAACTATATATCTCCAAATATTTAAACATTATTTTAAAAAAATATACAAATTATGTTTTAGAGTAATTTGAATGTCTTTTTTAGGGAATTCCACAAAATCGAAAATGTTCCATCTCAGCACATGTGTGTTGAAGCGTATTAAATGAATCATCGGCGTACTTGAGAAATTCCTCAAGATGGTGTTAAATGAACTTAGTAAATGGCACTTAGTAGAGCTGAAGACATCTTCCGTAAAACTCCAAGGCTAACACCATCCTCTGGTCCAAAGTTTACGAGTGATGCTATTACATATTAAAAGCGACCCATTTGGAGAATGTGACTTCTTCTGGAATTAATTACTGTACTCCAAGTGAAAACTCTTGCTGCTGAAAGGCTGAGCTCATGATCTGTAAAAAGGGAACAGAGTCTGCAAAAAACTGAGCCTGCAAAAAGTCTTACAGAGCAAGCACTGATTCAAGGATGGCTCAAATCTTGCGGTGAGCAACAGCTTTTTTTTATTGGAATAAATTATAATGCTCAAAGCAGATTATTATAAAGTGCGCTGTGATTATACATGTTTTACTCTGCCCCCATGTTCTGAAGAGACAAAATCTTACTCATCTGATGCAAGTTCCAGGAAACAGCACGTCTGCCGAATCCCCTCCCATCCTCTGTTGTTTAGGTCATGGCATGACTTGAAAGTGTCCTCTCTCCATACTGAGCAGCCTGTTCACAGACACACAGAAGCGTGTGGCAATATTGACGTTTTATAACACAAACTCTACTGCCAGTGGTGAAGGAATTTCATGAACTTGACTTCTCGTGGGGATTCCAGAAATGACTGTGGCTTGTTTATAAAGGTTATGGCACATAAGCGTCATGTGGTTTTGATTTGGACGTAATTTTTAACTATGCTTAAAAAATATTGTGTGTAATGGGATTTCTAATCGCATTGGATGCTAACGTAACAGGGAGTTGTCTCACTCCCTGTTGAGACCAGAATGTTAAACAATAGGAAAAAGGTGGGAGATCATAATTAACAGCTTTTTTCTGAATAATGGATATTGATTTTAGTAGCAAAAAGTGGGGTCTCGGTTTTACCTGGGAGATCGACTGTAAATTTAGTGCTGAGTAAATGAGAGGCAGTTTTGCCACACGGTCTGCATGGGGATTTTTCCGAGCCATGTGTCAGCTGAAGATATTCTCCTGGTCTTCAGAGGGCTGTTCCCAGGAACGCTCAGCCAAGACCCCAGGCTCAACACCCTGCTGTACTTTGAAATGGGATCTTTATTGTCCATAAAGTTTAAGCCAAGTATGAAGAATCGCTCCTCCCAAACAAAACACACACTCTCTCTCTCACACACACACACACACACACACACACATATGTATGAAGAGAGAAAGAGTGCACAGTCTGTTTTGTCAAAGCCATGTTTCCAATTATGCAGCAGATATATATAGATGGGATATGATAAAGACGTTTTCATAACTTTCTTTAATATAAAGAAGGCTCTTCATCTCATATAACTAGGAATAACATGAACAAACCTGTCTTGGTGCAATTAGATGTTATTTATTGAATCGATTTGATTTTTTAAAGTATATCATTGCTAAATTGAGCAATTCTGGTTTTCTTTTAGGAAATTTATTTGCCTTCAGACCAGAATTGAACGCCGTTCCTCTGCAATTAAACTATCCCTCAAGACAGGCAGGTTATCTTCCCTCTTTTATGTAATGATAAATTGTGCTGCAACACACCTGCACCTCAGACAAAACTGTTCCATATTTGCCGCTTTGAAGCTGGAGGGAAAACAAAGAGTGAAAATCAAAAAGACCTGACCCTGAGATAACAGATAAACAGCCTGTCACATCTCCTTTCTGCTCCCAGCTATCTCAAACGAGATATGAAAATAGAAACAGGGCTTCCATCTTTGATTTTACCTGTACGTGATGCAGTACATCACTGCATCTGAATCCAACAGTAAAGTGAGACTTCAAAAGCAGGGAGGTCTTGGATTTCAATTCGGGACCCCCTGGCCATCGAACGGATGAGGTAGAGCGTGTACGGCGAATGAAGACAACATCACAATGAAGAACTGTCTTGAGAGCCACAAATTACATTGGGAGGACAGTTAATGAGGGTGATAATACAGATCTTCGCAGATGATAGATGAGAGGACAGCTATTACAGGCCAAATGTGTGAGATTTATTGCTTTGTTTTAAATGCACTACAGGCTAAATACGACTGTTTTTTATGATTTGATATGTTCATAAATCATTATTTAAACAATGGGGGCTGGAATGCAAAAGCACAAGCTTAATGGAATTTTTGGATTGTCTTTCTACAACAATCTTAAATCTGAAAATATTTGATAATGTTTCTGAAGAAGCAAGGCGGCATGAAGGCTAAGTCACTTGGAGTGAGCTGGGAAAGTTACTAGATACCTGAGCACAAGTGTGTTCATTCACAGTAATGTAATACTGGAATAAAGTGTGTCACCATTGCTCACCCTGTCTGGACTGTATAACTGAACCAAACATGACTTCTTATCAGAGCTCAGTTATTTATATCTAGTAAATGAAGCATGTATACCAAATTACATTTTTATTACATTCTTTAAAAAAAGAACAGTATTCATAGCTTATTTCATGACAACATTATGTATCTTCTCATTATGTATTTAAACTGGTCTGCCATTGCTTCCACAGATTTTAAATCTATAATAGTGCTATAAAGTTGTCAAAAAAAAAACAATGGACGTTCATAATGGGTAGTGTACTACCTGATCGTCCACAAACTGTAGATCAGAACCGTTTTTTTTTTTCCTGTATGACAAGGTTCCTGACTCAAGCCCCGGGCGACGTCACTGAGTGGGTGATGAACTCTGAATTTCTTACACCACGAGAAAAAAGGTCCCCAGCTGAAGGCAGGAAAAAAAGTGTGACGAGGGGAGCACGAAATGCCTAGACGTCTACCTGTTTGGATCAGGATGAGATCTGGCGCACTCGCAGAAGGGCGCGCGCACACAGGTTCAGCACATGGCACTCAGATCAACAGTTTTGCTCTTCAAAAGAAAAACGGAATATTTTACATTCCAAACGGAAACGCTTTTTAAAAGTTCTGGCATTTTAGTAGTTCGAGAGGTTTGACTACATTCCATGAACTTAATCTAAGTGCACTTCTGCCTGGAATTTTTCCTCAGTTTATCTGGTTTTGATGGATGAAGATCTCCAAGAAGTAAGAATGATGATGCTGACGACTTTCCAAGCGGATTTTGCGATCGTCCTCACACGATGATGTGCTTCTTGGAAGTGTATTATTCAGGGGTGCTGAATCTTCTCAGAAATTATCAAACGTTCGCACAGGACAAGCCTTTTTCATCTCTGGACTAGTTCTTCAGCATCAGACGTACACTTTTATCCTTCGAAAGGCATCTGACCATGACGATTCCACTTTCCAGAACACAGCTTGCCCTCTTCTTTATCCTGCTTTGTCCAGTCAACATTATCGGGCTCTGGTGGTAAGTAATATCTCAGGCGCGCGCTCAATCGCCTCTAGAAATTCCAGTAAGCTCCATGTTTAAAGTTCGATCAGTGTGATTGGGGAAACTTCAACGTTATAGTTTGGAGATGAGTTTAGACGTTATCGCATAATTATTCTTTAAAGAAACGTTCCTTAACAATAAATGGTTATCTGGTTCAACGAAAAGCCCTCTTCTTATCATGAAACATCTTGTTGTATTCCTGAGTGGCTTCTCTGGAGGTTAAAATGTTTAGAGTCTTGAGATCAGTGTGTTGGTTTTTGTCTGTAAAACATGCAGCACAATATAGATTGTTTTATAAAGAACTAAAGAATAAAAAGCCATTTGTGGAACTTGTAAAGGTTCTTTTGTGACATTAGGCTGTAAAACATTCTGTTTCTGTTTCACCTTTATTGTTAAAAGTGCTTGTGGTGCAGTTTTGCTGATTACAGGCATACGATGAGTTTCTGTACACAATATTGTCTATGATTTGGTGCCTTATTTCCTGCATACTCTGAAAACTGTTCACTTTTGAAATACAAATCACTTGCAAAAAATGATTCACAGTAAATAATTGCACAGATGATTTTAAAAAAAATAAACATTTGAGAGATTGCACTTTTGTAAAGTGCTTAGGAAAGTGAATAAAAAAACAGGTGGATAAGGAGGAAATTTACTATAATAAAAGTTGTTGTCATTATCGTGGGTTTACTAAGGGTTAAGCTGTACTCTGTTTCAGAGATAGACACATCAGGTCAGAGTTGGAATTTTAGCTGGACCTCCGGGCTGTGGGTGTCATCATAAACTACTCCTTCCCTTAACATTGAAATGCATGAGTTTGACAAGAGGGAGAATGTTTGATAAACAGAGACAATCCAAAGTGACATATTACCTTTAACAAGGGTGTTGTTTAAATTTGAACTTTAAAAATTCCACCTTATACAAAGTCAGCTGCACCTAAAGCTCTCCTCACACATCTTACGCACACACGCTCTCCTTCATACACCTGGATGTCTAAAAACGTTTGCAGAGACAATGATGCTTTCTTTGGGGCACGACGCATGCCATCACAAAGCTCTCGTCTGGTGCTGGGCTGTGCCGAGGGTCTCTGACAGACAGCGTGCCATTCACATGCTGAGACTGAGAGGAGATGAAACGGAGGCAGATAAACTGGCTCTCAGGACTCTGATTGTGCTCTGATCTGAAGGGCTGAGAGCTGAGTGCTTGAGGAAGCGATGGGAAGCCTCACCTCCTCTGGAGTCTTCGGGGTCATGTGCTGGCAGCCCGCCAGGAGTCTGTCGGACAGGTGTGCCTGTGCACGCGCCATACTCTCCCGCTTTTATGTCTGTGTGTGAGTCCACTCTTAGTCAACATTTTTGCATATAAATGCCTGTGTGTGATCTCAACCCAATCTGTTCCTTCACACTGTCTTTATTTTGTTAAAGCAGGGTTCAATCTCAGCCTTTTTGACTTGAAGGCTCCCATTGTCCAACACAATATTCAAAAGGCCCCTCATATAATATTTCCTCCAGTCTGTTCTGCTGTAATAATGAAACATATGTCAATATTAGGGCTGTCAAATTGATTAATCGCGATTAATCGCATAACATAAAAGTTATAACATAACTTTTATAACGCATAACATATATAAGTTATATATGTTATATATATATATATATATATATATATATATATATATATATATGTTGTTAGGACAATATTTAGCCGAGATACAACTATTTGAAAATCTGGAATCGGAGGATGCAAAAAAATGCAAATCTTTGTGTACATGTATTTATACGTATATTTATACATAATTTTTTTTCTTTTGTCAAATCAGCTTCATCAGCTTCAATAATTAATGTGGTTCAGATAACATAATATTTTGAGTTTCTGTTGATTAAACCAATCGCTTTCATTGTATTAACTCAAATTTTTCATTTCAATGAACTCAAAATTTTAAGGCAACCAGGTAGCTTACTTTTTTAAGTTAAACCAAAAATTATTTTTTACGGCGTACACACAGACACACACATATTTAATACATATAAATATAATATATATAAACACACATATATATTATGTAAACAAACTTTTATGTTAGATGCGATTAATCACGATTAATCGATTTGACAGCACTAGTCAATATATTAGATTAATTAACCATAATTGTTTTTGTGATTGCAGAATTTTCAAGAACTATATGTTCTGCCAAAAACAATAGATCATAATAATAATAATAATTAAACAAATTAAAATAAAATATAATAAAACTTTAAAATTATAATGAGTTTACACCTTGATTTTATGTGTATTTTAGCATTTTATTTAAGTTACAATATTTTAATATAACTTGATTATATGTATAGTTAAATGTATAGTTTACCCAAAAATGACAATTCTGTCATTTTCACTCACCCTCATGTTGTTCCAAACCTGACTTCTTCTGTGAAACAAAAAAAAAAAATGTTTCATCTGTTTTTGTCCATACAATAAAAGTCATTGGGATCCAAAACAACAACACTGAACCTCACTGACTTTCATTGTATGGACATTTTTTTTCCTTTTTTTCAAAACATCTTATTTTGTGTTTCACAGAAGAAAGAAAGTCATAAAAATTTGGAACGACATGAGAGTGAGTAAATAATGACAGAACTGCCATTTTTTTTATCCACTCACAAGTCTCCTATTGGACCTAACCAATGTATGTGAGTGTGTCCCAGATTGCACAGTCTGCTCTAAGATGTTCAGTCTGGGAGAAGCGAATCTCATTTGGAGAATGGAGAGATATCCAATCAAGCGGCCTTGAGAGATGGATCAGATAACGATTGGATGACAGCTGCTTGGCCCGTTTGGCCGCGCTTACATTGTTTCACCTCCGAGCATGCGTCTGCCGCTCTCCCGTTCTTCGGGTCTGTCCCATCTGCGTGTGACGGACAGCGTCGTGGTGATGGAGTTGCGCAGCACCATGGTTCCACTAGCATGATTTAGTGGCGCACTCCAAGACAAGATTGTGCCATGGCTCTGCGCCACGCACCACAGAAGTGAACCCAAGCCACTCTGTGCAGTTCCAGCCCTGTCGTGACTGACTTCATATCCAGCATACTTGAGGGATTAAGTAGGGATGAATTTCGCTCTTTCACAAAGTGAAAAAAGAAGAGACTTATCTGTAACCACGCAATTCATAATGTAACCTGAGGTCTCAGCAGGCGCAGAGGATGACGGGTCTATGAAAAGATAAATGTGCATGTGTATGTTCGCACTGATTATTTGGATAACTTCTCTTAATCACAGTTTCCCCCCCTCCGTTCCCCTTCAGTATTATCTCTCTCATACATCACGGTGTGGCTTTTTTTTTTTTTGTATATTCCTGATTGCACATGTTGGGTACATCCTTTTCCATGTTATGATTAGGCCCCATCTCCCGCTTATCACATCCAGGAGTTTCACCAGATAAAGGAGAATGAGGAACGAATGGCTTTGAATAAAGCTGTGAGGATGATGGTTAATCATCAAGGGCGTTTGGTCCACCTCTGCTTAGATACCAGCCTTATGTGCTGACCTCGGATCAACATCCCCTATTAAAATCCTAATGTGAATCACTGTATGAGAAATGGCTGAAGTGATCGGCATGTCCAGATTGACTCTTTCTGCAGGCATGTTCCTTTGTCTATTGTTATGTCTTTGGCCGTGGTCGTGGCTGGTTTCGATTAGAGCCAGGGAAGGGATGGTTCATCAG
Organism: Megalobrama amblycephala; assembly: GCF_018812025.1. Lineage (NCBI taxonomy): Eukaryota > Metazoa > Chordata > Actinopteri > Cypriniformes > Xenocyprididae > Megalobrama > Megalobrama amblycephala. The sequence continues at coordinate 19,467,618 of NC_063049.1, forward strand.
ACACAGACAAATATCTTCATCTCTATATCACCCAAGCCATAATGTGACCACATATGCATCCCAGGGCCGCTTTTGTGATATTCAAGCTTTCCTTTAAAAGCCATTGCTTTGCCTCGCCCCTTCTGACAGTGAAACAAGACTTGGAAAGAGAGAGTCGCTCCAACACTGTCTGCTCTTTTACGAGTCTACACCTCCTGCTGTAAAATGTGGTTCCATTATTTGAGCAGTGATCCTGGCACTGAGAAACTCACAGGTTTGTAGATAATCAGAGACCGCAGAGGAGAACATAGTATCTGCATGTGCAGATCGAGATCTGTGAGAGATAATCGATCGGCATTGGTGCATGCCTGTTTGTTGAGCACTATAGGAACACTTAGGGATGAATTGGCTGTAGGGAGCACTAAGACTTTTCCTGATGGGCTGCTAGACTGTCTAAATTGAATTGAAATCAAACTTAGAAAATTTTTAAAGGGAGACATTGTTATACAGTCTTCAAAATAATAAAATAAATATAAGTCTTAAAGGGTTATTTCACCCAAAAATGAAAATTCTGTCATTAATTACTCACCCTCATGTTGTCCCACACCCGTAAGACCTTCGTTCATATTCGAGAACACAAATTAAGATATTTTTGATCAAATCCGATGGTGAGGTGAGGCCTGCATTGCCAGCAAGATTATTAACACTTTCAAATGCCCAGAAAAGTACTAAAGACATATTTAAAAGAGTTCATGTGACTGCAGTGGTTCAACCTTAATGTTATGAAGCTACAAGAATACTTTTTGTGCACCAAAAAAACAAAATAACGACTTGATTCAACAATATCTAGTGATGGCCAATTTCAAAACACTGCTTCATGAAGCTTCAAAGCATTACAAATCTTTTGTTTTGAATCAGTGGTTCTGAGCGTGTGTCAAACTGCCAAAGTCACGTGATTTCAGTAAACGAGGTTTCTTTACGTCATAAGTGTTTCGAAATGTTTTGAAATTTCAATGGTTCGTGTGACTTTGGCAGTTTGATACACGCTCTGAACCACTGATTTGAAACAAAAAATTCATAAAGCTTTGAAGCTTCATGAAACAGTGTTTTGAAATCGCATCAATAGATATTGTTGAATAAAGTCGTTTTTTTTTTTTTTTGGCATACAAAAAGTATTCTCGTTGCTTCATAACATTAAGGTTGAACCACTGTAGTCACATGAACTGTTTTAAATATGTTTTTGTGGCCGTTTGAACGTGTTAATTATTTATCTTACTTTCAATGCAGGCCTCACTGAGCCATCAAAATTTGATCAAAAACATCTTAATTTGTGTTCTGAAGATGAACGAAGGTTTTACATTTGTGAAACGACATGAGGGTGAGTAATTAATGACCGAAATTTCATTTTTGGGTGAACTTACCCTTTAATTATGGAGAATTTATACATGGGCCACTATGATCATGCATTGATATAAAACATTGCATTACTCTTTATATATATATATATATATATATATATATATATATATATATATATACACATATTATGGCTTTACAGAAGTGTTATCCATCATCTCCTGCAAATTTTTCTATAGGCATTGTCCAAAATTCTCTTCATGCGCTGAATACAAGTAAGAATTGACATTGAAGAGTAGTAGAGTAGTATGTGCCAATTGGCCTGTGAATTTATTAGGAACAGCAACATAATACATGGTTTAAATCAAACTGTAAAAGCAAGACTACAAACTGTCTAATAATTTTACTTTTAAAACTGCCCATCAAAAGATTATTGTTTTGTTGTTATTGTTTTAACCTGGACTTCATGTTGTCACACTTATGTAGAATATTCCTCACATTAAACCACTAAAACAAATATGAGCATTTGAAATTTGAGAAACATTGGCTCATGTTGTATGTGATGCTAAGAATGACACAATGACCTCTTACTAATATACTGAGGGAAAAAATAGTTAATTCATTATTTTGTTATTGGGAAAAAGAAATATTTTTAATAAATTAAATTTAATAAAATAAATTAAAATTAAAATAAATGTCCTTAATTTGGCTATATAACATTTTCTAATGTGCAGTGAAATTAATACAATGTGCCCTTTTATCACATGTAAGCATATATCACGGCAAAACACACTCGCGCTGCTCCACGTCCAAAGACTTCTGTTGAGTGGTCATATGTAAATGAAATATTAGGCCTATCAAGATGGGATGCATCACTTGTAACGCCTGTTATCTCCCCTCTCATATTTCTTATCAGACCGCCATGGAAGGTGACTGGCAAGAGCGTTGGTTTGACTTTTTAAAACAAACTCGCACGGCAGATGAATGTTATTAGTCTGAAAGATTAGCCTTGACAGGGGTGAATGAAAAGCAATGAGGTATTCGCAGAGAGCTCTGCTCCCCCAGACGGCAACGTAATGATAAAAACCGACTTCAGCTGCACGGATCACAGACGCTGAACTTCACTCACAATACGGAGAGAGTTATTAAAAAGAAAGAACCGGAGGATTGTGCCGTTCTCACATTACGTCATAGCGACTGTCACGGGAAGCTCTGGCAGCCCGCTCCACGCTTTGGACCTGAGGCCTCTTCTCCCATTAGCAGTTGAAATAAACAATTGATTCAAGTGTAAACACACGTCTGTCGTCACTTTTGATAAAACCCAGCAATTAAGATGCAGCTTTTTTGCTTTAAATGTTATCTGTTTATGTTCAAAGGGGTAATACGATTACCGCTGACATTATAGTGTGTCTGACTCTAGTAGTTGTCTTTTTTCTGTTTATTTTCTTTGTCATCTGCAAGGAACAATGAGTGTGTATAAAACCACGAAAAGCCTAAATGAATGAGGATCTGCTCAGACCTTAACGTGAACCTTGCAGTAAAGCAACAGAACATTAAATTTATAATGCTTTACATCATTTAAAGTGGTTTGTGTGCCGTGCGGTTTGAGAAGATAACCGCACTTTATCTTGTGAAACCTTATGTAGTTCAGATGAGTCATCTGATGAAGCTTTGTTGGTTTCAGGGCAGTGGGGAGTCCCTTGGTCATGGACCCGAACAGCATCTGCAGGAAGACCAAACGTCTGGCGGGCAAGCAGGCCGAGCTCTGCCAGACACAGCCGGAGATCGTCAACGAAGTAGCCAAGGGCGCCAAGCTGGGCGTGCGGGAATGCCAATACCAGTTCCGCTTTCGCCGCTGGAACTGTACCAGCCAGAACAAGTACTTTGGCAAAATCCTCCAGCAAGGTGAGTATTTGTCCTGACGTAGCGAAAGAATCCACTCTCCCAGGTTCTCCACCTAAATTAGTCAATCTTTTTCTCGATTTTGTGTCAGCGACGTCTCTCTTGAGGCCATGAACTCTGGCCCCGAGACCTGTGCCCTATTTTCAGCATGTTTGATCCAAGTTCATAAGAGAACAAGGACAGCTGTTGTGTCCGGGTTACCTCAGTGCCTTTCTTCTGTGTTAAATTGCTCTCTAAAAATGATCCCCAAATTGCACGATCATTGATCTGCCACATTTTTCAGCCCTTTGAAGAGTAATAAACTAACGTAACCTCTACAATTATTAGGCCGTCCTCTCAGGGTTCAACTCCTCCCTTCTCACGTTTGAAATCTCGTTCAGCAGTGGCCATTATTTTACCCCACAACAGTGGTGTTCATGCTAAAATGTCCGTCATTATCTAATATTTTGTAAACAATTCAACAACCCAAGTGGCGAATGTAAATGCTTTTCAAGATGCATTCGAGAAATCGATCAAGAGGTGGTTTGATACATAATAGGCAAATACATCTGGTAGTTCAGGCTGCAGTTTACGAGAACTTGGCTCAAATATGTAAATTGTCCCAAAAATCAACACATTCTTAGAACAACTGTAAACTTGTTCCTTCCAATCTGATTGGTTGATTGGAATGTTGTTTCAGGATCAACAAAGATGCTAATCCAGAAACATGTTGCACTTGGTGAAATCACGTTCACCTTTTAGAATACAGTTTTTGCAATCATCTTTTTTAGCCTTCGATGAGTATGCATAAGCAAATCGTTTAAAGGTTGTGTCAGTATGAATTTTAGATGCTGCATGTTGCAGCTATTCTTTTTTAAACAGTTTCATTAGTTGTCACCAATAGAGGGCAGTATTTTGGCTCAACATACTCTGTCCTGAGCGAGCAGGGTATGAGATTAAGATGGACAGTAAATATTTTGCCTAATTTCACTTGAGTCTTCTCTTTAGACATACCCATATCCCAGTGATGCAGGCTTGTCATATCCAGGTCTGGAGCGGAGAGTTCACGATTTGGCCTCCAGTGTGGACGTGTTCACACACGGATTGCAACATGATTCCTCTGTCTGCATCAGCCCATCTTAGACTGAGCACTGGAGACTGCCTCACAAAATGGAAATTAATCATAAATTCCTCTGTGTCTATAGGTGAAGCTTAAGTGCTCTTCTGTTTTCATGCATTTACCACAATTACCGTGAGACTCTGCTCTAATGACCACGTGTCAGAGCCGAGAGCTCTGCTAAAGCAGGTTTACTTCCTGCACCGTGTGATAGGGTTGTACAAAGTGTCTCACATATTTCTTCCATTGCTAAATAACTGGGGGCTATTTTCTTCCCCTATTCAAACATGTAAACCAGAGCTTGTTTTCTTGGCCCAAGGGAGCGGCCTTCTAATGCCAGAATTTGCTGGAAATGCTGTCGGCTGCTCTTACATGTTGTCTCTGAGGTTGTAATGAAGTCGTTAAAATCGCTCAGAGACAATATGCGGTTCCAATTAGAAACCCCAGAAATGATGAGGACACTGTGTGTGCATAATTTGCCCTGTCACCTCAGGAATGCGCTTCATTATTTTTGCTGTCAAGACCTCTTGTTTCTTGTCTGTGTCAATGAGTGTACGGTATCGTGTATTGTCTGATGTACAGAGGTTACTGACATTTTTCCTGAAGTTCAGGTCTCAGAATGGTAACACACTTGTGAGTTCAAATTATATTGACTGTATATATATGAAATTATATATACAGTCAAACCGAAATGTATTCAGACACCTTGAACGTTTCATTCATTATTACAGTTTATTCACTATAGTTTAAAAAAAATGGTAATAAAATATGACAAGATCTCAGAGTTAAACTGTTTCAGAAAAAAAAAATAATCTTATTTATGTCAGAAAACACTTATGCAAAACATGGTCAGGTCAAAGTGTCTGAATAATTTTTGGTTCCAAATTAAATTAAATATATAAATTTTACTGGTAGTACACTATTTTGCTATCCTCACTTACATAAATGAATTATAGTGTCCTGCACCCACTAGTAAAAATATATCAAAAAATGTCTGAATAATTTTTGGTTTGACTGTATATATATATATATATATATATATATAGAAGAGAGAGAGACAGTGTTTTTTATTTTTTTTATATATTTTATTTATATGATTTTGTTTGAAGCATTCAATATACTCTACCATTCAAAAGTTTGGAGATGGTAAGATGTTTTCAAAAATACAGTAAAAACAAAGCAATAACCGTTTTCTAGTTTAATCTATTTCAAAATGAAATTTATTCCTTTGATGGCAAAGCTGAATTTTCAGCACCCATTATTTTAGTCTTCAGTGTCACATGATCCTTCAGAAACCATCCTAATATGCTGATTCGGTGATGTTAAAAACAGTAGTGCTGCTTAATATTATTATGGAAACTGTGATACATTTTATTTCAGGATTCTTTGATGAATAGAATGTTCAAAAGAACAGCATTTATTTGAAATTTACAACAACAACAAAAAAATGTTTTTGTAAAGTCTTTACTCTCACTTTTGATCAATTTAATGCATCCTTGCTAAATATCAGTATTACTTTCTTTAAAAAAAAAAAAAACTTCTGATATACAGTTGTGGTCAGAATTATTGGCACCCTTGGTAAAAATGATCAAAGATGACTGTAAAAATAAATCTGCATTGTTTATCCTTTTGATCTTTAATTCATAAAATTAGCAAAAATTAACCTTTCATTGAAGAAGAAGAATTGAAAGTGGGGGGAAAATCACATTATGAAATAAATGTTTATATCCAAAACATATATATATATATATATATATATATATATATCAGATATACAGTGGTGATCAGAATTATTGGCACTGGCATATACATAATATATATATATATATATATATCTGAATCTGAGTCTGAATGAATATCTTTGTTTTTTCTTTAATCACATCTTATCTTGTGAGATAGAAGTTACATACAGAAGGTGCATGATCCCCCTGGTATTCTGTAATAGGACCCAGAGTTTCTCTCAAATTTTACCATCAGCAATAACATCCGCGCATCAGCCATTTGTTCAGCAGATGTGTTCGGTATCTTCAGTATTCTGATAGTAGTGATTGTGAACTCACATTTGAACTCGTAAGAATGTGTGCATTCAAGAAAAGGGCAGGGAGAGAGAAAGAGGGAGAAAGTGGCAGAGAAAAAGATAAAAAGGTAAGCTTATATCAGATAACAATGCAGTGCATCTCCAAGCCCGAAGGCAAACCATTTTTGGAAGCATTAAGACTAGAAACTCTCCCTATTTTCTATATAATCTCATTTCAAACCCTTAATGTATGCAACAAACTTAAGCACAAAACACACACTGTAGCTTGGCATTCGCTTTATTTCCAGCTCCACTGCTGGAACAGGTCAGAGGCCGGTGTACTCAGCATGAGGGACTGCATGAATATGTGTTATCATTTAAAGGGACAGCCAGTCCTGTTGTAATGGATCCCTTGTGCACTCAAGAGTAACTGTATTGGACATATTTGAGGGTTGAGACAGTCCATTTGACTTCAGAGGTCACTTCAGTTTGTTAGTGTGAAAGCGAATTTTCAGACCCTGGATCTGCTTGAAAGGTAGTATAGTAGGTTACGCTTAAAGGGTTAGTTCACCCATTAATGAAATTTCTGTCATTAATTACTCACCCTCATGTCGTTCCAAACTCGTAAGACCTTCGTTCATCTTCAGAACACAAATTAAGATATTTTTGATGAAATCCGAGAGCTTTCCTGATCTCCCTATACATAGCAACATCATAACAAATTTCAAGGCCCAGAAAGATAGTAAAGACATCATTAAAGGTGTATGTAAGTTTTTATGTTTGCAGATATTTATTAAACATGCTGAGTTCACATACTCATTTCTCTGAAAACCATTGCTACAGCCAGTTATTTTACTTTGAAATTTGCGTTCCGTGTCGGAACTTCTGTTTTTGTTTTTGTCAGCGCAAGACCGCACGTTGCCAATTTACCCAATAGTATTTCGCCACCCCGGGTTGCCAGTTGGTGGAAAACACATGCAGAGAATTGCAGCCATGGAAGCCAGCGAACAAACTGGGTCAGAGATCGCAGATTCTACCCGACCTAAAAAGCCTCAGCATCCATCTAAAAATCTCTATGAATGGGAGCATATTAAAACCTGATATCAACTCATCATAAACCAATAAATCAACTAATTATCAGTGTGTAAGTCTCCTTGCCTTCCAATGTCAATTGAGCTCGCTCCTGTTGCGTGTCTTCAAACTGGCAACCCGCGAGAGCATGAGGAGGAGGGGGCGGGGCAAACAATATTTTGAATTTGGACTGCAGTACCCATTTCAACCTCTAGCTGTCATTCTTACATAGAGCACCTTTAAAAGAGTCCATTCTTGTCGCTTTACAACATTAAGTTTGAACCACCGTAGTCACTTTAATGATGTCTTTAGTACCTTTCTGGGCCTTGAAATTTGTCATGACGTTGCTGTGTATAGGGAGATCAGAAAGCTCTCGGATTTCATCAGAAATGTCTTAATTTGTGTTCCGAAGATGAACGAAGGTCTTACAGGTGTGGAACGACATGAGGGTGAGTAATTAATGACAGAATTTTCATTTTTGGGTGAACTAACCCTTTAATGTGGACCCTGAGAAAAGCCTACTAATTACTCACATTATCTATCAGCATGTGCGTGTGCGTAGCTTCGGTTGCCTTCAGTTGATAAAAATGAATCCCAGGTATGCAACAAGATCTGCACAGCATTAGAGATTTTCTCAGCCCTCGCTGCATGCAGGCAGCACATGGTGGCAAAATAAATCAATCAAAATGATTCCCGCCCGTCAGCACTGGTGGAGCCGCTGGAGGGGCCCTGCCTTCTCTGCATCTCTTTTCATCCTGCAGCCCCATGCTTCATTGACTCAAAGATTGAGTATTAAAAAAATATTTGCTAATTCTCACAGAAGCCCCTTCTGGCATTAAGTTCTCTCTCTCTTTCCTAGGCAGGCCTGGGCATAGACAGCTGCACAAAATTTGTTTGGAATTTGTGTCTTGGAGGAAAAAATAAGAGAGGGAGGTGAAATCAAGAGACTTTTTACCCTCTGTCTGTCATGACAACCCCTGTCTTATGAATATATTGGATTAGATTAGTGTGGATCCAGAGGGGCGAATTTTGTCTTTGTAGTAGTTTAAATGTTAGATGATACAGTGTTTACAAAATATTGTTTGATCATGATATGTCTGACTTTCAAAAAGGCTGAGCCTCTGAGGTAATATCAGGGTTGCATGAACATGGAAAATCTGGAAATATATGGAATTTTTGAAAGTAATGGTAATTTTAATAATGATTATAAGCAGTCTAGACCTGCCCTTCTCTAAAATATTTATTCAGCTAGTTGCTTCAAACTTTCCCACATCCAGCATTATGACAGGAGTCTGTCCATTGAGGGTCATAAAAGACATTTGTACAGCCATAAGTATAATGTTCAAATCTACTCGTTTAAAAGATCTGTCATGGAATTCTTATTTCTAAAAATCCATATCTGATATTCATGAATGACTGGAAAAGATCATGGAAACCAGCAGTGGATGAGTGACAAGACATTGGTCCATTAGTTTTTATATCTGTTGTGTCATGTCGGATAGCTCTGCCCACAGTGAGATCTCATTTATCCAAAATCGTGCTCAACATGTACATATATGTTTTTAAAAAACAACTTCCATTCTCTTTTAGTTAACATTATTTACTTTTCTTGTCATATGATTGATTAGGTTTACTTACTGTAACATTGCATTACCAAGATAGATTTTGAGATACAGATAAACAGAGAATATATTTTTGCTTCCTTGGTGGCTTAGGAAGTAACAGCAGACTAATGGCTTCATTGAAGTAATGATGCACTTTCATGGATTCACTGAAGGATTCGTCTGATGGATACATCAGACTCATTCTAACCAGTAACCTCTGAATTCCTGAGTCTTTTGAATCATGCATAACAAAACCAGTTCATAAGAATCATTTGATAAGAATGATAAGAATCATTTATTTGTGAATCGGATACTACATAGGTTGTGCTGTATGTTTGTTGTTGCATAGGCCTACAGCACGTGAGCATGCTGATGCTGAAATACACTGCAGTAAACACTGCTCTAATCTGTTACATCTGTGCTGCGTCACAGGACCGCAGGTCCAGTTATTATTTAGTTATTATTAAGAAACATATGCTGTATGCACATATGAATTATACACAATAAGATCTATAACATGCATGTAGAAAATAGGGTGAATTTTTATTTCATGCTGACTTTAAACATCACATACATGTATGCTCTGATTTCTATGATTTTACCGCATGACAAAGCATTTTTGCTTTCGATGCGGATCTTTCATTTCAATGCGGATGTCTGTTCATTTGTAGGCATTATGTAATCAAAATTATAATGTATTTTTACATAATTCAGAAATATCCTGAACTGAAACTAAATACTACACTCTCTAGTAATGCACAGCGGGCCGACAACCCAAACAAACAATGTTACGAGAGGTTATGACATTCATATATATATATAAAGTATATACATATATATATATATATGGATTGTTCATGCAGCTGCTTCTTTCTCGTGCCTTTTGGAAGTGAACAGGCTGGAAAGACAATAAACAAGTGTAGGTCGTGAATGAATGATTTAGAGAGATCACTTGTAAATAAATATTAAATATTACACTCTCTGTCACTAAAATGGGTTTGCCTCACTTTGGAGCTAATATTGCTTTCCCCCCTCTCAGGTTATTGTTTTTTTTTTTTTCTTTACAATTCTGGAAAAATGTAAGCTGCTGCCAATAACAGAGTTTGCTCGATTCTGTGTTAAATTCTGGGATCGCAGAATTACGAAATCCTGTTGGGAGTAATATATATCAGTATTCAGAGAATCTGAGGATATGCAATGTATGTCACAGAGAGGCTGCTTCTCTTTAGAGCACTGCATTTTTGGATAGTAATGTAGTGACCAGCACTCAGTTTGTACAGATTTCGTTGGTGTTTTGTGCGCCAGAAAGCTACAGGTGTTTTCAGGTGGGGTGCATTCAGAATGCCCATAGATGTATCAAAACAGGAACACACACACATTACTTCACAGTATGAAGATGACAGTGGGTGTGTGAATGGACAGCTGGGATTAATATGTGTGTGTGTGTGTGTGTGTGTGTGCGCACTCATGAGCTCTGATTCCATTTCCACTGGCTTTAATGAATCCCATTCACTGAATCATGCGATACAGAATTGGCACAAGACTGAAGAGTGACTGCACACTCACTGCATCCAGCGTTTACACAGGATAAAAGTCATTTCTTTCAACTCCCTTACTACAAGTTGTTAAACACATCTGTCTTTTCCAACCTCTCCATTCCTTTCTTGTTCTGTTCTGTCTTTTCTGTTATTGCAGAGAATTTGTTTTCAATCAGCATTATTAAATGTTAGCATTTAATAGATACTTTGTGAATTGGCTTATGCCCTGTCATTTTCTTTTAAAACAACTTTTAACAGAAAGAGTATAATGTAATTTTCCTCTTAAAGTGGAAAATAGAAATAAATATATTAGTGCTGTCAAACATAAAAGTTTATTAATATATTATATGTGTGTCTATATACAGTACAGTCCAAAAGTTTGGAACCACTAAGATTTTTAATGTTTTTAAAAGAAGTTTCGTCTGCTCACCAAGGCTACATTTATTTAATTAAAAATACAGTAAAAAACAGTAATATTGTGAAATATTATTACAATTTAAAATAACTGCGTACTATTTAAATATATTTGACAAAGTAATTTATTCCTGTGATGCAAAGCTGAATTTTCAGCATCGTTACTCCAGTCTTCAGTGTCACATGATCCTTCAGAAATCATTCTAATATGCTGATTTGCTTTTTTCAGGATTCCTTGATGAATAGAAAGTTCAAAAGAACAGCATTTATCTGAAATACAAAGCTTCTGTAGCATTATACACTACCGTTCAAAAGTTTGGGGTCAGTAAGAATTTTATTTTTATTTTTTTGAAAAGAAATTAAGAAATGAATACTTTATTCAGCAAGGATGCATTAAATCAATCAAAAGTGGCAGTAAAGACATTTATAATGTTACAAAAGATTAGATTTCAGATAAACACTGTTCTTTTGAACTTTCTATTCATCAAATAATCCTGAAAAAAAAATATTGTACACAAATATTTTGTACAATTGTACACATTAAATGTTTCTTGAGCAGCAGATCAGCATATTAGAATGATTTCTGAAGGATCATGTGACACTGAAGACTGGAGTAATGATGCTGAAAATTCAGCTTTGCCATCACAGGAATAAATTAATTTGTGAAATATATTCAAATAGAAAACAGTTATTTTAAATTGTAATAATATTTCACAATATTACTGTTTTTACTGTATTTTTAATTAAATAAATGTAGCCTTGGTGAGCAGACGTAACTTCTTTTAAAAACATTAAAAATCTTAGTGGTTCCAAACATTTGGACTGTACTTGTGTGTGTGTGTGTGTGTGTGTGTGTGTGTGTGTGTGTGTGTGTGTGTGTGTGTGTGTGTGTGTGTATATACACATTAAACATTTCATTCATTATTACAGTTTATTCACTATAGTCAAAAAATGGTAATAAAATATGACAAGATGTCAGAGTTAAACTGTGTCAGAAAAAAAAAAAAAAACTTAATTATGTCAGATAACACTTAAGCAAAACATGGTCAGGTCAAAGTGTAATTTTTGTTTCCAAATTTTTATCAATTTTACTGGTAGTCCACTGTATGAATAATTTTTGGGTATAATATGTCACAGTTTACTTTATTTTGCTATCCTTACTTACATAAATGAACTATAGTGTCCTGCACCCGCTAGTAAAAACATATCAGACAGCACTATATATATATATAAACACAATTGGAATGTAAGCACTACTAGTCAAAAGTTTGGTTTCTGTAATTTCTTTCAATGTTATGTTCGCCAAGGCTGAATTTATTTAAAATTTAGTGAAAACAGTAATATTGTGGAATATAATTTATTCCTGTGATGCAAAGCTGAATTTTCAACATCATTACTCCAGTCTTCAGTGTCACATGATCCTTCAGAAATCATTCTAATATAGTGATTTGCTGCTCAAGAAACATTTCTTATTATTATCAATGTTGAAAACAGTTGTGCTGCATAATTTTTTTGTGGAAACTGTGGTATATGTATATTTATTTATTCATCTTTGGTGAATAGAAAGTTCAAAAGAACATCATTTTTTAATTGAAATGCACTGAAAAATAGGAAAAACAGGGCCCATACTGTGTTATTATAAAGGAATTTTCCGTATTTCACATTTTACCTGTATTTTGAATCACTCATTGCATTGTGTTGTGTTTTACGGTTAAAGGAAATGTCATAAACTTAAAGAATAATGTTATGGCAGAAAGTTACCACCATAATTTCCCTTTTTTCTTTTAGTGTAGAAATCTTTTGTAACATTAGAAATGTCTTTACTATCTTTGCTAAATAACAATATTAATTTTATAAAATCTACAATTAATGTACTTCACAAGCGAAATTTGATATGTTTTTAAAATTATTTAATAATGATTGCCTTTTCCAGGCCTTGAAATAAGTATTTTAAAATTCTTCAGTCTTTTTCTCCAGGCAATTTTTGGTTGTTTGTTTAAAACAAGTTCTTACATATTGGAACATCATGGAATATAATCTTTAATTGAACAGTATAAGGACTGATCCACAATGCAGCTTATTCTATCATACTGTATGTGGCTTGTTGTGCTACAGTGCTGTCATTGTGGATAAGACTACCTTGTCACAGAAATAGCCCATGCAGCTTTAGGATATCTAAAGTGCCAGAATTATCAGAGTCCGATGTAAGTCAGCCTGGCCAACAATCAGAAGCTAACTTTGATGTGTGTGTGTGTCTGTGGGTGTGTGTTTGTGTCTTCACAGACATCCGAGAGACAGCGTTCGTGTATGCCATCACAGCAGCGGGCGTGACACATGCAGTGACCCAGGCCTGCAGCATGGGGGAGCTGCTGCAATGCGGCTGCGAGGCCACACGGAGCAGAGGGCCGCCCCCGCGTTTAGCCAGTATTGGCCCAACCGAGGGGGTCAAATGGGAGTGGGGGGGCTGCGGGGACGATGTGGAGTTCGGCTACGAGAAGTCCAAACAGTTCATGGATGCCAGACGGAGGAAGGGCAAGAGTGACATCCGCACACTGATAGACCTTCATAATAATGAGGCCGGACGACTGGTACGTTATTTCATGTTATCTTGTTTATCTTAAAAGAATAAAAAAACAATTCTTGCAATGTTTTTACACAGAATTATTAATAGCTTTTTACAATATTTTATAGGCGGTATAAATGCAATCCAATAATTGGCCTTACCTATATAATAAAAAATATCTTAAAGACATTTATAAAGTAAACATTTTTATAAAATAGTACAGTTACACTTTATTTTAAGGTTACATAGTTACATTGTACTTACTCAAATAAGTACTGAGTAATATTATTAAAAAATATTAAATATTATTTAAAATACAATTAGGAATTGTGATGACTAGCCAGGTAGCTTTTACAGTATTTACTTGCATGTTTTGCTAACAGCAGCCTCAGTTAGTACCTGTCACCCTCATGCAGGTTTGGCATAATGTTTTTTGGTTGTTGTTTTTTTTTCATGTTCTTGGTACGATATCACTGTAGATAGATTTTTTGCATCGATGCATAGATGATACAAGCACAGTCGTGTGCTGTTTTGCCTGTACAACCCTTCAGAGATAGTCAAGCTCAAATGAGCAGATGGTGCACTTCAAAAGCCCAAGCATGGAAGAGCTCGGAAATGTTATGGAAACATACTTGGCAGAAGCTGAAGAAGACAGTTGAGACTAGTTTCCCACAATCACCACTCTCTCCATTCCTTATTGTCTAGATCAATTTAATATATAAAGGAGTTTCTTTTTTTTTTAAACTAGAGCTTTCAAAATTACAGAATTATTATGTACACTAAATTAAACAAGTAATTATTATTATGAGTTAACACATCCAGTTCCTCTCAAAGTAGAAAAACAATAAAGCATTTTAGTAAATAATTTTAAATCAATTATTTAATAAGTAATTATTGTGGTCTTCAATTTGTGAAAGCAATTTGCAGAGCAGTGTAACACTGAACAGAGGTAGATATTCAGCTGTGGACTTTTCTCATCTCATTTACATTTACACAACATGAACAGCATCAAAACACATTAGAAATGCAAACACAAAAATGAATACATGTAGTAATTCAATAATAAACTTTCATAGCTTATGAACATAACTTTGCATCTGTAAATATGTTATACAAATGAATTTTCCATAAAGAATGTCTTTCTCCATTGGTTGAGTCCCACTAGGGACTATAGTGTGTAAGTGAGTGGTTGTATGAACATGGATGATTGCGCTGCAAATCCAATCATTTCCAATCAGCTCTAAATGTTGCCATCAGTAGTAAATCAAAAGTAATCACCCATAATAAAATGAAACAGTTCAAAGTCAAATCAATTAAATGCATTAACATGTTTAACTTAATAATGATTAAATATTTAATTGAATGACACAACTACACTACTGTTCACATATTTGGGGTCAATGAGATTTTTTTAAAGAAATTAATATTTAGCAAATATGCATTAAATTGATCAAAATTGACAGGAAAGACATTTTTAATGTTACAAAAGATTTCTTTTTCAAATAAATGTTTTTTTTTTTTTTTTTTTTTTTTGGTACTTTTTATTCATTAAAGAATCCTGAGGAAAAAAATGTATCATGGTTTCCACACAAAATAAATAAATAAATAAATAAAATAAAATTAAGCAGCACAACTGTTTTCAAAGAATGTTATCACAGGAATGAATTACATTTTAAAATATAAACTTCACAAATTCTTTTAAATTGTCATACTATTCCACAATATTACTGTTCCCTTTCAGTCAGTCACGTTCAACGTCATGTCAGTGACTGACGAATTGGGATCTCACCTGAGAGCCCTATCACCTTCAAGTGTAAACTAAACGAGCCAATGCACAATGGCGTGCAAGATTTGCATCTTGTGATCTGCCCCGCAGCGCGGGTATAAATGCAGAAGTGGGTGCAACACGCATTCAACTTTTCCGAGCGGTTCAACTGTTCTGCTCTACCTGTCACTTCAAGAGTGTTATACGAGTGTCTGCGAGAAGAAGACTCTTCAAATCCAGTGTTGGTGTGACAGCGCAGCCAACACTCGTGGTCATGATCTTACAGAGCATTTTCCTGCTCTTTCCATACAGCCTGAAAGTGCTTTGTGCACACTGTAGGCTGTACTATTCCCTGCCAGCTGTGCTTCAGCACTTAAAGAGAGCTTAAATTTCCCTAAAAGAGCAAAACAAGGGTGTGACGTTGCGTCTCTCTAAAGATGTTATTCCACCCATGTGTTTCTGGATGCGGTCGTTACCTGGCGCCGGATGACCATCACGATCATTGCCTCATGTGTCTGGGCATCAAACACGCTGAGATTGAACGATCCTCTGAGGATGAAGACTCGGCTGTGTTACCCCCTTCAGTGAGAGTAGAGCCTGACCCAGAGTGGAGACCTCCACAGTGTCCCGAACCCTCGAGGCTGGACGAATGGTATCTCGGGGTGGCCTGGGCTGGTTCTCAGCCCCCCACCCCAGTGCCATTCTTTCCGGAAGTACATGAGGAGGTTACTAGATCACAGACAGCACCTTTCTCTGCCCGAAACCGGTCTGGTACCTCCTCCCACTCACTACCCTCAATGGTGGGGCAGCCAAGGGGCATGTGGTGATCCCCCCGGTGGAGCACGCTGTTGCATGTAATTGTGTTTAAAGACATTACAACACGTTTACAACACATTTACTGATGTTCAGACCTCTGGAACCTCCAGGTGTGGTATCTAGATGGGATGCGTAGGCCCAAGGTGATCTACCTCAGGCAGTGGTAGACACCATCTCTTTGGCGAGAGCACCCTCTACAAGGCATGCCTACGCCTTTAAGTGGAACTTGTTCATTGAATGGTGTTCTTCTCACCAGAAAGACCCCTGGAGATGCCCGGTCAGAGCTGTGCTTTCCTACTTCCAGGAAGGGTTGGAGCAAAGGCTGTTTTCCTCGACCCTAAAAGTGTATGTTGCTGCAATTGCCACATATCACGATCCTGTAGATGTTCTCGGAAAGCACAACCTGATCATCAGGTTCCTGAGGGCACGAGGAGATTAAATCCATCAAGGTAGGGGATCTGCAAGCATTTTCGGTCAACGAATCATGCCTAGAATTCGGGCCGGCTAACTCTCACATTGGCCTAAAACCCTGGCCTGGATATGTGCCCAAGGTTCCCACCACGCCTTTCAGGGATCAGGTGGTGAACCTACAAGCACTGCCCCTGGAGGAGACAGACCCCGCCCTAGCTTTGCTCTGTCCCTTTTGCGCTTTGCGCCTATTTGTGGACTGAACTCAGAGCTTGAGGACCTCAGAGCAGCTCTTCATCTGTTATGGAGGCCAGCAGAAGGGAAAGGGTGTCTCCAAGCAGAGGTTGGCACACTGAATAGTGGTTGCCATTGTCTTGGTGTACCAAACCCAAGGCATGCCGTCCCCCCTCAGGTTGAGAGCTCACCCTACCAGGAGTGGGATGTCTCACTGACAGATATATGGAGAGCTGCAGGCTGGGCGACACCCAACACGTTTGCTAGGTTTTATAGCCTTCGTGTAGAGCCAGTGTCCTCCTGTGTACTCGCCTCAAGTAGCCAGTAAACACTGGAGAGTTCACTCAGTGTCTCGCTTGCTGCGTCATATTGCTGCGTATTCAGCTCTTCAGTTCAGTTCCCCGCATGGCAAACCCTGTTGAGTTCCTCCATCACCCACGGCAGTCAGACGTGGCGAAGCATCTAACGGCAGACCTAACACTCATGAGTACGCCAATTGGTTGACCCCTGTGCTAGACTAGGTGTCCACATGTTGTGATCCCCACAGTGATCCCATATGTGTATTCTTCCATGGTACAGTTCCCCTGTCAGTGAGCCCATGTCTTTCCCTTGTCAGAGTCCTATCTGCCATCCCTGCCGGTGTTGTCTCCTTCCTAACTAGGCCGGAGCCACCTCAGAGACATTCCATATGTTGTACTGCCCTTAATGCCCAGTCCATATGTGTAATCTCCACATGATATCTCCTTGCAGGAAGGACATGCTTACCCAGTGTTATCCCATAGTCTTACTATATGGGTCAAGTGGAACAACAGTAATTGACTCTCTCTGCATAAGCCCTGTCCTATCTTCCGCCCCAGTAGGTGCAGGGGATCAGGTGGCTTTCCAGGGGCGCTGGAAGGGGCAGCAATAGTGGTGCTTTCATAGGGATCCCAATTCGTCAGTCACTGACGTCACATCAAACGTGACTGACTGAAGGGAACATCTCGGTTACGTATGTAATCCTCATTCCCTGAAGGAGGGAATGGAGATGTCTCATCCCTTTGCCACAGTTGCTGTACCACCGCTGAGCGCTGGGTCACCAACTCGGTTCCTCAGCGAAAACCTGAATGTGCACTGAATGTGAATGTGAATGTGAAAATCTTGCACGCCAATGTGCATTGGCTTGTTTAGTTGACACTCGAAGGTGATAGGGCTTTAAGGCGAGATCCCAATTTGACGTCTCCGTTCCCTCCTTCAGGGATCGACGGTTACATACGTAACCAAGATGTTTTTACTGTATTATGAAAGAGACTTCTTTCAAAAAACATTAAAAGGTATTACCCCAAACTTTTGAACAGTAGTGTATTTACAGTTTTTTTTTTTTTTTTTTTTTATATAGTATAGTGTGCAGAAAGAACTTTAAAGGTCCCGTTTTCGTGGTTTTTTGAAGCTTTGATTGTGTTTATAGTGTGCAATATAACATGTGTTCATGTTTCGTGTGTAAAAAAAAACATGATTTACTTATCTGTATACCGCTGTTTCCACTGTCATAAAAACGGGCTGATGACTTCCTTGTTCTATGAAGTCCCTCCTTCAGAAATACGTAACGAGTTCTGATTGTGCCAGCGGTTCCTGTGTTGTGCAGCTTAGCGCTCCTTGCCCGGAAAGGTCACACCTCTTACCATAACGTGGAGATGCATGCGCTCAGTGTTATTGTAAACATGTCTTTAATTTTACCCTAACAATATGAGCCGGAATCAGACCCGGTGATTGGACTGCGGGATGAAAATAACAGCGTTTCGACGACATGGCGACAAACACACTCTACAAACGCAACTCTTGTGAATTCCTGTGGGCGGAGGTTAGTCAAAAAACTGTTTTAGTGACGTCATTAAAGAAGGAAGTAGAGGGATGTAGTCCAAACTGGCCGTTCGATGTAGGCGACTTCTGTTAAATAAAATATCTCTCTTGGCATTGAACTTTGAGCTTTAAAATTTTACAGATTTTATTTATACTCTAACAACAACATTACACACTAACTAAAGTTTGAAACATGGGATCACGAAGAACGGGACCTTTAAGTGTGAGTGTGTCTGTTACACCTTTTATACAGCGCAGCAGTAGTGTTTTAAAAACCCTTTTGGATAGGAATCATTATTTTTGCAATTACATTTGATGCCTATAGTGGCATCTCTGATGCAACATTGTAACTACTTTTGTAATACTGTACAATGGAAATATCTGGTGTATGTGTGCTAGATCATTTTGAAAATCTCTTAAGATGTATGCAACTACTCTTTTCTCAGTTTACTATTTTAAAGTTCATTATTTTTCATAAGTCTAAAGAAGTCTGATTTATGATTTCCTTTAAGCAATCATCAGTCGGCCAGTGGCCAAATCCTCACATTAGTTATTCACTAGTACCAGTAGTGCTTCATCTTCCAGGGGTCACTGCCTCACAGCCTCAGGTCCTATTAGTATGGGGTCAGTCACAGGTAAATAGGCATTAAGGAGCAAGGTGGGAGCATAGACATGTTTGGCAGATACTGATTCTCTTCTAAAGTACATCAAAGTGTTTTTTTTTTTTTAAATGCCCTGCGACGACATGTTTGGAATTAAAGCGAGAAAAATGTTAATGCTGCATTTATCAGATGTTAATTTAAACAGGTATAGAACTGTACAAATCTCTGTTTTCAAGCCCTCGGATTGGCTTTCGGGTGGCTGGAGGCTACAGAGGGAGGGGAGAGACAAGGGTAAATTCCTTCTAAATAGCTTCTCCTTTTATCTCACTGAACTATCTTTGTGTCTTGAACTGCAGGCGGTGAAGAATTATATGAGAACTGAATGTAAATGTCACGGGCTGTCTGGCTCTTGCACTCTGAGGACCTGCTGGAAGAAAATGCCTCACTTCCGCGAGGTGGGCGACCGCCTGCTCGAGCGCTTTAATGGGGCATCCAAAGTGATGGGTGGGAATGACGGTAAGACTCTCATCCCAGTGGGGCAGAACATCAAACCCCCGGACAAGCAAGATCTCATCTACTCGGCCGAGTCACCGGACTTCTGCCTGCCCAATCGGAAGACGGGTTCCTTGGGCACACGCGGGCGAATGTGCAACAGCACGGCGTTGGACGTGAGCGGATGTGACCTTCTGTGTTGTGAGCGGGGTCACCGGGACGAGACAGTGGTCCTGGAGGAAAATTGTCTCTGCCGTTTCCACTGGTGCTGCGTAGTCCAGTGTAAAAAGTGCTCAGTTAGGAAGGAACTGAGTTTGTGTCACTAACCGAGAACCCTTGATGTTGGGATTGAGGAGAGCGATTCCAAAACAAGGATGTGGTGCCAGTGTCAGAACAAAAGAATCTAGAACATTCCAGATTCATGCATGCACATTTCAAACCCTGAGGCTTTGGAAAAGCCTAGAGGAGTGTCTGACTTGTGATTCACCCCTCAAAAAACCCAGGATGCTAGTCTCAATGACCACTCAAGACTCAAGGGGTTCTTTAGCTGTGAAGTCAAGACATTCAGAAATTCTTATCAGCAGATTGAGAAGGCTTTTGTGCATCTTTTTCTGTTAGATCAGCCCTATATATTTTATGAGTTCAGGCTGGAAGCACATCCACATCAGCAACACAGCCACTGTGTAATGGCTGTTCATGCTCTGAAGTGACAGAACATCAAGAAAGGATATTTGGCATATCTCTGGATATGAAACAAAGACTGTTATTTATAAGCATTTAATATCATGACTACTTTTGTGACTAATGCCCTGTTATTTTCTTTCAAAAGCACTTTGAGAACTTTTAACAGAAAGGGTAACAGGTCATTTTACTCTTAAACTCAAAGGTACAAAGCAAATGCAAGAGAAGCAACATGTAAAAACTCTTTATGTTTGTGAGATATTTAATCTGTGGGGCTTTTAATGCACTTTTACTGATTCTGATCACTATTTTTCATTGGTTTGCTCCTTAGTGAAATGCATTTTCAGTGTTTTGTTTCAGTTTTGGATGTTTGTTAAGATTTCTTGTATTGTTGACCATATATAATGCCTTTCAGTATGCTAACACTGCTCAATAGTTCTCAAAACCAATTGCAACTGATAATTAATGACAATGATCACAGGAATGCATGAGAAATTGTCATTGTTTTGTGACCTTATTGTTTTATTTCCAATGGATCTCTCACTGGAGGGTTAACAATTACATGGTTTCCATAGACCTCATATCTGTAGGTCATCAAAACACCATTTCAGCACCATGTTAAATAAATTAAGTGTCATCCAAATGCATTATGTTTGAAACTGAATATTTCTGCAGTCTGTACAGTTAATGAAATCAGAAAACAGAAATGTTAAGAAACAGACATAAAGAATGCAGAGCTACTTAAGGGGTCAGCCATGAGACTTTCATCAAGTGTTAATCTCAAGCACCCCGTCCTTTGTTTGGAATGTATTGCATTTTTGGAAAATACCTTCGCAAGGTATCATCTGGAGTTTGTGCTTATGAGCCACAGACCATAGCGAAATACAACTAAGTATAGCAGACTTGAGAGACTGACAATTGATGGCAATGTCACAAAATATAATATAAGATTCGGCTCTACTTAGGGTGAATTCAGGCTAATTGGGACACTTTTTCTAAGTCTTCTCAATGGCAAAAAGTGTCCCAGTCACTCTGAATTCACCTCTATCTGTAGACTCTTCTAAATGTGTAGTTCCTCTCTATTATGCAACCTCATATCTGAGAAGTGTGGTGGAAAGATGTTCAAGATTATCGACTGCTCTTCAAAACAATTGTTTATAAAGTGATCTTGCAATAATTCATCCCAGAATTATATATAAAAAATGGTTGAAATAGGCATTTAATTGACAAAGTGAGACTTCACTTAGTATAAAATGTACAAATAAAGAGACTACTGTTCTCTAACATATTCAAACTGATGGACAAAGTCCATTTCCAAAGGTTTGTCAATAGTCTCTCTTTGTCTCCAATTTTTCCTCAGTGATAATTTGGTTGAATGCTGTAACTCTCACATGACGTTTTGACTGGGAGATATGATCCCATTTCAGCCTGAGATATTTATATAGACAGCATAATGAAGCTTATGTCACACTTTCCTTTTATTGACGTTAAACAAATCGTACAAATGTTGTTCTAACTGGCTCACTTCACACAGGGTCAAGGCTCAATGCTTCCCACCTCGCTCTTTCGCTACAGCAATTCAGAGATTTCAGCTTCAAGTGTACCGCTTTGCCACTCAGCAGAAGAAAGGTGTTGTTTTGAGTTATTTACGCAGTTGGAAAAGACTCCCTTTGTATTAGTATAAGTCCTGCAAGTCGGCACAAGTTCATATTTTCCAGGAATTTGGGCTGTGTAGCCAACAATGTTGAAGATAGAGGGGAAGATGGAGACCGGGAATGTGCCAGGAGCATTGGTGAGGGAATGAGAGACAGAGAGAGACACACAACGGTAGACAGCCCAGAGCAGGACGACAGCAGAGTCATTCCACAGCCAATAGATTTATAGAAGCGGAGGTATTAATATGGCTGCTGTGTTTCAATCGCACACACACACACACACAGCGGCTGTGGAATGTGCAGGATGAGACAATCGTTCTGTCTTTGCCTGCTGATAGTAAAACACACAGGGCACTAATGAAGGCCTGCCACTGTGGGTGGATACACGGCATGATGGGATACACTCTCATTTCCTCTGATCTAGACAATGAGGATCAAAAACACTCAGATGAGAGACGGTGAACTCCAGTTGCAAATCTACAGGTGGTAATCATTTTAGCTGTTGAATAATGAATTTATGATTCAACATTTTGCATTAATGGAGATTTTGCAGGAGGATTTAAATCAGTATATAGTCTTCTCTCATTATAAAGGCACAGACAAAAATGGTTCATGTCTGTGTACACAGGTGCATGTGTGTGGTGGACAACCTGAGTGAATAAAACGGTAACATAATACCATCAAGCGCCCCCCTTGTTCTGACAACCAGTCTTTATCTAAATAGAGATGCTTGCTTTATGAAGACATACTCATAAAAGTCGAGCTGTGAATAAAGGCTCTGAAACCTTGCAGGAGATTTTATCGGGAGGTAATCGGTCTAATTACAACCTAGGATCTGTCAGACTCTGAGGTACATGATTGGATGGAAGGGTGCACTGTACAAAATTTAGCCTGTACTTGGTATGTTCCTGGCTGTTAGCTGCTGTACATTGACAGCAATTTTTACAGTAGTTGTTGTAAAATTTATTACAATTAAATAACTGTAAACAGGTCCAGTGCATTACAGTAATATTTACACATTAACTGTAACAGTGTCCATAATACTATGTTGATACTTTTGTTCTGAGCATGAATGGCAAGAATACATTAAATTTGTTTGTTTGTTTTTTTTTTTTCTCACTTTTTTAAATTGTTAGTTGTGTTTTAATGTTAAGACATTAAAGCTGCAATATGTAAGATTTTTGCAGTAAAATATCCAAAAACCACATGGGCCAGTGTTATATATTTTGGTCAGTTAAGTACTTAAAATATCCCAAATGTTTCCAACTATTTGTATTTTGTGAAGTAGCTAACATAGCATAATCAGATGCAGCTTTATATTTTAGTAACAGTAAAACAGAATTTTCTCCATCATACAATACATTTTTAAATTAATTGCATGCCATTTATCAACACAAGACATCCAGCTTTTAATATGATAATATAATATGATTCTTAAATCGATCTAGCTTACTGCAGTGTGCAACAGTGTCTCACAGCAGCCGCTGAGTGAACGCACAGAGTTACATTATAACATAACTTTTAAACACAGTCAAATGTATCTAATATGACAAACAGAGCTGTGTTACCTCATACTCATGACTGGAAAAAGCGGGAGCGGCGCCTGCTCTGCTTCATACTACAGTAACGTTAATAATAGCATCCATGAACATGATTTCTGCTCGAGTCCTATCCCGATTCTTTTCCTCTGGCTGTGAGGTGAAGACGACATCTCCCAAGATTCCGCGCTCAAACTTGGCGTCATCAAGCTACGATTTTGTTTTGAATAAGCGACCTCTAGTGGACGAAAAACTACATATTGCACCTTTAAGACATTTGTAATTTTTATTATTATTTTTATTAAAATTATTATTACAATTGTTCGTCTTTGTATGCTTGTATCTCTCAGCACACCACAAAACACCTTAAAAAATACCAGCTAAAATTTACTGGGCCCAGGACAGATTTTGTCATGGATGGGCCTCCATCATCGCATGATCCAGGACAATGTTCCTCGTTGTTCCCCTGATGGCAGCCCTACCCCTGATCGTTTATAATAACAGATTTTATTATCTTTTATTCTATAACATGGCCACACATAGTGTAAATTTAATAAGTTACTGTAAAACAATCGGTAACACTTTACAATAAGGTTCATTAGTTAAACATTAGTTAACTAACATGAACCAACCATGAGCAATACATTTGTTACTGTATTTTCTAATCTTCGTTAACGTTAATGAAAATACAGTTGTTCATTGTTTGTTCATGTTAGTTCACAGTGCATTAACTAACGTTAACAAGATTTTAATAATGTACTATACATTAATAAATGCTCTATAGTGCAGTTTATTATTAGTTCATGTTAACTAATGAACCATATTGTAAAGTGTTACCAAACAATCAGTAAACTTTATTTTCTGCATTTATTTTTCTGTAACTGTTACCAGGCTCAGAAAATATTAGTCCAATCCAAATCAATCCAATTTTCCCAAACAAAGAGAACACTATAATCCCCATCCCAACTAAAAAAAACATGTTCTAAGAACGTTTTGCTAACGTTCCCATTACGTTATAAAAATGTCATTTCTGAATGTTCTCTGAATGCTCAATGCAAACATTAAGGGAACATTCCATTTCATTATTTTGCTCACATTATGGGAACTTATGTTTTCTGAACATTCTGAAAAGTTACATAGACGTTAGATTAATGTCCAACTAAAACATTTCAGAAATAAAACGTTTGATGAACGATGTATAAATAGCGTTTTTGTGCTAAAATTTTGAAAACAGTATTAAAGACTAGAGAACTCTTAAAGTTCTATAACGTTACTTAAAGAACGTTTGTTCACAACTTTGAGAAACGCTGTCCAACAACGTTCCCTGTTACCTGGGATAATCCATGTGAATTCAAATTTAATACAATACAATACAAATTTGCATTGCCTATTATCCCAGATTCATCTAAACAGTAATTGCAGTAAAAATCTGAATATAGGCCTATTTAGCTATTGTAAGAGTTACTGCTAATTTTTTTTTTTTTTTTACAGTGATATTTACAGGGCATGGAAGTTCACGTATTCAAGGAGGGTTGAAACAGTCTCATTTCCCCTAATGGCTCGCTAAATAACACAATTACCTGGAACATTTCTTTTTGTGGATAAACGGAGTTTAGTGCTCGCACTGGCTTGTTAACCTCTCATGTCAGGATTTTAAGTGCTGATAATATCTCCAGAAAAAAAGCTTACTCATAGTTACCATTTGTCTCTTTTTGGACGGACTAAAATGTAGAAACCCAGCGTGCAAGTCTGTGTCAATAAACAATGTTGTTTGCGTGCTCTCCGCACTGGAATCGCCAGATGGAAATCGAGTCCCTGTCCTCAGTTAGATCAGGATGCCTGTTTCCAAAATGGGCCTGCGATGAAGTGTTTATGGATTTGTGGTTTGCATGCATACGGTCTCTCCACTGATGCCAGCCCCTACACACACACAGTCTATTCAACAGTGCTCTCTCCGTAGAACATTTCCAGCCACTTAACACAAGATGGAGCTATTTGTCTCATTTCATGGCTGCATGCTTTACAGGAAACAGCCTTTGAAATACATAGATGACTGACGATACAGCCTTTAGATCATCAGTACCTGCAAGATAAGTAGGCCTACAACTGCGAGTAGATTGTATTACCTAAAAGTAGGACAAACAACAGTGTGAGAAGTTGCACGAAATGCCCCTCGTGAAAAAGAAATTTTTAGCATATGCTACTGAGAAGTAGTCTATATGAAAGTAGTAGCCTATACTTTAAAAGAATTTAATTAAGTATTTTTCGGACACTAAATTCCATGTTATAAAATGATATTTCATAGTTTAAATTTATATAGCATGGAATTACTTTATAATGCTTTTTTGTTCCTTCACAGTAGGACTTACTGTGTATTTCATAATTAGCCTACCTCTGTTGTCTTTAAAGTATGGTTAAAGTGTACTGTCAAATCAACTGACAAGCATTTATGATAACTAAAATTTACTTTAATGTAATTTCTATTGAAATTGGTATATTTTAATTATACATATGTCAGAATCATAAAGAGATTTATTGTCAAATAGCCTATGTTTGCATACACATGTTGTTGACATTTGTAATGATAAAGCTGCAATTTAGTAGCCTACATTTAAAATATATTAACTTTAAATATCAAACAACACTATAGTTACAAAATTATCCTACAAAATTATAAACAAGTACTTCACATGTTGTTTTTGTTAGTCAGCACATCAAAATAAGTGTACTTCTTTAAAGCATGACAAAAGATAATTAAAACAAAATGATTTAAAATGTACTTTAAAGTAAAACTTTTGATTTTACATTATTTGAAGTGTTCTTACCTAAAAGTGTGTTAAGTAAACTTCAATGGCCTTTTATTTAATTAATATTATCTGCAAATACAGTTTTTTAATATAATTTTAAGATTTGAAGTAAGTGCACATTCAGTGCAATTAAGCATATTTCTTTTCCACGAGGGACTTTAGAAAGGTTGATGTGTTCTGTGATGTGATATGCTATAGCCCAAAACTGTTTGAAACAATATTTTGATAATTATGTATGTAATCATTTCTGTACATGCAGTTTCTATAACCTAATATTAATTAATTTCAAATGAATACTGTAAGAAGTGATAACCTGCAATTATTACTTTAAAAAGTCTACCTGATCTATCCCCTAAATTTAGTTTTATTGTTGTAACCTATGATTCAGTGATGTTACATAATATTTGTGATTGTGAATCAATTAATTTAAATCTAGTACAATTTTAAGTTAACAATTTTCCCCCATATTTTTACTTTTAAAAATTTTGTCACAAAGTTTATTTAAAAAAAGATGAAAAACTTATGCTGACACGTTATGGATCAACTACCCATATGCAAAACAACACAAGCAAATACAATAGAGCACAGTTTTTACAGAGTAATCACACAGAGGCAGGTTGTGGCTGAACAATAAACATGATCTATAAAGAATAATGTGTTTTCTAATCAGTGCAGTACATGCAATGAATGAGACCATAAAGTACACACAGGATGCAGTTGTTAGTTAATAGCGCAGCAGCAGCAGCACCTGTCAGACAGTCGTATGGGATTAGTATGAGGGTTAAGAGCTTGGCTGAAGTGGGAAGATACTCTTCTGAAAGCCGGTGGTCTTTGCGGATAGGGATTTGTGGTACATTCCAAGAGAAAAGCTGGAAGAACTGATGCGAAGCAGGATAAAAGGGATCATAGATTATTTTGGTGTCCCAGAGTGCAGTTTTTCTATTGTAGAAGGAATCTGCTTCCAGGGTTGTTTTCTTTTTTTCAGACAGTTATAGATGATGTCAGGGCGCTTTGGGTGATGTCTGTAAAGAAGGAGACCAGAAGCTGCGGTTTAATTCGTCAAATGATCTCTTCATTTGTCTGAGGACGCACAGTTACTGCTGGACTTTTCTCTTGTTTGATGCAGAACCTTTCAAGTCCTTTCAGACAGATTTAGTATGTTTGAGTGCAGTGCATCGTGGGAGGTTTACTCATACAGTCTTGATGTAGACATCCTACAAGGTCAAAAACGTTCACTGTGTCCAGCTGTTCATAGCGAATGACCCCTGAATAACTCTTGCTTGTGTTATCTTCACTATCATCTTAATGACCACAATTCACAGGTGAAACATCTCCCTCAGTTTTATACACTCTGTCTACCACTGTCATCTTCTCTTTTCTCTCTCTCTCTTTCTCCACATCAGAAAACACCAGCATGCAGAATTAATTTTGGAATGGAGCTTTCATTCTTTTCTGGATAAACGGTTTGCTCACGAATGAATAACAGAAGCACAGATCTGTGCAGAATTAGGGCTATGTGCCTCAGTGTAAGAGGAAATCCCCTGTGACGACCCCACACCACAAACTCTGTACACAGTTGCTTCTGAATAACGTATGTACATAGAGTGGGGTTCAAAAGTCCGCGACCACATTGAAAAATATGTGATTTAAAGGTGCCCTAGAACCAGTTTTTATAAGATGTAATATAAGTCTAAGGTGTCCCATGAATGTGTCTGTGAAGTTTCAGCTCAAAATACCCCATAGATAAATTTTTTTTTTTTTTAACTGCCTATTTTGGGGCATCATTAACTATGCACTGATTCAGGCTGCGGCGCCTTTAAATCGTGCGCTCCTTCTGAATTCTGATTCTGAATGAGTTTGATAGTGCTCCGTGGCTAACGGCTAATGCTACACTGTTGGAGAGATTTATAAAGAATGAAGTTGTGTTTATGAATTATACAGACTGCAAGTGTTTAAAAATGAAAATAACGCCTCCGTGAATACAGTAAGAAACTATGGTAACTTTAACCACATTTAACAGTACATTAGCAACATGCTAACGAAACATTTAGAAAGACAATTTACAAATATCACTAAAAATATCATGATATCATGGATCATGTCAGTTATTATTGCTCCATCTGCCATTTTTCGCTATTGTTCTTGCTTGCTTACCTAGTCTGATGATTCAGCTGTGCACAGATCCAGACGATAATACTGGCTGCCCTTGTGTAATTCATTGAACATGAGCTGGCATATGCAAATATTGGGGGCGTACATATTAATGATCCCGACTGTTGCGTAACAGTCGGTGTTATGTTGAGATTCGCCTGTTTTTCTGAGGACTTTTAAACAAATTAGATTTACACAAGAAGGGGGAAACAATGGTGTTTGAGACTCACTGTATGTCATTTCCATGTACTGAACTCTTGTTATTCAACTATGCCAAGGTAAATTTAATTTTTGATTCTAGGGCACCTTTAAAATATATTTAAAACCAGGTTTTTAGGAATGTTGAACATAAAATGTTGAACATAAAACTTTTTTTTTCAAAAACTATTTGAACTATTTCTTATTTAAATACTCATTCAACCATGGCTTTATGGACCTTGCGTTGTGCACTGGCGCAATCATACTGTAATAGAAAAGGCCTCCCCCAAACTGTTCCCTCAAAGTTGGAAGCATAGCATTGTCCAAAATGTCTTGGTATGCTGGAAGTAAGGGGCCTAGCACAACCCCTGAAAAACAGCCCCGTACCATTATCCCTCCTTCACCAAACTTTACAGTTGGCACAATGCAATATTCTCCTGGCATCCGCCAAACACAGAAGTGTGATTCGTCACTCCACATAATACCTTTCCACTGCTCCAGAGTCCAGTGGCGGCGTGTTTTACACCACTCCATCCAACGCTTGACATTGTACTTGGTGATGTGAGGCTTGCATGCAGCTGCTCGGCCATGGAAACCCATTCATGAAGCTCAACAGTAGTTGTGTTGTATTGTATTACATTTAATGTAATATTAAATGATTAGTTCACTTCAGAATTAAAATTTTCTCATAATTTACTCACCCCCACGTCTTTCTTTCTTCAGTCAAAAAGAAATTAAGGGTGTGTTCACACTTGTCATGTTTGATTCGATTAAAACGAACCCTGGTGCGATTGCTCGGTTAGTGCGGTTCATTTGAACATATGTGAACGCTGCCATCCGAACCCTGGTGCGCACCAAACAAGCGGACCGAGACCGCTGAAAAGATGGGTCTCGGTCCGCTTCCAAACGAACTCTGGTGCGGTTCGAATGATATATGAACGCAACACGGACCAAAGACATGTAAACGAAACAAAAACTGGAAGACGAGACCCTAAAAAGGACAGAATCCTCACGCATGTCGGTTTTTCTTGTCATAGTCGCGAGTTTGCCCATCACAGGCATCAGACGCGCGTCTCCACGCAGCAGATCATTTGTGTGTGTGACGGATGGATTCCCGCCGCTGTTTTAACTACTTTACACATTTTATAAGTTCTTCACGAGTTTCCAGCTGGCCAAAATACCATCACATGCAGGCTACGCACAGCTACACACACACAACGAGCGCATTTACCTCAGAAAACAGCATTGTTTTGGATGTTCGGTAACTTCCATCTCATAATAGGCAATACGTCATAAAATCCGACCAATCACGTTGTGAATGTATCCCTATGCCTTAAGGCTCGGTATCTTTTGGTTCAGTGATAAAATTGCCAATCTGAACGCTAATCGGACCAGGACTAAATGTTTTTTTTTTCTTCTTTGGTCCAGACCAAATGAACCAAACGAACCGAACTACAAGTGTGAACGCACCCTAAGTCAAGCATGACCTTTCTAACATGATTACGTAATGCGTGGCGGATCACAGAGCAGTGCAAAACAGGCATTTGTGGTTAAAAAGCATATATATATATATATATATATATATATATATATATATATATATATATATATATATTATTTTTTTTTTTTTTTTTTTTTTTTTTTTTTAGACAAGACCCTTATTCCTCGTCTGGGATCGTGTAGAGCCCTTTGAAGCTGCACTGAAACTGCAATTTTGACCTTCCACCCGTTGTACTCCCCTGAAGTCCACTATATGGAGAAAAATCCTGGAATGTTTTCCTCAAAAACATAATTTTCTTTTTGACTTAAGAAAGAAAGACATGAACATCTTTAATGACATGGGGGTGAGTAAATTATCAGGAAATTTAAATCACACAGTGTGCATTAGGCTATTAAAGACGCGATCTAAGGGGCTACACAACACCATTTTCAACTAAAAACGGAAAACTTTTTATGCGTTTTGTTAGTTCATTTACACGACAGCGGCGTTTTGGTGACCTGTAAATACAAACTTTTCAAAGTGGAAGTTTTTGAAAATTATACTGATGTCATCTCCGTGTAAACTCCAAAAATGCGAATCTATGAAAACGTTGACGGCATGCACATGCGTATTACGTGTTTAGTATATCCACCTTATTTGTTAACGCGGAGTTAAGGTATTTCTGTGAATGTGCGAGACTTAAGATTTATTAGCCATTATAGGGAAATAATGAAGAATATCAAAGTGCAGTAAACTATAAAAATAAGGTGGATAGGCATGTGCGTTTGGTGGGAGTGCTTTGTATAAGAATGCGTATGCTCAGGCACGTAGCCTAATCTTTCTTTACAAAGTGACATTGGCAACTAATTGTCTGGCATAATACAGCGTTTTTAGTTATTTTCGCCGATCCGTATGAATGGAGATAGTCTTGATAACGTTGTCATCTGTAGGCCTACAATATATATATATATATATATATATATATATATATATATATATATACACACACACACAAGAATGCTATAGTAGCCTATATACTAAATTGTGGCACACTGCCATCCACCTGAGACTGCTTCTTTGAAATGGCAAAAGATGTTCTTATCTCTAATACATTCTCCTGCTTCACATACCTTTACAGTCATATCATCTGCCGCAATAACCCAAACATTTTCACAGTACCAAGAAAAGCAAGCAAACGGGTGTAATTCTGCTCAATTAGTGATAGCGAGCAGTAACTCAAGCGGTAAAGAAAACAAGCAACGCTCTGCTGTTTTTCAATAGCTATGGCTTAGCCAACTCAGCAGCTGGGCAAGTACCTAAAGGCAGGAATCTCTGAATATAAGTACCATTGGAAATTTGTTGCGATACACAAACCAAGCATCAGTGCTTTTATAGAAGAATAAGGTGATGGCTGTGGCCAGTAGGGGGAGCTTTAGATATCATGTCTACTTGGCCAGTTTGGCATGTTCAGGCATCAATTAGTGTACAATGTATAAACAGATGATTTTGCATTGTTTTTCATGCTTTATCTTGATGTTTTATTCCTAATCAAGATTTTAAAATAAAATAAAAAAGTAGAATGAATTTAATGGTATTGATTTCATTATGTTTACGTTCAGCACTTCCAGGTTGTATGTCAGAATGCTGGCTCAGTATTGGCCGAAGCTGATCACGTGAGCAGCACGATGCTGACGCAGGAGCCGGCCAATAATGAGTCAGCGTTCTGATGTAGAACCTGGAAGCCCCATATTGTTGAATAAAGTTGTTATTTTTGTTTCGTTTTTGCGCACAAAAAGTATTCTGGTCATATTCTGGTATTCTCTTCATAACATTAAGGTTGAATCACTGCGGTCACGTCGACCATTTTAACAATGTCTTTAATACCTTTCTGGACCTTGAAAGTGGTTGTTAAATTGAGGAGTCAAAAAGCTCTCGGATTTCATCAAATATCTTAATTTGTGTTCCGAAGATGAACAAAGGTCTTACGAGTGTGGAACAACATGAGGGTGAGTAATTAATGACAGAATTTTCATTTTTGTGTGAACTAACCCTTTAAGTGTCTTATTTACAGATTTCCATTCAAAAAGAAACTTCCTGTTATTAAGTCCAACAACTAGTATACATTATAAATAACCGCTAATACCACACTGTGAACAATTACACAAACGATGTGACTGATCAAAACAGACCGCATCATTCCATGGCCTATAAAGATCTTTTGCGGCCAATTTAAGACATCTCTTAAACAGCACAAGACACTCTTTGTTTGGGTTGCTAAGAAAGTCAATAACAAAACTTCTCTACCCCCCAAATGTTTTGCTCCAACACAATGAACTTTTAATTGATTACAACCATTCCCATCCCGTATCAACAAGCAGATCAGACGGTTCTTGGGAGCTCCGCACGCTGCGCTGTAGAGCACAATGCTTATTTTCCTCTATTCTTTGAGTCTCCTCTCTTTCTGTGTCGTAGGAGCCAATACCTACACCATTAGACCAATCAAAAAATCCTTTTCCCATCATGCTCTAATGGCTTAGCTACGAAAAAAAGAGACAAATATTCCTGTGGGAAAAACCAAAGCTTAGTACTCATCTTTATTCTCCCCTGAAAAAAAGGAAAGGTTCCTCTGCAAGAACTCATTTCTCCACAGATGTGTCATTGCTCCACAGCAGGGGGTTTGAACTTTCTAATTCTTTTAAAAACCTTCTTAGTGAGATGTCCTGCGGGAGCCCCAGTAATTGCAGTGTTGATCTTTTTACCCTCTGTTCTGTTTCTCCTGTAGCGTCACATCTTTTGCCCACTCATGAAAGTAGGAAATGCTTATTAAAGGAAGACTGGGAATTGTTTAACCTGCTGGTCCCTTCTTAAAATGAGCATAATTGGGTAAATAAAGCGTGAATCAGTTCAGAAGTTAAAAAAAAAAAAGCTACATGCTACATACTGTATTTTACTTCTCTTCCTTCATTTTTGTGACATTTCATATACTGAATCAACCGTGAAGACTTTCTTGGAGAAGTTCTGAAACCTAACAGACTGTGAATAATTCAAATGTCCCTGGTGGGACCATTTGGACAAGGACAAGAGCTATCACCATGTACAATGCCATTTCGCCAAGGAAAAGTGCACGCAACTCTTAGCACACCTCTTTATTGTGGGAAATTCCAATTCAGAATTATCTTTTGCCTTGGGGCTCTCCTGGTAATCGCTACAATCAATGAACAAAACTCCTTTTTACTCATATGAGTCATTACATCACAAGACAGAAATCATTATGCAATTAATCAATGTAAAATTACTGTAATGATTTTGCCTTTTTACCAAATTATGTTTTTCTCAGCCATTTAACTCATGATCAGAAGATGTGTTGTTCGGCCGTGGATAAATGTCGTTACTAAATTACCTTAATGCTCTGCAATTAAAAAGATCATAGAGAAAGGGGTTCCCCAGTTGACACTAGGACACAATTAAAATCAGCATGTGTAAATTCTTGACCGCAGATCTCTTGGCAAGGATCCACACCAGATGGAAGCAGGATCTTGTTTTTCCGAAAGTTGCGACATCTTACTGGTAACCATTTGAGAGTGGAATGTGTCCATTGTAATGTTTTTAACTTGTCATGAACTACAGCTATAAAAAACTGAACTGAGATGGTGCCTAATTGAAGACAGAGATGATTATCAATTCATTTGAAGTCAGCGGGGGCTGTTTACCCTCACTCAAGACTGAAGCTTTAAACCGTACCGACTCCCTCCTTGTGACTTCACTGTGACTAAAACCTCCCTGCCACATTGAAGTAACTTTCTGTGGTTCGCTTTATTGATACCACTATGCACACACTCTTCATTTAAGTCTTGAAATGAAGAATTACAAAGAAGCATATGGAATTCAAACATTACAAAAGCTGCGGGAAGGTTTCAGCTTTAATGGGCTTTTGGCTCTTTTCTCAGCATGTAAGATGTGGTTGTATTTTGCATTTGTCATGGGGTTACTATAAATTCAGTGTTCATAATTGCGTTTCCAGGTAACATAAACACCAAGAGAGAGTCTTTAGGACTAGTAGTAAGTTTAAAGAAATTAGATCAACAATGTATTTTCATTTATTAAGACTCTATTCTCTGTGAAAATATACATTTTAAAAGAAATTTAGGAATAAAATCTACATTTTTCATCATGTAATAATTTAGTAAAAACTTTAATTGCCTTTTAAAAAAAAAGAGGCTATTCTCACCTTTATTTCACAGAGTTCACTAAACACATGGTTGACCTTCTGTGACAACATGCCCCAACAGCTTAGCAAAACAGTTATGGAACACAAAACAATTCATAAAACAGGTAAATAAATTTAAAAGGTAATGGATACATTTTATAAATGTAAAACATTTGTGACAGCTCATGAATCTGATATTTATGAAAAATACCCTTGTGCTAAACAAGTTTTAAATCTCCCTGACTTGTTTACATGTATAGAAAAATATGAGAATGAAATTTTATTTTACAGGACAGAAGTCTGAATTATAAATATTAAATACTATTACTAATTAAATACTATATATTAAATACTATTTATTTATTTAACTATAAGAGGTCAGAGTCAGTTTTTTTAATCAAAACAGACAAAACACTGCTAAAGAAAAACATTTGTGTAAAGAATTTTTGACTCCTTCAATTGAATAAAGACCACATTCATTTTTATCCATATTCAAATATAGACCATTTATGCTTGTCTGATACGTTTATCCCTTCCTGCTGTTCTTATTCTGTCTTTATGTTTGTCATATATTTCAATTAAATCCTTCAATTGAATAAAGACCACATTCACTTTTATCCATATTCAAATATAGACCATTTCAGTATAGATATATGCTCGTCTGATATATTTATCCATGCCTGACTCTTTTTATTCGGAAACACTTTACAATAAGGTTCATTAGTTAACCACATTAGTTTACATGAACTAATAATGAACTGCTCTTTTACAGCATTTATTAATCTTTGTTAATGTTAATTTCAACATTTACTAATACATTATTAAAATCTTGTTAACATTAGTTAAAGCACTGAACTAATATAGTGTCTGTCATATATATATATATATCTCAATTAAATCCTTCAACTGAATAAAGACAACATTGATTTTTATCCATATTCACAACAGCATGAAAGTACCTCGTTATCATTCTCTATCTGTCCCCGACCAATCCCTCACATCTCAATGGGTCCTAAACTTCCCTGTTTATCGGTTCAATCTGGATTTGTCTAATGAGGCACTTGTCCTCTACGGCAGTGTGCTGTGTGTGTGAGTGTGTGTGTGTGTGTGTGCTGACGTAGAGGTGGGCTGGCAGAGAGTTAAGTGGAGTAGTCTGAGTGCCATCAAGATAAGGCAAACATCAGAAGTCCTGAAGACAGTAGATTGCTCAGTCTGAGTACTGATGTATATACATGAGTGTCTTGTCAGATGATATCTCAGCGGATCCTCACAGCGTCGGCTCACATGCTCATTCATTCATTCTTTAAACAGAAAGCACCAGCAGAAAAGTTGTAAAGTGATTTCATGAATGAGGTAGCACGACATCGCTTGGCACTCTCCAGCATCATTTTATTTTTCGTCAGATTTGGACGATCTGAAGCTGATCGCTGGAAAGCTGTGCGCGTGTTGGACGGATCTTCTCCTCAGGCAGAAGAGTTGTTGTGAGAGAGTTTTGCAGAAGAGCAGCAGCTGCAGCATGGATTACTTTTTATTTCGACTCTTCTGTTCTTTGGCTTTAGCGTCGCTTTTAGTTCAAAGGTAAGGACTTGCTTAGTTGTTTCGTTTAAAATTGAAACCATTTTATTCGTTTCTGCACGTGAATATCTGTTGACATTGTCTAGGTCTATTTACTGAAAACGTTTAATCATAAACATAGCTTACACTAAATAAATTGGCATGCTATTCTGTTTTTACGTGCAGTAAGATGTTTTTAAAGTTTTGTTTATAACATCTTTGAGAAAAGTAAAGTTTTTACTCTTTTATAATGCAACTAAAGTATTTGGAAGTGTCATAAAGTGCTGAGGTAGGCTATTTGATTCAGTTTTGATTGACAGATTTGAATATTTTGCTAATAAATAATGTCTTCATGAGAGTTTCATTTCATATCAGTGAGCCCAGTTATGCAATAGCTTCTTTGCAGTTTACTAGTCACTTTGTTTGCATTTCCCTTTAATATTATTATATTGTACTGGTAGTTTGCATTGCAGTAGTTATACGCACATTAGTAGATATAGTTTCACATAACTTTTATTTAATGTACTGTTATTGCATCTGATATTGGACAAGTAAACTCTTGTGTAATTATATCAAATCAACCCCTTTTGATTCCATCTTGTCTGCATGTATGTAGTATCTATTTCCGGCACATGGCGTATTTTGTATTAGTCATGATCATTGGGCTCCTCAGTGGCTCAGTGTCACTCTAATGTGTGACACAGCAGTTTTGTATGACACATGGGATCTTTTTATATCATAAACAATGCAAAAGAACTCAGAGTATTTATTACCTCTTTAAGCATATTTTTGTGCAGATGTATTTGGATACTCGATAAGGTTTCATTCTCTCTTCTAGGGCAGACTCAAATGAAATCCTGGGACTAAAGATCCCCTTTGACCCCATTCTCAATGCCAACACGGTGTGTTTGACCCTGCCCGGCCTGACAAAGAAACAGCTGGACGTGTGTATGAGACATCCAGATGTGACGGCCTCTGCCATACAGGGCATTCAGATCGCCATCCATGAGTGCCAGCATCAGTTCAGAGGACATCGCTGGAACTGCTCAAGTCTGGAGACCAGGAACAAGATCCCCTATGAGAGTGTTGTCTTCAGCAGGGGTAAGCAACAAAATGTATCTAAACTATGTTGAAACAGTGACTTTTCAATTGGTGAACATTTCAGGTGAAGTTTTTGGAAAATCTGGTTTCGGTTTGGTCTTTTCTTGGGGTCAAGGTGTAGACGTACAAAAACAGAATTAATGATGGTATTCGTACTCAATTAAGTAATTGCATCCAAACTGGTTTGGTAAGCTAGAAACTGACCCATACTGGTAAATAAATCCAAGTTTGTATATTACAAACACATAAATGTGTGATAGTAGGAAAGCTCTATCAGCCATAGACATATATCATGTAAAAAGTGAATGTAAATATCCTGCAAGGGGGCTTCCCTGGCCAGCTAATGCTTTTACTCTGTGCCGGTGCAAGTGCTGTGAATTTGCTTTCAGCATTTTCCCAACCCTCAGTGGCAAAAGCATAAACCTGTTTAGTTAGTTTCTGTAACCCAAAGTGACAGTTTCCTTCAATCTTTAATTCATTTTCCCACTTCCTCCACCATCAGCGCAGCCGGGCATGCCTCTCACTTTAAATTATTTGTTAGATTGATTTGTTCCAGGTCTTTCATTGGCTTGGAAGGAAATCTAAAACAGCATTTCCATGTCCGTGTCTTCTGGCTGCGCCTAAGTGCCGTTTGCCCCCCATAGAATCATGAGAGGATTGCACGGAGAGAAAAAAAGCACCGGCTGGTGTCGTGTTTGTGTGTATTTCAGCATGCAGGTCTCCTCTGCGTGAGTGTGTATGTCACTGTGGGTGGGTGGGTTAATAGGTGTGAGTTCCTGTGTGTTTTGAAATGATCAATTGAACATCATTCAGCTATCTCAGATCTTTGCTTTGAGCCCCGAGGGCAGCTCTGCCATCAGCAAGCGTTTTTGGAAAACACAGCGAATTCCTGACACTGACTGTTTCACACCTGATTTTAGTCTTAAAGGCTCATTAGTCATTTGTAATCGCCAAAGATGGACAAAACAGGACATGGAGGTGAGGCGAGGCTGCATTCACAGGCCTAATAGGACAAGCCCCAATCTGCATTAAACACGCTTTTTAAGTGGTAGACATGGGGTCATGGCCAGTTTAAAACCTGTTCAAACTTGGAAATTTCTGTTTCTCTTGAAGGATCATAAACCAAAGGTCTTGTGGTCATGCAAATGCATATGAATGCAGACATTCTGCAGACAAGTAATAAGCTTTAATATTTTTGTAATTTTGGTTGACACATACAGTAAGCAGTCTTCAGTTGAGTTTCTTTCAAATCTTTGAAATTAATCAGACTGATTAAGTCTCGCTTTCCTTTTTTTTAAATTATTTAAATAAAAACTAAAAATGTCTTTCACTTTTTATATTTTCATTTCATATATATATATATATATATACATATATAAATATTCTTTCAGATCAGATCATTTCTTGTGTGTGTGTGTGTGTGTGTGTGTGTGTGTGTGCGTGATTTAACAGTTAAAACAAGAATTTTATATGTATACTTAAGAGAGTCTTTTACATACTGAAGAAGTGCCCTTTGATTTTAGCAGGCAGAAGGAACTATAAACTATTTAGCCTTTAGTGGGCTCTTTCATGTTTCTGAGCATGGCCTTCTTTAATTCCCCATCTGTCCCTGAAAGTGATTCAGGAGAGCCTGCTTTTATGAGACCTCCGTTTATTATTGTTTGAGACCATTAGCGTTCAACAAGCCTATAGCACACGCAGGAACCTCTGGTGAGGCATCTTCTTTACTCTGGAAACACTGGAGAGAGAAAAAAAACACACTGTAATTAAATATTCTTATACAAGGACAACAACAAAACATGCTACTGCTACATGTGGCTCTCATGTGTTCGAATGTATTTGCTGAGGAATTTCTTAAATCTTGTCGGAAAGCCTTAAAGTCTGCCGCGCTTCAGTTCTAATAAAGAGCGTGGTGGATGAGAGCTGAAATCCAGATGAGCGGCATGTGATTAGTGCAGATCAAACGGCTGCTAACAGTAGCCAGGTTAATTGCAGCCACGTTTTTGAGCTCAGTGCAGAGCCTGTGTACAGATGAGCATGTCTGTGCTTAGCCGCACTAACCAGAGCCCTCCACACCTTCTCCATTGTTCCTGCATGTGCATGCTTTGGATACTTAAGCGCTGCACAGCGTTCATTAGATTTGTTGTGCTTTGTCCTGTGAGGTCTTTCTGTTGCTTGTTGTGTGGAGGAATATACTGGTACTGCTGTCAAGCATCAGGGCTCTTGCGGTTTCTCCTGCCGAATATGATAGCGATCTCCTCCCCAAAGCACGGAGAGAACAAATGGCAAAGTGGGCGATGGACAACATTTGAGCGAGGCTTGCCTGAATAATCCCTTGTATTGTCTCTTTGGCAGGTTTCAGAGAAAGTGCATTTGCATATGCTATTGCGGCGGCTGGCGTGGTGCACGCCGTGTCCAACGCCTGCGCAATGGGCAAACTGAAGGCCTGCGGCTGTGATGAGAAACGCAGAGGGGACGAGGAAGCGTTCAGGATCAAACTCAACCGTCTGCAGCTGGAGGCCATCAACCGTGGTAAAGGAATGGTGCACGGCGTGATGGAACACTTTCCCGCCGACGCTCTCGGCCCCCAGGACTCCTGGGAGTGGGGCGGCTGCAGCCCCAACGTGGAGTTCGGGGAACGCTTCTCCAAGGAGTTCCTGGACTCCCGTGAGACGTACAGAGACATTCACTCCCGGATGAGACTTCATAACAACAGAGTTGGCAGGCAGGTGAGAGACGGCGTTATGTTGGCTGTGTGTGATGTGTGACACTAAGCCTGAATGAATCAGCAGTGTTGGATTGCAAAGGGGATCGACTTACGCTCCCTTTTAAGGTGCGTTAAAACGCGGTGTTCAAAGATGAGCGCTTCTTTTCTACTGAGATACTATAACCGTGTCGCATGTACTAAAGGAGACAATAGCGGTTGAGTTCCTCCTTTTGATGTACCTAGAAGCTACCTAGAAGCTTTTCTCCGAGCGGCAGTTAAACATGAAGGGACGCTCGTGTTGCAGCTGTGCTCTTGAAAGCTTCATGCCTGTCCGTTTTGCCAAGCGTAACATTTTTGTTTGTGCGTTCCCCGCCTCGTGTGATCATTGGTTTTTCCAAAAAGCGAGGCCCTGGCATCGAGAGAGGTTTGTTGAACTTTTTGCCTGGGCTCCTGCCTGTGCGTAAACGTACGAGCTGGTGCCCCGTCTATGCTCAATTAGGTGCACTCATGAATCTTTTCCGATCTCCACGCAACAGCGTCCACCCCCCGAACCACCTACCAACAGCAAAACACTTAAATGAGCAATAACTCCACTCGAGCAAAAGCAAACATGTGCTTCTCTGAAACGTGTTATCTTTGGATTTGGGAATGTTTAAAAGGCATTTAAGCTTTATCAAAATATGCCTTCCCTGGTGTTGCCTTTGATCAGTGAGTCCCTCATGGTGGCAATGTGTGATGTAAGGGATCGAGGTGTTGTCTCTTTGCCTGTGTTGGACTAATTAGATAATAAGAGGTAGATTAGCAACACTGAAGAACAGTTAAGTTAAAAGAACTGGGAGGAATAAAAGGACATGGAAGAGGTGAAGAACTGATGGGTCCTAATGACCTTTCTGAGTCATTACTTGTTACTTGTGTTTCATAAGGAAAACAAATATAGTGCTCCCCCAATAGTAAAAATGCCATTTGTTTTACTCCATAAACATTTATTTCATGCAGCTTGTAGTATAAGAGCACAAAGTCATCAAAAATATGCAATAACACAAACTGAATTATGCAGTGACTAAAATAGTTAAACACATCAAAAACATTCTAAATTTTAGATTATTCACTCTTTGCTTTGATGACAGCTTTACACACTCTGTATATTTTCCTGACCACATTCATGAGGAGCATTCTGAGATGTCTCCGAACACTTGTTTGCTGCTTTCCTTTCACTCTCCGGTCCAAGTCATCCATCTCAAATACTTTCTTTTTTTTTCTTTTTTTTTTAGTTCTGTAAAGAAAATGATATATTTGTCTACAAAACTAGCTTCAGTCATTTAAGAATAAGCATATTGATCAAGCAGTTGTTGCAAAGTTGTTCATAAATGTTAGACTTAGTCTCCAGTTTCTAAACTATTTAATTATTACATTTACTAAAAAGAGTTGCAAGACAAAATTGTGTTGGAATTATATAAT
Source organism: Megalobrama amblycephala (assembly GCF_018812025.1). NCBI lineage: Eukaryota > Metazoa > Chordata > Actinopteri > Cypriniformes > Xenocyprididae > Megalobrama > Megalobrama amblycephala. The sequence goes on from NC_063049.1 coordinate 19,508,851, forward strand.
GACAGTTAAATTTTGAAGTGGAATATATGAACATATATTATATATTTTTATCTAAATCTAGTTCATATATTATATATTTTTTTCTAGTTCTATATACATTTAATGAATATATATTAAAACTCATTATTCTGAAAGTTTTGCAATTTCCCTGCCAGTGCCAAGTTGCCAACCAGCATTTTTAATAATTTTCACAAAACTTTCAAGGATCCCAGAATATTTTGTTGTATGAATATCTGAATATGCACTATATCAAAAGAAAGAACAGAGCATCTAACTTGATCCATTCTTTTTTATCAACACTTGAATGTAAGTTTCATAAAAAAGCAACATTTTGAACAAAAAGCTGAGAAAAAACACATTTTTGTCAAGATTACGTCCAGATCAGACTCAGAACGATGATCAAAACATAGATGGAGTAGGTCAAGTCCATCAACACCCCCAAAGCTTGCACAGTCCTATACCTCTTCCTGGGTCGACATTTCATTCAGTAACGTTAGGCAGTTTTGATTTATATGCTGCTTAATCATGTTGTATTACATGTGCATAGCATAAGCAATGCTTCTGTCGCTTGTTTCTGCTTCTTCACTGTTTCGAGATCCGGATATTCTGTACTCTTTTAGAACATGCTTAATAGTGCCCCCTACCATATAACAGTGAAAACATGAATTGTCTGAAAATTCCGTCAATGGTGGGGAAGCATTGTGTCATATATGACTGCAAAGGCCACCCATAAAGTGGCACCAGGCTGAGATCAAGTAAAACACATTGGATGGCACAGTGTATACTGAACCACAGCCAGTATACATCAAAACAGTTGTAAATGTATATAAAAATAATATTTTATAAGGGATTTCATCTCTTAGCCCTCCTTTTCAATTGCATAACTTATATGTCTACATTCCATCTCCGTTGTCACGAAACTCATGACGCACAACAAAAACACAGCTCTGATCATGGTGTCTTCCATCCTCCAGTTGTTGACATTGTTGAATGCCACACTTAAATGACATCAGTGTTGACTGGCTTACGTCACTTCAGAGTTCCTACTGGAGGTGCGAATGCAGCAGGAAAATGGACCTAGGGGTAATTTTAGTTCTCGGGGGACTGCCCTGGTGGCTAGTTCCTACAACTGAGTTCCTATAACTACCAAGTGCTAAAGCCCCTATAAACAACCACTTCTCTTATTTCTAAAGTCACATTTTACATTTGAGACACTTTAATCTATAGCAACTTACACTGCACTCAAGAGTTGTTTTCTTAACCAGATTTTTACAAGTTCATGTATTCCCTGGGAATCTAACCCATGACCTTGGCATTGCTAGTACTCTACTAAGCCTAACTCTTATCATGTGTTATTGCTCCTACCACTATCTTAAGAGCGTCACTATTGCTTGTAACTCTAATACTGTCCAACTTATTTTGGTGTTGCAACAAACAACAGCTCATCAGCTGTGCGTTCTAGATGTGGGAGGTAAGATATCATCATGGATTAATCTGTTGTCACTCTTTATCAGGACGGTACAGAACTGAAGTGTACTGTAAATGACCACGATAAGCTCTGATGGGCCATCACTGGCAGTTTCACACAGACAGAGTTGCAGATTGTTCATTGTTTGCTGCTTCCTCTTCTCCAATCTGTCTCTGTATCGTTCCATCAGTTTTCTGGTTCTCTTGATTATTCAGACAAAACATACTTGGTCAGTCCCAAATAAAGTAACAGATACACTCTTAAAAATAAAGCTTCCAAACAGGGTTTTTTGCAGCGATGCCACAGAAGAACTGTTTTAACTTCCTCAAAGAACCTTTCAGTGAACAATTCTCAAAAGAACCAGAAAAGGTTCCATGAATGTTAAAGGTTACTCATGGAACCATAAATGCCAATAATGAACCTTGATTTGTATTTTTAGTTGTGTTCGCCATCTAAAGTACTTGATAATTCTCATGTCCAATTTTGTGTCTCGCTCTATACACTTTGACGCAATGTTTTAGAGAGTGTAAATTTAGGATATTTCTAGAGTCTTTGTTATTGATGAATTCTGTCACAGTTTCATGATTTATTATTGTAATTATTATGATCATTGGCTCATTAGTTCATTGGCAAAAGCCACCCATTTGCGGACTTAAGAGACGACACATCAAAGGATCTTTATTGTTATCAGTTTCTAAACTGAATAATTGTTATTTACATTGGATGATCTATAAAGGATGCTGGAAGTTCAGGATTTCTGTCTGAGAAGCTCATTTAGGAGGTGTGGTGTTTGATCAAGCTGCCAGCGAGGGTGTGATGTACAGAGAGACGCCATTGCTCAGGAATATTTCTTCTGCTTCTGCCAGTAAGCCTATTTGGCATCCGAACCTGATTGTCAGAAAAAAAAAGACAAGAAACTTTGCTGCTACCGAAATATGTTACTGTTGGCAGGTTTTATCAAGTCAGTGTCAGAAAGATGAAAAAGAAAAATCAGAAATCCTTCATCTTCTGACTTTAATTATACTGATATTCTTGATAAAAGAAATGTGATCTCAAAATTCATGATGTTTTTTTTTTATGCTTATCCCATTGTCTTTGGCAATTGGGTCCCATACTTTTGGGAGATGGGTGATGTGATGTAGGGGTCCCATTTTTATTTGCAAGGTTTGCGACCCAATATTCCCCAACCTCTCTCCCCGGGAAAGGTAGTCGCTTGTCGAGGAATGTAGTGACTTTACTGGGATGTACATGTCGCCTCATGCCCACCCTCTGGTTCTCACGACGTTCAGTCTTGTTAAAAGCTCTAATTAGTGGCTGCTGGCTATTTGGAAACAGATGTTTAAAGCTAGCAAAAGATTTTAGACATCAAACACAGCGGGAAGTAGAAAGACATTCGCCCTTCCTTCCCCAAATACAACTTTTAAACAGTCTGTCACTGGCCAGGGCAACACAAAGAGAGAGAGAGAGAGAGAGAGAAAAAAGGAAACTGCATGAAGAGAATCAATTTAATTGTATTGTTTTAGTATTTGCCATTCACTGCTTCTGGCAACATCATGTGGACCGGCGGGTCGAAAAGAACAGGGCATGTTTTTATGTTTGCAGTAGTTGCCGATTACATGGCAACGTCTAGTGGGGTTGTAAATTATTTTTTGCATGTTTTCATTGGAGCTCCTTCCACTCAATGAAGACCGGTTGGAAAGCCAGGCAAAGTTTCTACTTTTAGAGCGAAGCAAGCAAAGGGCAGGAGACGGTACAGAAACACAGTTTAGAAGGACAGTGTTTTGACCTAGAAGTATTAGTGACATTTCCTCTACATTTCTTTGCTATATACACCACACATGATTTAAATATAAACACGTTTAACTGAAGAAATACATCACAGTCTGGTCACGCATCTATCCGAGACTTTAATGAAGATGTGTGTCAGGACATTGAGGTTTTGGTGGAACGCCTCCTCTGGAACATCAAAGGAACCGAGCAATTCTCATTCAGCAATTCATCAAGAGCCATTAGATGGAGGATCATGTTGTCGGGCACCCTGTCATCATTTTGTCCTAGATCTTAAGTGGACTATCCAGTTTATACCTAACAGTGTCTTACTGCGACTGCAGCACCCTGAACAGGAAAGTGCTCCACAAATAATCACCTCTGACTGTGATGATGCTTTTTGGATTGGCATACAAATATTTTAGACATTAATGTTGCTGTTGTGAGTGTTAAAGACATCACAAAATGAAAAGTGACCCAATTTACAATTTAATGGCAAAACATTCCTTCGCATTCTCACTATTCAGAAAAGAATTATAAGAAATTGCACAATGCATGTCATTTTCTCTACAGCTTTTCCTGTGGTCATCCAGACATGGGGTGCTTGTTGCAGTGCTCCTCAAACTGTGCTGTTCTCTGTACATTTCTTCTACATCTGGATTTCTGGATTAATGATATGTTACATAGATGCTTTTGTTCACAGATCAACTTTATCTGGAATAGTTTTACAGTAAATTGAAGGAATATGAGCAATGTTATGTGGAAACTTTTTATTAGAAAGGAAGCCATGTTGCCATATGGCAATTCCGTACCATAGTGGAATTGTTAGTTGCATACTGCAGTTAATTAATTAAACATTTATTTAGATGTGCATTTATTTAAATGCATGAATAACACAATGATAATGAATTGTGCACAATAAGACAAGGGGCGTTTGTCCTTGATACGTGTCATGTTGAAAAAAAGCTTTTTGGGGGGTAAATTTTGGGTAAATGTTTCCATATGGAAACTCTGTAATGGAAAATTGTAAAAGACAAACTAGTTTTTCTTAAAAAGTATCAATTTTTCTTTCATTAAAATCGAATTACATTGCATTGCAGAGAAAGTAATTCTAACCAATAATATCATTGAATATCAGTATAATATCACCCAAATGAAATCCGAATGGAGAAAATAGTCCCACTCAGAAATATAGCACATCCGGAAAGCCAAATGTGTTGCAAATGCTGTTTCAGTTGTTTTTAATAGTATTCTTGAAGGACTTCAGTTGTATTAATGGCTAATTAGTATCAATATTTGTTTGATTGATCCCCAATTATTGAATGTACATGTAAAAAGCTGCTTTATTTAAATATTAGTTTTATATTGTTGATTTAGTGTGAAGGGAAAATCATCTGACTTGAGGGGTTGTACATTTACAACTGTTTTGCTGTATACTGCCTGTGGTCCAAATGTGCTACCAATGTGTTTTACTTGATCTCAGTCTGGTGCCAGTTTATGGGCGAGCCTGTCTCACTTTTTCTTCAATTAAAGTGGCCCAGATGTGGCTTTCAATTTGCTCTGCACCAATGAAATTACAGCACACCCTTCAAAACATCCACATCCACTGCATGTCGGAAAAGAAAATGTGCAAATTTATAGGCCCTAATATGTTTTGCTTGCAGATCCATTTATAGTGGCTTCTGCTGTGTTACTGTAGCTTTTGGAGCAGCACATGTTGCTGTACACATCAAATCCTGATGAATAACTGCAACTCTTCTTCCACTGCACATCTGCTCTTGCCAAAGACGTGTCAGACCGAAAGATTTGCTTTTTTCAAGGTTGAAATATGCCTGTAAATGAAACTGTAAATGTACGTTCCTTTGCTTATAAAGCCCTCTATCCCTATAGAAACTGTAGGATACAGCGAATAAAACGAATCTGCCAATAAAGCCCATTGTTTCACAAGTCTCATTCTGTGCCAGCAGGGCAATGCAGAGGCTTGACAGGCTTCGCTTTAAGGATGTTAATCTGTTCATGGCAGACAGAGGAATGAGCTACGCTTCCTGCACTTCATCTGTAGCTCCTCGGGCTAGACGGCCTGCCAGGCTTCACTCAGATGCTCCACCTCTCCACATAGATTATCCTGTTGTCACTTAAGCAGGGCGGCAGCTTCCAAGAGCACTTCCTGTCTCTTCCTTGCTTCCTCCACTGCCGCGCACCCACGCCACTCCTGCCCTTAGGTGCCTCGTCCAGGCTGAGGAGGAAGAAGAGCAATCAGACCCTGCGATCTTCCATCCCTTCCCTATAGCTGCCTCACCATGGGCCGTACATGGCAAGAGCAGGCAGGTTCACTTCCTAACTGCTGGAGGTGAGACATTTAATTTCCATCAGGTCCTCAGCACTCAAAGCGAAAGGATTTGAATATCCTTATTTGTCTGTACCCGAATTGCATCGGCCCTCAGGGGACTGATTTGGCTTCCTTTTGCAAGGCTGCGGTCGCTCGAAATGATCCCGTCCATGAAAATGCTGGTGCCGGAAAGGGTTAATCCTCGTTTTCCCCATCACTAAGGGTTAATTTAAGTACCATTGGGATGTTTACCTCAGACATAGTGAAATCAGCCTAAAATTTTTGTATCTATGTTGAGTGAAAACAGGTTTTATAGTACCTGATTTGCCATTGTGGGTGTATTGTTGTGATTGATGGTTGTTATCTTTGGCCTCAATAAGGGTGTGATATCTGTTTCATATCTGTCTCTCTACTGTTTGTGCCCATTCATATAAAACAGACCAGCTCCATTTGCATGCGCACCTATGGTGGCTAAGAGCTTGAAATAGAAACCACCGGCATGCAAACCGCATAGCCTGGAGAATTCACGATCTTCAGGGATGGGAGATGTCTGCTTTTGACAACTGCTAAATGGACCTGCGACTTGAGGTGAATGGCAACAGATGTCTGCCGTTTATCAGAACATACGTTTTTAGAAAACTGTGGCCCTGGAGGATTGAAAAGTTGTTTTGAGTCATTTCATAAAATGAAGGGGGGAAAAAAAACCTATATATGTTCTGAATCATGACGCCACTTCATAGGAAGAGGAAGACAGAAGAAAAAAAAAAAAACACAAACCATGGCTGAGTGACATGAAATAGCACAGCTTTATATTGTACAGGGAAACCTAATCCATTGAGTTTTGACAGACAAAACTCGACTTATCTCTAAAGATGTTCAAACTGTGTTTTGTCCCACGCTGAGCGCTAGAAAGCCTGAGACAGTGTGAAATGTGGGATTGCTAAGCCTTAATGTTTGTGCTTGTGTTGTTGATATGGGTGGGTGCTGGGGCATCTGTCAGTAGTGAGGGTGGCCCCTCTTCCTCTTAGTAATTGGATCTAAAAGTTTATAGCCAGGGATGACAGATGAATGCATTGTTGAGAGAATGGGAGGTCTGAACTTGTGAGTAGGGCATCCTCATCTCCAACCAGTCTCTGACATGTCATGTAGTGGAACTCATAACCACACAGAAATGTTCATTAGTAATACGAGACTGAATAAATCTGTTAATAACAATAACATCACTATCATTTTTTGTTCGAAAATACATAAAAATACAACTCATACATACTGTATAATGACTTGAATACACCTCTTTTATGAGCATGATTTTAATTTCTGAATTAAAATTTATTTAGATATTTTTTTGGAGTGGCTTAAAGTCAAAAACACCAAGGTTTAAAGTTTATAATAAGTAAAGTTTAAAACTTTTTGCATAATCTTTTATCATTATATTTTAGAAATATTGTCCATTAACAATGTTATGAAAAGCAAAATAAAGATAAAAAAAAATACTTTTTAACTGCATTAAAAAACTTTCTTACTGTAGACACTCTTATGTGTCATTGACCCATCTATTCATATATCTTGAGTATAATTTTCCATTCATCACAAATCAGTGATTCATCTAATAAGAACTAAGTTCAGATCATTTTTCACAAATTTTGCAGCTTTAGTCAAAGCATTGCAAGGTCTAGATTGCCAGCTATGGTCCAGATGCGCTGCGGTTTCCAGATATTAACGCTTCCTCGTCTGTTGCAGGTTGTGGTGGACCACATGAGGAGGAAATGCAAATGCCACGGTACATCAGGAAGCTGTCAGCTCAAGACCTGCTGGCAGGTGACTCCAGAGTTCAGAACGGTGGGCTCGCTGCTGAAAGAACGCTTCAACATCGCCACGCTAATCAAAGCCCACAACAGAAACACGGGTCAGGTGGAGCACGCCCACCCCACGCACCGACGAAGAGCCAACGTCAACGATCTGGTCTACTTTGAGAAGTCTCCGGATTTCTGCGAGAGGGACCCCGGCTCGGACTCCGCTGGGACGCAGGGCCGGATCTGTAACAAGACCAGCCAGGGCATGGACAACTGTGAGAGCTTGTGCTGTGGACGGGGGCACAACATCTTACAGCAGACTCGCAGCGAACGCTGCAATTGCAAGTTCCACTGGTGCTGTTACGTGGTGTGCGAGGAGTGCAGGATAACAGAGTGGGTCAGCGTCTGCAAATGAAATGAGCAATCATCTACTAAATGTACAAAAACAGACATTAAACATAGGGAAAGACTAAGAAATCTCTCCCTTTTGCAATGGACTGCCATTTCCATGATTCGAATGGAAAGCACAAAAGCAGACTGAGATGAATTGAGTGCTAGAGAAGTGTGCACATGTTTGCACACTGCATGGGTCCAAGCACAAGATTTCAGACTGATTTTGGACTTGCACTGCATATAATTTCAGAAAGTATTTTTAATTTAAATAAATTAAGAATATGAATATATTGTGGAGTATATTGCCAACAGAGCACTCATCGACACGGCGTTGTGTTCGTTTTATTTCGGTTTTCAAAGAAAAAATGGCTTGTAGTCCTGTAATATAGCACCAAGCAGCCGCATGGGATTCCGGTACTTAAAGAAGAGAAACATATATATTATATATATACACTCCTGAGGGGAAAAAAAAAACAAGCCAAGCCAAAAAAGGTGAAGTATTTAGTGGTCTTTTAATGGTCTTAACCTTTTTATTCATAAATCACTGGTAACTTAGCACAGAATAGCCTTCCCCAACTTTTTTAGAGGAAGAAGAGTTGTTCCACTCAATGTTAATGGCTTCAAAAAAATGTCTCCCAGTTCATTTGAGTTTAATGTGAGAAAAAATATTCGCTATAGGGTTCAAATCGGGACTCTGACCAGGCCAAAACATGAATCTGATGGACTTTTTCCTCAAATCAATTCTTAGTTATCTTTGCAATTTGGGCAGGACTATTGTCTTGTTGTAAAATAACATCTGATTGTCTCTGGAGCATCACCATGCAACTTGTGTTTCATTGTGATTCTTCACTCCACACACAACTTCCCATATTCTGCCAAAAACATGATTCTGTCTTTGATGTTTTTCTGAGACAGCAATGGCCTTTTACGTAGTGCATTTGCTTAAATTTTTACTAATTTCCTGACCAATCATTTGTGGTTAAGACAATTAAAAGCTTAGTATTTAGCCATTTTGGGCCTGGCCCATTTTTTTGCCTAGGACTGTGTGTGTATAGTTAGTACATCCATGATGTTTAATATACCTTTGCACAGAGCCATTTGTCAGAAGAGTTTAAGAAATAAACTCTGAGTATAAAAACGGTATCATATACCAGATAATATCAATCCAAAAGGCCAGCATGTCTGTTTAAATTTCCAGTGATTGTACATATAACCACTTTGATGCTGGTAAAAGTGTAGACTGGTCTTAAAAGGCTTGTTTGCCTTGTCAAGTGACACTTTTTAAGCACAGTCAGATGAATGGATTGCACTCATGTGCAAGCTGTGGATCAATCCTGGAGACCAGTAGAAAGGACAACACTGTTACATGGATATGGACATTTGTTATGGACAAAGGCACGAAAAACACATCATAAAAAGGATCTGAGGAGTCTAAATGTATGGAAGAAGCTGGACCTCTACAGATGCTTGTGTGTATGACGTTTCCCTGCAAACTGTTGGCTGTGCCTCTGTTCACTGTAACAGGAACATATTCACCAGAGCTTTTAATGTCAGTCAGTAGATATTTAGACAAATGTATAATCACATCCTGATCACCACACCCATAATGTGGTAGCTATAGGCCCCCTGAACTCACCAAACTTTATATAAATAATAATAATAATATATATATATATATATATATATATATATATATATATATATATATATATATATATTTCTGCCAGCTTATTCTTCAGTAACACAACTGTTCAAACATGATATTCAACATTCAGAGCTGTTTTATTCTCTTTTCAGATTGTTCATTGTCTCATAATGTCTTATATAAAGTAGTAAAATATCACTGGATATTTTATGAAAATAACTGTTCATGGCCAGTGTAAGAAACCTGTAAGTTTCAGATTTTTGTCATTGAATCATGATGTTTCTGATGTTTCGATCAATAATAACTAAGCATAGAATAAGCTTTTGAACACTTTTGCCCATCTAAATCATCTTTCTGATGAAAAAAAACAAAAAACATAACTACTCATAATTACGCAATGCTTTTCAAAGGGAACTCCAACCAACCTTTTCATTTAGTAATTTTAAAATTTGTCCCAAAGTGAAAGAAGAATCATTCCTTTTTTGTTTATTTTAGTCTTCCAATTTTTGTTCTGTTCTTCTGTTTTGCTTTGTTGTTGTATTTATTTATTTGTGTGATTTTTCTCATGTTAAAATATATGCCAAACATCAAAATGCATTTGTCAAAAAAAAATATTGAGTCAGTTGAATTTTGAGTTGTCAGTTAACTGAGTTCTGGTTAACGTTTAATTCAATTTGATTGTTTGCACATTTAGAACAATTATCCTGGAGAAATGACTGACATGAAATACTGTGCGGGGTAAACGCGATAATATGCATTTTTATTTTAAATGGTATAATTTTAAATGGTATAATTTTTTAAGTTTGAATATATAAGTTATTTTATTTTGTGGATAACTTAATATTTGTAAAACAATAAAGAACTTAATTATAGAAGAGGTTGAAGAGTGATGTAGACATTCCTGCATACCAGCTTTCACATTCACCTGTTTTGCATGTGCAGCAGGAAGAAAGAAAAGCACACAATACACAGGACTGATATGTTAGTCAGCATCATGCAGACCAATATATTGTATCACGCATATATCTTTTAATTTCTGGAAAGCTGGATTTTTTTTTTTTCTGTTCTCTGGCAAAAGTAAACTATTTTTCCATTGTAAACTGAATGAAGAGTGAGGACAAGCACGTTGTTGCAGCCTGCAGAGAGACGCCTTCAGGGCTTCAGTTAGTCGACAGCCATTTATAGAGTAGCAAAACTCATCGTCCCTGCCTTTATATAAACATGTTGCAACATAAATTAGGCAAGTAACCCTTTTAATCATTAATTGCCATCAGTCTTAAGTTACTCTAAAAAGGAATTAAATACTAGCTACTAATTACATCTTCAACAGTGTAATAATTTCTAAAAAGTATAGCATTATTTATTATTAATTACTTTCCAAGTCATATCAACCTCGACCAATTGAACAATACAACATGAAACTGCTCTCTTAATTCTTAGATAAATAATATAAAATTGCATAGATTATTCTTGAACTGACACTGAAGTATTTAAAGGAAGAAGGTTACATTAAAAACATATTTTAAATTAGACATCTGGTGAATTTATGTTAAAGTGCCCCGATTACGCCTTTTTAAAGGTTCCTAATATTGTTTTGGGAGTCTCCTACAACAGGTTTACATGCATGAAGGTCAAAAAACACTTTGTTTTCTCATAATATACATTTAATTTTGCATCAGTTCTCAATTATTTGTAAACGATTCGTTAGAAGCAGTTCAAAGAATCAGTCTCTCTAAACCCCTCCTTTCCGTGAGCATACACTGCTCTGATTGGTGGAATGGCCCAATCCTTTGTTATTGGTCCACCCATTGCCATAACTGTATGACAGCTATCAATTAGCAAGACATTGTATACAATGTATGGACAGACAAAACGGCATTGATTTTACCGTATCAATTCGAGCCAGATGTGTACACAGACTAAGTAAAAAAATGTTGTAAACTCCCACATTAGCCGAGCACAAACGTGAATAGCTGATAATGCGTTACGCTTTGTAAACAAAAGTTGTGCTCCATCCTTGATCATCACTCCAAGTAATAAGACAATTTTTAGACAATACTGGAACCACATCTGAATAGCAGAACTACAGAAACGTGAGTTAGCCGGTTAGCAGGAGACATACAGACTGGGTGTATGTTACACAACATAACATACAAAACTACGAATTTTGAACGATCGCTATAAAATATAAACATCAATTATTAATCATACTTACAGGTTGAGATTCAGAGGAGCAAGCTGGTCCAAATAAATTGGTCATTGATCTATATTTTAAGACCAAGCGTTTTGTGAATCCTGCGTTAAACTCCCCGAGGTTTGAGAAATAGTCGTCAGTAAAATGACGGGAACACAACAAAAGATTGTACTGCTGTGGTATTGTTGAAAAAATGAATTTTCACTGGCGCCTACGTGTACAACAAGTGGGCGGGCAATATGCTAATGTTTCATTGTGACATCATAACGAAATGGCTTAGGATTCGTTTTACAAACAACTCGTTTAATTGACTCTTACATTTGAGAAACAATAACTTTATATACTGTGCAATTTCATATTTAAAACTTTGCAGGATGTTTTCATTCACTTACAGCTATGTTACACACTACATGACAGGTAATTTTCAAAAATCCATAATAGGGGCACTTTAAATCTACTATTGATTCATTTAGAATTGTTCTAAAGTCAATGGTATTTAATGCAATCAGAAGTAACTGCAATTAAATTACAGAAAAATTAACAGTAATCCCTTACTTTACTGTATCAAGGGAAAAGGAATTAAAGGTGCCCTAGATTCAAAATTTGAATTTACCTCGGCATAGTTGAATAACAAGAGTTCAGTACATGGAAAAGACATACATTGAGTTTCAAACTCCATTGCTTTCTCTTTCTTATGTAAATCTCATTTGTTTAAAAGACTTCCGGAAAACACGCAGATCTCAACATAACACAGACTGTTACATAATAGTCGGGGTGTACGCCCCCAATATTTGCATATGCCAGCCCATGTTCCCAACATTATGAAAGGCATTAGACAAGGGCAGCCAGTAACGTCTGGATCTGCACAGGTGAATCAACAGACTAGGTAAGCAAGAACAACAGCGAAAATGGCAGATGGAGCAATAATAACTGACATGATCCATGATAGCATGATATTTTTAGTGATATTTGTAAATTGTCTTTCTAAATGTTTCGTTAGCATGTTGCTAATGTACTGTTAAATGAGGTTAAAGTTACCATCGTTTCTTACTGAATTCACGGAGACAAGAGCCGTCGCTATTTTCATTTTTAAACACTTGCAGTCTGTATAATTCATAAACATAACTTAATTCTTTATAAATCTCTCCAACAGTGTAGCATTAGCCGTTAGTCACGGAGCATATAGCCTCAAACTCATAGAGAATCAAATATAAACATCAAAATAAATACTTTTCTCACATAATTCGAAGCATGCATACAGCATGCATGACGAACATCTTGTAAAGATCCATTTGAGGGTTATATTAGCTGTGTGAACTTTGTAAATGTGCTGTAATATAATCGAGAGCTCGTGTGGCAGGGAGCACGCGAATTAAAGGGGCGGCGTGCTGAAAAAATCAGTGCATAGTTAATGATGCCCCAAAATAGGCAGTTAAAAAAATTTATAAAAAAAAATCTATGGGGTATTTTGAGCTGAAACTTCACAGACACATTCAGGGGACACCTTAGACTTATATTACATCTTGTGAAAAAGCATTCTTGGGCACCTTTAAATTACATTAAAGGGTTAGTTCACCCAAAAATGAATATTCTGTCATTTATTACTCACCCTCATGTTGTTCCACACCCGTAAGACCTTCGTTCATCTTCGGAACACAAATTAAGATATTTTTGATAAAATTCAAGGGTTTCTGAACCACACATAGGCAGCAACGTCATTGCACATTTTGAGGTCCAGAAAGTTATTAAAGACGTCGTTAAAATAGTCCATGTGACTACAGTGGTTCAACCTTAATGTTATGAAGCAACGAGAATACTTTTTGTGCGCAAAAACAAAATATACACAGCGCTTCTGTGTTTAAGTCAGAACACCTCATTATTGGCTAGCTCCTGCATCGTGCTGCTCACATGTACAGAGTCGGTCAATACTGAGCCGTTAATAAACACAGAAGCGCTGCACTGTGTTTACTACGTCAACAGTGTAGGAAACTGACAGGGAAGAGGAAAAATGTTGAATAAAGTCATAATTTTTTGGTTTTTGCGCACAAAATGTATTATCTATCTATCTATCTATCTATCTAGACCTCAAACAGAACATGAAGGCTAAAACATAAATAGCTCTGCAGGAAGGAGCCTTTATGAGAAACTGCTGTTGATTTCAATAAGCATCTGAATTTTGGATGGCAGCATAAGAACACTAATGACGTCAGTTTGATCCCCGTCTTTTAATTTTGATGTTATATGACTGCGTGCACAATTTATGTTGTTTACAAAAAATATGCACAAGTATTAGATGAAATCAAACATTGTTGCATTGATTTGTTGCAGGCAAAACTAAATTCTACACACTGGTGTTTTTATGTTTGAGATTCAACTTCAACTTCAACTAGTTTATATATATAAAAAAAAAAAACATGATTTATGGTACTGTATTTACTGTATTGTGCTGTCAGGTTCTTGGCAGACATCTTCATACCCATGTGACTTCTAAGAAAGAGATCATTTGCATATTTAGTGTCATTTATATGAGTCAGTAAAGAGTTGTTTTCTGTGGTGTTGATCGATGCATTCTGTGCAGGAAGTTGACACTCGGGGACATGTACAGAAGTTTGAAAAGACTACGAGAAAAAAAAAAAGAAGAAGAAGAAGAGGACAGCTGGGGAAAGCAGCCGATGGAAAACAAGCACCTCAGTGCCAATGCCTGATGTGAAATAAATGTTCTGCGTTTTTCCCCAAGGGTGGATCACGTCAAGCTGATGTGATGGGCCAGTCTCTACAAGCACAGGACAGAACAGACAGAGAGACTGTACACACCATGCAAAGCTCAGAATGACACAGTTTTTATTGCAGCCAGAGATAAGTCATTATTATTTTTTTAGCTGAATCAAAAGCATGACATGCGAGAGGCAGAGACCATGCCGTGTGTATTGAAACCTGTACACTATTTGGCCATGGTTGTTTGACCATGCTAAAGGAATTATGATCTTGAGAGTCGAAGGCTCATTTAATTATCTGTTTGCAAACACAGATGAACTTTGACCTGCCTACATGCTCAGAGACCACACATGAATGTTTGAGCAGGTATTGGTTTGCAGACACACGAGGAATTCAGACCCTGCGCACGTAGAGAAGCGTACAGTGCTAATAGGCCATGGGTGGTCGTTTACCTGTAGTTTATCAGATGGAAAATGACTGTCTTTCCTTCAAATGGTGAATTTACAAAGAAAATGAAAATTTTTTAGCAAATAAATGCAGTCTTGGTGGGCATATGAGACTTCTTTCAAAAACATACCGACCCCAACTTTTTGCACTGTAGTGTATGTTTAAAAATATATATTTAAACAACTTTTTAAAACACAAAAGGGTAACGATTTACTTAAAGCCTTTATATATAATGCATTAAAGCTTATTGATTTTATAAATACTATTTATAAAACCAATAAGGTCCATGAAGCCGTGGTTTAAAACCCCTTTAGCTGTTATAAATTCACTGTAAACCACGGCTTCATGGAGCTTATTGGTTTTATAAATAGTCCCTGACCGTGAACAGCAACAGAAGTTACATTAGATGGCAGTGTCACTTAGTCGCAAAGACTTTTATATTGAAACTTGTTGTGAACACAGAACAAGACGCAAATGACAAATGCTTTGACTAGTGTCAGTGTCAGCAGGGAATGGGAAACCCCATTAAATGTTAAAAGGAAAAGATCGTAGCGGACATTCAGACAAAAACATTTTTATTATGAAAAATAGGACTGACCTGAAGGAAAATGCTAAATTTGAATGCAGGTAATAAACTCGGTCACTCGATATCTCTCTCACAATACTCTTCTACATAATGCATTAAGCTTCAATGAACAAAATCAATAGAGAACAAACATATGTTTACGTTGCTAAGAGTGGTTGCTAAGACAGACGCAGCGATACTTATGTAATGCGGTCAGCTGTATGTTTTCGGGAATTTTACAACAGCTTCGAATGCGGCTCAACCAATCAGAATCAAGGGTCGGAACTATCCGTTTTATAAAGTATTTTAATGTTCTTCCTTCCGCCAGAAAAAAAATAGTCCCTGACATTGAACAGCAACAGAAGTTACATTATTACACCATTAGATGGCGGCAAAGACTGTCTTTATGAGTGTGTCAGTCAGTAGAGAAGACTTTTATATCGAAAAGACTGAATTGTTGTGAACATGAAACAAGACGCAACTGACAAATGCTTTGACTAGCGCTGTCAGTCACGGGAAAACCCCTTAACTGTTAAAAGGACAAGATAATACATCAGACATTTAAACAGATTTTTTATTATGAACATAGGACTGACCTGAAGGAAAATACTAAATCTGAATAAACTCGCTCACTCGATCTCTTTCTCACAACACTCTTCTACATAATACATTTAACTTCAATGAACAAAATCAACTGAGAACAAACTGAGCTAACAGTGGTTGCTAAGGGTGTTGTGTAGTGATACACAGAATTGTTGGGCGAAGCGGACATAGCCGTTTATTATTGTGAATATAACACAGCTATTGACCAATCAGAACCAAGGACAGGAACTAACCATTTTATAAAGTATTGTAATGCCTTGTAATGCACCTTGCATTTTATGTTCTCATGAATAGTTGTAACCACAGTTATGATACATTATAATACTTATCTATTCATTTAACTCTGTCACGTACAGGCTGTAATGAGTGCACAACACAGGAGAATCAGAGCAGTAAACAGTCTTTTAATAAATCCAACAGAAACATGTAGGAAATCTCAGGAGCTACAATAATCCACAACCACGTAAATAAAAAACGATACTGGAAAAAAAAGGGAAACTACGGAAAATCAGGGTTTAAAGGCCAGCTGAAGTGCTTAAAGCATAATAAAAGCAGAAAAAAAAAAAAATGATTTCATGGTGACTTTAACTACATGGGGAGACATAACGATTGACAGGTGATAATCAGGAACCAAGGGAACAAACTAGGGAACACAGGCAGGCATTATAAATATGGTCCTTGACCGTGAACAGCAACAGAAGTTACATTTATTACGCCATTAGAAGTGTTACCCACAAAAGTTGCACCACATGACATTTAAAATCATATGAGACTAACATGAGTGCATTTCTGTGTTTTAAACTAGAATTTTCTTTATCGTTGTCACTCTTTTGTCATTGTCCCTTCTTGTTGTCAAACTGATTATTGCTTTGTCTATAATAAATATTGACGTCATAATTCAGAGGAAATTGACCACATTCCTCTTTTATCAATGCTATCAATCAAAGGGTTTTTTTGTGATCGTGCATTGTAAAAATGTTTGGTAACACCCTTTGTTTAAACGTCAGACTCTGCATGCAACAGCTGCCCCCTGAAATTCTGTGGTTCTGTGATGCGTGTGATTTTGTGAACATTCAAAATGAACAGGCAGGATTGAGCTTGTTTTAAGATTTTTCATTATTGTAAAGCACACCCACCCACTATCCAGTTTTGGTCTATTATACGCTCATTCAGCTCTCGACAATATTTGCTATTTGTCATTAGTATGTTATTTAACTGATCTCAGTGTCGCAAAGTACATCTTAATGCCAGTAAAGATTCCTCAGCTCTCTGATGATGGCACCCATAAAGATTTTTGAAATCTGTAAAACAGTGAAACCACAAACAAAGGCAAAAAAAAAAAAAAAAAAAAAAATGGTTCAGTCAGAGAGAAGGTCCTTTGATTTGCAAAAGGCCTCACAAGGATTAGAGCATGACGCACAGCTAGACAGCAAGAAGACAGAAAGCAGGGAATTCTCCACACAGACACTAGAAAGGTCATGATGCAAACAGAAAGCAACAGCAAGAAGAACGAACTATGGATCAGTTCACATTTTGTAAAAGAGTTTCCATTTTCTTCCTTCACTCTACAGTAATCTTAAGTGAAAATGCTTATTATCTTGTAATTTCATCAAATATTTTTATTTACATGGATTCATTCCAATTCATTCAACATTTGCTAGACAAGACATTTCATGGAAAACAGGATTTTCCTTGCTCTTTTGAAATAAGAGTGCAATACTTTCTAACATTCACAATGCAAAGCCATTCTTCCAACAAACCCTGTTTTGGAAAACAAAGCTGAAAAGGGGTCGTTCAGTAATTGTCATGGTTATGACGTCAGAAGCATGAAGACATGCTTCAAATGGCCACCCACATTTATATATCAGGGTCAATGAAAAATAACTATGAGAATGAGAAAAAAAAAATCTTTCAAAAATCTAGTTTAAAAAGCATGTGCCACATTGTACTCGTGTTGGTTTCATGCATTAACAAAAATACTGATACCATTTTTAACAATAAGTAAATCAGTGTATCGATCAAGTAAAAATTTTGTAGATACTTTCCATACACATAAATATACAGGTATTTTTAATAAATGATTTTTAAAATAATGACTATCTTAATATGAAAAAAAAAAAAGTCAACTCTAATATTTTTAAAGGTCCCGTTTTTCGTGGTTTTTTGAAGCTTTGATTGTGTTTATAGTGTGCAATATAACACGTTGTAACACGGTTCATAGATGTGGGAAGAAGGAGGCGCGAACCGGCGAACGTTCAACAAAAGTTTAATGTAAAATAAACAAAGAACAAAACGAAAGTAATGCCGGCAGACCCTCGCGGACGTCTGCCGGCCACACAAACATAATAAAACGTAAAATAAAGTCCAGGCCTGGTCCTCTCTCGTCCTTCACTGTAGTCGCTCCTCCTTTTATGCTCCCGGAGCTCCTCCGTGAGGGACTCAAGGCCGGTGCGCCTCCCAGGTGAAGCTCATAAAACATATTCAGTGTACACGGCTCTCACGGCTCTCGCCCGCCCTGGTCGCCACACACGTGTTCATGTTTCGCGTGTAAAAAAACACAGTATTTTTCACATAATTTACTTATCTGTATACCGCTGTTTCCACTGTCATAAAAACGGGCTGATGACTTCCTTGTTCTATGAAGTCCCTCCTTCAGAAATACGTAACGAGTTCTGATTGTGCCAGCGGTTCCTGTGTTGTGATTCGACAGCAGTTTAGCGAACCTTGCCCGGAAAGGTCACGCCTCTTACCGTAACGTGGAGATGCACGCGCTCAGTGTTATTGTAAACATGTCTTTAATTTTACCCTATCAATTTGAGCCGGAATCAGACCTGGTGATTGGACTGCGGGATGAAAATAACAGCGTTTCGACGACATGGCGACAAACACACTCTACAAACGCAACTCTTGTGTATTCCTGTGGGCGGAGGTTAGTCAAAAAACGTTAGTCAAAAAACTTATGACGTCATTAAAGAAGGAAGTAGAGGGATGTAGTCCAAACTGGCCGTTCGATGTAGGCGATTTCTGTTAAATAAAATATCTCGCTTGGCATTGAACTTTGAGCTTTAAAATTTTACAGATTTTATTTATACTCTAACAACAACATTACACACTAACTAAAGTTTGAAACATGGGATCACGAAGAACGGGACCTTTAAAACTGAACATGACAAGCAGTCATGAGGGTCTAAAGAGACCCTTTCTGTAATATAATTTCCTCTTTTGTGAACAAAAAATAACAATAAAACAATAAAAAAAATGACTTTTTTCACCAATTTTTTTTTTGCCTAAGGTGTCCTAAAAGTACAGTAGGAATAAAACAACTTGTATAACTTTGATACTTTGATAGAGGGTGCACAATGTCATGTAAAACTAAAATATGATATAAACATATAATTATATTTTCAGAGTGTCTATTTACACCCAATACAAATAGCCCACCTTGGCGGCAGAGGCTATTTACACTAACTCCACCCACCATTATCTGATTGAGCCAGACAAAATTACAAAATAACTCCTGCTGATAACAGGAGCAGTGATGTTGAGAGAAAGGTGGTGTCAGATTTTGACGCAACTGACCCAAGTTCAATTCCGCCTTTTACCAAACTCATTCTTATCCCTTTTTCTATCGCATATCAGATCGGAGTAGTGGTTATTTAATAGTGAGAATAAGGGTTTTAAAGGGTTAGTTTACCCAAAAATGAAAATAATGTCATTTATTACTCACCCTCATGTTATTCTACACCCGTAAGACCTTCGTTAATCTTCAGAACACAAATTAATATATTTGATGAAATCCGATGGCTCAGTGAGGCCTGCATTCACAGCAATGCCACTTCCTCTCTCAAGATCCATAAAGGTACTAAAAACATATTTAAATCAGTTCATGTGAGTTCAGTAGTTCTACCTTAATATTATAAGGAGACAAGTATAATTTTTGTTCGCCAAAAAACAAAACAAAATAATGATTTTTTTAACAATATCTATTTCAAAACACTGCTTCATGAAGCTTTGGAGATTTACTAATCGAATAGGAGATTCAGATCACATATCAAACTGCTGAAATCATGTGACTTTGGTGCTCTGAACCACTGATTTGATTTGTAAAGCTCCGAAGCTTCATGAAGCAGTGTTTTGAAATAGATAGTTAAAAAAATTGTTATTTTGTTTTTTTGGCGCTCAAAAAATATTCTCGTCACTTTATAATATTAAGATAGAACCACTGTACTCACATGAACTGATTTAAATATGTTTTTAGTACCTTTATGGATCTTGAGAGAGTAAATGTCATTGCTGGCTATGCAGGTCTCACAGTCATCGGATTTCAACAAAAATATCTTAATTTGTGTTCTGAAGATGAACGAAGGTCTTTCGGGTGTGGAACGACATGAGGGCGAGTAATAAATGACATTATTTTCATTTTTGGGTGAACTAGCCCTTTAACGGGTAGGGTTGGGAGTAGGTGAAGGCGAGGTAATGTCAAGAACAAGTAATGTCCCAGCTTCCACTTAGGATTTTAATAAATATAAACATGTACACTGAATATGTTTTATTATCGCACACTGTTTTATAATATACTAAAATATACTGAGGTGCAAATAGTATCTGCCACTATTTGCACTGTTTAAAAAGCAACTACTATTCAAACTATAGTGCAAAGAAAATACTGCTATTTGCACAGTGTAAATAGCATCTATTGCTATTTGAACTTAGCAGCTGCCTTATGTTTTTGGTGCAGGAAACCACTTATAAGACTAATGGTATATGTAGACTTTAGGTAAAACATAAAATACAGCAATAATAATAACAACTGTAATCATACACAAAGAGTCAGGAGTGGCAGTGTCTCGGTGGTCACAGACTATATAGCAAATACAGGAACCTGATCCAGTTGAAGGTGATTAGAAGAGTTCAGGTTTGGTGGATGAGCTCTAAGATAAGCCACAGTCAGTACTGATTGAGCCTCCATGGCGTGATCAGAAGAGAACTCACACACACCAGCAGTCTTAATCGTCTTAAGTCCTGACATTTACATCAAGATTATATTGTAATATCTCACTTCAATGCACCCCGAAGACTAGAGTCGTGCTTTGTTCCATGTATCCCGTTCTGTACAATTATCCCGCTTCTGCTTGAGCATCTACGTAATCCGCATTTCTTCTCGAATTCTAAGATACCTGCTCATTTCTCCATGAAGTTCTGTTGTCAGAAACTCTTTCCCCCACTTTGTAATCAGTCCACTCCAGATTGACTCCAGGTTTTTTTGCATTGCTCACTCCACACGTCTGTCCAATAAAGAGTCAAAAAGCTCAATAATAGCATGTTATAAAAGTTTCTTTTGATTTTCCTTCTCTCGGTGCCTCAATAACTTACGGACCCATTTTTGAGCCATTCTAGGCCATGCTATAGTCACTCCAGCTTTAATTGAGTTAAATTCCTATGAAAGGAAACTCCACACTATAATTTAATACATACATCTGCGCCGCATGCACCTCTTCCCCAGAGGCTTCGTGCCTCATTCTGTGAGCTTCTTTACAAATACTTGATCTGTGCTAACATCACAGTTTGATCCTTATGATTATTTTAATAGGCCGCATCAGCGCGGTAGGGTTTTTGAGGCAGCGAGAAGGATAATTTGCACACAGTTTTTATGAAATATTAAGACTGGGCCAGGAAGTACATGCTTTTAACACCATTTGCAACATGTTTGGGGTGACCTTAGGCAACACTGCCAGCGAATTCACTTCCATTTTTAGAAAGGGAAGATGTGAAGTGGTGCTTTCCCCAGCGACTGCTCCACTTTACTCTAGATTAGGCTCTGTGACAGCTGCCTCACAAGTGCGGAGATGGGGAACGACACTGGAAGCCATTCTTTGAAATATTGATCAACAGGGTTAAATATTTCCCCGTCGCTCGTGCTATAAATGGACCTAAGCCAGCGAGCGACGGTCTGCTTCAGGCCCCATGCGTAAAACCTTTAACTCACAGTCTATCCACTCCTGTTCCTCAGTTCCCCTGCCTGTCCTTACAGCAAATCTGGACTTTATTTAAGTGCGCCCTCTGTATTGAGCCGTAGTGAATACTGCATGAGCTCTGTTTCACATGGGCTCCTTAAGTCACTTGTTGCATGTCTTAAAGAACATCACGTTCTTCAGGCGCACAGCGGGAGAGCTGCGATCTGACAGAGACCCAAACTGTTTTCTCCCTCCAGGTCTAGGAATTTTGTCTCTTACTCAGAACTTTGAATATGTTGCCTGGTGTGTGCCCATATGTTAAAGGGTTAGTTCACCCAAAAATGAAAATTCTGATATTGTTGAATAAAGTTATTGTGTTTTTTTCCACACAATGAGTATTCTCGTCACTTCATAACATTAAGGTTGAACCACTGTAGTCACATGAACTGTTTTAAATACGTCTTTAGTAGCTTTCTGGCCGTTTGAAAGTGTAAATTAACTTGCTGTCAATGTAGGCCTCACTGAGCCATCGGATTTTATCAAAAATATCTTAATTTGTGTTTTCCGAAGATGAACGAAGGTCTTACGGGTGTGAAACGACATGAGGGTGAGTAATTAACGACAGAATTTTTTATTTTTGCGTGAACTAACCCTTTAAAATGGTAGCCGGTAGGTTTTAATGCCAAATGGTAACAGCACAACAACATATTGCTTAGCGGAGGCAAAACCACATTTGTTCAATTAAGTTAAGTGTTTACTTCCTCTTCTGTAAGAACTACAACAAAAGGCTTTATTTTCATTGACCAAATATTTATCACACCCACACAACAGGATATAATTGAGCATATAACATGAATGGCATTCATCTGCAAGGAGCCAATCAAAAGTGGTCCATGTTCTTGGAGAAAAGAACATTTTTTGTCCCTTGACTGGAGAAATCCTTGTTTTACATCCTACCCAGCCCTGTTTTATATAATTCAGCAGATGTGGTTGCCGGTTTACTACTATACGCTCGTTTTTGAGGTCCTCGTTGATCATCTGCTTCCATTTTTGCAGGTGAATGACCTTAGTGAGATGAGCTACATCATTGGTTTTGACCTAAATGAACTAAATATCCTTGTTACTGCTCAGGCTTAAAATCCATCCATTTTCTTTCAGAAGAGTATGAAATACAGATGATCCATTTCCTAGATTTTCATCCCCACATATTTGAAGCTTAATGAAAAGAAAAAGAAGGTAATGCCAGTGCGCAAGGTACGGAGGTTTATCTTTGTTCCTTTCAGGAGCAATTTCACCCTTGATTGCTCTAAAATGTCTAAAATACCTAAAATACCTAATAATGTGCCAAACGGCTCTAATATCAGAAAACAGGCCTTTATCACAAGCTCGGCCACATATTTTCATGCATCTATCTGGTGTTTTGCAGAGGTTAGCATGCAGACGGCTGGGATAACGGGGCCTCCCACCATCTCACCACATTCTGACATATTTAAATACAGTCTTTGAAAATGTTTACGCATGGTCATCCTGGAAATCAAGTGTTCTTGTCTATGCCCCTTGATTTACCTCTAAGCTCCGACCCTCTCACAGTGACCCTGGGCTCTACAGCTTTGATCAAAGTTATCTGCACTAAATGAGTTAAATTGCTGCATCATCAACCAGCCTTCAAAACTTCTAAAGAGTATAATTAGCAATTCCAACATTAATAACATAAAAAGTAGAAACAACCTTACCCTTTAATCTTATGCTCCACAATTGTTTCGCTTTTTTCCTCTTCCTTCTACTCCTGTCCTCTCTCCTCGTCCATTTTTTTTTTTTTTTTTTTGTGACTGACCCAAACAAGCCACAAGCCTTGTTTTATGGCAAGCCTATATTAGATGAGAGCATTTGAGCCATTTTATTGATAGTCACGAGGGCAAAGGTTGAGATATAACAGAGGAGGAGACAAGAAAGAACAAATCCACATTGTAAAAAATGAAGATTTTTGTTGTAAATAAGATTACCCTGTTGAAAAAAACAGCATATGCTGGTTAGGTATGTTTTGAAGCATGGCAGCTGGTTTGAGCTGGTTTAAGCTGGTCAAGTGTTGGTCCTAAGCAACTAGCTCCAGCTCAGGACCAGCGTATAACCAGCTCAAACCAGCTGCCATGCTTCAAAACATACCTTCAACAGGGTAATGGAGTATGTTTTACAAGAATTTACTATTTCAGTACTATTTCAATATGCTGCTTGTCATTTCTTTGTAATTGTTTGTGAAATTTACCAGTAATTTCTAAGTGAATTTTTTTAAAAGTAATCCTACACCATTTTTTTTTCACCAAAACAACCCAAAAAACTGTATTTGTCTTGCATCAAAAATTGAACATAACTGGTATAATATCTAACCTCAATATAGCCCTCAGTTACCTGTTAAAATCACTATTTCATCTTAAATGCACACATTGCAGTGGCAAAAGTTAAGCAAACACGGATGCAAAATGCAAAACTCATTTGCAGTGCCGTCTTTGAGAGAAAATGTTTGTCCCTTCAGTCAAATGGCATATTTACATACAAATGAATGTGCCTCTTTTTGTGGCCACCTGATGCCACATCAAAAAGACAGGTTGGTATTATAGGGATCTAGTGAATAGACCATTCATCTCTATGTGGTTTCCCAAAGATATGTTTGACTTAGAAATTATATGACATGATACTTAAATGACTGAAAACATCAAACCTTCCGAAACAAAAAACAAACCAAAGAATACAACTGAACAAAGCAAAATCAAATTAGACTTACTTCCTTCTTTTTTTGTTCAGTGTGACATTTTTAAGTACTATAATGCATCAGATTATTGCCTTCGCATAGCATGCAAATAAATATTAATTCAAGACTTGTGCATGTATGCTTAGATTAACATTTTCTCAGTCTGTTGGATGTGGAGGCATTGGTCTCAGTGAGTGTAGATTCGATACACACTAATCAGTTTTACTTCCAGCGCCTTTGTTAAGAAAAATGGCTAGAGCCCGAGGCTAATTCAGCTCGCAAACAGAAGTTCAGCATGCCGTGCACAGACCTGCCGTTCTGAGTATAAGAATCATTCCTGGCATTTTTCCTCCTGTTTTCTGCATCTGTCTAAAACTGTGCACCACTTTCTTTATATCTAAAATCAAATACATTCATTCTTTGGAAGCTGTCAATCTGTGAAAGATCAGCAATAACAAATACAGTACACTGCATCTGTAGTGAAGGAGAGTGAGGAACGCTCGGTTAGTGAATGTACGTTTGAAGCGCAACATATGTATTCATGCCTCTGTGACACACAAGTAAATCGGCCGCAAACATTAGCTCGTCCTATCATTACCTACAGGTGGGTTAGCATGGAATTTCTTAACTTTCCCTCCCGACTCAAGCCGCCCATCTGAACCCTGATTCACTGTGGAGCTGCATGACGATGTGTGTCACATCAAACCCTTTCTTAAGCTTCGTAAGCTTGGGCTACAAAAAAAAAGGAGCGAGAGAGAAGAAAAATAAAAGAAGATGGAGAGAGAAAAGGAGGAAGAGAGAGGAGAGGGCAAATTGGAACATGTCTTAGGGGGAGTGCCAGTGCCTCTCTGTACTTTAATGTTATAACCTGCCTGATCTTAAATGTTTGTCTTTACATCAAAAAGTAATAGAGACTATAAGTGCCACAAATGCCATCTTAGGCTTTAGAAACAAAACCAGCATTAGTACATGATTATTAATGACCTATATATTTGAAGAAACCCAATGATCTTTTACACTTAATGGGATAGTTCAACCAAAAATGAACATTTTGTCTTCATTTACTCACCCTTATGTCATTGTGCAAGATATTTTGAGAAATGTGTTTTTGTCCATTCAATGAAAGTCCAGTGTTGTTTTGGACAAAAAAAACATTCCTTAGAAATATCTTCTTTTATGTTCCAGAGAAGATAGAAAGTCATGCAGGTTTGGAACGATATGAGGGTGAGTAAATGATGACAGAATTTAAAATTTTGCCTTTGGATCTTTTCAGTTGGTATGTGGGGCCGGTTTATGGTTTGTTTGAAGTGTATTGTGTTTTTTTGGTGTAGCTATTCTAACATGATAAACATAAAAAGATGTTTCAGGCCTTCCTCTATCTTGCTGTATAGGTGCCAACTAGATTATCTGTGCCTTTTGAAACAATGTATGAGGGCCAGCTGCACCTCTCAGGGTTATGACATAAGGGTATTCTTTTACACAGACAAACAGAGCACAAAGGAGCTGAATAAGTTAGCTTGAAGGCGTTACAAACAGACTGTGACACAGGTATATGCTTCATCCTCAGGTGTCAACCACAACTGAGCGCAGATACCTCCCGTGTCCTTTTGACTGATGGGATACACTTAGTCTTAATTGACATTTTTGCATTTTGACTAGAGGGCTAGGCAGTGAAGTCACCTCTGGGATTTTATTACGGCGGAGAAATCCCGCCCACATCTCCTTCAGTAGGCTACCTCTGCAGGTTTCATTGTCTGGTGGTTTGGACACATGGAAATGACTGTTATTAGCTGTTCAGATGATGTGGTAAAAAAAAAAAAAAAAAAAAAAAAAAAAAAAAATGGAAAGCCTCTCCACCCCCGAAACCATTACAGAGCAAGTGGTTGCCAATGATAGCTAATTGTCCAATCTTTTTCTAAGAGGGAAGTCTCCCTTTTTAGGTTCTCTCTCTGTTCTCTTCTGCCAGCTAGGCGGTTGAACATGAAGACGAGTGAGTCATTGTGCATTCTTTGGATGTTCAGTAAGAAACAGACATGACACGCTGCCTGCATGAGAGCGTAATAAAACCAAAACAAGAAAAAAAACAAAACAAGGAGCGGCTGTGTGAAACGTGATTAGGAGAGGAGAATGGGGACGACCTTTGAAGATTTTAATCAGCGGTTAACGTATTGGAAAATGACTCGTAAGGCATCCCACAAAGCCCTCCATGTTCTAGCATTTCTCTCTGAATATTACAGTTTACCCAATTTGCCACTAGTGCAAGAGAAAAATGTTTCATGGCCAGGAATGTGTTTAATTACGGAGAGCTTGAAGTGTGTGCCAGAAGCGAACGGAAGCAGCGTGAGGGGCTGCAGTAAAGGAGTGCGAGTGATGGATGCGTGGGGCTTCCCACACTGAAAGAAAAGCATGAGTCAGTGAGGAAATTACTAAATTATGGAGAACGTGTGGATGAAGCAATGTGGATTATATCGGCTTAACAAGTGAGTGAGTAAATAGGACAGTGAGTGACTGTTCATAAAGTTGTCGAGTGAGTAAATATTTGCAGACGTGAATGAATGAGACTCTCTCGGTCTCCCATTATATTTGTGTGTTTGGCAGACACTTTTATCCAAAATGACTAACATTGCATTCAAGTCATATATTCTGTCGTGTTTACCC
This sequence comes from Megalobrama amblycephala, assembly GCF_018812025.1. Lineage (NCBI taxonomy): Eukaryota > Metazoa > Chordata > Actinopteri > Cypriniformes > Xenocyprididae > Megalobrama > Megalobrama amblycephala. Next base: position 19,536,128 of record NC_063049.1, read on the forward strand.
TGGGAATCGAACCCATGACCTTGGCGCTGCTAGCCCAATGCTATACTGTATGAACTACCGGTACGAAACTAAACTGCTTTTGAAATTTTGTTGACCAATGGTAAATTGTGACCACAAAAGCAAAATCAATTTAATGGGAATCAGCATACTGAACAGTGTTGAGGGCAACTCATTACAAGTTAGATTACTTTTTCAAGTAACTAGTAAAGTAACGCATAACTTTTTTTTTTAAATTACAAGAAAATATCTAAGTTACTTTTTCAAATAAGTAACGCAATCACATTTATTGACTGACACCTCTCCTGTCCCCATGTTGAGAGAAATAAAGTGCAGAGGTGTTGTGTGCGCTGTGTAAACATGATGGTTATTGTAGTTCTAGACTAAATGTGAACATGAATTTACTCATCTCACTTGCACAAAAACATTCAGTATTCCTCAAAATGAATAAAAACAATGCAATCTCAGAATTGTACACAAACCAGTAATAATTAACTATATTAAAGCTGCAGTCCGCGATTTTTCCTTTTTGTCTCCATCTCTTGTTTAAAATCTGCAATTGAAGAGTTCAGATGCAAAAGCCTCTAAGTCCCATTTGAAATTTTCTTCTAAAATTAGCATTTTTATCAAGCTTGTATGTTTATGTTCAGTTATTTCACTTTAATGGCAATAAAAAGGACCTGTTAATTAACATTAAAGTGAAATTACTGAACCTAAACATATGAGCTTGTTAAAAATGCTAATTTTAGAAGAAAATTTCAAAAGTCTTCAATTGCAGTCATATGCGGAACAGTTATCTGTACGTGCGTTGTGCATCGGCACAGCTCGTCAGTATCGGTATCCTATTCTGATACTGAACTTCAGAATCACAGATTCTACGTCTTGAAAGTATGACCAATATAAGAATTTTCACTGGAAAATATCATCTGAACAAGTAAGTAACATGTCTGCCACTTTTGTTCTGACCAACTGAGGGGAAAAGCACTAGGCCTACAATAAATCACGCTGCTAATAGTGATTAAATCTAACGATCGCTTAGCTCGGATCATGCCAAACCGTGCAAATTATTATTACTGTTATATTGTTCTCAAATTGTTAATGTTAACAACATCAGCATTGCGTGACTGTGTATATTATGTGTATATTGCGTGACTATGTGTATCTTATCCTCTCTATTGTAGCTTATGATACTCTGAGCACTGCCTATAACTTTTATTGTGAGCACTTATTGTCTATTTGCCTCGTCATGACGACTCGCTTGTTGTATTCCTCTCTTGTAAGTCGCTTTGGATAAATGAATAAATGTAAATGTAAATGTAAATATTAGCGTTACCTGTAGATTTTAATTTCTGTAGCCACTCCACAGTCCAAAGTCTTTTGCTTTTTGGCTACGGCTGAATCTCCAGTTGTCACTGATGATTGTCATTTGGATCTTTCTGGGTTACAATCCGCCATCAAAATGATAAGTTTATTTATTTAAGCTGCTGTTTGAAAAGGCTATAAATGATCAGCTACCAGCAGCATCCTCACGTGATAAAACTGACTAGCCTGAACGGGACTCCTTCCTTTCTGTTTACGGACGTGACACAATGACGCACAGAGGAAGTGCTACATGCTCAAATTTCCCGCGGAAATCTGCCATGTCGCTCTTATTATAAAACATTATTACAAGCTTACCGTTGTGAATCGAGACAAGAAAATTAGATATGTTATGTACTTGCTCAAAAATTGATTTTGGATAATTTTTAACCAAAAAACGTTGTGGACTGCAGCTTTAAATTAAACAAATATACTTTATGTATTTAATCTCACTTTATTAACCAATGTCTTTGCTGCTGACCTTCAATAATCTAATTCAGCCATACTAATAAGCAAAAATTACTTTAGATTAGATTTAGAAATAAGAGTGTTGAATTTCCTTCTCCTGTATCCTATTCTTCTTTAATCCAGAATGGCAGCACAGCTGAAAGGTTTGTTTGAGCTGCGCCCTTTATTGTACAGGCGTAAATATACATTTCCTTTAGCCTGAGGCTTATTCATTTCACTTTTGGTGTGAAAGAGCCTAAACATTTCCCAAAAATAGAACTTTTGTTGTTGTTATTAAAAAACAAACAAGCAAGCCCAGCCCAGGTGAGAAAAAGTGGCGCAAAATAATGTAAAGCATTACTTTTCATAAAAAGTAATGCAATTAGTCACTTTTTTAGGGAGTAACGCAGTATTGTAATGCATTACTTTTAAAAGTAACTTTCCCCAACATTGGTAATGAAGAACTTTGCCTGATGGACCTCCCTTTGCGAATTTCACATCAGGTTCAAGTTTGTTAAACTCTGACACACAAGTTTGCAGCATCAACCATTAGACAGCTCTGTTCGACTGTGAAATGTGACCACCTTAAATCATTTATGCACTTATTCACTCATTCACCCATTACTGCTTCATTAAAGAGGGCAAGTGAATGAATTAAGTGAACGCATCCACTTATGCACTCACTCACCCATTCAAATGAGTGGATTGTATGCAAATGAAAGTATCAATGAATGAAGAAATGAGTCAATGAATGAATGCAGGAGTGAGACAGTTAAGGCCTGTTCACCCCAAGAACAATAACTATAACAACTTTATTAGTGCCCACAGCAACACCAACAACACCTTATTATAAGCTCGCACTGCAGTTATGTCGTTTGCAGCTTTAAAGTGCCCATGTTATGCTCATTTACAAGTTCATAATTTTACTTTGGCGGTCTACTAGAATACACTTACATGATTTAAAGTTCAAAACACATTATTTTTCTCATACTGTATATTGCTGCAGCACGATATCTTTTCACCCTCTTCCTGAAACGCTCTGTTTTAGTTATCTAAAGCCCACCTTTCCGAAAAAGCCCAGTCTTCTCTGATTGGTTAGCTGGCCCCAGTCTGTTGTGATTGGTCAGCCATTTAGACCATGTGTTTGAAATAAAACATAATTGGGTGTCAGATCTGGAGGCTTCATGAGCAGCTGTAAACGGTATTATATTATGGTAACTATTGCGTTGGTAAATCCAAGCTTTTATGCCCTCGCACCGGAAAAATAGCATTTCCTCACCATGGAGAAATCATTTGCCTAACTATTCTTTGAGGGTAGGCCAAATCAGCCAGTGGGTGTTATGCAAATGTATAACATGGTGACGTAGAGTCACAGAAATAATGGCAGCACTACAAACAAGATGATTAATGCAGGTGTTTCTGTTGGAAAGATTAACATTAAAAATTTTTTTGCCCTAGACCTTGTGCTTTGTAACTTTGCAGATTGCATATATTTATATGCACAAACAGCTATATTACACACTCAAGGAAAGGCAAAAAATCCATTAAATTTTATAGTTATCGTTTCAGTTCTCATCTTTAACTGTCACCGCCCCGCTAGCGGGACGCTTGCTGCTGTATTTATTTATTGCATTTTTTTTCACATAACATATTTCAGTAATCATCATAAATTAGGTATTATTCGAAAGCTTAAAAACAGCATTCCTTCGGTGAAAACCGTTTTGAAATTGGACATTGCATTAGCATGGAAACGGTACTTTAAATCCTTTTAGCGGGCTCCGCCCCCTAGTGGGCATTGTCATTTTTCATATTACAAAATTTATTTTAAATATTTATAGTCAAAACTTATCTAATCTTGACACGGTATGAATCTAAAGCTTCTATATTTGGCATCTGTTGTGTGATATAAGTCATATTTGGATAGAAATGTATTAAAGGTCCCGTTCTTCGTGATCCCATGTTTCAAACTTTAGTTAGTGTGTAATGTTGTTGTTAGAGTATAAATAAAATCTGTCAAATTTTAAAGCTCAAAGTTCAATGCCAAGCGAGATATTTTATTTAACAGAAGTCGCCTACATTGAACGGCCAGTTTGGACTACATCCCTCTACTTCCTTCTTTAATGACAGTGGAAACAGCGGTATACAGATAAGTAAATTATGTGAAAAATACTGTGTTTTTTTACACGCGAAACATGAACACATGTTATATTGCACACTATAAACACAATCAAAGCTTCAAAAAACCATGAAAAACGGGACCTTTAATTTGTTACAGGAAAAAAATTCAATGGAATGTGGGTGGCCTAAACAAAATCTCATGGGAACTTCAATTTTTGTGATATCAACTTCAAATTTGGAACATGACTTGGTTAGACATATGGCTTCGATTTTATATCAATTTTAGAGTAATATATATATTTTATATAAAATACAAACTTTTTAGTACAGTACATTTGCTTTACAGACATAACTTTTTCATACTTTCTTTGATTTTGAAACATTACCATCAAAAACAAAGCACACACAGGTTTTTTTTTTTTTTGCTATCAAAGTGAGGACATTCCATAGGTGTAATGGTTTTTATACTGTACAGACTGTATATTTTATCCCCCTACACTACCCCTACCCCTAAACCTACCCATAACAGAAAACATTCTGCATTTTTACATTTTAAATAAAACATTGTTTAGCTATTTTAAATATGAGGACTCATGAAATGTCCTCATATTTCATGTTTACGTCATAATACCAGAGTAATACCCATGTCATTATACAAATTTGTGTCCTCATAAATCACAAAAACATGCGCGCACACAAAAAAAATATTTAAAAAAAAATCCATACAATGGTACATTAATATAACATGTGATGTATATTACGCCTGTTAGGATCGGTTTCTTTCAAAAATCCCATAAAAGGATTCCATACTTTGAAAAACTTTTCAGGTTTTCTCTTAACAATATATAACAATAAGATAATTCCTGTAACCATTGTTTAAAATTAGGGCTTTCTTTAATTTTCCAATGACGTGCTACTGTTTTGCTTGTAATAAACAGAAAATCAACATTTTCTTACCAGAACTGGATAAAGTGCAAGTTATAGGGAAAATATTTACTACTTTTTCATACTTCCATTTTTTTTGAAGTGCTTCAGCAACAATCTGCTGAGTGTCTTATTTAAAACCAAACTTAGGTCTATATTCCAAAGCATTCTTGAATTACAATGATTTAAGTTTGGATAGTGCATTTCCACGTCTACGCTCAAAAAGGGGGGTGACAGTTATGGGGTTAAGCCAATCAAAGAGTGAAGGTGAGATTCATTCATTTACACTCACTTATTTACTCATTCATTCATTCATAAAGGGGGTGAGTCATTGAGGGAGTAAATGAATGAATAAATAAATGAGTCAATGAGTAAAGTGAGTGAGTGAATGGCAATGAATTAATGTTTTGGAGAGACAGTCATAAGTGAGTGAGTGAGTGAGTGAGTGAGTGAGTGAGTGAGTGAGTGAGTGAGTGAGTGAGTGAGTGAGTGAGTGAGTGAGTGAGTGAGTGAGTGAGTGAGTGAGTGAGTGGACCCTGGGCAGCAGCAGCAGCGTGAAGTGTGGATCAGTGTGGAGAGCAGTAAAGCTGGTCTTTAATCTGGCTGCAGCAGCTGGCTGCATCTGACAGCACAGAGGTTCTCATTATCTCCTCACTCCTCCACTCCGCTCTCTCTCATGTGGTCACACAGCTGCAAGTGGCGTGCCTTGACCCCATAACTCCCAATGCACATGGGACTTTCCACCAGAGAGAGAGAGACAGAACTGTGAGCAGGGGAGAGAGAGACAGGTCACAGAGTTGGGATAGAAAAAACTGTGAAACAGTAAAGAAAGAGAAAGAGAGGGAGAGAGAGAGAGCAAACCTTTTAATCACAGTTTGAACAAAAACGAGGGCCTCCTGACATGCTCTGTTATGTTTCAGTGGCGTATTGTAAACACATCTCATGACAGAACAGCGCAGCACACGCGCTGACATTTCAACAGCTCATGAGAGACTGCTACTGAGACAAATTATGATCTTTCTACAGCAGAAGTATGACAGGCAGCTGATTGGCCGTGCACATTTAATGTTTTGTGATTATGAAATGGTGTGTATCATGTAACAATAGCAGCGATGGAGCATTCACAAGTTTAATGACTCATACATTTCTCGCCCGAGGCCAAGATCTCATAACTCAGAGGAGGGGAATGCAGCCATGCCGCTGTTAGTTTACGCAGATCATACTTTGTGTATACAGAGGTATATAAATACAATTAAATTTGATTAGATGCTGAAAGAAATTGGTTTTATGATGTTTAGTTACGGTTGTTGAAAAATAAGCGAAACCGTCAATGTGTAAATATGCTGTTAGGTGGTCGGTGTGAGAGATATCAAAACATATCAATGGTTTTTCAAGACAAACTCCTTAGAGAGAATGCCCCGGAGAGCATATTATCTGTGTTACCTGTAATTGCTTTTGGTTGAAAGATTTACATGAGCATACAGAAACAGTGACTGCTATGTGCATTCTTATACTGTCTGGCATCTGTTAGAAATGTTTCACAAATGAGGTCCGTCTGAACTTCTAAACCAGTGGTTCTCGACCTGTGGGTTGTGACCCAAAAGCTGCTCACGGAGAGCAGGCTAATATTAAACTTGCAAAGAACAGAAAAACTACAAAATCTTTTGTTGCTGAGGTCAAAAGTTGCTTGGAACCTTAAGGTATGCATCTGTCGCTTGTCAATATGGCTAATACAATATTGGACCTGTGCAGTAATATTAATACATTTCAGTGTTTGAGAATTTTTAAATTGCGTATGACACATCATTTTGGGTTGACACAAACCAGGGTGTGCTGATAATGCACGCAACAGTCTTTTAGGTTTCACAATTTTTCTCATAAACAAAGCGCTCAGCATGTTTATGTGTTATGACAGCATCTCTCTTTCTCTGTTAGATTCTTATCAGTGTCTCGAGGTGGTTGGTGACTCAAGGATTTCCCCATCTGACCAAGCGCAGACATCAGTGTGGTTATGACAATGGCTTAAAGCAAAAGTGACTTATGGCCAAGAATTCATTTATGATTTGCATTCGGTGCTGGGTAGATTACTTACAAATTGTAGTGTTACTAATTACAAATTACATGAAAAAAAAATTTGTAGTTAGCAAATCCGACTACTTTTTGATTACTTTCAGATTACTTTTGACCTAATTATCACATTGATTTAAATAGGATATTCTTCTACCATATTGACATAAAAATACAAAGAGACTTTAATTCTTTATTATTAACATCATGAAGTGTATTAAAGTGTTAGTTCACCCAAAAATGAAAATTCTGTTATCAATTGCTCACCCTCATGTCGTTTCACACGCGTAAGGCTTTCGTTCATCTTCAGAACACAAATTAATTATCTTTTTGATGAAATCTGTGATCTTTCTGTCCCTCCATAACTGCCTTTGCAACTGAAACACTGAAGCTTCAAAAAGTTCATAAAGAGATCATAAAACTAATCCATATGAATTGAGCGGTTTAGTCCAAATTTTCTCGATTGCTTTATATGATGAACAGATTTAATTTAGGCTTTTATTCACATGTAAACATTGATCAGCAAACATAAACAGAAGCTCAACGAAACTGCTTGACGCGTGAGAACGAACCTCTTCCGGAAGCTCAAACGTGCTGCGTAACACACAAGAATGAACCTCATAGGTTTTTGCACGTCAAGCGAACATGCTTGAGCTTCAGTTTACCATATCTGATGTGTGTGTTTATGAATGTTTATATGTGAATAAAAGCCTAAATTCAATCTGTCCATCATATAAAGTGAGTGTGTCTCTTCAGAAAATTTGGACTGGACCGCTCAATTCATATTAGTTTTACGATCCCTTTATGAACTTTTTGAAGCGTCAAAGTTCTAGTTGAAGGCAATCTATGGAGGAACAGAAAGCTCTCAGATTTCATCAAAAAGATCTTCATTTGTGTTCCGAAGATGAACGAAATTCTTACGGGTTTGGAACGACATGAGGGTGAGTAATTAATGACAGAATTTTCATTTTTGGGTGAACTAACTCTTTCAATACAATATGTCAGGGTTTAAAAAAAAAAAAAAAAAATCAAAACAAACCACTTACTAAAAAAGATTAAATATTTTACTTGTTTACCCACATGTCATGTGAGCGTTAACTAACATCAGAGAACTGTGAAGTTAATTTTTATTTATTTATTTACTTATTTTTCATTAACTTATTAACTTAAAATCTCAGGGGTTACTTCAAGTAAATATATTAGGTCAAAGAGGTTCAGCTGACAAAAAAGTTGGGGAATCCCTTCATTGCATGTAAATATGAAATGATGTGAATTTGTACATTTTAATATGTTTGAAAGACAAAAGCTTTCCAAAGACAATAATACATGGTTAAATGACTCACTGAGTGATAATTCAGTTTACATGTAATCAGTTACCACCCAGCACTACATTACAAAATGTGGTCACTCAATGCTTCCAGTTCCACTAATCATAAGTATCCATTAAACTCTCACATTCACTGATATTTTCAGGAAACTGAAATCACACTTGCGTGATAAATTAATTTCACAGACTTTGCGTTTCTAATTTGAATCTGACAATTTTCAAGAAATGTGACATTTAGCAAATACTTAAAAACTTTAGCAAATAGCAAAAGTATTTTCTTTGTAAACTTGTTGATGCCATTTATACTTCAATATAGTTCAAATAGTAGCAGATACTATTTGCAATAATACAATAATAATAACATATTCAGTGTATCTTTATTAGAATTATAAATGGATGCTGCCTTATTAGTATGGAGCCAGATTAGACTCATTAATAATTCACGCAAAAAACATGATGCACACATGCAAAGCCAATTTCACATGCATGAAACCTAATTCATAAAAAACATGGTTCTATTTCCTCTTCATTTTGGACAAAATAATCGTTAATAAACTATTGCTTCAACTGATCCCTAACTTTGTTTACTTCAGTAAACACATGAACTGATCAAACTGCACATACATCTGCTCAGCAATGACTTGAACTGGTCGAAAGCTGATGACGTAACACCCAGGTAGGCACGCCCTCAGGTGATAATGATTGGTCGATTGATAAGCTTCAATTTGATTGGCTAAAGAGTACGAACGACCTGAGTGGGAGGAGAGAGCTGCCAGGGAAGTCTCAAAAAATTGAATTGTGTTTTACATTTGTGAAATGTATTTCATGAATAAATAATTATATATTATATTTGCCATGTGAATTGCTTTTTGTGAATGTATTGTTTTTTTTGCACGTGAATTGTTTTTTGAGCACGCGAATTAGGTTTCGTGCACGTGAAATTGGCTACGCATGTGTGCATCATGTTTTTTGCGTGAATAATTAATGAGTCTAAACTGGCTCCATATATTTTGACCTTACTTGTCCCTACCCCTAACCCTAACCATATTGATGGTATTTTCACTTTTTGAATGTTTTCTACATTTTTTATGTAAAATAAACATCTCTCAAAGCTGATAGTTGGGAAAAAGGCAGATTTGAACTCAGGTTGGTGGTGTCAAACACTAAATCCACTGTACTTACTTTCCACACTACTTTCATGGCATGGTATCTTCTGTAATTTTGGCACTTAGTGTAAATAGACACTCATTTATATTTTTTAATTAATTTTAATTTAATGTCCAAATTACTTTGACTTTTACTTGACAGGTTTTCTCTGAGCTGTAGGCTAGTTAGCTTGCTACAGTAGTTAGTAAACTTTCTTGGATATTTCATTACTTTTCAACAAGTAAAAAAAAAAAAAAAAAGGATTCATTAGTGAAGTTAAGTTTGCTTGGTTTAAGACTTTAGAGACTATGACACCATAACATTATGTTGTTAATTTATAATGTATTAACAAAGATTACTTAAGATTTGACTTCAAAAGTTTGGACATGAGAATTTTTCATACCATCATTGATCTTAAAGCATGTGTCACATCATGTGATCAGATTCAGGACTCAGTAGCTACTGTATCCTAGATTCACACAGGTCTAAATAAAGCAATAAAAGCCTGGTTACAGATGCTCTCATCAATATGGGTGACCACAGCTGGGCTGCCGGCACATCTGCTCTTGAGGTCACCCATCCCTCCACATTATGAGAGCCCATGATGATGAATGTACGGGCCTCTGAGAGAGCGCTGTGGTCCCTATGTGGTCTCATACTCACATTCAGCCAGGTTTAGACTCACTCCGCTCTAAGCCAATTAGCGAGCAGCACGTGTTCTGATGTGCATTTGAAGATATGGTTGAGGTAAAGGCTAATTTAAAAGTTAAAATGACACAACTAATGACTTGTTGAGTGATCTCTCAGTGCTATTAACCTGTGAAAGGTCATACTGATTAATATCTAAATGGTACATAAGGTTTATGTTTTAAATGGTACAGGCTAGAACAGTGTGTGATGCTTCGTCTAACCTGTAAACGATATCTTCACGACCATAAACTTTATAATGGCAGTTATAATCCTCTTCTTATAGACTTTTTATGTAAATCTAATATCCTAACGTACAATGTATGTTGAACCTTAAGTCAGTGTCTGGCCAGTGTTATCCGATATGATGTGTTTTGACCCGATGTGGCAAAAACAAACCAGTTCAACACAGTTAGTAAATTGCAATGGAATAAAGACTTATTAATGTAAACTTTATGAGAGCTTTCACACTAGAGTTTGTGGTGCAGACCGAGTCCATCTGACGTCAGTGCTTGGTTCATTTGGTTGGTGTGAAAGCTGTTTTCCGAACTCGGGTGCACACACCAGTGAACCACACCCGACAGCTTGAAAAGGTGGTCTGGGTTTCGGTTCATGTGAATTCTGGTACATTAGGGATGCGCCTGAAGCCAAATACCTCATTGGGAAATCCCCAAATAATGACTTCAAAATGAATAACATTTAGAACAACAACAAATATTTGTTACATATATATATATATATATATATATATATATATATATATATATATATATATATATATATATTTTTAAGGAAATTAATAGTTTTATTCAGCAAGGATGCATTAAATTGATCAAAAGTGACAGTAAAGACATTTATAATGTTACAAAAGTCTTCTATTTCAAATAAATGCTGTTCTTTTGAACTGTCTATTAATCAAAATAAATGCTGTTCTTTTGAACTGTCTATTAATCAAAAAAAAAAAAATCTTTAAAGGGATAGTTCACCCAAAAATGAAAATTTGATGTTTATCTGCTTATCCCCAGCGCATCCAAGATGTAGGTGACTTTGTTTCTTCAGTAGAACACAAATGATGATTTTTAACTCCAATCGTTGCAGTCAGTCAGTCATATAATGCGTGTCAATAGGAACTCCATCTATAAGAGTCAAAAAAACAAGCACAGACAAATCCAAATTAAACCCTGCGGCTCGTGACGACACATTGATGTCCTAAGAAACGATCGGTTTGTGTGAGAAACCAAACAGTATTTATATAATTTTTTACCTCTAAAACACCACTGTGTCCAACTGTGTTCAGCATCCGGTTAGTGAGGTGTGATCGCGCTCTGACAATGGAAGTAATGTCTCGCACTCATTGAAGCAAAGCGCGAGACATCACTTCTGTCATCAGAACGCGTTTTTTGACCTCACTAACCGGATGCTGAACGCAGTTGGACATAGTGGTGTTTTAGAGGTAAAAAATTATATAAATACTGTTCGTTTTCTCACACAAACCGATCGTTTCGTGTCTTAGGACATCAATGTGTCGTCACGAGCCGCAGGGTTTAATTTGGATTTGTCTATGCATGTTTTTTTTACTCTTATAGATGGAGTTCCTATTGACACGCATTATACGACTGACAGACTGCAACGATTGGAGTTAAAAATCATCATTCGTGTTCTACTGAAGAAACAAAGTCACCTACATCTTGGATGTCCTGGAGGTAAGCAGATAAACATCAAATTTTCATTTTTGGGTGAAATATCCCTTTAAGGGAATTGTTGAAAGGGATACCCTCTCCAGCAGAAGATATTTTGAAAAATATGTCCATAATCAATGGAGTCCAATTCTGTTTTTAGAATATAGGTTTTTGTTATGCTAGCCTAGCAATAAGGTGGTGTTGGATACTGTAGTTGGTAAAGATAATCAAAATGATCAGTTCCCGCATGTATAACACCTTGAACAATGTAAACACTTTTTGAGTACTGTAAATCACTTTCTATAAAGGCACTGATCATCGCAAATGCAAATACGTGGCACGTTAAGGGACGAAAAATAGTTGAGTTTGTTTAGAGCAGAATTATACAGGTCTGTCCACATAAAATACCTCCACCCTGAAGAAAAGACATGGTCTGTTTAAACATCTCACTGCTGTTACACAGACATAATCTTTATATGAGCAAGCACAGGTCAGTAGACAGTGAGAGACAATCAGACCACACAATCTGAACAATCACTGTCTCACTAAACTTTAATAGGCCTGCATCTATCACATGCTTCCTCTAAAATTTCTGACCTGAAATAAAAGAGTGCTATGAGAGAAATAAACTAAAAAGACTGCAAATTACTAGTCTGAGACTTCCAGAGGTAAGATGTCAAACACTTGACTAGAGGGGGTCAATTGTTCGCAATAGCCTAAGCCTTTGATTATAAAGCAAGACGATTACCGCAACCATCATCAGATAAAACAGAGGTCGGGTCTAGAGAGAGCCAATTTGCTTGTCTAAATGTCTGGGTACAAGTGAATAAATAGTTTTCAAACCAGTGTAGCAGGGGAAGATGAGTGGCTAAATGACTCATGTTGGCGGAGGTTAGGATGAAAGTATCAGTATTCTGAGATGAAGTCATGCCTACAAAAACTTGAGCTCAGGTGAGACTCTGAACCACAGGACAGTAAAGAGTGATGTGGCTATGATAACATCTGTAATAGTTAACTGAAATCTCTCCAAGCCAAATAGAAATGAAACAGATGCTTTTCTCTCTCTCTCTCTCTCTTTCTCTCCCCTTGTTTGCACCTGAGATGTTTGAGGGAGGAAGATCACGTTGTTCTGGATCTTATTTCGAATTTGTCAGGTCATTAAAGACTGAAATAACAGGGTGGTTCTTACTGTAGCTACATGCTGGCAAAGGAAAACACCTTTGGTTTTAAAAGTTATTATTATTATTATAATTTTTTAATTGAAGACGAGTCAGAGTTTCTCAGACCGTAACTATTTCTCAGCTAAACTAAATAAAGCATTGTTTAACCAGATCAAAAGGGAATTAAATATTCAATAAATCTAACAAACTCAATTCATTTGATGTCCTGCCCAGAGGAATATTCCAGGTTCATTACAAATTAAGCCTATTCAGCAGTGCTTGTGGCATAATGTAATGTTGTCACGATACTGGATTTTCCAACTTCGATACGATACCTTGAAATATATCAATATTCGATACCATTTTTGATACCAGGGGGGAAACTGCCATATATACCGCCATACAGATAATTTATTATCTCATAATTTTTGATAATTTGGGTAATTTTGTTGTGATAGTTTAAACAGCACAGAGAGGCTTTATTTAAATCGTTGAATTACATTTACAAAAAAATAAATAAATAAATAAGAACAATAAGAACAAATAAATTGCAAACGACAGAACAAATAAATACAATAGAATACAGAGGCAAAATAAAAACTCTTACAGGTAAGAAATGCTACAGAAATGAAAGTAAATCAAATATAAAATAACACTAGATAGTTTTCATTGTAAAAATAAAATAGAGATTAATGCTTACAATTAAAGTTACAAAAGTTACTCAGTCAAGAGCAGTGAGTGATTTTCTCTTTGTCTTTTGTTCTTTAATTAACATGACAAACAGTAGCAGGTTTATTAGGCTGCTGTCACTTTAAGAGCTTCTGCACTGTTAACATGCATTTTCACTCAGTTATTTACATTTCAAAACTGACTATTTACCTGAATACTTAATTTAGGTAAAATATAACTTATTTTTGACATAATTATGTATGCATTTGACCGTTTACGTGGAATAAGCCATGAAAAAGAAGTCAATTTGGTACTCGTTTGTTCAACTTTGATACTGGCTGTTTGAGAGGCGGCTTTATGTGAGCGGTGCCACTTATACAGACCAGTGGTACTCACGCTTTTGGTGTGAGTGCGAAACCTGTGGAAATTAGTAAAATTATGTACAATGCAAGCACTATTCAACCGGAGCGAATGAGATGAGTGAGTGAGAGGAGGCAGTTTCTATGGAGCCCCTAAAGCTTTATATATTAACCATATAAACAACAAATTAATTTGCAAGAAAACTTGTACACTGATCTTTAAAACTGCATTTGTTTTTACAGCAAAAAGACTTATGCACCTATTTTAATTTTTCATGGCCAATTTCATTTTTTTAGAAGCAAATTGGTCAATTCTGATACCGGTTGTAGATTTTGTTTTTTAAAGCAAATTTATTTGTTGTTTATTTGTTCAAAAATATGTGTAGCTCTTTGATATTAGAGGCAAAAACTGCATTTTTTATCACAGTCCCCAACAAAGATGTTATGCACATGAGCATGAGCAGTTGTTTTTAATTTAAATTACTGTGTAATTTCAAGATTAACAGCGAAAACAGCATGGTCTGACTTTAACTTTGTGAATTATGCTACATAAGACACCTGCACAAAACAAAATCAGCAGACGGACTGAATGAAAATTCACTCTCTGACAGTAGATGGCGCTTATGGAACAGCAGTGATAAAGCATTTCCATGGTTACCGCTGTACACAAAGCAGCACTGAGTCAATAAATAGGCTACTACTTTATTCGGAGATATGAGGAAAAGTCATCAAACCTTTTCTGAAGCCAGTTCCCTTCAGAGATACATTCATATGAACCCCAATTCAATATTTATATTATTCGCGAACAGTGAGCTTGTGCATGGTAGAGTATTTTCTCTGCTGGCGCATCTGTTCTCCTCTTTGTGTCCCTATTCAGCGTGTGCCTGTATTAACGCTCTGTTTACAGACTTCGTAAATATTTCCACACAAATGAAACTTTGGAAAATTATTACAAAGCAGTTTGTTTACAAGCCCGGAATAAAGATTGACCAAAATAAAACTAAAAAACATTTGGATTTATGGCCAGTGGACTAGTGCATCTCTATTCTTATTATAGTTCAAAGCCAGACTGGACACCTTTGTGGGCTGTATTCGGCCCAAGGGCACCCCTGCCCTAAAGGGACATGGTGGTGTAAAAAAATTAGGATGGGATGAAAAATAATAAGTCAATGATTTTGTGTTCTCTCGCAAAACATTTTGCATTCCCCCGAGAAACTTTGCATTTGCTCACAAAACCTTTTGAGCTCTTTGTGAGCGAACGCCAAGTTTCTCGGCGGAACGCAAAACATTTGCGAGAGAATGCAAAAACCTTTGACTAAATTTTTTTCCCTATCTCATATTTTTTTTCCTTCACCATGTCCCTTCAGGGGCACTGTATGTCTCAATTCACTGTCGGAGAGAAGAGAGAGTGAGAAGTGCAGCAGGTATCGATGTATCGATACATAAGGAGTATTGGAACCGTTTCAGATATTTCAGTATCGATACTTGCTTTTATTCAGATATTGGAAGTTTGTAAAAGCACCTGCATTAATTATTATGCAAGTGCTTTTACAAACTTCCAATCTTCACATTTATGCTTGTAAATCCTCCAAAAATTGGCCTGTTTTACTTCTACTTTGAGTGCTTCAGTATTATGCCACAAATGCTGTTGATTTAGCCAAAAACAGGCCTACATTTTCATTTTTTTTTACAGCAGCATATCAGTCCTTTCGCTCTCTCATAGATTTGTCATATATGTTTGTAAATATTATCCTGCCTAATTGTGTGATTCCAGCTGCCATCTGTCTGCAGCTCAACTTTCAATCACTGTCCAAACATAATTAGAGCTGAATGACTTCCCTCTTTTCAATTAGCAGAAGATGGAAACAAGGGAGTGGATTTTACGGTAACCGCACGTGTGAATTATTTTGTCATTTCGCGGCCGACCTACAGGCGAACCAGAGGTCAGGAGGGGTCGCGTCACAGGCTCACGCTTGCAGACCAGTTTTCCCACCGAACCGCATCTTGTGTGGCTTCGCAATCTCGCCCCCTCGTCTGCACGGGTGGACGAGGGCCATTCTCCAACCGCTATCAGCTGGATGTTTAGCTGTGCCCACACTCACAGACAGCAGAAAGCTGTAATGATAGAATTGTATCCAGATGATAAGCCGGGGTCTTTTATAACTCATCAGCCAGCGCCACGCTCCACGTGCACTTTGGTGCCAATTTATGGGGCCGGCATGTGAACCTGCTGTTGTTGCTGCCGCTTTGGACCACATCACTTAGATCTGAATCACAAAAGCCAGCCTTTCATCTGAGCTCCTGGACGGCAGCTGGGGAGGAGGGAGAGAGCGAGGGAGGTGTGTCCTCTCCTCCTCAAACTAATTACAACCATACAGCTCCTTTGTCATGTCTGAAGTGGAGAAAGATCAAATGAAGGCAGCGCTTTGTGCTTGGAGCAGGACATTTAAGGGCAGACCTGTTCGCATGGGGGAAAGTCTCAGATCAAGAAGGACAGGAGGCTCAGAGAAAGCAAACAATGGCAGTGCCTCAGCGTTACGTCTGAGGTTTTCTTCTATTTAACTGATTGACTGTCACGTTAATGTTAATTAAGTTTTAATTTACAGTTGGGTTTCCTGTCTTATCGCTGGCAGCTCGCCACGCAGAAGGAGAGTTGAGAAGTTTTTAAAGAGTGTCTGTGTGTCTGACTACACAGAGAACACCTGCGTGTTATTGCCTCATAAAATACCTATTAACACTTAGCTGGACTGAGCTGGTAATATATAACTTTAATTATTAGCTACAAATCTGCCACAACTGTTTAAAAAACAATTCTATTGTTCTTATGGAGTTCAAGAGAGGTTCATCATTCTTCAGAAGTTCATTTAACTGACGCTCTTTTTCAAACACACACACACAAATGTGGGGTTTCATGTTTTATGGGGACTTTCCATAGACAATGATTTTTATGCTGTACAAACTGTATATTCTATCCCATAAACCCTCCCATCACAGAAAACTGTATGCATTTTTACATTAAAAAACAAAACAAAACATCACTGTATGATTTATTAGCCATTTTCCTCATGGGGACCAAAACGTCATATTTCGGGTTTCGCATAGCTCAATTGGCAGAGCATTGCAATATATAACAATATGCAATCATGTGATCATGCCATCGTGGGTTTGATCCCAGGGAACGCATAAAGTGTATATGCACTATAAATCACTAAGGGTAGGTTTAGGGGTGTGGTGGGTGTAGTCGTTAATAAAAAAAATTAGTTTTGCTAAGTGGAAATAGGACAAATGATGTAAAAAGTCCACACATTACATTTAAAGGTGCCCTAGATTCAAAAATTGAATTTACCTCAGCATAGTTAAATAACAAGAGTTCAGTACATGGAAAAGACATACAGTGAGTCTCAAACTCCATTGTTTCCTCCTTCTTATATAAATCTCATTTGTTTAAAAGACCTCCGAAGAACAGGCGAATCTCAACATAACACCGACTGTTACGTAACAGTCGGGATCATTAATATGACGTCAATATTTGCATATGCCAGCTCATGTTCAAGGCATTAGACAAGGGCAGCCAGTATTAACGTCTGGATCTGTGCACAGCTGAATCATCAGACTAGGTAAGCAAGCAAAAACAATAGCAAAAAATGGCAGATGGAGCAATAATAACTGACATGATCCATGATAACATATTATTAGTGATATTTGTAAATTGTCTTTCTAAATGTTTCGTTAGCATGTTGCTAATGTACTGTTAAATGTGGTTAAAGTTACCATCGTTTCTTACTGTATTCACGGAGACAAGACTGTCGTTATTTTCATTTTTTAAACACTTGCAGTCTGTATAATTCATAAACACAACTTCATTCTTTATAAATCTCTCCAACAGTGCAGCATTAGCTGTTAGCCACAGGAGCACTATCAAACTAATTCAGAATCAATGTAAACATCAAAATAAACACTGTACTTACGCGATTAGACATGCTGCATGACGAACACTTTGTAAAGATCCATTTTGAAGGTTTTATGTTTGAACTTTTTTTATGTTGTTTAAGGCAAGCGCGAGCTCTTGGGGTGTGGAGCACGAGAATTAAAGGGCCACACACCCTGAATTGGCTCATTTCTAATTATGCCCCAAAATAGGCAGTTAAAAAAATGAATAAAAATAAAATCTATGGGGTATTTTGAGCTGAAACTTCACAGACACATTCAGGGGACACCTTAGACTTATATTACATCTTTAAAAAAAAAGTTCTAGGGCACCTTTAAATGAACACGCGTTTTGATTGGTAACGACAGTCATACGTCATTTCATGACGACAGACGTAACACGACACTGTCATTATTTTTACGCCAGCTAGAGGGCGCATGACTTTGAAATGTAAATATAGGTCGTAATAAGGTGCTTGAAAACGACCTATGTGGTCGTTTTTTTTTTTGGGAGGACAGTCTGCAAATTTAGTAGATTTATAAAAGTAAATAAATAAAAATATTATACTACAGGGCTGTTGAATGCTCAAATCTGATTGGTTGTTTTTTCAGGGAAACAACCGGCTAAAGTAGTTCTAGGCAGGTCTTGACCGCATTGCAGTTCCTTATCACTTCGTTAAATGATTTCAGTTATTTCAATGGTCCTACAGCCTACAACAGCAAAAGAAACAAAACACACAATGACACTGACCAAGCAAATAAATATAGTAAACAATAGGATGAAAACGACAAATTATTGTCATGTTTTTGCCAAAAATTACATTTCATTGTGTCCTGAAAGTGCATACTCTCTCTTGCTCTCTCTCTGTCTTTCAAACGTACACATGTACTGTATAGTACGGACACACACTCGCACAGAAACGTGTTATCCACGCTGCTCTGACAAATTAATCAGTAAAATAGTTTAGCAACTTAAAAGCTACATTACATTTCTCACCAGCGAGGTAATAACTGTGTGATTCTTGAGGTAAATTTATAAATAAATTTATAAAATTTATAAATTTATAGTTTCTCTATTAGTAGAGACACTGCTGCCACTTATTCTCTCTCTTTCTCAACTGCATTAATAACTGTATCAAGACTATCAACTGTATTATTCTGCTATCAAGGCTCAAGCCTTCGTTACTAGTTCTGAAATGACGTTTTGGAATTAGCAACGGAGGCTTGGGATGAGATGCGTAAGAAATTAGTCCCACACACAAGTGTGTTTTAAGGACAAAAACCTGACAAATGTCTTGAAATACAACATCGGAACAGTGTCTTGAGGTGTAACTGTAGTATAAGCGGAATAATTGACTCCAGGCCATTGAATTCCTAACAAAATAATGCACATCCAAGGTGTTTCATCAATATTACATATGTAATATTACATATTACATGATAATAAATAATAACAACATACATATAATTACATTACATAATATACAATATTGGTTCTTCCTTAAAAAAGAGCCATACCAACCATAGACATTAAGGGGAACAAGTCCCCCCCCCCAAATAATTACAAATGGCCAAATTGTCCCCCCCTTCCCAATATCTTGAAATTCTTGCACTGCTCTGCTACAAGTGCTGCACTTAATTACGCAGCACTCTGTGTGTTTTAGGAGGACAAAAAGGTTTAAAGGGCACCTATTATGCAAAATTCACTTTTACATGGTGTTTGACCATAAATGTGTGTTGGCAGTGTGTGAGCAAAACCACCCTAGAATGAGAAAAATCCACCCAGTGGTTTTTTTAACAATCTCAATAATTCATAAGCACTGTCTCAGAACGCCCTGTTCTAAGATTGCTCTCACTGTGACGTAGAATTGTGCTAAGCCCCACCCACGTGGTTTGATTGACAATCTGGTTTTGGCATAGACCCCGCCCTCGGTGATCTGCATGTCAACCATCCTCCATTGTTTCAACGACAGCCGGTAATGTCTCCTAAGAAAGTGTTCTGTTGTAGGATGTAATAATGAACATAGTAGTTTTCACTTACTTCCGACATCAGAGCCACTGAAAACGCAGTGGATGGATTTTATTTACGAAGGAAAGGCGCCACTCAAAATTCCAAAATACGTTTATGTTTGCGCGAATCATTTTTTGACTGACTGTTTTGAGAACGAGGGTCAATTCAAAGCAGGTCTTGCTTCAAAGTTAATCCTCAAGTGTGGATCGTTGCCTACTGTTCGCGATCCAACGTCACCTCCAGAAGAAGTAAGTGTATTTAATGTTTTTTGAGCAAATAGTCATTTCAGTCGATGTCAGCCAATTCAATAGCAAATGCGTCTAAAGTTGTTGTCGTCGTCGTAGAATGTCTGTGTATATAATTTAAACCTTGTTTGTATAGTGTGTATCCACACGTATATATATATTTTTTAAAGATATTGTATTAAAAACTGTGTATGTTTACTTAGCAAACGTTATCACAGTATTTGTGTTTGTAGTTTCAAAAAATTGCGCGAACGTTATCACAGTGTGTGTGTGTGTGTGTGTGTGTGTGTGTGTGTGTGTGTGTGTGTGTTGCACATCCATAATTGCAAAGGGGAAGCGATTAAAACTCTATAAGTACATAAATGTATCAAATAACCATTCAGAGACGTCCTGCTCCATTCTCAATTGTGTTTCTTCTGCCGGAGTCTCTTCATCATCTGGGTCTGATTCCGGTTCAAACATGTACGGCTGAATGCCATACAAAACAGCGGGTCTCTCACTCTCAGCCATTCTGCTTCTACCGACTGTTTATTGCCATAGGTATGCAAGTTACGCCCTCATCCAAAGGCAGGGCGGGGATATGCAGCTCATTTATATTTAAGGTGGTACACACCAAAACAGCTCTTTTTAAAACAGGCCCCAAAAATGACATTTTCAAATGGTTATAATAAATTAACTGTGGGGTATTTTGTGCTGAAACTTCACAAATACATTCTGGGGACACCCAAGACCAATATTACATCTTGTAAAAAGGGGCATAATAGGTGCCCTTTAAAAGTTGCATTTTTAGTCTGGTGACCTGTCTGCTTCAGTGGTCTAATAGCGCTCGTCATTGTCAAAATGATTGAGATGGCCAATCAAATCAAAGTAGGCAGGGTTCACTGTTCACAGAAGCAGAGCTTGAATTCCAGTGCGAAGCCTCAGTTTAACAGTGAAAGAGAGTGAGGTAAGGTGTAAACAGTGAAACATTTAAAGGTGCCCAAGAATGCTTTTTCACAAGATGTAATATAAGTCAAGGTGTCTCCTGAATGTGTCTGTGAAGTTTCAGCTAAAATCCCCATAGTAAAAATTTTTTTATCATGCTATCATGGATCATGGCGCCGCCCCCTCGCGTGCTCCCTGCCAGTTATTATTGCTCCATCTGCCATTTTTCGCTGTTGTTCTTGTGAGTAAAGTATTTATTTGGATGTTAAAGTTTTATTCTTACCTAGTCTGTTGATTTATAAAGAATGAAGTTGTGTTTATGCACCTGTGCAGCTCCAGACGTTAACTGGCTGCCTTTGTGTAATCCCTTTCATAATGTTGGGAACATGGGCTGGCTGGCTGCCTTTGTTATTATGCAAATATTGGGGGCGTACACCCCGACTGTCACGTCACAGTCGGTGTTATGTTGAGATTCGCCTGTTCTTCGGAGGTCTTTTAAACAAATGAGATTTATATAAGAAGGAGGAAACAATGGGGTTTGAGACTCACTGTATGTCTTTTCCATGTACTGAACTCTTGTTATTTAACTATGCCGAGGTAAATTCAATTTTTGAATCTAGGGCACCTTTAATTTATGTTTTGTGATATAAATGTTATAAGAGACCAACAATAAAATCCAGTTATGCAAACTACTCAACTTTTTCCTCAAATATGACTATTCTGAATTGAAAATATGCATTTATGGTATTTGTGTAATTCCTAACTGAGTGACAAGACACTTTTACATTTTCAACACATTAGGTATAGAAATAAAAGTAGCCTACATGTGTGCATATTTTAATGCCAATTAATGTAAATATTATTTGCAAATAGTTCAAAAATGATAATTTCCCAACTAGAATTAGATCCAGAATTTACTACACTGTTCTGTATATTTATGCTTTATAAAACATTGCCCCCCCCCCCCCCCCCCAATGTTCAAGACATGGTTACAGACTTGCTTCTGAATAAATTTCAGCACAGCACTACAATAACCATAATGAAATGATAAATAATACTTCACAATAAATAATGCTTTACAATGAATTCTGTTAGAGAGCTACTTAACTTATGACAATGTTTCTTAAACTTATGGCAAACTGTTCAAAAAATAAATACCTTAAAAAAGTAAATACCTTACTCACCCGTTAATACGCCCCATAAAAACGGCATCTCCTTGTCACATTTACAACATTTAAAATCCTTGTGCGTTCTCTTTTTGATGGCAGACTCTCCTTTGGTCTGTGTTTTTTTTTTTTTTTTAAATGGGTGATTCCCAGAGGTTCGAGCTTTAGCTGCTCCATGTCAACGTTGTGAAAATTAACCTATGCCACTCTCACACCATAAACGAGTCAAACTGGCCAGAGCAACTTTTCTCTATTTACGGATATGACGAGACACGTATGGGTGAGTGACGCAGTGACGCTTTCTTCAGTTTTCACCCTTTATTTAGCCTTGCTGGGACAAACCTTTGGCTAAACCTGTAGGAATAAAAGTTGTTCCACTTTGCTGCTTATTCTGGCTCAGACTAACTATTATACTGATAAGAGGCCAACAGTCTATTGTAAGATTGCATAGTCCAAAAAGTAAAGGATAATGTGCAGTCAGCTGGTCATTATCGCAAAACAAACCCAGGCAGAGTGGAGCGCTCAGGACCCTAATTGTGGGGGGTCTTGCATGACTCTCGGGGGTTATTTTGCAATAATGACCAACTGACTACATTTCATCTGACTTATTATCCACCAACTAGCCAAATAAATAATTAAATGGACATACAGTTTTGTATTAGGTTGAAATTACACTACAGGGTCAGTAAGATTTTTAACTGTTTTTTAAAAGTCTCTTATGGTCAACAAGGCTGCATTTATTTGATAAAAAAAATAGAGTAAAAACAATAATAATGTGAAATTTTATTTCCATTTAAAACAACTATTTTCTATTTTAATATATTTTGAAAAATTTAATTTATTCCTGTGATGGCAAAGCTGAATTTTCAGCATCATTACTCCAGTCTTCAGTGTCACATGATTCTATGATATGATTTGCTGTTCAAGAAACATTTCTTTTTCTAATCAACGTTAAAAACAGTTGTGCCGATTAATATTTTTGTGGATTTTAATTTATTTATTTAGATTCTTTAAATGATATAAAGTTCAGTAGAATTTTTTAAATACATATCACAGCTTTATATACAGTTTAGTGGTCACTATACAAAACTATTTGACTGCAGAATGCCTCGACTGACCAATCTGAATCAAGTATTCCACTATCAAGCCATGCAATAAGCAAAAGTATCATCAGATTGCTGAATGCCTTTCAGAGCTGATCTGTTCAGAAGATGTGCACTCATGCACATCATAACACGTCTAAACATAGTGATTCAGGATCTGTCGTTTACTATCACCTGTGGAATTTGGTGACAAGATGGAGGTCTACTATCTCATACTGTGGCGGCTCTTCCTAACTCAGTGCTAGACGGCATCTCAGTTTGTTGCCATGTTTTCATCAAATGAGTAGACTGCATGCTTGTGCAGTTCTTCACAACTTCCTACGACAGCAGGTCGTAGTTCTGTTTGGGTCTGAATACTGCCTCTGGTCTTTAGCTGGGTGGGGCATCCAGCATTCAGATGTGTGTGTCAGGGGAATGTAGGCAGGACTGATGTGGTAGCACGATGCTTCACACACACGTCTATGGGCAGAGAGTGTGTGTGAATGACTCGGTGGGAACACGAGGGACCGGTGCGCACACTCATCAGTGTGAGATGCTCTGTGGTCTGTAGGCAATGATTCACTTCCCACTCAGCCTGTGTGTAGACGACCAAGCTCCCTTTACTAACCTCTTCATTTACAGAGGTATTATAGTAACATGTGGGTCAATGACAAATGAGAGTGTCTACGATAAAGAGGCAAAAAAAAAAAAGGGAAAAATATTTTTAAAAATATAGTATAAAGCACATGTGGCAAGAAATCTACTCTTTATATTCATGTTGGTTTGTTGAAAGTTTCAATTTGGTGTGACTATTAAGAATAAAGTAAAACCATTTAATTTTAAAACATTTAAAAATTAAACAAATTTAATTTAAATTCAGAAATTAAAAAACATTCTCATTCTCTCAAAGAAATGTGTGGTTTTTTTTTAAATAAATTAATAGATTTGGACCAAAAAAAGCTGAGCGTGTCATTGATTTAATATTAGCAATATCATTATTTCTTGCTATTTACGATCGGAGGAAGCTTTATTATACTGCCATCAAACCTAACTTTTCTCATAAAAATGTAAGCCTTATTTTGTTTCCTAAATCTCTTTAATTATTTTCCATTGCTGTTTTGCTTAATCCATGGACTCATAAAATCTTATGCAGACTGTTTTAATTCCAGTGGGGACCTTTTTTCCCCAGTGTATCACACATACATTTCATTTTTAAAAACGGACCCTGTGCTTGTCATCTGGATCATTAGAGCAAATTTCAAATATGATAAAGACAAACTGAAATACTGTTTGTTGTTGATAAAGAAAGCTAAAGATAAACACAGGAACTTGGATCAAATTCAATCATGTGTTTGCTTGAGGCTAATAGGGAAAAGCATTTTGTTTGTCCCACAGTGCAGAAAACATCCTATTTCAGCTGACAGCAATCCTATCAGCCTCTGTGGCTCTTTGGGCTTCCCATAGATGTGATGTTCCTAATTGCTGCTGGCAGGAGACTGACCATGTTAAAAATAACTGTATAAGTACTGTGGTATCATATATCTGTTACACAACACTGCTCTCAGTAAATTGTGGCTATGACACATGTCGAGAATCTGGCGTGGTTCTGGCGGCGGTGGCCCGCGAGCAGCTGGGCCGTTCCGCTGCTGCTGACGGAACCGTAACGTTTCCAGCAGGCGACCCGGAGCATTTGAACTCGGAAGGCAGAGGGAAGTTCAGCTTTACCGAGGATCAAACGGCCTATAGGCTCCAGCCACCACAGCTGGCCACCGATCTGGGGGGAACACCCTCGCTGTGGCTTTCTCGACAAATATTAAAGACCGTTCCTTTCGTAGGGACAGGGCTGCTCTTTCTAGCCCTGCCAGTTTGTGGTTGTGTAAATAAAAACTGCCATGGACTCATTCATTTAAACGTTTAATATCTGAGAATCTAGTGAAATCTCAAAATACACAAGAAAACATGCACATGTTCTGTTTACCAGCTGCAGAAATACTTTCGCTGGCCACACTCTGCTTTGCTTTTTCATTTTTTCCCCCTCTTTTGACTCACAACAAAAATGTGTATTAGCATACTTGTTCATATGGTGTGTAAAATGGATGTGCTAAAATTATGCCATGCTGACTAACGTATCTCAGTACTAATATGCTAGGCACAAAAAGACTCCACAACAACGTGGAACATTGTCAGTCAGAAGGATACTTCTGGCTCCCTTGTTTCTATAGCTGCCAAATTTTAAGTTACTGGATGTTAAAGGGATAGTTCACCCAAAAATGTAAAAAATTCTGTCATTTATTACTCACCCTCATGTCATTCCACACCTGTAAGACCTTCATTCATCTTAGGAACACAAATAAAGATATTTTTGATGAAATCCGAGAGGTATATGACTCGTCCATAGACAGCAATATAACCACCACTTTCAAGGTCCAGAAAGCAACTAAAGACATTGTTTAAAAAGTCGACGTGACTGCAGTGGTTCAACCTTAATTTTATGAAGCGACGAGAATACGTTTTGTGCGCAAAAACAAAACAAAAATAATGACTTTTAAAAAATGTTACGCAGTTCTGGACCTTCTGGACCTTGAAAGTGGTGATTATATTGCTGTCTATGGACGAGTCATATACCTCTCGGATTTCATAAAAAATATCTTAATTTGTGTTCTGAAGATGAACGAAGGTCTTACAGGTGTGGAACAACATGAGGGTGAGTGATTAGAATTTTCATTTTTGGGTGAACTAACCCTTTAATACAGAAGTTAAAGGGCTTCACACAAAAATGAAAATTGGAAGTCAATGGCTACCGTCAACTGTTTGATTAGCAACATTCTTCAAAATATCTTCTTTTGTGTTTAACAGGTTTTGAACAACATGAGGGTGAGTAAATGATGACAAAATTTTTGGGTGAACTATCCCTTTAAGAAAACTTTAAGTGATTTCATACCACAGGTAATCAACTTAGTATTGTGTTTGGCATGTTTCCTTGACAGTAAGCAAGCAATTATAGTCTACTGTAAAACGCTCTGAGGATTACTTTGCCTCTTTTCCAAATCACTGTACTGTGAGCTGCTTCCATCAGTAAACAGGAGATAATTACTCTGAGCCTGTGCTTAGTGCTTCAACCAGCTAGAACAAAACAGTTTTTCACCTGTACAGCCAGACAGTAGCAGGGGTTTCCGCTGTCCTACATATTCTTCCATCACCTCTTAAAAGGTGCACTTACTATTTTCATAAAAAAAAAAAAAAAAACTTTACACATAATGAACATAACTTTGAAAACGATGTACACTCACATGAGATAAAGAATCCAGTCATATCAGTAGTCTAGTAAAAGTTGTTTTACTTTACATGGAGCGGGTCGCCTCATGGGAGCAGCCATTTTGAAATCACATGATCTACTGAATACTACTTCCTTTAGCATGATGCTGCATCCACACAAGTTCACCCTTTACTCACCTTAATATCATTCAAAATCAATGTGTAATGTGCAATAACCAATGAGGTTTGTTCTTGCACATCATGCAGGTATACATTTGCACTTCTGTTGACTATATTTGATGTGCTTTAGGTGTGTGCACTGATGAATGTACAGTGCTTAGCGTAAATGAGTACACCCCCTTTGAAAAGTAACATTTTAAACAATATCTCAATGAAAACAAAAACAATTTCCAAAATGTTGACAAGACTAAGTTTTATATAACATCTGTTTAACTTATAACATGAAAGTAAGGTTAATAATATAACTTAGAGAACAAACTTTTCAGTTTTACTCAAATTAGGGTGATGCAAAAATGAGTACACCCCACTGAAAGTCTTTGGAGCAAAGCTAAATTTTAGACAACAAATGTCTAATTTAACAAGAATTCAACCACAGGTGAGTCTAATTATTCATTACACAGGTGTCCAGCAGACAGTTGACTATAAAAGGGTGTTAAAACCCCTTCCCATTTCATGCTGTCAGCAATGGCACCACATGGAAGAGAAATGTCACAAGACCTGAGAAAGAAAATAATTTTACACCAGAAAGGTGAAGGCTACAAGAAGATCAGCAAAGCTTTACTTATCAGTCTGTAGTAAAAGTGATACAAAAATTTTAAAAAGATGGAACTGCAACCATCTCACAGAGACGTCCAGGTCGTCCACGGAAGTTAACACCTCGACAGGAGTGTCTTCTGATGAGAAGGGTTGAAGAAAATCAGCATGCAAGTTCACTGCAGTTTTCTAAAGGAGTAGAAAGCCAAACTGGGGTGACTATTTCCCGTGACACAATATGGCGTACACTGCAGAGGATTGGCATGCATGGGTGCCAAAAAAACCCACCTAGAGTTTGCCAGGGCCCATGCTGACAAAGAGGAAGACTACTGGGACTCTATACTCTGGAGTGATGAGACCAAGATAAATGTTTTTGGAACTGATGGCTTCAGAACTGTGATGGTGTCAAAAAGGTGAGGAATACAAAGAAAACTGCATGGTGCCTACAGTGAAACATGGTGGTGGCAGTGTCCTTATGTGGGGCTGCATGAGTGCTGCTGGTGTCGGGGAGCTGCATTTCATTGATGGCATCATGAATTCACAGATGTACTGCTCTATACTGAAAGAGAAGATGCTACCATCACTCCATGCCCTTGGTTGTCGTACACTTTTCCAACATGACAATGATCCTAAATGCACATCTAAGGCCACTGTTGGATTTCTGAAGAAGAACAGGGTGAAAGTGATTCAGTGGCTCCTGATCTGAACCCAATCGAACACCTATGGGGAATTCTGAAGAGACAAGTTGAGCATCACTCTCCATCCAGCATCCAGTCTATAAAAGAGGTCTTTTTCGAAGAATGGAAAAAGATAGATGTTGCAAAATGTCCCCAACTTGTTCATTCCATGCCTAGAAGACTTAGTGCTGTCATTAAAAATCATGGAGTCCATACAAAGTACTAGATGTTGTAGTTTTTGTGTGGGGTGTACTCCTTTTTGCATCACCATCAGTAAAACTGAAAAATGTGTAATCTAAGTTATATTATTAACCTTGCTTTCATGTTATAAGTTAAACAGATGTTATGTTAAACTTAGTCTTGTCAACATTTTGGAAATTATTTTTGTGTTCATTGAGATATTGTTTAAAATGATACTTTTCAAAGGGGGTGTACTCATTTACGCTGAGCACTGTACATTATATGTTTATCAAGCAATGTTTTTCTCGAAAAGATGCTTGATGAACGAAAAAAAAAGCGCTCAATAAAATGAAAATTGTATAACTTGTGGAATGTTATGAGGTGAGCAATTGATAAGAAAATACTGATTAAAAATGCATATTTAAGAAAATAATATAAATACCTGGATCACCTCCAAAGGTATGATTACCTCAAGGTATGATTTTAAACAAAGCTGCTAAATATCTCAACAGAAATATATAGCAGATATTATACACACCTGGATCTCCATGACAACCACAATAATCACAGCATACAGCTGGTTATAAGTATGTGCCAAAAGATATATAAGTGTCCCTATAACTTTTAGGTGTGTAAATGTAAGTGTGGAGAGTTTGATATACCATAACCATGTAACCTCAGCAAGGTGACGTATTTGGGATTCCCCAAAGTCGTCCTGTCATCAGGTGTAATTTCCTTCACCTCGCCTCACCTTCTTCAAGGTTAATACACTACTGTAAACATATACCAGGGTAGGAGAAATACCATCAGCGGTTAGGGCAAAAGAGAATAGAAAAACACAAGCTCTATGAATCACATAGGACAAGCACAATGACATCTGGCAGGCAGGTGGGTTTCAGCATCACTGGAGGGCTCTCACAGCAGAGCTTTAGGAAGTGCTTCCTCTATAGGACAAAATGAGCATTACATCTCCTTATCTGTGCATTGGAAACAGTTGGCCTAGTAGAAGAAACTGCATCACTAGCTGACTCTCCATTAAATAGAGGAGTAAAAATGAACTTAAGCAGTCTGAATGTTATATAAACTATATATAAATTATATTTTATATATATATATATATATATACTTAATACTTCACAGAAACCCTAGAGGCACAAAGCATGCTACTGATATCGTGCCAAAGAATGGCAACATTTTTTGCATTCTGGTGCCTTCAGAAACCACAAAAACAAACTATTTAAGCTCATCACCTCTGATTGGTCCAATTTTCTGCAGCAGAATCTGGTGATATGCGTGTCTCTGTGCTATTTTATGCAGCTGTATTTTCCTTCTGGGCATCTCCAATTATTGCTGCTTCATAATGATAGTATTGGCTGCCAACCAAGCATGGCATAAAATGGCATGGAGTTACGAAAATACGGAAAACAATCAAATAACGTGAAAGAGTCAAGTAATTCTCAGTGGGGCAAAATGCTGCATTACCCTTGACCCATTTTTCATAGTTCAGTCCAGCACAAAAATAATCAACATCTGGAGCATCTGCGTGTATTTTAACGACATGTATCATTCCAAATTTTTGGTCTGGAACAGATAGGCTTGGTAACTCATTGGAAAGTTCAATGTAAGCATAAACACATGAAACCATATGGCCCAACGAGGTACCTAACCCTCTCCGTAGTCCAAAAGGTTACCTTTGTTCCCGTCAGCAACGGCAACCATCCCAACGGCAACACTCTCCCAAATAAATGTCCATTTTCCCAGTGCCCACCAGAGAGCGTGTCCTCTGCTTGGTTCTCCCAGGACAGATTTATGTTCGCCTTTAGTGCTCTCAGCAGCTGTGGGAATGTAGCACTCTTGGCTAAGCAGGTTGTGTTAATGATTAGTATGTTTATGGGGCTACAGGCAGACTCTCCCAGAGACGGTGACACCAGATGCAGCTCCAGCCAGCAGGCAGACAATGCTGCTGGACAGAGATGGATGAGTCTAGCAGGCTCTCGCTGAGATGCTCATATTGCCTTACAGCGACCAGAGGCCTCACTGGTGGCCATTTTATGGGCTAAGACTGGCACATACTGCTGCCCTCCAAAGATTGCAACAGTTTCTTATAGAGTCATTTCGGTGTCAACATAATCACAGGAATGTAGACTTTAAGGAGCTGACAGAACGCCATCTATAGTCATGGCCAAAAGTAGTGGCAGTGACAAATTTTGTTTTTCGCAAAGTTTGTTGCTTTAGTTGTTGTGCCGCTGATTCACATGGTTTTTAGATTATTGTGCAGAGTGCTCAGATGCATTTTAAATAATTGCAAAAAGCTTTAGGCCTGGGACATTTTCAAATCTTGAAATTGATTTTCAAATTTGAACAGATTTTAAAACTGTGGGAGACCACAGACAGAAGGGCAGTTTCAACCAATTTTTAACATTATAATCCTCTGAATGCACACACTAGAAGATTCGTCAGGACCGCGAGACCACACACCTGTCGACTCTAGTAACATTTTCACAGTGAGATCTTGTCTTCTAGTCTTCTAATCTTCTAGTGTGTGCATTCAGAGGATTACAATGTTAAAAATGGATTAGTCGCATTGAAGCCTGCACAATCCCAAATCATAAATATCGAACATCATAGACGCCGATTTAAGTTTCTTCCGGTTGGTGCCCAGTGCCCCAAAAAAAACAAAAAACAAACAAACAAAAACATATTATATTACACACGTTTCAGCGCTAGGTTGCTTCTTATTTAACTCAAACCAACATCAACTGTATGTTTTATTTGCATTATATCCATGCAGCAAGATGACAATTTCGACCCGAAACCACACTCTTTTCACAAGTGTTGTCGCTCTCGTCATGCTCTCGTCTCGCTGATATCTGATGCAAGGAGAGTTTGAGTTTGAGCGTGCGCATGTATCTGATCGAGAGCAGAGCCATTTGTGCTCGCGCATCACTTGGATGCGCTCTCGATGTTTGCCATTAAAAAAAAAATCGCCATTGAAACGGCTATAAAAAACTATAAAAAAGGGTGAAGATTGTGTCTGAAAGCTCCAATCGATTTTTTTATATCGAATTTTTATTGGTTAAAATCAATGGCGAATATCTTGTATTTTCATGGGATCGGCGCCTATGTTGAACATGTTTGATATTTATTTACGATTTAGGATTGTGCAGGCTCCAACGTGATCAGGAGCAGTGAAATAATCAGAATGACACCACACAATTGAGGATTTTTTTGCGAGAAGCCTCAAATCGGCCCACACCTTCCAGAACATTGGGGGTTGCAATCATGAACTTTATCACAAAAACCCAAACGTCACTGGTTTTTGGCCCTGGCCCAAAATGACCAGCTAACATAATTTCACTAATCATATTATCATCACATGGGAAAGTGTGAACAAGTACTAGTCAGGTGAAATCACTCTGTAATTCTGATTGGATTATAAGAGAAGACTGATTGCTATAAAAGGAAGGAAGTGCTTCCAATCATTGTGTTCTTGTGTTATCAATGGTTAAATCCAAAGAAAGACATGCAACCATCTTCGCTTTGCATCAAAATGGCCTCACACGCAAGAAAAATGCAGCAAAGAATATTGCACCTGAAAGAACCATTTATTCAACATTAACTTCAAAGAGAGAGGTTCAACTGCAGTGAAGAAGGCTTCAGGAAGTCCCAGAGTGTCCAGCAAGCGACAGGACCATCTCCTCCTGAGGAGTCAGATATGGCATTGTGTCACCACTATTGCAGAGCATGCTCAGTATTGGCAGTAGGTGGGTGTGAGAGCATCTGCACGCACAGTGAGGCCAAGAATTTTAGACAATGGCCTGGTGTCAAGAAGGGCAAAGAAGCCTTCTCTCTCAAAGAAAAAACATCAAAGACAGACTGAAATTTCTGCAGGAAGTACAAGGATTGGACAGCAGAAGATTGGTGCAAAGGTATTTTCTCTGATGAAGAAGCCCCCTTCAACTGTTTGGGACATGTGGAAAATTGATTGTCCGGAGAAGAAACGGTGAGCGCTACCATGAGTACTGTGTCGTGCCAACAGTGAAGAGACAATCCATGTGTGGGGTTGCTTTTCATCCAAGGGAGTGGGCTCTCTTACAATTCTGCCCAAAAACACTGCCCTGAATAAAGAATAATATCAAAACGCAACTTTTCCCATCGACCCAGGAGCAATTTGGTGATGATCTGTGCATTTTCCAGCATGATGGAGCACTATGTGGCTCAGAGATCATTACATTGAAATTTTGGTTCCGTGCAACTACCTGGATCTTAATCCCATTGAGAACCTGTGGTCAATCCTCAAAAGGCGAGTGGACATAGTCTGCAAGTCTGCAAACTGTGATCAACTCGCCATCTTTGGCCCGATTTGGCCCAGAATCTGATATCCAGCATGCCAGAGTGAATTGCAGAGGTTATGAAGAATCAACATTGTAAATATCGACTTTTTGCATATATTGAATGTTTTTACCAATAAAAACCTTTAAAACTTGTGAAATGCTTATCATTGTTTTCCAGTATGGTTTGGAGAATGGATGGATTGATGTCATTTATTTTTATTGGTGGTTATAATTTTTGGGCAACTTTAATTATTTCAACTTAAACATTCATGACAACAAACCACACGTTGCAGAGCATACATGACAACATTACCAAAAAAGTTTAGTTAAAAGTTGTCAGGCCTTATGCAGGATTCCTCTCTGCATTTCTGTCTAATTCAGACACAAGTATAAGTAGCCAAGGAACAGTTCCTGTCTAATATTTGTAATGAGCTTAGGCGAAGTTTGGCCCAAAGATGAACCAGGATCATCCCTCCCATGACAATTTGGCTTTTGACATTTCTGTCTCTCACTATCAAGTGGTTGAGTCCACAGAGACATCTGCCCACCACCGAGGAGAGCATGTCTGACCACAGGGAAATCTGTTTCATATGACTGAGATAAAGCCTCTTGGGCCGCACTTACATTACATGGTTCAAGTGACCCAATTCCAATTTTTTCCTCCCATATGGCACAGATCGGATATGACCCACAAACATATAAGCAGGAAAAAGCACACGGATTTCAATTTTCTCAGTTCAGTTTCAGGCCTCGTTCATATGTGGAAATAAATCTGCTATGAATCGAATACGTGCATTTGCCTCGGCCATGTAAGCGGACAGATCAGATATTCCCCTGTCAATGCGAGTTGTACGTCATTGAAAAAGCAGGGGAGAAAGACGTCCACTCAGACTCAGGTGGACACCAACTGCGATCACATGACTCTTTTCAATGCCCAGGCTGCAACCAAGGGCTCTCCTCTTTTTTTTTCTCCATGTTTTTTCTCCAATGTTTTGCTGACCTTTAAAGATGGTGTGGAAAGCAAAAGCTTGTATAATTTCATCTGCGTCCATTGCAAATCACACTGTTTTTTCTTTCTTTTCATCCTAAGATTTTCCGGGTCAGTATGTCTACTTGTAAAAGATGTAAGCTAGTTAAAAAAAAACAAACAAAAAAAAAAAACATATAGTCAACAATATAGTCAAAAATAAAACTGTTATTCAATTTTATTTGTAGAATGGTTTAGATCCAGTATTATTTTATTATATTATGTAACATTAGTATACTTATATACTATTATAGTGTTTATTAACATTTTGAAGAATAGCTTCTAATTATATATTTTCATGTTTTTTTATTTTATATTTTTATGTTTTTTATTTTATTTTACTTTAATTTTATTTTAATTTCAGTTTTATTTCAACTTAAACTTTCTTAATTTCAGTTCCTTATTTAGTTTAAACTTTTTCCATCTAATCTAATTTTTATTTTTGTTTTATTTCAGCTTCATTTCAATTACCAAATTTATTTTTAATACTTTTAGTTGTAGCACTCATTAAATCATGTTTTTTTTTTTCCATCTATAGCAATCACAAGTTTGAAATCTTGCCATAATGCTGCATTTAATCAATATCAGTCTTCTCTTTCAAATTTGAAATTTCTGAGGAAAGATGAGGCTGTTTTTCAACTACTGCCAAGATACAAAAGGTTAAAGGTCCTAGAACAAATCTCCATTAACGATGTTTTGCTTTGATATGCGTGTGGAGACATTTTATGAATCACTTTGTTCTTGCCCTTCATTTCTGATGTAATAATAAACCTTCCCTAATGACATTATCACACTCACATTCAAATAAACACCTTAATATGAACCAAAACACACTAAAGAAACAGTACAAGAGTCTCTTGCAGTGCTTCTTCAGCAAACCAACAAATTCTTTATCTCACAAAGCCATCATCAGAAGTTATGCTCTCAGCCAAAGCATTTTTAGACTTCAGCATGAGGAGCAGTGAACCAGACAATGCTAAGTCAAAGCTGTTTACTATCTCTTTGCGTGTTGGAATTATAACAATGCATTTTCAAGTTAAATTGGCTTGATTGCAGTTTCTGCTTGATTGCAATCAGGTCTGCCATACCACTAGCTGCATGTCTGGTATTTGTTTTATTGTGTTTGAAGTCTGATGAGCTCCCAAATAGAGAGAAAACGACCAGTGAAAGGATCGACGGGGGAAGCACTTCTTAAAGTGGACACACACTCACGCCGTTGCACATTGAGAAGGGTCCCATCCCAGGTGTGGATGCTGGGACTGCTCTCAAACATGCAAAGCGCTGTCAAAAACCAGACCTTTATTGATCCATAGAAGCCCCCCCCCTCAGGCCCAGCTGGAATGGTCACTGTGTTTTTTCTCTAAACAAATATATTTGGAAATGTTCTGTCACTGTTTATGGGAATGTGTGCGCGAGGCGAATGTTTGAACGGATACCGTGGAAACAGGCGATGTTTGGAGCTGATAGTCTCTCCCCTTTAATTGCGGGAAATGGGTTTCAGATGTGCGTCGCCCGCTGATCACTTTCGGCCCGGGCTCCCTCGTCATGTCTTATAAAACCACTTCAAGGAGTGCCTGATGGGGGGATGATACCAGGGCTGGGACGGAGGCCTCAGCAGCTGCCTAAATACTCCTCTGGGTCCCACTGAAATAACAACAGCCACATTAGCAGTAGCTGAGAGCTCCATCACCACATTTTTCAAATTTGAAAACAATTACTCTCCATTTACACATAATGAGAACAGATGCTGAAATTATTGGCTTTATTTAATATTGTACACTTGACATGGATTATATTTTGGCCTATACTGAGCTGCTATTCATGCATCTTGGATGAATCATTCTTGCGGGCAGAAGGGTGGTGGTTAAATTAAGAAATGTCATTTTATGTGAGCATAGAGACTCAATTATAGGGCTATGAAGCAGGTTTATGCCCGTGTTGTGTGTACTGCCTTCTGATATGGGAGCCTGTGTTGCCCTCTGTTGGAGAATCATTAAAGGGATAGTTCACCTAAAAATGAAAATTCTGTCATCATTTACTCCTCCTCAAGTTGTTCTAAACCTGTGTACATTTCTTTGTTCTTCTGTACACAAAGGAAGATATTTGGAAGAATGTTTTTAACCAAGCAGATCTCACCCCCCCATTGACTACCATAGTATTTTTTTCCCCCCACTATGGTAGTCAATGAGGGGCGAGATCTGTTTGGTTACAAACATTCTTCCAAATATCTAAAAAAAAAAAATTATATTATATATATATATATATATATATATATATATATATATATATATATATATATATATATGTATGTATGTGGAACAACTTGAGGGGGAGTAAATGATGACAGAATTTTCATTTTTAGGTGAACTATCCCTTTAAGAATGCTAAACATGCTAATAGCCGCTACCATGCTAAGAGCGAGTGTTATTTTGTCAATACACAAGCGGTTTTTAGTATTTACTTTTCAGAGCCTTATTTCATACACTATACTGGCTGTTTTATCGTGTAGCTGCTCCGTCGTGAAAGTTTATTCTAATTCTAGCTGCTTTAAAGATGCTTAATGAAAATGTTTACAAGGTTGCAATTTCTCTGCTTTAGTGCACTGTATAAATTGTAAAATGATATATAAACTGTATAAAGAGCCTCTATTCTTAGCTTTTAGAGAGGAGAGCGTTTGCCTCTTTCTCATAAACCGAAGTCACATGCGAGTTAGGGGCTGTTTTTAATGCGCTCTAACGATTTCTCTTTGTTTATCACGCCATTAAAGCTTGGCAGCAGGTGGATTCTGGAAACTGGCCTCCTGACACACAATCTCCATTTCCCAGAAGGAAAGCAGAAAAAGACCTCGTAGCTTCCAAGGGGTACACATCTCTGTGGTTTTCTCTCTTTAATTTGACAAGTCATACTGCTGCAGTATGGCAGGCTCAGGTGACATCATCACCCAGCGTGCAACGGGCCGCTGTTAGTGCTTTTCGACATGTGCTGTTGATTTTGGACCAGGTGTCTAAAGTACTTTGCAGACCAGGGAATGAGCCTTGCCTCTGTGGCAGTGAGAGAACCCAGCGTGAGGCCAGAAACGAATTAGAGGTCGGTTCCACCACCTGACGACAGGAATGCAGGAATCTGGTTGATCTAGAGAAATGATAAGTGGTGTGTTCACTGTATTTAAGACTGCACTGATGTCTTAAAATGGGTTAACACTTTACAATAAGATTCACCCAAAACTAAATTTTGTCATAATTTACTCACCCTCATGTCATCCCAGACCTGTACTACTTTCTTTATTCTGTGGAAAAGATATTGTGAAAAATGTTTTTAAGTCAATGGGGTCCAAAACAGCACTGGACCCCTTTGACTTTCAATGTATAGACAAAAAAATAATAATTGACAATTGTCAAAATTCACAATATCTTCTTTGGTGTTCCACAAAATAAAGCCTTACAGGATCGGAACAACATGCGAGTGTGTAAATGACAGATTTTACTTTTTTTTTTTTTTGTGTGAATTATTCTTTTTAATTATTTATACGTGAAATGTTAAAAATGTATAATATAGAAATTAACATTAACATAAATGCAATTAAATGAAAATGTATTATAGTTTACATTTACAGTGGCAAGAAAAAGTATGTGAACAACTTGCAGAATCTGTGAAAATGTGAATAATTTTAATGAAATACGACAAAATGCATGTTATTTTTTGTTTAGTACTGTCCTGAGTACGACATTTTACATAAAAGATTTTTACATTTAGTTCACAAAACAATTCATAGCTGAATTTATTAAAATAACCCCATTCATAAGTATGTGAACCATTGATTCTCAATACTGTTTGTGGTTACCTGATGATCTATGACAGTTTTTTTGTTTTGTGATAGTTGTTCATGAGTCTCTTGTTTGTCCTGAGCAGTTAAACTGAGCTCTGTTCTTCAGAAAAATCCTCCAGGTCCTGCAGATTCTTCAGTTTTCAAGCTTTTTTCCATATTTGAACCCTTTACAGCAGTGACTGTAGGATTTTGAGATCCATCTTTTCATACTGAGGACAACTGAGGGACTCAAACTCAACTATTAAAAAAGGTTCAAACATTGTTGCAATATATTTTTATTGCAACAATTGTTATGTGTTATTTATTTCAGTGTCACATGATCCTTCAGAAATCATTCTAATATGCTGATTTGATACTTAGTTATTATCATTGTTGGAAACAGTATTACAGGTTCCAAAAAATATTCAGCAGCACAACTATTTTCAGGATTCACTTATTAATAAAAAGTTAAAAAGAATAGAATTTATTCAAAATAGAAATCTTTTCTAACAATATCACTTTAATATCACTTTTATTTAACAATTTCACCTTACAATTATTCATGCTTGCTGAATAAAAGTATTAATTTCTTTCAAAAAAAGAAAGA
Organism: Megalobrama amblycephala; assembly: GCF_018812025.1. NCBI lineage: Eukaryota > Metazoa > Chordata > Actinopteri > Cypriniformes > Xenocyprididae > Megalobrama > Megalobrama amblycephala. The sequence goes on from NC_063049.1 coordinate 19,574,081, forward strand.
AAAAAAAATTACTGACCCCCAAATTTTGAACGATAGTGTATATTGTTACAAAAGATTTGTATTTTAAAACGTTTTGCTTTTTTCTGTATTTTTGATCAAATGTGCATGTTATGGACTGGAGGAATGCACATTACATGCAGGGGGTGTGGCCTCAATAGCACTGCAGTAAGTAGTGCACTGTAAAAAAAAATCCCGTTGTTTCTACGGAAAAATACCGGCAGCTGTGGTTACCAGAACAATACTGTAAAAATGACATCAAACCGTAAACATACTTACGGAGTTACATGTGAATTTTACATTTTAAATCTGTTAAATTTACGGTAAAATAATGTATTTCATTAACTGATATAATGTTAATTTACTAACTTAATGAAGTACTAATATCTGTTTTGTACCTTTATAATACACTGACACTCACCAAACTCAGTGGTGATAAGAGTCACATGATGAGTCACATGATGAATCAAAGTTCATCACAAGCAGCTCTTCCACAAGCTGAGGAGAACAATACTAACATATAGAAGGTGCACACCGTGTCATTCACACACACACTAAACACCATCATGGTAACATGCATGAAATTTTAAAAATGCAATAAACATTAATTTAACAACATTAGATGTAACATAAAACCCTAATGTACATAACTGATTAGAAAAAAATGAGAAAAACTAAGAAGAAACAGAGTTATTTCAACGAAAATATATCAAATGTGAAGTATCACGCAGGGAATTGTGGGAATGTCAATATACGGTTTTTCACTGTAAATTTTACAATGAATTGTTATTTTTCACTTCCAAAAACTGTGAATTTAACGGTATTTTACCGTAAAATTACATTAAATGTACCGTTAGATCTATTACAGTTATTCACCGTATATAGTACGGAAACTTTCTGTAAACCAATCAACAGTTTTTCACCGCAGCATTTTTACAGTCTTTTACTGTTAAAATCACGGTCATTTTTTACAGTGTGTGCTGTGTGAATGTCAGGGTAAAAAATCAACTAGAATTGCATTAAATATGGTTGTTATTGCAAAAATTATGTTGCAAGATGTTCTTTTCAACTACATTTAAGTACCCTGTCATAGGCTAACCTGTAATTTTGCAAATTTCCATTATTATTTATCCCTTTATTCCCATTAATTCCCATTAATTCCCATATATTCCCGTTAATTCCCATGGAAAGTTTCCAGCTTTGAAAATAGGTTTCCAGCACATAAAAATAAATGTATTTCTTTAAAGCATGAGAAAAGATTATTGAATCAATGATCTAAAATGCTCTTTAAAGTAAATAATTTGACATTACAAAGTGCACTCTTTAAAAATGTACTTATTTGTAACAAACAGTCATAAAACTCTACTCTCTTTAAATATCAAAGTTTATATGCAAGTAAAAGCCTGAATTAAATCTGTTCATCATAACAACCAATCAAGTCTCTTCAGAAAATTTGGACTAAACCGCTCGATTCATATGGATTCGTTTTTTGATCTCTTTATGAACTTTTTGAAGCATCAAAGTTTCAGTTGCAAATGTCTATGGAAGGAAATTTGTCAGCATTCTGCCATCAACTATTGCACTATTTTAAATTGAGTGCATTCAATAACATCTCTACATTTCCTAAATGTAAATTAGAGTTGCATCAGAACGCTATTCCTTGCTGAAGACCTACTTCTGGACACACGTGGTTGTGCTTCATGTGCGTTCCATGTCAATCTGGTACTTCAAACGTGCTGATAAATGGGCCTGGGGTGCAGGAATCTGCTCACTGTGTCTCTCACCCTCACTTTGTCATTCATTGGTGTCATAAAAGACCACAGGACACCAAGTGATGATCTTATAAACGTATTTATACATTTGCCCTGAAATGAAGCGTTGAACATTTCTCCGGCTGATCGGACGTCCGAGTGAGTTTCCCAGCCCTGGGAGAGGAAGATTCTAGGGTTTATTTTGGGAGGCTAGTGAGAGGTGGGACAGTGACAACAGGAGTTGTGTGTAATGGATTTATCACAGGGGTTTGGCCTTTCATGAGCCGCATTACTTTGATTGAATCAAGGATCCATTTGTTGATTCTGGCAGTGGCACAGCATTCAGCATGACCCTGTCCCCAAACACAATGGCCCATGCTGTCTAATGATTTATAGCACTCAACGCTTGCCATAAACAGACAACGATGCCATCTGCTGGTGAAACCCAATTTTACTCTAGTAAGAGTGACCATACTCCAAATATATATATTAGTGAAAAGTGCACAGCAGCATTTTGGAACAAGCCCAAAATAGAAATATTCTGTTATATTTAAAAGTCATAAAAATTGTAAATAATAATAATAAAGAGACAGATTATTATTATTAATAATAATAATGTTTCAAACATTACCCTATTATTTTTATTTATAATAAAAACTTTTAAATTCATTAAAATGGCAATATTCTTAAAATAGTTATTAAACCTTCATTAGCAACAGTAATCATAATTAGTAAATTATATAATGCTTAAAAGATTATTATAGTTAAAACACTCCTTTAATTTCTTAAATATTCATATTGAATGTAGATTAACTATTGATCTATATAACATACAGTACAGTCCAAAAGTTTGGAACCACTAAGATTTTTAATGTTTTTAAAAGAAGTTTCGTCTGCTCACCAAGGCTACATTTATTTAATTAAAAATACAGTAAAAACAGTAATATTGTGAAATATTATTACAATTTAAAATAACACTTTTCTATTTGAATATATTTCACAAAGTAATTTATTCCTGTGATGGCAAAGCTGAATTTTCAGCATCATTACTCCAGTCTTCAGTGTCACATGATCCTTCAGAAATCATTCTAATATGATGATTTGCTGCTCAAGAAACATTTATGATTATTTTCAATGTTGAAAACAGTTGTGTACTTTTTTTTTCAGGATTCCTTGATGAATAGAAAGTTCAAAAGAACAGCATTTATCTGAAATACAAAGCTTCTGTAGCATTATACACTACCGTTCAAAAGTTTGGGGTCAGTAAGAATTTTTATTTTTATTTTTTTGAAAAGAAATTAAAGAAATGAATACTTTTATTCAGCAAGGATGCATTAAATCAATCAAAAGTGGCAGTAAAGACATTTATAATGTTACAAAAGATTAGATTTCAGATAAACACTGTTCTTTTGAACTTTCTATTCATGAAATAATCCTGAAAAAAAATATTGTACACAAATATTTTGTACAGTTGTACACATTAAATGCTTCTTGAGCAGCAGATCATCATATTACAATGATTTCTGAAGGATCATGTGACACTGAAGACTGGAGTAATGATGCTGAAAATTCAGCTTTGCCATCACAGGAATAAATTACTTTGTGAAATATATTCAAATAGAAAAGTGTTATTTTAAATTGTAATAATATTTCACAATATTACTGTTTTTACTGTATTTTTAATTAAATAAATGTAGCCTTGGTGAGCAGATGAAACTTCTTTTAAAAACATTAAAAATCTTAGTGGTTCCAAACTTTTGGACTGTACTGTATATATGATTACAGAGGGTTACAAAAACAGAATATGGAAACTTCCTCAAGTCTAAATAATTTGTTAATATATATAACAATTATGCAAAAACAATAAACTTAACTATTAGTTTGAGGATTTCTGAGCTATGAATGAGTCCTGTTCTGGCCTCACTCAGAATGAGTGAGGGAAGGAAAGGCCACTGTTTACATTTTAACACCCCTCTATAACCCTCTAACATCTGTTCTTGAGCTTCTTGAACTTATTCATTTTGTACAGCTGATATAGAGAACTTTAGGAAGAATCAAGTGAAAAATATGACTATGCTATGGTTCACGTTTCCATTGTTGGTAGTTAGACTATGAGACATGAACTTAAATACAGCACCAGCTGGGGGGTCTCACTCTGCATCACCTGCACCCAATCACCCAAAAGACCATCAGCAAGAACTCATCAGTGGGACATTGAGGCAGTTTGTTAATGTGTACTTCAACTCATTTGCACCGAGCCTATGAAAGATATGTTGATTTACTGCGAGTTTAAATACACAAAATCCCACGTTATATCTCCAGAAATATTTAAGCGGTTTGCTTGGACTTCTGGAACAGTATTTGGTAACGTGACATTCATCAACATTTTAACTTTCTATTCCACTAGCGGCACCATTTGGTCATGCGCAAAATGAGCTAGCTATAGTGACTAGTTGTGACACATTGCAAATAATATTCAGAAAGTCAGTTTCTCTCTTTTGAAAGTCTTTGAAATATTAGTTTTATATGTTGCTTATTAATATTTAAAATATATGCACAATTCATACTTTGACTATAAATGGAGAAATATTTATTTACAATCAGATGGTGTAGTTATGGCAGCTACCATCATCTTAACCATATAGCAGTCAAAATAGCATTCCAAACAATTACAAGAGTTTAGTAGGTAAACTGCTTACCTCATTCGTTGTGGCGGCCCTCCTCCACTTATGTTATATTATTAATAAACCGAATAAGTCCAGGGGGATAATTAAAGATCAGTTCGAGTATCAGTATCGATCCCCCCATACAGAATCACATGACTGTAAACAACAAAATTATTTCCCTGAAGAGATGGTCTTTTGAAAAAGGTCCTTTCGACGGGACAGTCAAGCAATATTACACGAGATACTGAGTAACTTACATTTTAGAGACAACATTCGCAGCTAGGCTACTATTTGTCTCTTTTTGCCAAGAAAATAACTTTAAAAAAAAAAGCCACAGTATGTTAAACTTTGCACGTATCCGAGTCCGATCAACACGCAGTAATTGTTCGGTTCAAAAACACTGATTCAACTAAGTGAATGATTCAATGTTTTGCTCCTTTGTGGTTTGGAGATAGGACTAACTGCATTATTGGAGGTTTTGGCCAATTGTTTAAAACGTAAATGTAGATTTTTAAGAATGAATGAATGAATGAATGAATGAATGAATGAATGAATGAATGAATAAATGCAGATCCTACCATCCTCTCACATTTCAGAAGAAATTGGTGATCTTCAAATCCTTAAAACTTATGCATAACAACTAAAACGTGTGTATCTTTAGGAGTTTTAATAATTAAACCATTGAGTAGCCTAATATTCCTCCATCTTCTTAGTTTTTTATCTTTATCTTTATGTTAATTTATATTTTAATAAGCTAGTAGTTGCTATTTGGAATTATTGGAATCAAGTTTTGTGTTTTTTGAGGCATGTTTTGTATAATGATGATGATGAACTTGTTTCAGTCATAATTTAATCTGCGTGTTTGAACGAATCGGTTAAATGAATGATTCACTGATTCACTCTTAAAGAAAGTCACTTGTCGCTGCCAACTGGCATAATGATTTAACCTACATAAAGTCCTCACAAACTAACAAACTGATGCAAAACCAATAAAAATTGAAGACTGGAACTAGCTATTGTATAAATTAACAGCTTTGATAATTATAAGTTCTAGTTTCATCACATTACATTGCTCACTTTCGGTGAAGTCGGGTTGGTACAGATTTCCTCTTCTTATTTTCCTGAGGCAGCAGATGCCGTCTGATGTCTTTCAGCTTTAGATAAAAACAAGCAGGCCTTTCAAGTGATAGCTGCCCAGTTAAATATAGCGTCAGGTTTGTTTGCATGACAGGACTACGTCGCGTCGCACTGTGCATGGCTTTCAAGCAGTGGGCTTTGATCAAAGGCAGGTGTGTCTGTGTTCAAGAGAGCTCGGCCAGTCATATTGAGCCTTTATTGGTATTAACCAGTGTTTGATCTTCATTCAGACCGGTAAGGTTAAACAAAGCTGGGAGCTTTTGTTTATTTGTTAAATATGAACTGCAGCATGTTCTATAGTTTTGTTCTTTCTAATAACTATTCAGCATTTTACTCACCTCAGCTGTCAGGGCCAGTGTGTAAGGGTATAGTGCTTATACTGTATACCATTTTTACCTTGTGTTTCATTCTACACTTCTAAAAATAAAGGTCCCAAAAGGGGGGTTTCTCAGTGATGCCATAGAAGAACAATTTTGGGTTCCCCAAAGAACCGTTGAGTGATATTTCTTAAAAGAACATTTTTGTTTATTATAGTGTGATGAGCATTTTATTAATCTAAAGAACCATTTTCCACTATAAACAAACTGCAATGGAAAGGTTTATGGATTTTAAAGTCAGCATGAAACAGAAGTCGCAATCGTTTTTTTGTTCCCTATTGTGACATATATCTGAGTGAAACGGCTTCTCAAACAAGAAAAAATGTAGGGAGGGACTTGATTTTGTCCATTGGGAATTGATTGGATGGTTGTTGTTTGCTATTGTTGTGATATCATGTGAGTGACAGGTTGTCCCGCCCTCACGCCAGTAAACACATCAGAGAAGAGATGTTGCTGCAAGAGGGAGCGGAAGTTATTTTATTAAAGACTATGAGGGCACATCAGGGTTAAGTTTTCACAACAAAACCCGCCCAACTGCTATTCAAAACTAGCATTTCAGGGTGGGTCCACCGGTAAAGATTGCATTCCGGGGGTAGAATCTGCGTCTTTGGCGGGGTTCCCCTGGTAAAATTCACCTTCCAGGGGCTAAATATCATGTTATTTGGTGTCACTTCAACCCGCTGACATGAAAAACAACCTGCGGCAACAGTGTTAAAGTAGCCCAATTCCGGCGGGAAAACCGCAGACTTGGCAGTGGTGCACATGCATGCATTTAAAAAAAAATTATGTACAGGGATAAATCATTTATAATAAATACTGCAATATTCCTTAAAAAAATGCATGGTGACTTCAAAGCAGTGTTAATTTCGTTAACGTAAACTATGACGAAAAATGTTCGTTGACGACCTTTTTTTCCATGACTAAGATGAGACGATGAGAGACGACACCAATTTCATTTAACGATAACGTGACTAAAACTACACGTGCAATACGAAAAAAGACGAGACTGAAATGTGGCTAAAAGACTAAACACTTGACCAAAATCACTCTTTTGAAATCACTTTTTGTTTTTGTCGAATAAAAGAGACAAAATATTACATACTGTCTTTACGAGCGGTCACGCTTACGGTTGCCAGATTTACAGAATTTAATCCCACTATCAGAGCTTTTCTGTTAAAAGAACACGTTTTATTTCATATTTGCTATCTGGCAACCACGAGCCCTCTCTACACTGAAGCGGCTGATAGCAGTGGTTCTCAAACTGAAGTACGCGAAAAGTGCCGTTCATTTTATTCTTCTCCACCTTAAAATAACATGAAAACTGAACATGTATTTCTAGGAGGTAAAATGTAGGCTAGTATATACACGACATTCAATCAAATTACCTCATCTTTCGCGGTCAAAACTGACTGCACCCACACAAGCCAGCATCACTACAAATACTGCTGTTCTCGACAATATAACGTTACCTTTGTGAAAGTGGAGATTTAGCACTTACTAGCATGAAGAACAAATATAGACACAGACTGCATGCAGATTTAAGATTAAAACTCATACAGAGATTAAACTCGATACAAAAACATACCCTTCTGTGAGTTACTGTTTTTAATGTTGATCATATTATACCTGCAAGAATATTGCCCGAATATAATATAATATCATTTACCGAATATTGATTTTATACAGTTCAACAAACAAAAGGGTAATATGTACATTTTAAACAGTACTGTCAGTATTTTTGCTCTATTTTGCAACAAAAGCCACAGCAGAACTGCAGCACACAAGCTGTGTTTCGTGAACGAATCTGTGGCTTTGAACGAATCGTCAATGATTCAATGAACCATTCATAAATACAGTCTTGCTTTGTTACTGACCCTGCATCCAAATGTGCATACTATCCACCCTATCCGCCCTAAATAGTATTGAATATTACTAGTGTCACATACTATTTAGGATGGGTAGTATGCACATTGAGATACAGGCTGAAAGAATTAATGAATGACTCGATGATTCACTCATAAAAACAGTGACTTACCGCCACCTACTGGAGGTTAATGTAATATTTACTTCTGTAATATATACTTCGTTTTTATCATCATTGTATTTATTGCATTTAAAAAAAAAAAAAAAAAAAAAAAAAAAAAAAAAAATTAAAGCATTATTTATTTTACAAAGGTATTTATAAAGGTAAAAAAATGCACTGGAAAAATCGATTAAAGAAGGCAAATATTGTCCCTTAATGGAAATGTATAACTGCAGTCTAAGTGGAAAAGAGAGGGTGCACATAAGGATGTTAAATCCCTCAGGGGGTAAAACTGTACATTTGCACTGCTACTGCTAATGTGAGTGCAATGTCATTACAGTCTCTTACCTTGATTCAAATTTTCATAAGCTTACATGAATTGGTCTAAAGAAAAAAATTATAGTTGCGTCCCAAATGACGCACTATGCACTATGCCCTTATACACTATGTACTTGTGCACTATGCACTCATCCATGTAGTGCGTGAATTGTATAAGGTTACTTTGTCATTTAACAACGGAGACCGATCCTCCCTCCCCCTCCACTACGTAATTAAAGCTGCGACAGTTGAGTGCACGAAGTGTCCAACATTCCACAGTTCTTTTTTTCCGTTAATTTAGTGCATCATCCGGGTACTTTTTCTTTTTGGAATTTTCAGTGTGAACGCACTACTTGCACTATTTATACTTAAAAAGGTCATAGAATAGTGCATAAGTACGCAAATTGGGACGCACTTTATGACTATTTTGTCTAAAGACTACATATAAAATAGTTATCAAAATTAATGTTGGTGACTGTAGTTTGACTAAAAGTAATGACTAAGACTTATTTGTGATGACTTTTCGTCGACTAAAACTAGACTAAAATATGAAGACTAAAATGTGACTAAGACTAAGGAGCATTTTCGTCTTAAGATAAAGACTAAGACTAAATCAAAAATGGCTGCCAAAATTAACACTGCTTCAAAGGTTCTTCATGGAGCTATCGAAGCTAATACAGAATCTTTATTTTTAAGAGTGTATCAGTTTGAACATTAGCACCTTTTTGCTCTGTACTGTGTGTGTGTTTAGTTCTGTTTAGTGTCTGTCTTATCGTCTCAGTGTTGTCCAGCTGCAGTATCAGTGATGTGTTGTGCCGCCCACCTGCCCCTGGCTGTGCCGCTAAGCCCTTTCTGGAGTCCTGATAGACAACCCTGTGATAAGAGCAGCAACATGATCTCTGTGTTTGCTTTTGATGTGACCCACAACAAAGAGGTGGACAGATTCTTGTGCTTTACAGGGCAAGAGAGAAATGAAACAGGTCACAGCCTATTGTGCACAATGACATAGTTGAGTTCATTGAGTTTTTCTCTTTATTAACATTGGCACAGATTGCTCATGTAGTTCTTTCCCATAAATCCCTTGTTTGATACATTAAACATGTTTGATAATTAATTGTGGTAGGATTGTATTTATACTCCACACATTCAATTGTGTGAAAACTTTTAATTATTACATAATTCCATAAACTGCAATGTATTTAACACCTTCATGGTGTTTAGGTGTATTTCCACCTAAATGTGGACAAATTGAATAAATGGTTGTCCTTCATACAAAGAGCTTTTTCCTCTGCTAACAGCTGGGGAGGTATAGTCAGCATTTGTTCAGAGATTTTGCTGTTGGCAGCAGTGCCTCGGCTGAAAGCAGGATTCTGTCATGAGTGAGAATATTAGACAGATAGGGACCCAAGGGTGTATAATTTCGCTAGCTCTTGCCTGGGGTTATTAAATATTAGCCTGAGGTGCTGAAGGGTGTTGCTGACAGGGGCTATCATCAGTTCTCCCTATCATCAGGATTTTGCACTTCTTCCAAATGCTTGCACCCCTGACACTTAGTAGATGGTGCCCTCTTCTGTCCTTGTAGTGATTAAATTAACTGAAATGTGCATTTCTGAAACTTTTAGAAAGCCAGGGTAGGCTATATATTTTCATAATTAAGGATTTATGTCAGTATCATATTTGTTATAGGCAGACATTTGAATTTATATATTTATTGGTATCAGCCGATACTAGATATTCAATTGTGCATGTTAATTTCCCCTATTTTGACATTTAGATTGCATTTGCTGTCAACTCACACTCACTTAAAGTTCACTGATAATGTAATTATAACACTAAGTGTAATCCTAAGCAAATCTCAAAATGAACTTTCTTTTTTTTTATTCTGTACAGTATGTTGTACAATGTTGTGATGCCTAAATTCACTTGTAGCATTTAAAACGATGGATTTTAGTTAGCTATTTTTTATTAATTATTTAGAAAAAATAATAAAAATTGTAATATTGGTGCAACCCCTTATATGTATATCAGAGAGATTGGAAAGTTAGTAATTTTTTACCATATATGTGCAATGAAATGGATTACGTTACTAACTTTCTGATCTCTCTGAAACATATAATCATCAAATATCCCATTTCCCTTGTTTCCCACTCATCATTGGTTACCATGGTTTTTGATTAGTTACTCACACCTGTTTCCTTTTAGTTCATTACATTGTGTATGTATTGCCCTAATTTCATTCAGTTCGTTGTCTGGTGTTGTTTGTGTTTTTGTATGTGTAAATTGTCTTGTTGGATTATAGTCTTGTTTTTGTATATTAAAGTTCTGCAATTAGATCCACCTTGCATTGCCTTACATTCTTGCCTGATCCAGCTGTGACGTAACACCAGACTGAATTCAAATATGGATCTAGCAGCAGCCTTCATTGTCCTCACCCGTGAGGATCTACCTTTATGATTCTGTAAGTTGGCCCAGTGATCCTGTCTGGATAATACCACTCTGAAATCTATTTATTGGATGGGAGTGAATTATTATAGACCACTGGACTTTCCAGAGATGGGGGATCTCACGTGGCAGGAAGCCATTCTTCAGTGTTTGGAATTTGCTTACCCCTTGTTGATGTCATCACCCACAACCACAGCAGAACCAGAGCCCACGCCTACCATGGAAATGGAGCCTGAGCACACCATACACTGTCAGAAAAAAAGGTACGGCGCTGTCACTGGGGCTGTACTCTAAGGTACAAAAGTGAAAAGGTACATCTTTGTACCTTACTTACCCCTAATGGTGCATATTTGTACCTTAAAGGTACATATTAGTACCTTTTTACCTTTGTACCTTAGGGTACAGCCCCAGTGACAGCGCCATACCTTTTTTCTGACAGTGAAGACGCAGAGTCAGAGCTTATGCCCGCCACAGATCCTGAGACAGAGCCAGCGCCTGCAATGGAGCCAGAGCCTGCAGCCTCATCTGTCCCAGAGACAAAGCCTGCCACTCAGTCTGATCAGGTACGTGAGCTGGTTCATACATTCATTCCGGTGGGAGTTTTGGTGGAGCTGGGTGATAAAGTGAGTGGTCACCCACATCCTACAGCATCGAAATTCAGTTTATCTCAGTCTGGATTGATCTATTTCCTGATGACTTCCTGTTCCCAAGCCCTTCCTCATCCGCTGGTTTTGTTGTTGAGTACCAAGTCTGTTTCGTCACCCAGTACCAAGTCCCTGATGTTCCCACTCAGCCTCCCACTCCCTCCACCTCTGTCGATCTTATCCAGTTCCTCGGGCCCCACCTCTGCTGGCTCCCTTCGGCTCCTTCTTTGGTGGCTCCACTTGACTGCTTGGATCAGCCTTGGGCTTCTCTGTGTCCAGCTCCGCCTTGGTGTGGTGATCCCCTTGATGTTGTTGCTCCACCTCTGCTCGGCGACCAGTCGGCTCCACCTGGAACCGTCATCCTCACGGCTCCACTGGGCTCCCTTGTCCCTCCAGCTCCACTTCCGGACCTTCAGCTGTGCATCGTCCCTCCAACCCTTTGGCTCCATTTTGCTCCGCCTTGGTCCTCAGTCCCACCGGCTGCGCCTCAGTCCTCCGGTGCCCTGGCTTCACCTTGGCAGCTCATCACCAGGACTCCGCCTTGGACTCAAGGACCTACAATGTCACCCGGTCTCTGTGTCTCCTCAGCTCCTCCTAGGTCTCCAACTCTCCTGCTCCACCGCTGGTGGTCGGACATGTGACTTCACCCTGGCTCCTCCCACTATCGATTCCACTGTGGTCCTTCTTCCTAGCTGTGCTCTTGGATCCTCCCTCTGGCTCCTTGGCTCCTCTCTCCATCGTCTGCTCCATGGTGGTTTCCTCTGTTAGCCCCTCCTTGGTCACATCACTCTCCAGCTCAACGTCCTCCTCCAGAGCCCCCACCCTCACTTCTCTGTTGGAATTTGTTATTTAGTCATGGCGAGAGGATGTGCCTTCCGGGAGGGGGGAGTAATGTCATGTTCTGTTATTGTTTCGGTTTCATTTTCATGGACATTTAGTTTGTCTTTCATTGTTTCCTGTTTCCTTTGTTCCATTTTCCCACTCATCATTAGTTACCATGGTTTTTGATTAGTTACTCACACGTTTTTTCCTTTTAAGCCTGGGACACACCTAACGATTAGCTGAAACATTCTAAGACTGAACTGAACACACATACCGATTGTTTCCTTTGACTGGAGCCGATTTATATACTCACATATGGAATTTGAACACCGACTGTAATCGCAGACTGAACGCAACTGGCTCTGACTGGACGCGTTTGAGCACGATCAGTCATAAGTATCAATTTACATTCATAATCGGTGTGCGATACATTCAAAAGTGTGTGCGTGGCTTTAGTTCATTACCTTGTGTCTATATTGCCCAAAGTTCAAGTTTATCATCTGATGTTGTTTTTGTTGTGGTAGCACACACTGTTACGAGTGTTTTTGCTTTTGTGAATTATCTTGCCTGATCCATCCATGACACCCTGAACTACACGTAAATGTGAAAGAATGGTTTTTGTTTGTTTTTTTACATTTTAATGTGTTTGAAAGACAAAAGCCAGTAATACATGGTTAAATGGCTCATTGAGTAATAATTCAAATAATAATTATGTGTTCATCAGAAGATGATTAGATATGCAATGTTGAGAATGATTTCTGTAAATCTAAGGACCAAATGCTGTGTCTCACTTTTAAGTGGCAGGCACATGTGCAATTCCACAAACCTGGAAGACCTTCTGAACATATATAAGCAGTAGGCTTTTTTTTAAAAGAAAACTTAAAAAAGATTTTTAAAAAAGTAGTCGGGAGAATCCTGTGTCGGCACCACAAGGGGGTCACTGTGCACCCTTACCTCTGCTCTATTTGCCTCTCCTCTTTCAAACTTGAAAAAACACACAGAATTATACCAAAATGCCCATTTTGTTGAGTACCCTTGTAATAAGTCTTAAATGTGTTAAATAAAGAGTTATGAGAAAATGGGATGCATGTCAGATCCACGTAATGTGTGTCAGGTTTAAAGTGACAGCACCCTAATAAACCTGCTGCTGTCATTAATGTAAATCAAACAAAAGACAAAGAGAAAATCACTCACTTGACTGAATAACTTTTGTATCTTTAATAAGGATTAATCTATTTTTAATTTATAATTTATGCAATGAAGACTGAGTTTTTGATAACTATTCGATTTCTGTATGCTATGGTAGGACAAGTAAAAATCTTAACCCATCTTACTGGGCCAATAAGTTTTTTTTTTGTTGTTGTTTTTTTTAAGTCCTTAGCATTGAGTCCTGATATATTAAAGGGCATGCAGGTAATAAATATGCCATTTATTGTAATGGTTATATGTGATTTGTTTTAAACTTACTTAAATTAAAAGTTATTTTTAAAGCCTAATAAATGTTGAAAGCTTTCAATTATAGCCTACTGTAATGTTGAATGGCTTTTATTAATGGCTAAAATTAGTAATATTGGTATTGGTGATGCTGGCCTTCATAAAAAATATATTGAAAATTTTAATGCTGCAATTAAACGTGATTACCTAAAAAAATGTGCAATCAAATATATATATATATATATATATATATATATATATATATATATATATATATATATATATATATATATATATATATATAACAACTCATGCATCTGGACAGTGTCACAATTTTAAACCAATTTTGCTTTATTGTATTTGTAGATTGTTTTTTTAGTAACTGACCACAAGGTGGCGAAAGAGTGCAGGGAATGACTAAAAGAATACATTAGGACAGTGGCAGTAAACAGCCTTGATTTAACTGCTATATGTAGTCATCTGGCTTTACCAAAGAATGTTCTTATTTTGCTGTAAATATATGACATAATTCACATATCCTTGTCTCATCAATTAGCCTACTTCATCCACAATAGTTGCCTCACAACAGTTGACGTACAATGATGCTGATTCATATCTTAAGTAATATTAACAAACTTGGCAACTGCTGGTTCTGACTTTGCTGGTTCTGACTTATTAAAACGAAATAGATGCTTAAAGATTAAAAACAGAGAGCCACAACAATTATACAGATGGTTTGTTGTTATTATTAAAGATAATTTCATTGTCCTTATGTAGAAAAGTACTGGATTCACAGACAGGGAAGAAGAGAGAAGGGATTATTTTCTTTTCAGACACATTGCTTTCCACAGTAACTGTGCGAAGTTGCTGCAATAGGTGAATATTCATAACCCTCTTCCTGCATATTCATTAGACAGACATGCTGCTCTGACTGCAGTACTGTCAGTTCTACCACTGTGACGCTGCATTGTGGGATATTCCTCTGGGTTTCGCAGTGTCCTATTTTCTAGAGTATGTTTTATCATCAAATTATGTCCACTGGAACATGCCTTATTTTCAAAGATAATTACTCATAATTGTATGAGTAATACTCATATTGAGAGTATTATCTTTACTCATACAATTATTAGTAATTGTATTGTTTGTTTTCATTTTTACACATGCACTGCAAACATCTATAAGACATTTTTTTGTATAATTCATAGGCACTTCAGAGTGTATTAAACTGTGTCTCTCCTGCCAGCTGTTATGATCAGACAGGCCTTTTTGTCATTCGGATGGGAGACCACAGATGGGAGACCAGCATGGGGCTAGCAGACTAAACCACTACCATTTAAATTGCACAGGAACACATAAACAAGGTTGGGGAATTTAAGTAACATTTGCATTCAGTCTGTTGCATCATATTATCATGTAAAATCTCTGTATGGCACTTACACTGCATCTGTATCCTGACAAATATTAGTAAATGAATAATGCTTCAATTAGTTATAGTTAGGCTAACTATAGAGCAAATGTTAATGTTGACTGCTTTAATCCCTATTTAAGTTAGACAGAGCAGCTTGATCCTGAATTTGTCATTCCTTTCCTAATCTCATGGAAACTTAAAGGACTACTCATATAACCTCCATTTCTGTCAAGAAAGAGTACTCAGTTAATTTGCTTTAGTTGTTTGAAACATCAAAACATGTGCAGTAGGTTAGGAAAACCTAGTCTAGGCCATCGATTATTAAAAAAATATAATATTATTTTATTACATTGTTTTTTTAAGCAATTTCTCAATGCATTCATCTTGGTTAACCTCTTGTCATTGTTTTCTAATGTATAACACACGAACTATTTCAGTGCTAAGTAGGTGAAATGGAGTAGCCAATGAGAGAATCGTACCCTGTCTGGGAATAGCAGAACTATACTTGGCTCATGCGGTCTAAAAATTGTACCTTCTGAAGTGATAATGTGGACGCAGGCGTTTGTTTCTATTGGTGCTTTAGACTGTCATTCGTCTTCTGTAGCCCTGAGGTTGGCTAATTGCACAGACACTAGGATAATCCCGGTTAACAGAAGCTGATGTCAGATTGGTTTGGCTTACCACAAATCCCCTCTAGTTGAGGTAGGCAATGCGCGACAGGCTTGCAGTCATTACTGCAGAAGAAGTGGAGGGAGTGTCTGACTGCTCTGGAATTTCCTTTCTGTTGGGCTGTCATTTTACCTGCTAACCTGCATGTTGTATACTAACCAAATGGAGCTGCACTTGATTTGATACGCTCAAGCTCTATTGCGACGTCTCCGCGCGCGCAGGGCCGTATCTTAACGTTTTTGTCGCTTGCGAAATGGGGACCGTGCTATCTGTATCCCCTATAGTAACTAAAGGGACCATTCTGGAAGATGAAGGAGACGAAGCCAATGGAAAAATCGAGAAAAGCCTTAAAAAGCAGTCAATGGTCGTGTCCATGCTCACATTTAAGCGGCTAGTGACTTCATCGGGTAAGAAAAAAAGTGCCAAGAAAGTAAATCCGAATCCTCCTCCGCTGCCGGAGAGCAGCGACGACCAGGTCGAGCATTTGAACCAGGAGAACTTCAGGAAATCGCAACAATCGACCAACACCGAGCGGAAAACAAAAAATGGACCTCTTGCGGTGCCCATTCCCACGGTTCCACTTCATCTGGCTCAGGATAAGGACCAGCTCACTTCAGCGAAGCAACTGGTGTCGGTTCAGAAGCAGCCCAGCAGCCGGTCTCTCCTCTCGCCAAGGCGCGTGATCGTCCAGGCCTCCACGGGGGAGCTGCTCCGATGCCTAGGTGAATTCGTGTGCAAACGGTGCTGCAAAGTCAAGGAAATAACCTCAAGTGAGGTCATCCTTTGGTTCCGCAACGTGGACAGGACTCTGCTGCTGCAGGGCTGGCAGGACCACGGGTTCATCACGCCTGCTAACCTCGTGTTCGTCTATCTGCTCGTTAGGGAAACTGTAACCACTGATGTTGACAATCCACGTGAGCTCCACGGGACCTTTCTGACCTGCCTCTATCTGGCGTATTCCTACATCGGAAACGAGATCTCGTACCCTCTCAAGCCCTTCATGGTCGACACAAACGCGGACGTGTTCTGGGAACGTTCGTTAGATGTCATCGATAAACTGAGCGGTAAAATGCTGCAGATTAACATGGATCCGCACTTTTTCACAGAGGTTTTCCAAGACTTAAAAAACGAAGGAGATAGGAAGGATGGAAGCGAACTGGACCGCTAAATGTGATCAAAATCTGAGCAGATATCAATTACCACTGATTTACTGGATGTAATTTGCTCTGCTTGAGTGACTGTTGCGTTGCACCACGAGACGATTTATCAATATTTATGTCAGTGTTTTGCTGGCTTTGTTTTAACAACAGTATTAAATAGCCCCGGTGTAGTGATTTATACTAGCCAACATGGCTTCACCTGTGCTAAATGCATGATGCATAGATGCATAGATTTGTATCTGTTGATGTGATTCACATTCTTACATAAAAAGGGAAAGTGCAAACGTTTATTGTATATAATTGTCAGTCTCAGCTGTCATCACTGTGTTATCTAGGTCACTATCCTCCTGAGACCCAAAGAAAAGTTTTATTTTTTAGGCTATGCAATGCATTATTACATAAATGTTTGGTGTATAACAAACATAATATTCATATTTTTAGCTCTACAATTGATGTTATTATTGGCCACATCATTAAAGATTGGACGTTGCTACAGTATATATATTACAGTGGACAAGACTGGCTGGGTCTCAGGAGGATAAAGCTTCATTTGAAGAGATGTGAATGGAACTATCCAAGGTGCTGACCTGAATTATATGTGCTCATGTTGCTGTATATATTGACTGACGCCTGTCTCCAGCCATTCTGGATGTGAAACTTGAAAGTGTTTTCTCTTCACTGAGATGTTCTATGTGCCAATCCAAGTGTGATCATAGGAAAATGCGTTTTTTATTCACAATGGTTTGAGGAAAAATGGGCAGATCTTGCTTTGAGATTATTTTATATTTTGACATGATCTTGCTTGAATGAAATAAAACCCAGTCTGACTGGTTTTGTTGATCAATAATGCATGCATCGAGCTTATTAATGCACTGACCACGTGCCATTTGACTAAATATTCAAAGCTATCTCACGACCAATTCGTACGTATTTTACGAGGTGGCTAATTTGTACGACCTCACTCGTACGAATTCCCCTAGTGATGGGCAGGTTTAGGAGCGGTGTTAGGGGTAGGTCATTACTAATTCATATGAATTGAGCAACTCGTCAGGTACGCTTTAACAAAAACCCATCTCGTAAAATACGTATTGCCATATATAAGCTCATATAGCTTCCATTTAAGCTTTGTCTCTAACTTTGGGACAAGGCATCTCTCCACCATCTCTAAAACTCGAAAACTCTTAAATTTGTAATTACTTTATTTTTCTAAGTAGCGCCTATGCTTAACGTGTTGGTTATTTTAGCATTTTTAATCTTTTCCCTTTTGATTCCTAATGATAGTTTTAGAAAAATGAAAGGGGAGGGGGGTTTGTATTAATTATTAGTCTACAATTAATTTACAGATGGATATAAATCGTGTTTATGTCTTCACTCCAGGCTATGTCTTTATTTTCTGTGGGACTTTTTGTTCATCAGCCAATCCCGTTCATCTGAAAGCAAGAATGAGCGAGTCTCGCGGAATTGTGAATAAAACGCTGGACATGAATGATCTTGGAGTTCATTGGCCGGAATTTGCTGCAGTCTGTGAGAGCGGCTTCTCTGGGCCAGCGGAATACATGTGAACCGGGGCTTCGTCTCTTTAGTCGGTCTCTATAGTAACCGCAGGATCGCTAGTTCACAGCGCTGCAGAACCTCACGCGCTTTGTCTTTGAGCAGCGCGTGGCCACATGCACACTATAAATACGTCAAGAAGGCTATGAGCTCAAGTAGTTTTCGTGTGGGAAATTAGCTCGCAATCAACACATGTCCCAGTTTTGAAGCTTCTATTTGTATAGCTTCTGTTGTAAGCAACACCTCAAGCTTCCATATTTTTGCAGCTCACAGGCCTTTAAAGGATTAGTCCATTTTCAAATATAATTTTCCTGACAATTTACTCACCCCCATGTCATCCAAAATGTTCATGTCTTTCTTTCTTCGGTTGAAAAGAAATTTTGAGGAAAACAATCGAGGATTATTCTCCTTGTAGTGGACTTAAATGGCCTCCAAACGGTTGAAGGTCAAAATTACAGTTTCAGTGCAGCTTCAAAGGGCTTTAAATTATGCCAGACGAGGAATAAGGGTCTTATCTAGTGAAACGATCGGTCATTTTCTAAAAAAAAATACAACTTTATATGCTTTATAAACACAAATGATCACCTTGCACGTGCTTCCGCTTTCCGTATTCTTCAAAAAGCTTACACGTGGACTAATCCTATAAGTATAGGTCTTTATTTAAAGGGTTAGTTTAAATACCAAAAATGAAAATTCTGTCATTAATTACTTAACTTAAAGTTAATTTACACTTTCAAATGCCCAGAAAGGTACTAAAGACATATTTAAAACAGTTCATGTGACTACAGTGGTTCAACCTTAATGTTATGAAGCGACAAGAATACTTTTTGTACGCCAAAAACCAAAACAAAATAACAACTTTATTCAACAATATCTAGAGATGGCTGATTTCAAAACACTGCTTCATGAAGCTTCGAAGCTTTAGGAATCTTTTGTTTCGAATCAGTGGTTCAGAGCGTGTACTTCCAAAGTCACGTGATTTCAGTAAACAAGGCTTCGTTACCTCATAAGTGTTTCGAAATTTCAATGATTCACGTGACTTTGCCAGTTACACGCTCTGAACCACTGATTCGAAACAAAAGATTCGTAAAGCTTTGAAGCTTCATGAAGCAGTGTTTTGAAATCGTCTATCACTAGATATTGTTGAATAAAGTTGTTAGTTTGTTTTTTTGGTACACAAAAATTATTCTCGTCACTTCATAACATTAAGTTTGAACCACTGTAGTCACATGAACTCTTTTAAATAGGTCTTTAGTAGGCTACCTTTCTGGGCGTTTTTAAAGTGTAATTTAACTTGCTGTAAATGCAGGCCTCACTGAGCCATCGGATTTGATCAAAAATATCTTAATTTGTGTTCTGAAGATGAATGAAGGTCTTACGGGTTTGGAATGACATGAGGGTGAGTAATTCATTTTTGGGTGAACTAACCATTTAATGGTACATCTATACCCATCCATTCATCCAATTCGGTGTTACTTCTTTCAATTTAATTAAATGCTAATTCAAATTTAGGAATTCTCCGTTCAATTCTGAATGGCGGACAAGTGATACATTCATAATATTCCAAAACACTGGACACTAATATGTTCTGTCTGGTGTATGTATGTTTCTTATTAGTTGCACCTACTGGATCCTTAGTAAACAAGTGTTTACCCCAAGAGACCCCAACCAAAGTGCCAAGCAGAGGATGATTAGTTCTTTTTTTGTACTTGTTAAAATGGTTCCTTAATCTGTCAGGAGGCTTTCCTCACCGTCAGTTTGACCTTATGACACTGTGCCCTGGCTATATATACTGTATAAGAGATCTTACCTAAGGCTTTCCACTAACTAATCCCAGATTAGTGGAAATGGGTTATAGCAGGTTGAAAATCAAAGTGTCAGTGGTAATATTCTGTTGACGGGTCAGTGAATAAACATCTTTCCCATGAGCACGTCAAGAAAAACCAAAGGAAGCTCTCATCTTCAAGCAAGCAGACGGCTTAGAAATCTTAAAGTCATACTTTTTTGCAAAGAATATATTTCTTTTGCTTTAAGGAAAGTTCACCTAACATTTAAAAATGGAAAACTTTTCTCACCCTCATGTAATCAATGATTGTCTTTCTTCTGTAGAACACAAAAGGAGAAATTCTAAAGAATGTTCATGCTGCTCTTCATCATACAATAAAAGCATGTAGTGACCAGTGACTGTCAAGCTCCAAATAGAATAAAGAAACTGTCCATATGATTCCTACAGATTTGGAATGACAAGAAGGTGAATAACAGAAATCTATAGTAAAACAATTTTGACAATATAGAATGTTGAAAACATGATTTTATTTGTCTGAACATTTAGTTTAAGTACCTCGTGTACAATAATGAGCCACAGAGGTGATTTCACTTTTTTCAGTCTCTCTGGGGGAGAGTGATACGGAGGATGTTGACTATATATAGAGTCAGAGTGGGTGTTACGTGACTGACTTGAATGGATGATACATTCAGTGCCACCCACTGGCTAGGAGTTAGTCACTAGATCACACAGACAGATTCAAAGCAGTACTGCTCATTAAGCTTTCTCTAGAGGCCACCAGCCAACACTCCTCTCCTGTCACAGAGCTTTGTGTTTACCAGAAAGACTGCCTCACAATGACTTCAGCAGCCATTTAGGGGGCTAATAGCCCTTAACAAACTTGAATTAGACTGATCGCTCTTTACTTCCTTCAATGATAGCAATTGTTCTTGACCGACTGTGACAGCAAAGATTTTTTGAGGTTGACACCATGCTTGTAAACACAAGTTACTATATAAGAAACTGAAGCATTGGGTATTTTTAAGTGCCTTAGTGATTGAGTTGAAAAAGAAGTGTTTTTAAATGCTTGTTTAGAGATTGGAAATGTTCTCCTCCCACCTGTGTGTTATGCAAAAGCTGCTGCACTGGAATAAGCACAGATAATGTCCAGATTAACTCTTGTACATTCACCTACTCAGTGACACCCTGCAGGTCAAAAGAGCTTATTATAAAAGTGAGTTAGCTCAGAGAGTACAGAGGAGACCTATGGAAGGCAGACCTCGTATATTATAGATTAAACGCTCTTTGCTGTTATTGGTTTACATTTTTACTTCCCTATATCTTGAATAAAAAATATTACTAATAATAACAACAACAACAATTGTGTATTTAGCCTATTTAATTGGGTGTAACAATTATATCTTTAGGGTTACATATAAACATTAAAAATCATAGGTCACAAAAAGTTAAAACCATATTAAAACATATGCTATGTAGTACCTTTATGTTTCATAAGTGTTTCATAATTGATGAACTGTTTCAATTTAGCATAGACATTTAGTGTATCTACTATTGGGGCAGATTATGTGTTGTTAAATAAGCTGAATCCTTCTCTGGGCAATAACGATGGAAATTACTAGCTACAGATATGGCTTTGGTTGAAAGGAAACGTCTGTCCCTGCACAAACCCTTTCTCTAAACTAGAATCTGTTGGCCAGACTAGAGCCTATTTAAAATAAGTCCAGTGTGTCAGTGCAAACTAATCTTGCTATAAATGGCGGACCCCAGTAGAGCTGCTATTGACATGCAGATCACACTGATGGGACTTATGGTTCTCCTCACAATATACAGCAATGCTGGAGAAATTCCTCATCGTGACATCATTAAGCAACTAGCCAATTAAACAAGAAAGTCATTTGTCACAAAGTACTGAAATGCATTGCCAAGTGGTATATATCTTAGTTAGTCTCGATACATAATAGAAAAAAAGTTTTGGATTTCTTTCTTACTTTCCCCAGTTTATATCTTGTGGTATTTTGATATATGAAGCTGAAAGAATGCACTGTGGCTCTGTCTCTCACAGTAGGAGATATGGTGGAATATAGCTACATGGCGCCCTCTTGTGTTCTGATTGCGTATTGTGGAAAGAATTGTTCGCGCACGTTTGTTATCATGGTGGAGGCTTTACACTAGCTAAATTCCACTTGTGTTATGCACATTTTGGGACACCGCATAAAAAAAAAAACTCCAAGCGCCAAACGCCAAGATGCGCATAAATTCTAGAAATGCAAAAACTTATGCGCTCAATTGAGTTGGATAAAGTTTTTATCCGATAAGAAAACAAACTACGATTGAAACACATTTACTGAATAAATTGCTCGATGCGCATCAAACATGTGACTTTGCGATTTGACGGCATAACTGGACCAACCAGCGAAATCTCGTTGCCCAGCATCTGAAATGCCTGAGCGAAGTCTGTCATCCAAGTGGTTTAGTAAGCTACCTTCCAGAGCTGTCTTCGACTGTTTCCACAACACCAGGCACCCGCCTCCGAAATCAAGACAACTTTATTGCGTTTCGCCGCGCGCTCTGAGGCGCAAGTAATTTATTATGTAGGGAATAGTTTACTGCAGCAACTTCCATTTTTCTTAATGATATTTAGCGCCAGTTTTTTAGGAAGTGACGATTTTGTTCTCTTCAGGATGAAAATGTGCTTTATTCGCAAATGTTTTATGTGATATTCCAATTTTGCGAATAAGTAAAATTCGCAACTTTGGATTGAAACATAGCTAACTCGATTTTTTTTAGTATTTATATATATATATATATATATATATATATATATATATATATATATATATATATATATATATATATATATATATATATTTGATAATATTTTCCATTCTCTAAACAAACTTTTGTAAACGTCTATTATGCTGTTTCTTAGTGCAATGACTGACACCCACAGCTTAGCCCATTTTTAAGTTTTGCTTGTGATGACATTTAGTCAAATAGCCTAGGCAACGGCAAAACACTTACCACTAATAACCTATAAAATAATGATTTACTTTTTATATAAAGCTTGTTTTACATTTTAATTGCTAAATTTTATTCTTTTGTGACCATAGTCTAAAATAAAACTTTGTGTTTAAAAAAAAAAGAAATACATAGGCTAATAATAATAAAAACAATATGATAACGCATTTCACCCTTAATAAGGCTAACGTCGTAAGCATATTTATAGCAAAGATTTCTACCCTTATACAAAATCATTTATAAGGAAATGTTGCATTTTTCAGAATTAATTAAATAAAAGTAGGCTACCCAAAATGAGGTTACTAATTTAGCCAGGTTAGAAACACACACAAAGAATAACCCTATAACAGATCAGACTTTTTAACAATTTTAATGTATTATCACAAACAAAATGCATTATAACAAAATAATCAACAGAGTGAAAAGAAGGGAAATACACAGACTAGTGATCAGTCCTCTCGTGCTTAAGTGGACCCATATGAAAGAAAATATATATAATTAGCCTATTCTTTACGATTTAGGACATACGATTTTGAAAAAGTATGCCCAATGTTCAGACCTACACCGTGCATGAGTCTCTGTCGTAAATTATTTACGAAATATCAAAGCGCTTTATAAGTGTGAACTAGGCCTATATGCTCGATTACACAAGTGTAGTAGCGAACACGTTTTGCTTCTTACCATTTGTTCTCGTACCATATAGTCTTTTCGCCAACATTACGTTAATATTGTAAGACAAAACTGATTTTAACTGCTCGACCCAGCTGATATTTGATGATGAATTAGCCATGTTATTTGTTATCCATAAGATGGCGCTAAATTGTTTTCTTATCTTAAAGTGATCAACATTAACAGTCCTCTAAAATAATGTAATGCCAAATTATCATTTCAGTCGAGTAAGGATTTTAAGGCCAATTGTGAATTATTAGACGGCCTTTCTTGGGGTGTGATTGCAATGTTGGCTACTGAAATCAGTTAGTTGCGCTTTTTAATATTAACCCAGACGCGCACTTCTGATCCCAATTTTAAAAATCAGTTATAGTGATTATTGATATTGTTCAGGTTGTTTAAACTATTGATATTGTTAACGCAACTTAAATGTGAAGCAGAAACGGCACCGAAGGGTCCTGGCGGTTGCAGGTTGTGGCTGTGGTAGAGGGTGGGAGGAGATCCGGGCCAGTAGGAGAACCCCGACGGACCAACACCTGGAGCAACCAGATTGAGTTTGGAAATGCCTGAAAACTGGAGGGGAGCGAAATTGCTCTGGAACTTATAAATAGCTTGTTCAGTCGAAGAGGGCTGGCACACTTGCGCCAGGCCGTTAAAGTCAAATTTGTACGCGTAGCGCTTTCCGTGCACCTTGGTCATGATGTTTTTGTCGTAGTAATAGCGCAGAGCTCGGCTCAGTTTGTCATAGTTCATGTTCGGTTTACTCTTGCGTTCCCCCCACCGTCTGGCCACCTCGTCCGGGTCTATCAGTTTAAACTCTCCATTGGTCCCCTCCCAGGCGATGCATGTCATATTGGCGCTGTCAGACAACAGCTCCAGGAGAAATTGCCATAGCTGGATTTGTCCACTTCCTAAAATGGAAGGAAAGTAGGCTTACATGTAGCCTATGTACACTGTAAAAATGATTTTCATGTTTTGTTATCACAACTTTTTATTTTTATTTTGTCAAATCAACTTGATTAATGTGGTTCAGACAACATTATATTTGAGTTTCTGTTGATTAAACCAATCGCCTTCATTGTATTAACTTTTGTTGATGTTACTTATTAAAATCACTCTTAAAACAGTTGGCTATATAGTTATGGTTATATTTGATATTTAATTATATATTCCATTGTTTTTCGTCTTAAAAATAATGGTTCTATATTGGCATATGGTTCCATGAAGAACCTTTAAACATCCATGGAATCTTTCTTTTGGAGGTTCTTTGTAAGGTTCTCTTGGTTCTTCTGGGAGCACAAAAATGTTCTATGAAAGCCTATTATATAGACTACTAATTAGGTACGTTTTATTGTAGGGCTAATCATAAAATAAAGTAATAAATGATATCTAACAATTTTGCGTAATACACACAATAATATACTGTATTTTTAAAATTATGCAAGAACCCCTTTTTTGCGCAAAAGTTAGACAATTCGTCTGTCAACAATTCATCGCATGCACTCACCTTTTTGCACGCCTGTGTTGATGGGGGTCCAAGAGGAGCTTTTGCTTTCCTTCAGAAGATTTTCTGTGGGATCTGGAAGAAAACGTTTAAAAGGACGTCTGACAATTAGAATTCATGTTTTAAATGTATTTTAAAAATGTTGGAATAACACGAGTGATACGCATTAAACATAGCTATTTCCCCCTGTTAGTGTATATTTGTAATCATTTTAGAAAAAACACACGTAATGTCACCTATCTATAAATAACAATTCGCAATAAAAGAGGTTAAATAGTATGAGTATCGTCGTGTTTCAGCTCGCTGTATTTGCCCAGACTTCAGCGCTGAGGTCAGGAAACGCGTCCAGGAAAAAGGATATCCGATTTCCGACAAAAGAGGACATGCGTTCCAGATGGAGAAGTCAGAGACACCGGCGATGGTGCGCAGCATGCACCCGCAGACCCCTAGCATCGCCCTTTTCTTTTCAGTCATTTCAGCAATTTTTCTCATTTTACGCACAAAAAGACTGTGTACCTGAGAGATACATGTTAAACATAAGGCTTCCTCCGCAGTTCTGTCGCATTGTGGTGGTGGTGGTGGACGTGAAAGGGTAGGCTTTCATTGGCGCAAAGATTTTTATTAAACTTTATCTCAAAACTGTGATCTGGAATAAATGTGAGACAGATTGAAGTTTCCAGGCAACTGTCACAAGCCCCATCTCTGAGACAATATTCAGACAGCAATTTCCTTCGGTGCATTGGTTTAATTAAAAGAGCAATTTACCTCTGTCATCCCTCCCCGTCTCCACAATAAAAAGGAACCGATAGAAATTCGGCCTTATCAATCCACCATCAAGGTTTAATAAAGTTTCTGCGTTAAGATCAGAGTTTCTATGGAGAATTGAAGTGTTTGACATGGAAACCGGTTCAGATCCTCTTTCTTTTCCGCCTTTTTACCTCTTTGCAAACAGAAAGGCCTGTTCCATGTTGGTTGAGAATATTTACCTTTTAACCATGCCTCAGTGCATAATGGTAAACAAGAACATTTTATCCCAAACGTATGTTGCTTTAATACGCAATAGATGGTATTGTAAACCCTGTGCCCTGCTTTATGAACGGTTCAGTTATGCTGTTACATAATGCATTGGTGTTATTAAACATTTTTGTTTATGAACATGACACAACATTCTGTTATTACTCTTAGAAGAGAAGAGGCTTCATATATAACATTTTAGAGGTTCAGAGGTTCTCATCATAGGATAATTGTATTGATTTTATTTTATAAATAATTATTTTCTGCTAAACATACTTTATCACTAAAAAAATGAGAAAGAAATAACCCATACAATAATTTTCTGCTTATAGTATAGAACCTTTTTGGCATGAAATGTTCTTTAAAACTGAGTTAAGAACCATAGGGTTCTTATTATGACACTTTGTTTTATTATAGTAGTCCTTGAATTTCATATCTTTTTACATATACATTACATATACAATACATTACAATACTATGATAAATGTAGATACATTTAAATTATGTTGTACATATTGTAAACTACGATTTTTGAATGTTTAATTGTTTAAAAACAACAAAGCAGATTAGGTTCACCATATATTTTATAACAGTCCCGAGCTCGTGGACCCATGAAGTGACAAAAAACTGCAGACAAAGAAGGTAAATGCTTTATTTTCTTTACTTTCTTTTTGTGCCGAGCAAACATGTTAATGTAGTGACTGTACAGGGTGTGTATATTTTATTTCAAACTGAAAGGGGTAATAAATATTTGTTTAAAAGACTCATGACATGAAATAGAGCAGGCAGTGCATGGTGTGTGATTATTACACTCTGCTTATTCTGTATATTGAACCTGAATTAACTGCACAAAAATAAAGAATCCCAGCATCAGCTTCAACTGTGAGAGCAGCATCGTTATTAACACAAACACACATTAACATCAGCTGTATAGGCTATAGTCATCTTGTCGTTGTTTTTGTGCATCACTCTCACGCGCTTTGTCGTGTTGTCTCTGGCGTCCCAGACTTGCTTTAGCTGCCTGAGTCATTAAAGAGATCGCAGGCAACTTAAAACAAGCCTCGGATGCAAGGCAATGCTTGAGTTTGTCCACTCGATATATTTCATGCTGGCTTGGACCTTCTGATGAATACATTGGATACACCTAAATACAATAATGAAAAATGCGATATGCTTATCAAAGGAAAAGATCTAGAAAATAATAATGCAAAGAGAAAGGATTATATCTGGAATAAATTTGAAGATAAGTTTGTGTTTCTAATATCAGGCTGATAGCTGTAATTGGCCTGCACGATTCTGTACACTGTATGTATCTGAATCCGCAGATTCTCTTGTTTAATAAAAAAAAAAAAAAAAAAAGCCTAAATGTTTTTTATTTGTTTGTTTTAAATGCTTGTACTTTAGATGTACAAACATATTGTTTTAGTTAAAAATATTATAATGAAATTTGACTGTAATGTAGCAGTAACAGTAAATTCGATAAGCAACATAAAATCAAATGTCCACGTTTCATATAATGGCGTCACAACTAGGGAGTAAGTTTTAACAGCTGCACTCTTTATATTTGACATTAATTTCAGGTCAGGCATCGGTAATAGATTACTAAACATCTTTAATGTGTAGCAGACAAACTTTGGAATATTATATCAAAGTTTGAGAAAGTAAACAGCACAAACAACATTGTGTTACAAAGAACAAAATGTGTTGCTTCGCGCCAGTCTCTCCTTCTGTTGTTGATGTTATTACGATTTTTACTTGAATAAATAGCCTATTTTAGGCTACTTAAATAAACTTGTTTAACTAATGTTATTATTTTAGGTAGCACGTTTAGTTTATTTAATATAACATTTTACAATGCAGTTTTATAAGGTTTGGGTTTGTGATCCAGCTATCTGTCATTTCCTTCTAAATATATAGCCTACTAACTTACTAGTGCCGGTCTCTGTCCTGATTTGCTCCCTTAATAAGTTGACTTACCCCGTCCTGCTATGTCAGACTGCAGCCTGTCTCAGATCCAGCTGCTTTCAGCACTCTTGTCTGTCTTATAACCACTGCACTAAGAAGCAGTACTACACTTTTAATCAGCTCGTAGGGAAATGTGTATTTGATAAAGGTGTGTACAGGTGAACATTTTATTAGGAGATCCTGGACTGGGTGTGGGAGCGAGTTTTCACACTGCTCAAATACTGCTAGAGTCCTGAACGGTTACACCACAAACAAAGAAGAGGCGGAACACACCCGGATCCCAGTGTTACACACGATCCGATTGGACGAAAAAGACACCGAACTTCCTTTAACCCTTTATCAATAAAAGTGTAATGTTTAAATCCTGGTGATGAGGCACGAGGCCAAGAAAGTTCTCAGTTCCCTCCATTGCATTAGACATCGGTTGTTTTCATCAATGAAAAACTGTACAGGCCCATTCAAAAAAGAACGTGTACGATATGTATTTGATCCACAAAGGTCAGGACCTCGGACAGCTCCAGACAAACCCAGACGGGTGGGAACACGTGACAACGTTCACCCCTCCCCCTATGTATAGCCCATTAGTATGGTGAATTAAGGAAAAAAGGTTAACGCTGCAAGTATAGTAAGTATATATATATATATATATATATAAGGGTTTTCAAGCATCAAAACAATAAGTGTAATACAGCTTTGAATACATCAAAATGGATCCCGTTTAATTTTTTTTTCTGAGCAAAAATGAAATATACATCTTTACCATGATTTATAGTAGACACCTACTAAAATGTAATTCAGTGTAACAATCTTGTAAGGGATATTTACAACAACAACAAAAAATCTATTTATGCTATATTAAAGACTAATTACTTTTACCCCTAATTCTAATTACTTGTAATTTTAAATTTTTTAAATTTTGCCACTATCCTAGATTTTGCCCATTTGTCAGCAAGATTTTTTTACTCCTTTAAAATGCAATAAAATTTAGTGTACTCACATATTCTTTTATATTTTTAAATATGTACAGGTCAGAATAAGCATGTTTCAATTTTTACATAACTATAATGTTACACTGAATGACAATGGAACATTATTTCACCCAAATTGGAGCATTTTATTCTCCCAAAACTTATTTGAAAACGTAAAAGTAGATGTTTTGCTTGCATTTAATGTGCAATGGGCTATATATATATTTATATTTATAGCCCATTGCTTGCATTTAATGTGCATTTTTTAAATAGAAAGATTTTTCATTATGCTTTTGATATTTTTAATTGTTTAATTTCTACTTTATAGGAAATAAAATAAAATTCATATATATATATATATGAATAAATGTATTTCATTTTTGTATAAATGTATTTGTAAATGTAGATGAAATCCCCCAAAACAGGTCCACAAAGAACAAATAATGAGGCACTAACATGAATGTACTCATGCTCTTGTTTATTAGAAATATCACAGTCTCACATCCTCCATCATATAGATGGTGTGGGACGTCATTAAGCAAGACTTGGTGCTGTTCAGCTGGTGTAAAACATCCTAACTCTTAAATATAACGAAGTGGCTTATTCCTCCCTTGAAAGTGTAGTCTATCTCAATATTTCTGCATGATTACATTTACCTTGAAATGTGGGAGGCCTTCTCTAATTACATATAGCTTTAAAAAGCATCAGACCTGCTTGTTTTTTACATCAAGAATTACCACTTAGCAGATCCATGATTTGAGCAGAGAAGTTATTTTATTTAAAAAAGCAAGGAATTGCCACAAGCACTCTTTTACCATAGTTTAAATAATGTCTTTATTGCCTATAGTAATGACACGGCATGACATGGTAGGTACATAATGGTGTCGGGTCTTATTGCTGAATTCTGCGCATAGACTGGATCTGATTGGTGTGTGCCTGGGTGCCGAACTCGTTGTAGCATCTGTACTCTCCTTGGCGTCTGTCTCTCTCAAAGATGTACTGATATCCACGGTAACCAGGAAACTGATAGCCTACCCAGCTGCCAGAGAAAAGGGCAAATCTCATTTATTGCACTGCACACCAATAATGTGTATATAATAATGTGTGCAGGGAGGTGCTACATTACGTAAGTAATACATTATTTGTAACAAAGAAATGGAGATCCACAAAGGATCCACACTCTGTAAGAAATGCATTTGGAAGACATTTACTGATAATCAAATATAATCAAATGTATGTGTGTGTGTGTGTGTGTATATATATATATATATATATATATATATATATATATATATATATATATATATATATATATATATATATATATAATTTTATGGATTT
The DNA here is from genome assembly GCF_018812025.1 of Megalobrama amblycephala. Classification (NCBI taxonomy): domain Eukaryota; kingdom Metazoa; phylum Chordata; class Actinopteri; order Cypriniformes; family Xenocyprididae; genus Megalobrama; species Megalobrama amblycephala. The sequence continues at coordinate 19,604,745 of NC_063049.1, forward strand.
AATTTTAATTAATAAAACGAAATTAAATTAATTTTTAATTTTAATTATTTTTATGAATTAAACAGCTTGTAAACATACTTTTTCACTATAAAAATTGAAATAACCTGTTAAACATTAAAGTATTATGCAATCATTTAAGCCATTTCTCTTTATATAGAACCTTTTTGGCTTAAAAGGTTCTTTACAACTGAGTCAAGAACTCAAGGGTTCTATATAGAACAGTGATGTTGTTAAGGGTGATGAGGTGACTTACGCTCCAGAGTTGACTTTGATTGAGGGAACTTCCTTGCTGCACCAACCCATGGCTTGGAGAGAGGGATAGTCCTCACACATCTCAAATTTACGTCCCATGAATTCTTCACACTCATAGAGGGTAATCTTACTGTCACTGTGGTTCTGTCGGAGAAAGGGTGAGTATGGGAAATGAGATCTTGGAGGTGGTGATTAGGACGATATTTGTTATGAAGTAAACCTAATGTGCTGTTTTAACAAAGAGACTGCTGAAATGATAAAAGAAGCACTGGAGAAAGTCTTTGCAGATTTGATGCAATGGGATAAACTTACAGCACATTTAATAGGTCTGAAAGAGAGCATGTGCTCTGTTCTGTAACTGCTGTTGCCACTCCAGGCCTGGTAACAGGGATAGTCTCCTTTCTCTAGGATAAACTGCTGGCCCTGGAACTCGGGATACTCATACCCCACCCAGCTGAGAGAGACAGAATGTCATAGTCAACACAAACCATGAAGCAACATCGTTTTACATGGCAGTGATCGCTCCTGATCAGGACACAAAGGCAAAAGCAAACACGATGGTTTGGACTGAATGAGCGGCTCTGTGTTCTTTTATCAGCTCATCTGTCATCACAGACAGCCACAACACAGCGGCAGCTGCCAGCCACACACACTATCTCTGCTATCTCTCTGTCATTGTTCCACTTTGGATAAATATATGTATAAAAACAGCATTCGGGTTACAGTTGGAAATACTGTTTATGACCATTAAATTGGTGTTTTTTTTGTTGGAACATTGAGCAGATGGAATAACATCAAGTATGTTACAAAATGCATGTTAAGTTGCAAATAGTCACTATAAAATGTTTATATGTATATAGCAGTGGCCAAAGGTGATTTCTGGAGGAGATATATGTTTTTTGTTTTTAATGAACCTAGAAGTTCAATTAAACCATCAAAATATGGGGAAAATATTGTGTTGGGTTCTTCATTTCTTTGTATGACAGCTTGGCTAAAAATGATCTTGGCACAATTTCGCATGTTTCATTGCAACATCACAAATAAAATAAAAAATTGACTCGAAACAACTACGCAATATGCTTACAAAATCTTTAACAAATATTTTAATAATATTTGTATAAAGTGTGAAGATGTCCATTTTCATAAGCCGAACTACCGTGTATATATATATATATATATATATATATATATATATATATATATATATATATATATATATACATATATACATACTATCATTCAAAAGTTTGAGGTCAGTAAGACAGTAAGTCTCTGCTGATCAAAAATACAGTAAAACAAAAATATATGGTGAAATAATATTTACATTTTAAAATAACTGTTTTCTATTTTAATATATTTTAAAATGTAATTTATTTCTGTGATGGCAAAGCTGAATTTTCAGCATCATTACTCCAGTCTTCAGTGTCACATGATCCTTCAGAAATCATTCTAATATGTTGATTTGCTGCTCAAGAAACATTTTTTTTTATCATTATCAATTTGATTTGCTGATTAATATTTTTATGCTTTCAGGATACTTAAATAATAGAAATAGCATTTATTTAAAATATAAATCTTTTGTAACATTTTAATTGTCTTTACTGCCAATTTTGCTTTATATCTGTGCACATTGCTTCTAATTTTACAAATATCTCACTGTATTAATCAATCAAAATATATCTATAATATTAAACATGGCAGTAATCTATCCTCTCTGCATCACCCTTTGCACATTGAAACATCCAGAGGTTACACTTACGGGCCGTTCTCCACCTTAATGGAGCGAATCTTTCTGAAGTCTCTGTCCAGAATGTTCTGGCACTCAAACATGAATTCACAGCTCTTGCCCTGGAAGAACTCCTCCTCGAACACAGTCATCCTAAACTTCCCCCTCTGCTCCAATTCCTGCTGCGGATTCATGGCTGCTGTCGATCACCGCGCTCTCTACCAGGAAAAATGAGGAGAGGAGAGGGGCATAACCAAGACCAAACGTGAATTCATGCACCCATGTGAAACATTCCAGGGTAGATTAAGTGAAAATCGATTCCTGGATAAAGTTTTGACAGTATTTGTTTCCTGCTAGCATGATCTTTTTTTTTTTTTGGTCAATAAGATCCCTTTCTCTCTCTGTCTGTGCTCTTTATCATTGTACAGGAATCCGATGTTTCACTTTGAGGGCTAAGACAGTGTCATACTCACGTACTGAGGTGGGACAGATCCAGTATAATCAATGTGGTGGCCAAGCCCTTGTCCAGTGTTTTTATAGCACAGGGCCCCTCATTTAGTGCAGAATGCGCATCAGGCCTGCACACTCAGCAGCAGCCAACAGAAAAACCGCATTAGCCTTGACTATTGTGGAGCCCTGTGCGGCCTATTGTGGAGGTCTTAGACCCACTGACTCATCAAAACGCCACTCTCTGCCCCCACGCTGGACCCTTGGCTATTCACAATGGCGATGCTTTGACACGAGACTTTGATTGGATAGAGCAGATAATAGCAGAATTGTTGGAGATTAGACTGAGCCGTGGTCACTCTCTGGTGCCTGCTTGTGGATGCTCTCCCTGGGCAGAACTGGCTGCTGTTGACCTATAGGAGGACTTCTCTCACACTCTTATTTTTCTGAAAAATAATCATATCAGAATATATGTCAAAAATATTTTCTTTTTGTTTCTGAGATCATTTGACTCACAATATATATGCATGTTATGAAAAAAAAACACTACATTTGACAGAGTATAATTCACATTGTTCACAACAGATGATAATATAAATTCATTTTAATTGCTGCTGTTCAGATAAATAGGGCATATACAGCTGTTTCTGTACAATAAATAACAACTTTAAATAAATACATCATAAAAGTAATGTTTGAAATGTGATAAGCATAGTCAGATTCATCATTTATTTTAGAACATGATCATATCAATAAAAAATAGACAGTTTACAATTATTATTTTATAAGGTAAACTAAACATTAGTCCAGTGGTCAGCCCTTTTGATGACATCTTGTGGTGTGATGCTTTATTGCATGACCAGTAGCTGTGGATTTCTGTACATTTTTATGACCTTTATCAATAGAGTATTAAGTTGTATTATTCATACTTTGTAGACATACATTTATTACAATTATTTTGGAAGCAAAACCCTATAAAATATTCTGATAAGCCAAGGCATGAATAATTTGTGCGTCTGTGCATGCATATGTAATTTTTCTCACCTGTTAGGTGTTGTTTGCTTAAGAACAGGTGCTGTAGTGATGCAGGGCGCATAGCTGTTGCTGTTATCCTGATTTGACAGATCTCAGCTAACCCTCATTTTCTCAGGATAACCAGTTACATCCAACACACCCTGATACAAGAAAGAGAGAGAAATAATTATAATTAAGTTGCATCCATACTTTAATTTCATAATGGAAACAACACACACACTAGCACAGAGTAATTATGACATGCATTCAGACTAATATATATGGGTCATTGATGAATAAGGTTTTTAAAAGTGTAAAAAAAAACATAATGGAGATATAATTCATTTTGAAGTTTTATTAAGTGTTAACAATGAGATTATTTGGTTTTTATAATCAATTAACACTGCTTTTGTCATTTTTTAGAAGATGAACAAAATTTGTCACCAAAACAGTCATTCGGTTTTACCGATTGACACTTTTGGCTACACCGAATGACGATATTTTCAAACAATGCTAACAGGCTGATATCTTGCTGACTAGCTAGCAAATTGACAAGCAGACATTTTATATTTAGTACAAGTTTTTAAAATATTACATTTTCCATGTTTTATAGTGGTTGTACCGAATGACCTGATGTTTCGGGACATGCGTATGAGCAAGTGAAAACATGAATTTTTCAAATAGTTAAGAGAGAGTTAGTAACTTTGCTTCAAGACCATGTGGTCCTTTGCTGGTGTCTGAATGATGTCACATCCTGTCACATGATACTGACCGCATGACTTGATCTAAAATTGTCCCTTTATATTGGTTACTCCGAATGACATCAATGAAAATCATGCCAGAATAAAAAAAAAATATATATATATTTTTGTTACATTTTAAGATATTTTAATCACAAATAAAATGGCTGTATTGGCCTTTGGACAGTTAAACCGAATGATCTTTTGACACTTAAAAATACCTTTATATGTAGCAAAATATAATTAAAACCTTTTGGAGTCAATAAAAGATAATCAGTTGTACTACCTTACATACTTTGGATGTCATATCTATGTTTTTTATTATTATTAAGGCCTTTGGGAAAAAAAAAAAAAAAATGACCCGTCATGTCATTGACCCATATATTCAATGAAATCATACCTACGCGTCACAAGATACGGCGTAAAACTACCTCATATCTTAAAGCACATAACATGACAATGATAATGAATGTGAACAACTAATAGAGAGCTTGTACCTGACTGCTGCAGATCCATTTCGGTGTTGATACTGTTGAAATGCATTTCCTACGCGTAATTCTGAGTCTGACTGAACAGCTCCGGTTAGAACGTCACGGGTTGCCATATCTCTTAATTACGGTAGTGAATGCAGCATAAGCTCGTTGTTTTGATTCGGTAGGAACTGTAAAATGTGGCTGCTGTTTGTTTGCGGTGCTCCATGATTGAGGTCTGTCTGTATAAACTCTGCATAACATAAAAACCATAGACTAGATAAAACGCGCTGATGATGACGTATGATATCTGCGCGAACAGGGTGCGCGAGGGTAGGCCCTATGGAAAAACGTACGTTGACAGGTAGGACATCGTATTATTTAATTCAGACCAAATATAATAATTGGTTAAACATTTTATGGTCCTACACCTTCCACAGACAATATATATTTATAAAAATACATAGAGCGTTTAATAAAGTGATTGCTATCAGGATATGAGACTTTCAACCACTAGGCCTATAACAAAAACGTTTCTGAATCACCTATAGCACCTTAAAGCAGAACAACTGTTTTCAACTTTCATAATAATATGATTCAGAATGATTTCTGAAGGATCATGTGACACTGAAACTGGAGAAATGATGCTGAAAATTCAGCTTTGCCATCACAGGAATACATTAGATTTTAAAATATATTAAAATAGAATACAGATATTTGTAAATTGTAATATGGTTTTACTGTACTTTTGGTATTGTATTTTTTCAAATAAATGCAGCTTTAATGAGCAAGAGATGATGAATCGATGACATCATCAGATGATGATGTGTGTTCAATGTAAAAATTCCAAATGCAAAAACTAGGTGTAACTGTCAGAGTGATTTGACATGCAAATAATCCTTTGCAAATCAGAAAGTGTGATGCTTCCGTCTCACTGCAGGAATATATGTGTCATTGCTCAGAAAAGCAGGATTTGACATATCATATTACATTTCATTTGAAAAAGGGATCAAAGTCTAAAAGTGAATTGAACTGTATTATGGCCACATTTCATTTAGCTGTGAAGTTGAACTAAATGTTAAAGGTTTATTATTGTGTGTGGTGTACAGCACCATGAAACCATAGGTGTGCATATTGTCTTTCCTAATTGTCATTCATTTACTTTGCCAGTTTTCAAACAGGTGTGAAGGTGCAGTGAAACTGGTCGGTGCTATTTGAATAGTTAGTGCTGGATGATGTTTTCTTTAGGGTGCCATGGAAACTAATCCTTCTAAGGGCAAATGTGGACAGGTCCAGACAACTATAGTGCAGGTGACATCTGCTCAGATAATGTCCTTTATGTGTTTAAGCACACAAGCTGGCCGCTTCTGCCGAACATGGCCATGGTAGACAGACATTTCCATCTAATCTACTGCCAACGGCAAGAAAAAAACACAATTTGCATTTTCAACAGTAACCCTTTTAACTGCCACATAGCCAACAGGCAACTCCTGTCCAGCAGGTATAGCTGTTTGCCAAGTACTTTATGGAATAATGCAATATATTCTTCATTCAATTGTATTGTGTCTGTTGCAGAGCGGTAAACGTATCAAATAATTAAATAATAATAATAAAAATACAAATTGAGAAAGCATTTTTTTTTGTTTCTGTTTTATTAAAATAATTTAACAAATCAGTATAACGTACATTGAATAACCTTATAGAGATTAAATATGATATTACCTACTGCCTCCATTATGAAAAGAAAGACAATGATATATTTAGTTAAAGGGATAGTCACAAACCTGTATGAATTTCTTTCTTCTACTGAACACAAAAGAAGATATATTAAAAAAAAATATGGGTAACCAAACAGTTGATGGCCCTATTGACTTCCATAGTATGGGGGGAAAAAAATACTATGGAAGTCACTGGGGTCCATCAACTGTTTGGTTTCCGACATTCTTCAAAATATCTTCTTTTGTGTTCAGCAGAAGAAAGCAATTCATACAGGTTTGGAACAGCTTGAGGGTGAGTAAACGATGACAGAATTTGAGTGAACTATCCCTTTAAGATATTTCCCATATACACTTGGTTCTTCAACAATGAGGCTTCTCTCAATTATCTGACTAGAAAATATTTCCGTAATTCAGCTTAATGGAAATATTTTATTATCAATACTGATTATTATATTTATATTGTTCTTAAAATACAATCACATGGTCATATAAGACGGAAAATAAAGGTTTAGGCTACAAGTGGTACTGGAAAAATTAGGCCTTAACAAGCAGTTTTCCTTTTGTCTAAATACCAAATAAATATCCAACAAAATAACATGAAAATAAGACATTTGTAATCTTATATCGACAGCTATTTCATAGACTAATCATTAGTTATAGTTACTCAGTACATTTTACGCGTTTTACTCATTTTTCATAATGGTAAAGTTTGGTTGAACAGACTGTGACAGCAGTGAAAAATGTCAGTCGATGCGTCCCGCTGCTCTGGTGTTTTACTGACGCGTGTCTGCATCTGCGTAACGCGAGCCGAACGAACAAAACCATTTCATCTGCAGGTATTGTGCGTGTGGCTCAACGTGATACAAGTACAGAAAGCACACAACATCCATTCTGACGTCCATTCATTCGGTTTCTGATGATGATTTGTCCTCTTTCCTTGAAGACAACCAGTAAGAAGAACAACAGATCATGTGAGCAATGATTTTCTCGAGTAATAGCCTAACTTTCATTAACAATAGGCTATAAACAATATATAATGATCAATAGTTCGTGTAGGCTACATGAAAAATGAATGGCCTATACAGTTCATGACATTTTAAACTAGCCTACTTTAGCCTAAGTGTTACCAAAAACTTGAGTAGACAAAACTTACCGTGTTATTCGTCGGATCAGAAGAGTTATAGTAGAGACTGATAATGCACACGGAGGCCTTTAGCTTTATATAGTTGTTTACTGTGCACGAGAGTAAACGCATTGATCTGCTCTCTGTCTTCAGCGCGCGCAACTCTGTCCTGGACACCTGTCACACGGCACTTTCCTCTCATCCAATATTGACACAGGGAGTCAAATGGGAGGTCCACAGTAGATTACTTCTCTCTATTATGTCAATCATGTCGCTCTGTGCAAACCAACCTCGCGTTTTGTCGAGATAAAACGCGTTGAGACATCTGGAGCGGATGGGCGCGTGAGGTCAAGGCGCGAGGACCTACAAAGATTACCTCTTAAACTTAAAAGAAATGCGCTGGTGAATGCTTAATGGTGATTTAAATAATATAACATTGCTAATATTGTGAATATTGCTCAGTTCATTTAAATTTTTTGTACATATTTCCATATTTTTACGACAAGAAATGGGAAGATAAGCAACAAGCCTTAAAAATAAACATAGCCTATGATGCAAAGTACAGGCAATTTTTCTTTTTCAATCATTTCAATTACCGTAGCAATTTGCTGTTCATTAACTGAAACTATCTTTCGAAGTGACAAATTAATTTTATAAATACAAATAGCATATTATACTTATTTTGTTTTTAAAACTAAAATTAGGATTATTAAGATATGACATGAATTAGGTAAATGTTTTTGCTAATTGTTTTAGATGGGGTAGCCTACAGCATCACTGCTGGTAATGACATTAAACCGTAACTACCCATTTATCTATGAAAAGAATAGGGAAATGACTAATCGAAATAAAAAATTAAAGGCCATATTTTCAATGATACAGGTTGTCATTCAATTATAACATCACTGTGCAAACCCTTTTCTTTTTTAGGCTATCAAAACACTTGACTGGCAAAAAAATGAATCATAAAACAGCTGGTGTCCGTCTGCCCCCTGCTGGATTTGACACGAGATGCATTTTCAGCTTTGACAAAGGCGGCAATACCTTGTCTTTAGGACAGAAGAGAAATGGGGGAAAGTTGTCACACTTTTTACTTGTCATTTCTCGGGGTTTATTTTTGAGAGTCGATTTTTGCATAGGCACACTGCCATTGCCATTTGGGGTCAGTATTTTTTCATCTTTTTTTTTTTTTTAAATTAATACTTTTATTCAGCAAGGATGCATTAAATTGGTAAAAAGTGACTGTAAAACATTTGTAATGTTACAAAAGATTTCTATATCAAATAAATGCTTTCTATTCATCAAAGAATCCAGAAAAATAACATCTTTTACAAAACTATTTAGCACCACAACTGTTTTCAGCATTGATAATAGAAGTTTCTGATAATTAATAACAATGATTTCTGAAGGGTCATGTGACACTAAAGACTGGAGTAATGATACTGAAAATTCAGCTTTGCCATCACAGGAATACATTACATTTTAAAATATAATCAAAGCTTCCCTGTTCAATGTTGCATTAAATTATTACAATTATTAAAAGATGAGATTTGAATGACTTGTTTAAACAACACTTTTATTACTAAGTGTACAAAACAAGGAGGCAGTAATCTGAATCAGTTAGTATAAATGTGGATGGAATGATTGAGTTATAAAGACCAGACGTGATTTGACTGGCCCCAAATTTTTCTTTCTCTTTCCTGAGGGGTTTCGTTAGCTGGCCTGTGAGAGTCTTTTCAGATATGACTCCCAGCCTGCCGTTCTGTATTCTTCTGCAGCTCTGAGCCGATCTGGGCTGGCAAGAATACCTCGTCCCACAATGATGATATCAGAGCCTTTAGTGCAGATCACATCTTCAGGACTTGAATACTGCTGTCCAAGTCCATCCCCTGGAGAATAAATAATAACTACATTAAAAAACACCACAGGTATTTGATTGGAAAAAAAACAGGCAAATAAAAACAAAATACTATATTCTTCTGGACAGTATGGTGTAGACAATATTTCTGAGATTCTGTGAAAAAAAGAAAAAGACAAAAAAGGGACTTTTCTCTAAACAAACCCTTTATTTTGTAATGTGTATACAGTAGTAAAATGTACCTCCTGTCTGCATTTGGACTCCTGGAGTCATGTGAACCAGACCAGGCTTGTCACTGATCTTTGATCCACTTATAAATCCAAACACAAAATCAGAATGATCTTCAGCCATCTTGACCTAAAAGACATTCAATCAACTCAAATAAGAGGCTTGAAGTAAATTATAAATTAAAAAAGACATCATCTTGATCTTACAATATTGAAACATTTAAAGGTGCTAAAGAGGATCTTTTCGTCGACTGAGAAACCAAAGACTGTTAGTGAGTTTTCCCAAAACTCATGCACGAGTATTGGAACACGAGTGTTTACCCCCGGCATTCGCTGTGTCGTGTTAACGGATTCATTATGTCGGACTCACCACAGGTAACTCATAATCTGCAGTTGTTACTCCTGTCTCCTGACAAAAACATTGCATGCGGCGCCTGTGGAGTGTGGAAAGTTACTGGAGCGCGCAGCCGTGCTCGTCTCTCACAAGGAACGTCAAGGCAGTGATTGACAAGCCAGAGGGCCAATCGTTTACGCGATGTTTTTAAGGCCCTACCTCATGCACAGATGATGTATATTAATATTATTCCTTTCAGTGCACCTAATAAATAGTCTTTTATCAGTTAGTAAAGACAGTTTCAAGTAATATTGCAAAAATGTATAAAACAAAACATCCTCTTTAGCACCTTTAATGGAGCAAAAATAAGTTAAAGGGAGAGTTCACCCAAAAATGAAAATTGTCATCATTTACTCACCCTCAAGTTGTTCCAAACCTGTATGAATTTCTTTCTTCCACTGAACACAAAAGTAGATATTTTGAAGAATGTCAGTAACAAAACAGCTGATGAACCCCATTTATCTTTCCTTACTATGGAAGTCAATGGTGCTCATCAACTGTTTGGTTAACCATATTCTTCAAAATATCTTCTTTTGTGTTCAGTGGAAGAAAGCAATTAATACAGGTTTGGAACAACTTGAGGGTGAGTAAATGATGACAATTTTCATTTTTGGGTGAACTCTCCCTTTAAGCTCTTATAGCAATCAAAGAATATTATTGATACAAAATAATAAACAAGTATTATTGGAAGTGAGGAAGTGTTCGCATCTATTTATTCACAGAGAGATGACGACGTACCACTGCTTGAGTGTAATCCCCTGTTGCTAGGGAACCCTGGGAGCTCATCTGAGCAATGAGCAAACAGCCGTGACCCAGAGGCTTGCCAACTGCACCGAGACCCTGCAGCACACCCGGACCCGGCAATGCGTGGGCATTAATGATGTGCGCCCATGAGGAGATCCGATAGAGACCACCTTTAAAACCAAGAATATTTTATATTAAGAACATATATGCAGAAATTAAAATAACATTAAGAGAAATTGTTCATTCAAAAAACAAAATTCTGTCATTTAATAACCCTCATGCCATTCCAGAACGGTATGACTTTATTTTTCCTATGGAACACTATCCCCTGATTACACAGACAAGACTTAAACTAGCCCCAGACTAAAATGCATGTTTGAGCTGATTTAACTGAAAGCAACTTGCACTGACATATCGTATATGTCAGAGCCATTGTTTTGTCTCATGATGCACACCAATAGTGTTTTTTTTCAAAGGCATGTTTTAAAAAGCTATTTAAATGTCCTAATTGAACAAAGGATTAATCCTGGCTTAATCTAAGCCTTGTCTTTGAAACTGGGCCAATAAGAGGAATCTGAACATATGGCTTACAATAAATGTCTACTTTTAAATTTTTTGGTAAATTTTTCTACTTTTTATTTATTTATTTGTTTATTTTTTTAAACCTTTCTTGACTATCTTGCCAGATACTGACACTATAAAATGTCCTCGCATGGAGAACTGCTGCATGAAGATTGTTCTACAGAAGAAAGAATGTCATACAGGTTTGGAACGACATGAGGGTGAGAGTAAATGATGATATAACGTTCATTTTTGGGTGAACTGCCCTTTTAAGAATATGAATACAAACACACATTGTGTAGAGCAAAAAAAAATTAAAAACCAAGATATTTATTTTAACTGAACTTAAATTTAATTTTTTATTTACTAATTTGATTTAAAACCTTTTTAAGGCCCATTAATTAATATTTTTAAGACCCAAACCTTATCCAGGAAATCACAAACAACTGGAAAAATTCATGGAGCCTTGCCGCCTTCAAATATTTTTGTGGACAATGAGGGACCACTGGTATAGAGAAATTAAAGATAATTCCTGTGTCTAACATCCAATTTAATCATATGAAAAAAAAAAAAAAAAAAAAAAAAAAATCAAAACATCGAATTCCAACACTTTACACTGCGTTTCAAATTATTATGCAAGAGACAAATCAGTAAGATTTCTTACAATAAACATTCAGATTTTAGTTTTTCTAAGAAAATGTTTGTTTGTTTATTTATCCATGTCTTTTTAGATAACTGGTATCAATCTCAGACAAAATAATTTGCCAGATCTATGGAAACCCTACTTAGAGGTTGTTCCACATTATTAAGCAAGTCACAGTTCTCATGCAATATGGAGAGGAAGAAAGATCTTTCTGAAGATGAAAAGCATGAAATGGTGCAATGTTGTGCAAAAGGCATGAAAACAACTAATATTGTGTGAAACTGAATGGAGATTATCAAATTATCATAAGATTTGTGAGTGATTTAGAGCACAGCAGAACTCGGTCAGATAAAGGCTTATTGAGGAAAGTCCCTGTCATAAACATTAATTGTATTAAAAGTGCAGCTATAAAAAAAAAAAAAAAAAGCCAGTGTTGAGCAGCAAACAGGTATTTGAAGCTGCTGTTGCCTCTTGAGTCTTAAGAAGCTCTCCATGCTGGCTGGCAGTTGTGCGTAAAGATGCATTTCAGCCACTCCAAATCAAACCTCACAAAGAGAAACATCTACAGTGGGTGTGGAAATTCATGAAGACTCATTTTTAAATAGGTTTATTCACTGACTAATGCCATACTACAATGGATGGTCTAAATGGATGGATTTCTGGATGGTTGGTGAATGGCTACCACGTTCCAACAAGACTGCGACGTCAGCAAGGAGCTGGTGGGTGATGATTTGGGCTGGAATACTGGGAAGTGAGATGGAGGGTATTAAAATGACTTTTACAAGATATGCGGAGTTCATAACTGGCCATTTTCAGCTATGGTATAAAAAGGAGGATAGTTGTACTATTGTACTATGCACTATCCCATGCTGCAAAAAAACACCACAGCAATAAAACTGTTTGAAAATGTATTTCTACACCCACTGTAAATGTTTCTCTTTGTTAGGTTTGGTTAGCGGTGTCTAAAATGCATCTTTACGCACAACTGCCAGCCTGCATGGTGAGGTTCTCAAGACTCCAGAGACACCAGCAGCTTCAAATACCTGTTTGCTGCTCAACACTGGCTTTTTTTTATAGCTGCCCTTTTAATACAATTAATCTTTTTGATAGGAACTTTCATTAATAAACCTTTATCTGACCGAATTCTGCTGTGCTCTAAATCACTCACAAATCTTATGATAATTCGATAATCTCCATTCAGTTTAACACAATATTAGCTGTTTTCATGCCTTTTGCACAACATTGCACCATTTCATGCTTTTCATCTTCAGAAAGATCTTTCTTCCTCTCCATATTGCATGAGAACTGTGACTTGCTTAATAATGTGGAACAACCTCTAAGTAGGGTTTCCATAGACCTGGCAAATTATTTTGTCTGAGATTGATACCAGTTATCTAAAAAGACATGGTTAAATAAACAAACATTTTCTTAGAAAAACTAAAATCTGAATGTTTATTGTACTGAAATCTTACTGATATGTCAATTGCATAATAATTTGGAATGCAGTGTAGTCTGCAGGAGATATCCATAGACCATAGACCTTGTGTAGCCCTTCTTCCGGTTTGTATTTCCACAGCATGAAGGTAAGATCTTACAGATTTATGGATAAACCACTTGATTTAAAATCTTTCCGGTCTACTGACATCCGCTTCAGACATTACAATGCTCATGGTAACTTTCTACAACACCAGCTAATTACTCTCCGACAGCGATGCCATAGAAATATTCATATACAGAGCTATACCGCAAAACAGTTCAGACAAAATTCGAAAGATGGCTGCATGCTTGTTTCTCAGGCACATAAGGTCTTTAAGTAAAAGTTTTAAGACTAGTCAATTCCAAGAGCTCCACCACCATGTGAAACAAACACCTACCCTCATACTGATGCTTGACTGTGTTCCCAATGTCTGCAAACTTGCGATCCTCAAAAATCAGGAAGTTGTGCTTTGTAGCCAACTCTTTCAGATTGCTGGCGACGTCTGAAGTGAAGTCCTGCAAGATGTCCACATGAGTCTTCAACACGCAAATCAGTGGCCCCAAAGTCACAGCGATCTCCAGCAGCTCCTCAGAACGAGTCACATCTGCAGACACGCACAGATTGCTCTTCTTGTCCTCCATGATCTTTAGCAGGCGGGCAGCAAGAGGGTGAGTGTCTGACAACCCAGCACGAGCCCCATAGCTGAGCTCCTTACAGCTCTTTTTAGGAGCTGAGCAGCCATTCTTCTTTGCTGATACGTAGGTGTTATTTTCTTGAATAAATCTCTCAACATTCTCAAAAGTGGTTGTGTCTATTCGGCCAGCTTTAAGTAACACGTCCAGAAGTCTGGAGACAGAAATGACTGAATGTAGAGTGATGCCACGGTCAGCTAGCCTGGCACTGCCTCCCTGCTCTCTGTCCATTAACACCACGGCATCTGTGATCTTCAGGCCTTCATTCTCAAGTACCTCAGCAGTTTCTAGAACACTGCTGCCACTGGTCACTACATCCTCTACTATTAGGCATCTGTCACCAGGGTGGATGGTTCCCTCGATGAGACGTTTTGTTCCTGGGGGATTTCAAAACACAAATCAATACAGATCAGTGTTATTTTAGTATCATTAAGATAAACAAAATAATGCTATTCAAGAGAGCTATATTGTCACACCAGCAATATTCAAGTACACACATGGATTTGCAGTTATCAGTGCGTGTCAATATTTTGAATTTTGAGGTAAAATCATACCCTATATATTGTATTGCTGTATATTTTATTGACAACTCATCAATTAAATATTTACCATCTTATATTCTGCATAATTGGATGTTTTTAAATAAACACTGACAAAAACTGTGCTGGATGATATGATGATATATATAACATTGATATAAGTGATGATCTGGATTTAGACCTACCTATATTGTATTTATATAAAGAGTTCACAGGAAAATTTGCTTTATGTATTTCCCCAGTGTCAAAATCAGGCACATATAAATGTCAGGAAACACGATTCCTTGCTGCATGTCAGTATCCATTGTTTACTGGATCTTTGATAAGTTGTAAGGAACACTATATCACATCCAACCTTTAGGTTAAACTGATAATCGTTTGTTTTACTTGTGTTTTTGCAGTTTCCCCTATTAAATCCAGTCATGCAGCAGCTCTTTTGCCACTCAGTCCGGCTGAAGGAGTGTGTTCCAGCAGGAAAGTGACGTCAGTGCATAAACTCTATACACAGATGGGGTGAAATGCCATTTCATGGTGCAAGACCCCATGGTGCAACATTCAAATTGTCACAACATACATAGACAGTCCAAACATCAAGATAACGAGCACCATAAGGTGCTAAAAACTAATTGTAAACAACAACAAATATACAGCTTATTATATTTTATATTTTAGTACAACAATTTAATCTAAATGAAAATGAAGATGTGCTGCCTTTGCAACAAGTCGAAATAAAACAATTTTTAATGTTTTATTTCAGTTTATAACATTACACACACACACACATTTTATATATATATATATATAAACATTGTTTATTTCAGTTATTGATTTTTTTAAAAAGATTTGTCATTTTTTTATGAATTTTAGTAAACTATTTTAATACAGATTGACACTGCAAATCGTACCATCACCATGAAATATATAAATACACTATTTGTAAAAATTATTTTTTGAATAATAGAGACCACAACTCAAGAACTATTTGGACACTAAAGGCACAATTTAACCACATAGCATTCCACGTTGTCAACCAGAAAGTCTAAAATCAATTCTGTATTAATTTTACATTCATGCATTTGGCAGATGCTTTTATCCAAAGCAACTTACATTGTATTTCTACAAGTTCATGTTGTGAACATCAAATCTACTGCTTTATACTTAAAACCCAGGGCTCAACGCTAAGGATTTTTTCTACTGGCCCGCTTGGGCCAGTGGTTCAAATTTTTACTTGCCCTGCCAAAATTTTCAGTGGCCCCACAACAAAAAATTAATAAAAGTAAAAGACAAGAAAATGGGCCTATAAAATAAGCATAGTTATTGTTTTTGTTGTCTTTGTTACATTTAACCTCAATAAATAGGGTTATGACACCAAAAGCTACTAGATTAACTTATATTTTAAATATTGTTAGACAAATAAACAGTAAATAATAAAATAGTAACAAATAATCAAATTACTAGTAATAGCACAAATAAATACAACAGAACAAACATATAAATAAAATAAATGGTGCTTTTCAAGTTTTTCCATGTAGGTTCAAACAGGAGATTTTCTGGTACAGAAATTGTAATATAATGTATAACTATAGAATAGATTCAACTTTATTAAAGTTAATCAGTCAAGAGCAGTTACAGATGAATAAAAATGTTTTTAATGTTGAAAATATTAAACGTTAAATACTGTTATTTGAAATTATTAAAAAAAATGAAGACACTTTAAATGTGAAATTAAACACGCCAGTAGGTGGCAGCGAATCACTGTTAATGAGCGAATCATTGAGATTCAACCGATTCATTCAAGCGGATGATTCATTCAGGAAGTGTTGCTCAGAGACGCAAAACTATTCTGTGGACTTTGGAACTATTTTCGTTGGCGAAATACCGCGAAACAGGCGATTTGGTGTCTAAAAGTCACTTGATATTAAGTTATTGTTCATTAAACTGTACGCTGAATAAAATCAATATCACTTTTGTAATCATGCTAATATTTGGAGAAAAACGGCGCTCTTTGTGTAATATTGGTTAACTATATTAAATTTTATAAATATGAAATATACACATTTTTGCCCCTTATCTTGAATTCTTAGGGCATTATAAAGGCATTTTAATAGACTAAATCGCGCAGTGAATGCGTACACTCTAAATATGCACGCGCACTAGTCTAACCTACCAGACTAGGTCACATAGTGCATGCATCTATGGGTGTGTTTTTTTTTTTTGTTCGTTTTTTTTTTTTTTTAAGTAAGGGACATACTCGATAATATTAGATCGTTAAATCAACAATTACTTTATCACAGACGATATATAACGCACACCCTACAGCACTGGCGATTGGGCAAGTGACCGTTCCGTCTACTGTCCCGAGCATTCGGGCAGTCCTTATTGTCGAGCCCTGAAACCTAACGAACATATTTAAGGGTTATTTTATGTTTGTACTCCTTTAATTTTTTTTTTTTTTTTTAATAAATGGTGCTTGGTTTGATATGGTGCTACCCAACACATTTTTCAAGTGTCTTCAGTGTCTAAACAGTTTTGGGGGAGAGATAGTTCAATATAATAAATAGATTACTTATTATACCATAGTCCTTGGCCTCCTTTCGTCGAATAAGCATGGGGTATTGTTTGGTAGAGCAGATGACTGTGGCCAGAGGAAGAGCAGTGTAAGGGACACCACACACACTATCAAACTCAACTCCTGCATCCTCAGCACGCTTATGAAGAAGGTTTGCCACCTGATCACAAACAAATACGATTAACATCTGATATTAACATATGATCAGCAATGACATCCAATTAAAAAAGGGTTTGAAAGGACTTGTTTTTTTCTAAAATATTTTTGGTAGGAAAATACATATCATTACTCAAAATGAGCACGTGTTTACCTCGTTCATCAACGCTGGATGAGACACTATTACTCTAAGATCAAAATATACTGGAGAAGTGAGTCCACTTTTAAGCTTAAAAGTCCCGAACTTGACGGCTTGGATATCGTGTAGTTTCAGGATTAAACTATTTAGACTAGTGTCATCCATTTCAGTTTGCTCAGTTATGTTCAGCTAACCAGGGTAAAGTCTGTGAAGTTAGAAGTGATTGCCGTTTCTGTGAGACTCTCTCTCTCTGAGTTTATTGGCGGGTCGCAACCAACTTGTTGTTGACAGGTGCATACCGCCACCTACTGTACCGGAGTGTACAACTTCAAGGCTTCATGTACTTTGAGAGCAAGAATTTATATATATATATATATATATATATATATATATATATATATATATATATATATATATATATATATATATATATATATATGTGTGTGTGTGTGTCTGTGTGTGTGTGTGTGTGTGTGTGTGTGTGTTATCCTATATACTGTGCTCTAACCTTGTATCTTTAAGAAAATTAAATAGAGCTTTACTACATTCCCAGATTTTCTCATCTGCCCCCAAGATCTTCTTTTCTGCATTATATTTTTTGCACCTCATAATGTTATGCTCCACATTTTCTGTAACATTACAGTCATCACAATTATCTGATATGCATTTTCCCATTAAAAACAGGGTTGCTTTTAAACCAGTATGTCCAAGTCTTAATCTTAATAAAATCACTTCTCTTCTGAATTTCCCTTTAAACATCGTGACATTAATCGATTTCTGAATATTATAATAATGTCGTCCGTTGTTATCTCTGTCCCACTTTTTCTGCCATGCTTCTCTCACTTTTGTTTTAATCAATGATTTGGCCTCACCTTTACCAAATGGGACTTTCATTATTTCCTCGTCCTTTAATTTCAGTGCATTCTTTGCAGTCATATCTGCAATCAGTTCTGTGAGACTGGACCGACTCAACCCACACACTCGTGATACTTCAACAGGGTTGCCAGGTCTGTGCAACAAACGTAGTCCAATTTGCCAGTCAAAAATATCCCAAAAATAGCCCAGTGCGCTTTTCTCCATCAGACGACCGAATTCTCCTCTTAATTTGTACACTTGGAGGTGTTGGAGCGCCGAAATCGTACTTATGGAGGTGGAAATCAACCATTTCAACATTTTTACCCGCGGCAACAACTTAAAACCGCGGATTTGGCAACACTGTTGGATACTCGACAAAATAAAAGTATTGACTTTTAAAGAGAGAGAGAAAACTTTTTCAAAACATTTTCAAAATAGATTATTAAATCAGACTCCTTGCTAATGTTTACTGCATAGCTAGCGTTTTACACATCCTACACGTTTCCAAAATTTGACAAAATTATTTTGTTCAGAAATTATATTGACGTATCATATTTATTCTCAAGCTCTTCAACAAGACACTGTCTTTTCGATAACCAAGTTTGATAAAACTTAATTAAATGTTAAGAATGTTTGTTATGGTGGAAATTACACAAGGGACTTACACAATAATTACTTAAAGGGTTTATTTTCAGACTAATCTATACATAGACATTTGAGAAGTAGCAAAAATAAAATATTACGTTTTCATCTAAATGAACAGAGGCCATAATTTTAATATAATTATTAATATAGGCCTTTAGATATAAAAAGATATATAAATATTCTAATAAAAACTGTTCATTGGCTCGCTCTTTATAGTCTAAGGGCAGCTAACGGGCTTTTATTTTGAAAACAATGCTGAGTAACTACAAAAAATAAATAAAAATAAAAAGATTAAACATAAAAAACCCCATAGGTTTCATGTGTTTTAAACGGTTGTAATCAGTCAAATTTCTTTAGTTTCTGATCTGCCTTTGCTTTAAAGTGATTTTGTAATGTTTTACTTTAATCACATGATTCCAGTATAACGTTTCTTATCAAGGCTTGTTCCAGTGAATGTTTATCATCTGTGGAATAATCAGAGTGATATACTTTCTGACCAAAGGTACAGTATTGAAGATTACGACCACACTTATCTGAGAATATGTGGTGTAAGCAGAAAAAAGCGCTGGTCACGTGCTGACTGCTGAGCTGTCTGTCCTCTGATCAACTTCCACAAATCTTAGGGAGCAGCACATTTGAGGAAGATCATGACGAGAAGACTTCTGCTGGTATCTAACTCTACACTTCATGGAGGAGGATATCTTCAGCACTGTCAGCAGAACATCCAAGACTTTTTTGGAAAGTAAGTTGCTTGCAACTTAACCAGGAATGCAGAAATAAAAATTTAGGAATGCTACAGTCCTAAGAATATTGTTGCAATACATTCATAAAGCCCTTTATATTAATATTCTGATGTAGCTTCCTGATTTTATATCTGTATGCAGGCTTGTTACTGGATAAGTGCAAAGTACAAGCTCATTCTCTGGGCATAAACACCAGCTATGGCATTTTTAAACTTGTTAGTATGAGGAGTTGTTGGAATCAAATGAATCTGCCCTACATTGAACCCCGTTAATAACAATGTGAATAACTGTTCAACAGGGATGTAAAGAGGATCCTGTTTGTCCCGTATGCACTGCATGATCGAGATGCATATACCAAGACTGCCCGAGACAAGTTCAAGACATTGGGTTTGTGTATTTATTGATTTGAACACAAGTATGCTGAGCACACAGACAGTCACTGCCACATTGCCCTTCTTCTCTTCTTTTCTGTTTTCAGGCTATGAAGTGGACAGTGTCCATGAGACACCAGACCCTGTGGATGCTGTTAGGAAAGCTGAAGGAATATTCATTGGTATGAAGTATTTAAAATAAATAGATAAACTAATATACTTAAATGTCTAAATATGATACAAAAGTAATTATATATAGATAGATAGATGTGTCCCCTTATGATTTCTTTAAAGACCTGCATGATCAATGTCACTAATTTGCTTACATTTAATCAGTGAACCATAAATTGTGTGCAAAACCTTTTTTTTTTTTAATCAACATTTTTCAAAATCCTAAAGCTTTAAACTTGCAGATTTTCAATACATAATGGCTGTTTTTGTGTCCATTAGGTGGCGGTAACACATTCCGCCTGCTGAAAGCTCTCTATGACAACAAGCTGGTAACTGAGATTAGGAAGAGAGTTTTACAGGTGAATTAGTGTCTTGTTTAATCACAATCTGAAATATACTGCAATAACCTGTAACAGTAATGGTGTGGTTTTGATCTCACAGGATGGAATACCTTACATGGGATCAAGTGCAGGCACCAACGTCTCCACCATCAGCATCAACACCACCAATGACATGCCCATCGTCTATCCACCCACTTTTGCTGCCATTGGTTTAGTGCCCTTCAATATTAACCCTCACTATCTGGATCCTGATCCCAACAGCAGACATATGGGGGTACGTACAGATGCTATAGATACTTGATAAGCAATGACCTTTTTTTTCTTATAAAAATCCAAAAAGCATGCTGTATTGTGCTGAAATTGATTGCCACAAGATAAAACAATATCTATAATAAATATAATATGAATATATAAAATATAATAAACCAAACTTTTAAGGTAGATCTTTTAGGCTTCATGAATGTAGATTTGACTGAGCATTTTACAGGAAACACGTGAACAGAGAATCATCCAGTACCACGAGGAGTCGGACACACCATGTGTGCTGGTATGTCAAGTTAACATGCACTACTGTTCAAAAGTTTGGGGTCGGTTAGAGTTTTTATTTCTATGCTTACCAAGGCTGCATTTTTAAAATGCAGTAATATTGTGAAATATTATTGCAATTTAAAATAACCGTTTTCTATTTGAATATTTTTTAAATGTAATTTATTCCTGTGATGTCAAAGCTGAATTTTCAGCATCATTACTCCAATCTTCAGTGTCACATGTTCACATGATGATGCTGATTTGCTGCTGTTGAAAACAGTTGTGCTGCTTATGCTGCTTAATATTTTTGTGGAAACCATGGTACATTTTTTTTCAGGATTCTTTAATGAATAAAAAGTTCAAAAGAACTTATTTTTAAATAGAAATATTTTGTAACATTATAAATGTCTTTTCTGTCACTTTTGACCAATTAAAAAAAAAAAAAAAAAGAATTGAATTCACAAAAATAAAAAAAAATGACCCCCAACTTTTGTGTATTCTCATATCAGTTGTTGTTAGCAGTACTAACACACACCATATGCTGTTGATGGCAGGGTCTTCGGGAAGGCTCAATGCTCTTAGTGGAGGGAAACAAAGCCACCTTACTTGGGTCCACCAAAGCACGACTATTCCAGAGGTAATGTAGAGACTCCTGCTCATGCACATGAAACTTAACAAAATGGGCACAGCAAGTAAAATGATTGTTTTCTTTCTCAGAGGGAAGCAAACCACGGAGTATGAACCGGGAAGTGATCTCAGCTTCTTACTGACAGATGTACAATGAGTTGCGACATCAAGTACAATGCAACATTTTTTTACAATAAATACTAAAATCCAGAGTCAATTTTACATTTCTTCATTTTTTCAACTTTTTTACAACTGTTTTGCTTTGAGTACATGAGGACAAACGCTATAGAAGCATTTAGATTTTAAAGATGATTATTCTTGAATTTAAAGTCTGCAGTAGGTTATTCATCAGCCAGGTAAGTGTTAACAGTTACAGAAATCCTGTGAAATAAAGTTCATCACGGTAGATTAAAAAAAATGGTGTTACGATAACAAGAACTTTACACACTAAAAAAATAGGTACTACATTCATGTCAAGGGCTAAGTATGAGCAACAGTTATTCATAAATAAGACAAAAACAAAAATCCAACTACATCAGTATATGTGTTTATTTGAATTACAGAAGCATTAACGACATACTGCTGAACAAAATCAAGGGGAAAAAAGAAAAGTCAAAAATAAAGTCAAGAGTCAGTAATCTATCTTTTTAAACATGGTAGATTCGCAAAAATACATATTTTTGTTGCTATGATCATGTTCTATTATTATTTTTACAAACTTTACAAACAAAAGAGAATATAATCTGGATCCTTTTAAAATGCATAATTTTGATTGAAGTATACAAATCGGCAACCCAATATGGGTAAATTCATATGGGCAGCAGCATTACTATAATACAGCAACATAAGAAATCCAGGTGTTTTCAGTGTTATGGGTTGTTTTCAAAAATTAAGACCAAAAACTATGAACAGCAACCTTTAATATATAAAATTCAAAAGGCCTCAATTTTCCAAATTTTTTAATTTAGTTTTTTCCCTGTACCATCAAACGGTTTCATTCTGATCAATTAATATTACTTGGGGGTGCATCACACTAAATGCATTTTTATTTCTATTCTAATCAAACATGTACCTTTAAAAAAAGTTTAATCTATAAAAAAATACTTCTGAATCTTAAAACTAAAAGGTGAATTAATACATTACAAAGGTGCTCCGTTCATAAGCGGTAGTTTTCAAAATACAAAAATGCTACTATTTTATTGCTCATTTGTGCAAAGATGTTGATTATTTTTATAATACAAATTCAACCAAATGCTCTAAATGCACAAATGTAACCCTGCTCTAAAATGTGTTTACAGTAGATAAACAAGAATATTTTCTCAAAATAATACACCTTATGCCCAAATAAGAAATCAGAGTCCAAATCCCAACAGTTGAAACAGCTGTAAGAAAACAGATAAGAACCAAACGTATTGCAGAAAAGCCCCCAAACAGCAGAAACTGAGCACCACTAAACAATGTAACATAAATGTTTTATCTAACAGAAGAAGCAGAAGTAGCAATCTAATGATGCACCAAACTACGTCATGTCTTTCCTCAAAATAAAAATGTAAAAATCATGATCTCATTTTATGTTATTTAAGGTTCATTACCTTTATTACTGTTACTTGTAAACAATTTGAATTGTATTACAATTTAAATGGTTAATCTTTATGCCCAACTGAAAATCAAATCTTGTTTTAAGACTCAGTGCGGTTAAAAGAGGGTTGGAGCACAGGGGAAAGGGACTGGCACAGGGCTTTAATCTTATTACCAGAACATCATGGTTGTGTACCATTCAAATGACAACAGTCATCTCACTCATCTGGGCAGTCTGGATGAACACTCTGATGTGTGCATTTAAATGCTGACCTTCTGATAAAGATGAAAGAGTTGTTGTGGATCAGGCACACTCCTGTGAATGGCATTATTGTGTTAGCACTGTGAGAGACTGGTGAAGATCTCAGGCTTCTGTGTTTGTGTCTCCGTTCTCCTGAGGCTGAAGCTGCTCTTTCTCAATACTATCGTCATGTGGCGGCCGTACGCGTTTAAAGAAGCCCAGCTGAGGTGGAGAGAAATCAAGATGAGACATCCCAAGCAAACATCCACTATCTGTTCACTGATATCTGTATGCAGGGTTCAAAACTACCAAAACTTTCAGCATTGATACAAATACCTCTGATCAAACTTTAAACATTAAATGTATGTGTGCATGATGCAATGCAGAGTGCCTGCAATCCCTTCAGCTGCGACTTATTCACGATACAGCACTAGTCTCGAGTACCTTATTGCTTTAATAAAACACTTACCACACAATACAAATATTAAAGCCAAAAATATGCATCAATGCAACTTTCATGAAGTAAACTTTCACTAAAGCCTTCCTTCCACCAGAAAAAATGGTCCCTGACCGTGAACAGCAATAGAAGTTACATTTTCATGCCATTAGATGGCGGCAAAGACTGTCTTTATGAGTGTGTCAGTCAGTAGCGAAGACTTTCATATTGAAAAGACTGAATTGTTTTGAAAACAGAACAAGACGCAACTGAGAAATGTTTTGACTAGCACTGTCAGTCATGGGAAAACCCCTTAACTGTTAAAAGGACAGGATAATATATCGGACAATTAAACAGATTTTTTTATTATGAACATAGGACTGACCTGAAGGAAAATGCTAAATCTGAATGCAAGTAATAAAGTCTCTCACTCGATCTCTTTCTCTCAATACTCTTCTACATAATACAGTAAGCTTCAATGAACAATATCAATTGAGAACATACAGTTTACATTGCTAAGAGTGGTTGCTAAGGGTGTTGTGTAGTGATACACAGAACTGTTGGGTGAAGTGGTCATAGTTGTGTTTTATCGTAAATAAAACACAGCTATTGACCAATCAGAATAAAGGACAGGAACTAACTGTTTTATATATATATATATATATATATATATATATATATATATATATATATATATATATATATATATATATATATATATATATATATATATATATATATAAACCTATTGAATAGGTCACATAATTGCAAGTAACAATTAGCCTAAGTTAAGCTCTCAATCACTATGGGCTAAATAAATTGATTAATAGTTATAAAATAGATTAATATATATTTAATTTTATAAAAATAAAAATATTTAATAATTTTTTTTTGCATAGGTTACAGAATTGCAGGAGCTAAATAAACTATTATAAAATAAATTAAAATATATTTATTATAATCTATCCATCTATATATCTACTTCTA
The DNA here is from genome assembly GCF_018812025.1 of Megalobrama amblycephala. Classification (NCBI taxonomy): domain Eukaryota; kingdom Metazoa; phylum Chordata; class Actinopteri; order Cypriniformes; family Xenocyprididae; genus Megalobrama; species Megalobrama amblycephala. The sequence continues at coordinate 19,629,757 of NC_063049.1, forward strand.
TATGTATGTATCAATTTCTGTTTTTTTTTGGGAGGTTTTTTAAATAAAAAAAAAATATATTTAAATTGCATTTTATTGATTAGGGTGAGGACTTTGAACCGCTACTACTTCTGACATCTACACTACCGGTAAAAAGTTTTTGAAAATATTTTAAAAGAAGTCTCTTCTGCTCACCAAGGCTTCATTTATTTGATCCAAAATACAGCAATAACAGTAATATTGTGAAATAATTTTACAATTTAAAATAAATGTTTTCTATTTGAAAATATTTTAAAATGCAATTTATTTCTATGATGGCAAAGCAGTTTTTTTTTAATTGTAAAAATATTTCACATTATTACTGTTTTTGCTGTATTTTGGATCAAATAAATGAAGCCTTGGTGAGCAGAAGAGACTTCCTTTAAAAACATTTTTAAAAAATCTTACCGTTCAAAAACTATTGACCGGTACATTTACATTTACATTTATTCATTTGGCAGACGCTTTTATCCAAAGCAACTTACAAGTGAGGAATACAACAAGCGAGTCGTCAAGACGAGGCAAATAGACAAGAAGTGCTCACAATAAAAGTTATCGGCAGTGCTCAGAGTATCATAAGCTACAATAGAAAGGAAGTGAAAGGATAGGTATAATTATTTTTATTTTTTTATTTTTTTAAGATGTATAGTAGTGTATATTTGTTTGTCATCCCCACAGAGATTGTTGTGATTGTGACGAGATAGCCATCAATCAATTAGTCTAAGTTATTTAACTAAAGTTTATAGTTGTTTACCTTATACATGACAAAGATGAGCAGAGCCAGCAGCAGCAGTCCAGCCAGGACAGCCAGAGCCACTACCCATCCTGGGACAGGCGGAGGGGTCTCTGAATTCCAGATCACCTTCAGAGAAGCCTGCAGGACAGAGACGCAAGATAATGACACTGATGTCCCACTGACATCACACAACCTTCAGTCATGATCAGTGCAGTCAGTAACAAACACCATACATTTAGTGCACAAATGTGATAGGAACTTACCGACGTTGTGCTGGCTGGGAGCTCAGAAGGCATATTTTTATATGGCGTCTCTATGACAGTGAAGGAGGCTGAGGATCGAACATTGTATGATTTGTTTTGACTTTCAGCCTAAAAGGAAAGAAAACCACCACTGTGTTTTAATATATTAGCATTTGGGTAATGAAAACAGGATGTTTTAGATCATAAAGGCTTTGCAGTGGGGGAAGGAATAGGAATTTTTCAGTCAAATGAAGGATGTTTTTACCTTGAGAAACGTGTTCACGGCGAGTCTGTAGTAAATAAATAGAATAGCACTCTGGCCTTTCTCCAGACGGCCGACCCAACACTTAATCTCCTGACACCCTGCATTCCCACAGTCCTGTTGGGTACACACAAACAATTGGAATTGCGTTCATGCATATTGATGCAAAGGACAGTTCAAAGGCATATCTGACAGTGCCAATGGTACACATGTATTGTAGGGTGAAACAAAAACAAAATTGGTTTGATGGTATAACAACCATAAGAAAATTTGAATACACAATTACATATAAATATACACTACTATTCAAAAGTTTGGGGTCGGTACGATTTTTTAAATGTTTTTAAGAAAAGAAATCTCACCTAGTCTGCATTTGATTAAAAAAATACAGTGAAAAATTAATCATGTGAAATATTATTACTAGGGCTGTCAATCGATTAAAAATGTTAATCTAATGAATTACATACTCTGTGATTAATTAATCTAAATTAATCGCATACATAATTTTTGCTGTGAAAGTATTGAATATTTCAATTCAAATGAATCAATGAATAATCAGCATTAGTGACATTAAAGTTCAAAAACTCTTTTATTATTATTTGCATTGTTCAAATAATGGCCATAACAATCAACAATATGACCTAATATGCTAAGGAAATAAATTCAAAAGTGCTTCAGGAAGAAGATTTGATGATGTGTGCCGTAACACCAGAGGTTGCATTAGACTTTAACTTTGGCCGTCATTTTGACGGACAGGTTCGTAAAAAATCCGTCATAATCTATTATTACCCGTCATTTTAATTTTCACCTTTTAATTATAATAACACATTTAATTGCTTTTATTTTTGTTCACATTTGAATTGGTAATTCACACGTGAAATTTCTCTGTACTGTAGCCCACTATAGGCTACGTGTTAGCCATTAAAGAAAACGTAGTTTCATATTTATGTTGAAATAGTCCTATGTTATGTTTTAAATTCATCTATTTGATTATGAAAAGTGAAGAGCATGAGTAAGATGCATCATAAGATGCGCAATATAGGCTATCGGGAGACATGGAGTGGGTCAGATATGATTTTGACCACTTCATTAAGTTTTGTTTTGTAGAAAGCCTTTCTTTAAAGTGAATTTCGTTTTGTAAAAATTTAATCTTAATTTTAATCAATGTTTCATCAACCAATTGCCTGGATGTAATAAATAAGAAGCAAATATAGCAGAAAATATAATCATGACATGGAGGCGCGGGCGCGATCACTGGCGTGTGAACTGGAGCGCGTCTTGTAGGCTAAATGAACCGAAACTCAGCGGCTGCTTGCCTCACAGACATGAGAAATATTTCTATAGAAAGCATGAAATATCTACTTTAACGGAAACTAAATAATTCAAAACGAAAAGAAATAGGCTACTCTATTTATGTAGAATAAACCGAATGAAACGTGCATTCTCGCTCTAAGCACGTCCATGAAGAGATGATGAGAGTCAATGTCAAGTTCATCTTTGCCGCCGACACTGATTCAGAAAACATTACTTTATTAATAAACAATTAAAATGTCTCCTTGCTGTTTTGGTCACATTCATAAAACCAATATCGATTTGTAAATCTCAGGCTATACTGTTTTCAGTTGATGAATAAACAGTAGGCTACAGTGCGCCTCCCATCCAAAAAATCGCAATAGGCTGAAAGCTTTGTGTTGCTTTTGATATGGAACAAAGTCTCAGATTTCAAATTCTGTCAATTTCATTAAGAAATTCAAGCAATAAATACCGTTTTGGCGCTCTTTAAAGTGGCGTTATATATCATTGTAGCTTCTGGGTACTCGCCTGTGCGTTATCAAACGCATAGCAAAAGATTCGTGCCAGTTACATTTTTATTTTTATCAACACCTACATCAGGCCGTTTTTTATAAGTAAATGTTCCAGTCAATGATCCGGGCAGCGCCAGCGCGTTCTCGTCTCCCTCCTTCATTTTACAGTCGAATGGTGGCTAGAACGGCTCCAGGTTCAAAGGTTAATACGGAATGGATTAATCTGCGTTATTTTTTTAACGCGTTATTTTTTCTCATATAAATTAATCGAAATTAATGCGTTATTTTGACAGCCCTAATTATTACAATTTAAAATCTCAAAAAAATAATTCTATTTTAATATATTTTAAAATGTAATTTATTCCTGTTATGGCAGGAGGATGAATTTTCAGCATCATTTCTCCAGTCTTCAGTGTCACATGATCCTCCAGATATCATTCTAATATGCTGATTTTCTGCTCAAGAAACATTTCCTATTATCAATGTTGAAAACAGTTGTGCTGCTTAATAATTTTTGGAAACCGTAATAATAATAAATATTTTTTTGGACTTTCTGATTAATAGAGTTCAAAAGAACAGTATTTATTTGAAATAGAAATACTTTGTAACATTATAAATGTCTTTACAGTCACTTTACTGTCAATTTATTGCATCCTTGCTGAAAAAAAAAAAAAAAAACTGACCCCATACTTTATTATATATTATCATACATATATATTATACACATTTAAATTCAGTATAAAACTGCTGCAAATTCTTCACAGACTGCGGCAACTGTTAAAGTTGTGACAATACCAGAATCTCCAGGTTTTCTTCCCCTTGTTTTTCCTCCAGGTCTCTGCGGTGGACGTTGTGTCTCCCCTCTGCTCCACTGGCAGAGGTCTCATTTCTGTCAGTTATTTTGGGATTCTAGGTAAAAGCAAAAGCATAATTTTATCCCTGGATATTAAACAAGATCCTGAGTACAATCCATTTGTGAACAAACAAAGTTTTGTCTCTTCACACTGTGTAATTAAAGAGAGAGTTCACCCAAAAATGGAAATTCTGTCATCATTTACTCACTTTCAAATTGTTTCAAAACCTGTATGAATTTCTTTCTTCTGCTGAACACAAAAGAAGATATTTTGAAGAATGTTGGTAACCAAACATTTGATGGGCCCCATTGACTTTATATTTTTTTTCCATACCATAGAAATCAATGGGGCCCATCAACTGTTAGGTTACCAAACATTTTTCAAAATATCTTCTTTTGTGTTCAGCAGAAGAAATTCATACAGGTTTGGATGTACTCTCCCTTTAATATACAACTCTGGAGTGGGATTTTAGATCCTGTTAATTAACTACAGTATTACATATCAAAAAAATGACTTTCATGATTCGATTGTGGGATACATACAGTGACATTAAGAGGGTTGAGCTCCCTGTTTGAGCTGCAATTCATGTTTCCGTCCACTTCGAACTTGGTGATGTAGAGCAGAGAGCCGTTGTTGAATCTGTAGGGCCACTGCACATCCAAAATGCCCTTACTGAATGTACTGGGTCCTTTGTTCCTTAGCTGGGAAGATCAGTGATTAAAGCAGATAGGAACAAAATCGTAAACTATTCACTGCAGGAGTTTAATAGATGTATAATGTCTTTGGCCAATAATATTCACAGCATTTATTACCTCATAGATGTGCTGTACAAGAGGTCCAATGTCATCCTCCAGAACAGGCTTGTCTTTTGGCTGCCAGTTAGCGATGGGTAAAAACACCTGCTCTGGTGCAGACACCCTACACAGGATAGAGCAGATGAATACACAATAAAGATTGTGAAGAAGTCTATTACAAGTCAATTGTTTTCATATTCCATCCATACAGATATTTTTTTCTTTCCAAATACACATCCCTGGTCTTATTGTGCATGTCATTCAGAAATAATTTTTTTTTTTTATTTAAAATGTGTTTTTTTTTTTTATTTAAAATGTGTTTTTTTTTTTTTTTTTTTTTTTTTTTTTTGAGTGGCTTTTTATGTTGATTTTAAAATTGACAAAATAAAAACAGTTCACATAATGCGTCACAAATGTAACAGAGATGGGATGTAAAGAATCATACCCTCTTAATTCCACTTTGGTCAGCACAGCAAGCTTTGTGACAACAGAGACCAGATTGCTGGTTTTGTTGAACTGATTTGAGCTGAAAGGAAAAGGGAATTATTCACTTTCACAATCGAGCAGAAGATGGTGCTGTTGTTTCAAAAACTGACAGACATTTCATTCGTTTAGAGACAAAAAAATCCATTAAATATTACGATGGACAAGTCTTTATACTTCAAAAATTGTAAATCATTAAAGTAAAGATGTGAGAGTGTAAAGAAAGAGTGAGGGACAGGAAGCAAAGTAGGATGTTCTCAGAGAGAGACAAAGACAGCAGTTCCCTGTAATTAACATGTTAAAAAAAGTCACTGGCAGTCAGCAGGGAACTGTAGGATTAGTGAAAACTGTTTGAAGTTTTATTGATTTAAATATAAAAAAAAGACAGGAAGTGGAAATACTTGTATGTTTAGAAAACCTTTGCTTTACATTTGTTTCTAATGGCCCTCCTTGGGTTACAGACGGCCCACCAAAACCTTTTTAATTAGTACTGGACAAAGCAAAGATTCTCTATCAACTATACTATTGTAATAGCAAGCATTCATTGAAATACCTCTGTATCTGCAAGTCAAACTTGACTTCTGTGTCCTGTTCGGAGAGCTGGTGCACGCTGAAGCGCAAGCCTGCTATTATCTACACAACACAATTTTACAGAAAAACTTCAAATGAAATAAAATGGCCAATTTATATGTTACAGTATGCAACGATATAATAAAAAATAAAATAAAATAATGTTTGGTACAAAGAAATCTGCAGATATTTTAGCTCAGAAAGGCTGTTAGTCACCTTAGTTCCTCCTTTCATTGGGTTCCCAAGATCACACACAACCACTCTGGTCTGATTCTCTTTCTTGAACGCACAGGACAGTCTAGACAATGTCTGAGACACATAAATAACAGATGAACCCTCAAAACTATCTTGATCGACTTCACTATACACACAATCAAAAGTTTGGGGTCGGTAAGATATTTTTCATGTTTTTTAAAGAAATCTCTCACCTAGGTTGCATTTGATAAAAAAAAAAAAAACAGTAAAACAGTAATATTGTGAAAATATTAATTTAAAAGAACTGTTTTCTATTTGAATATATTATAAAATGTAATTTATTTCTGTGATGGAAAAGCTCAGCATCATTAGTCCTGTCTTCAGTGTCACATGACACTTCAGAAATTCAAATATGCTGATTTGGTGAAACGTTTTTTTATTATTAACAATGTTTAAATATCTGCTTAATATTTTTGTGGAAACTTGTACACTTTTTTCAGGATTATTTTATGAATAGACATTTCAAATGTCTTATAATAGCATTATAAATGTCTTTACTGTCACTTTTGATCAATTTAATGCATCCTTACTGAATAAAAATATTGATTAAAATCTTACTGACCCCAAACTTTGAACGTTAATGCCGAAAAAAGAAATGCTCTGGGTTCAACAAAATGTTTGCTTCATCAACATGCTGTTGTTTGTCAGAGAAAATAATGAATCAATAATCAAATATGTCAACGTAATTTCAACTTTCAACCCGAAGTTGCAATTACACTAAATGGTCTAAATAAGGCAATGCTTTCTGTATTATTGTTAAAGTATTCATAGATCTTCCTTTAAGTGATCTGAGTGCCGTCCAAACTAATCCAAACAACTTTGCTTGTGTTTACAGTTGGAGCGGTGATTAACCAACAGCATGTCACAGATACTGCCCATGGAGTTTAACTTGTTATTAAATCCCTTTAAAACAGCCTTTTTAATACAACACTGGTTGTCTCTTTACATAAGGTCACAGTAGGGAGGACAGTGCACTTTATCATGTATAGAGAGGCCACTGCTCACCTCACTGTTACGCACGACCCCAATGAAATCTGCCTGAGATGGTAGGGTGACGATAAGGTCGGCCTCATAAGCACCCTCTCCTCCATTCTCTGCTGTGACCTCTAAGGTCAGGGGGTTATCGTCACCTATGTAGATCTCTTTCTGGTCACTGGAGCACAAAACAACATCAAATGTACACAGAGTTAATCTCCAGCTCTACGCCGCCAGACAACACAGTGGAATGTAAGGCTTAGATGAAGCAATGACTCACCTCACAACAGACAGTTTTAAGTCTGGCTTGCAAATATTGTCTTCGCCACAATCCAGGAGTATGTGGGCCTGGAAAATCACAAGGGATTATGGAATTTTAAAGACAGTTTCTATTTTTATCCAATGGTATTTAATGTTGATTGTTACAGGACTCATGCATGCAAGTCTTTGGTTAGTAGAAGATTTTATCTTTTGAGTGGCTGATGCACGATACAACGTCTAGTTCAGGGTTCCCACACTTTTTACCCAATGAGTTTCCATGGTTTTACAGTCATTTATGATAACTGGAGAAAAAACAAAACAAAAAACCTAAAATACCTCAAATCAATTCACTTGGGTTCTTTAGACGAAATTCATTAGGTTATTTAGATCAATTTGCACCAATCCACCAATTTCTTGAAAATAAGTGACTCAAATTTACAGCTTTCTCAAAATGAAAATAAATATTTTATAGCACAGCTTAAAAAAACTGACTCTATATTAAGATTTTCATCATCTCTTCCAAACTTAGAAAACACCATTGTAAAATTCCCTTCTATTTACAGTTTGCCCATGTCTGTGGGAACCCTGCTAGTATAAAAGAAAAATAACAATGTTGTTAAAAGCCTGAAAGCCATTAATCATTAACTTAACCATGGCAGCCATTTACACTCTATAAACCTCATTCATCTATTCTACCATCATCCATTCCTACAGAGATCTTTCTGGAATATATGAAGCATACATTTCCCCCCACAACCCCATCCATTGAGCAAACACCATTCAAAAAAGTCAGTAAGATTTTTTTTTTAAAGAAATTAATACTTTTATTTAGCAAGGATACATTACCATTGATCAAAAGTAATAGATTTAAAGATATAAACGCATTTATAATGTTACAAAAGATTTCTATTTCAAATAAACACGGTCTTTTTGAAAATTCAATTCACCAAAGAATCCTGAAAAAAATGTATTGTGGTTTCCACCAAAATATTAACTTTTTTAACATTGATAATAATGATAAGAAATGTTTCTTGAGCACCAAATCAGCATATTACAATGATTTCTGAAGGATCGTGTGACACTGAAGACTGGAGTAATGGTGCTGAAATTTCAGCTTTGCATCACAGGAATAATATATTTAAATAGAAAATCGTTATTTTAAATTGTAATAATATTTCACAATATTACTGTTTTTACTGTATTGTTAATCAAATAAATGCAGCCTTGGGAGAGCATAAGAGACTTCTTTCAAAAACCTAAAAAAAAAAAAAAAATCTTACTGACCCCTAACTTTTGAATGATAGTGTATATGTAGTACACCAGAGGTGTAATATGGGAAACTGTTGTACCTGCTTGTTGACATTTGTAGGCGTAAATTGGTCAAGGATGGGCAACAGACCGGTCTTATCTGCTGCTGTTTTGTAATCCAAGCTGTACTCCATAAAAACAGAGATGGGTGTGATCTTATCCCTGAATTCTGAGTCATCCTGTTGAGAGAGAGAGAGAGAGAGAGAGAGAGAGAGAGTAGAGAGCCAAAAGTGGATGGAGAAAGAAATGGGGCCTCTATGTCAATGAGCTCAAGGCTGGGGAATTTCAGTCCAGCTTACAAGCTCTACAACATGCTCTTTTATGTCCAGAAAAGAGAGCTTTGGCTTTCCAGGTCAAATCCTTCTTTAGCTCTGTAACACATTGTTCCTTTTTGAAAACAAAATAACGGCATATTCCAGTGCCAAACATCTGGGCTATTTGCCACCACAGCTTTAAACGCAGTGCAAACACATATTTGATGACATAAAGGCATCAGCACTTCTTCAGCGGGCCAAGAAAAGCAAAACTACACTAAACTTTTCATAGCCCAGCTTCAGCAGAAGTGAGGAAAGAGTCACATAGGGATTCTCTGTGTTCCTGTATCTCAATTGGTAGAACATGACGTTAGGAACACCATGGGTTTGATTTCCTATAAAATATATACCTTGCCTGCACTGCAAGACGCTTCGGATAAAAACATCTGTCAATGCATAAATGTGAATGGATTCACTCACTATTAAATAAGCCTGAAGTTCTTCGCAGGCCGGTGTCTGGCTGTTGGAGACGGTCATGTTCTTTGAATAATGCGACATCTTGTTGTGAAGGAACAGCACCCGTTTGATGGCTCCCTTGTGTTTGAGGCGGTCCAGGGTCAGATCACTTGGAAATCTGTGAATGAAAGGGTTTTCCAGGTCAGTCAGGTCCCTTTTTCATTTCAATCAGTTAGAGAAACACAAATAGTAATAAAAAAAAGAAATAAATTCAGATTACCATAACGATAAAGTAACTGTGCAGAGGAACAATATCGTTGGAATCAATCAGAATTACTTTTTTTTCCAGCTCATGAACAATAAAAACATTGACAGCCAATCAGAATTTATCCTGCTTTAAAGAGCTCAAACATAAAACTGTTTAGACCACAAGCACTCAACCCTGAAACCTATAAACGCTTTGATACACTTGAATCTCTGAAAGCATTCAGCTGGTTTAAACTCTGGCTCAGTCTGCCTGAAATAACCTGGGGTATATGCAATAGTTATGGCTCTTGGAACAACCCTTATGGAGTTTCATTAGGGCCTTTTAGACACAAGTACAGATACATAAACATAGCTGAACTTAAAAGGCAACATATGAGCATTTAACTTATATTATGCATTTGAAAATATACTTTTAAAACTAAAATAAAAAAGATAGGCACCCAAAAATAAAAATTCTTTCTTTTGAAGAAACCAAACAATATAGGACCCCACTGATTGCATTGTATGAGAAACCCTGAGGCATTTCCATAAAACAAATAAAGTCATAAAGGTTTGGAACATCATGAGGATGAATAAATGACATTTGAACCATACCCCTTTAATGACATAAGACATGCATAGTCAATGTCAGATTTATTTCTAGAGCAGTTTAAAACAACTGAAAGTTGACCAAAGTGCTTTACATTGACACAAATATAACAACATTAAAAACAAAACAAAAAAACAATACTGGAGATTATATTAATCTCTATGATACACTAAAAGCCAAGGAAAACAGAGTTTTTAGCTTAGGTTTAAAATCAGAAAGTGTTTGAGCAGTTCTAACACACAGCGGAAGGCTATTCAACAGTTTATTAACTAACTTTAAAAATAATACTTATATATATTTTATATTTATATTATATATAATATATTTTATATTTCTTAAGTATATACATGTAGCTATGTGTGCGTATTTATATATACATAATAATCATACACAGAACACACGCATATTAAAGGTGCCGTAGAATGTCTTTTTAAAAGATGTAATATAAGTCTAAGGTGTCCCCTGAATGTGTCTGTGAAGTTTCAGCTCAAAATACCCCATAGAATTTTTTTTATGCAGTTTTTTAACTGCCTATTTTGGGGCATCATTAAATATGCACCGATTCAGGCTGCGGCTCCTTTAAATTCTCCTGCTCCCCGCCCACGGAGCTCGTGCTTGCCTTAAACAACATAAACAAAGTTCACACAGCTAATATAACCCTCAAAATGGATCTTTACAAAGTGTTCGTCATGCAGCATGTCCAATCGCGTAAGTATGGTATTTATTTGGATGTTTACATTTGATTCTCTATGAGTTTGAGGCTATGCTCCGTGGCTAACGGCTAATACTACACTGTTGGAGAGATTTATAAATAATGAAGTTGTGTTTATGCATTATACAGACTGCAAGTGTTTAAAAATGAAAATAATGATGGCTCTTGTCTCCGTGAATACAGTAAGAAACGATGGTAACTTTAACCACATTTAACAGTACATTAACAACATGCTAACGAAACATTTAGAAATACAATTCACAAATATCACTAAAAATATCATGTTATCATGGATCATGTCAGTTATTATTGCTCCATCTGCCATTTTTTGCTATTGTCCTTGCTTGCTTACCTAGTCTGATGATTCAGCTGTGCACATCCAGACGTTCTGCCTTTGTCTAATGCCTTGAACATGGGCTGGCATATGCAAATATTGGGGGCGTACATATTAATGATTCCGACTGTTGCGTAACAGTCGGTGTTATGTTGAGATTCGCCTGTTCTTCGGAGGTCTTTTAAACAAATGAGATTTATATAAGGAGGAGGAAACAATGGTGTTTGAGACTCACTGTATGTCATTTCCATGTACTGAACTCTTGTTATTTAACTATGCCGAGGTAAATTCAATTTTTAATTCTAGGGCACCTTTAAATAAACACAGACTTTTATTTTGGACTTTTATTTCATGATTAATTGTTGAACAGCCCTACTATTTGATGAATAGAAAGTTCAAAAGAACAGCATTAAGTTGAAATAGAAATCTTTAAAAATGTTATGAACATTATAAATGTCTTTACGGTCTTTTTGATCAATTTAATGTGTCCTTGCTCAATAAAAGTAATATATATATTAAAAAAAAAATCTTACTGACCCCAAACTTTTGAACAGTAGTGTATATACCTACTCTATACCTACAAATCAAAACAACTAACACACAGTTTGTGTTTTTTCAACTGTAAGCAGCAGATCCATTTATGGCAGACCTTGCACCGTACACATCCGCACCTTAAGATTGCATAACGGCAGCCATTAGCTCAACCAGAGCATAGGAGAACTTCAAAGTGCAGAGAGAATTAATGAATTGGAATCATGGTCTGTGGTCTCTGAACAGTGGGCTGCAGGTCTGGTAGCCATTACACCCCAGACTGTGAGATCCATGTGAAGGCTTTGTGAGCACCGGACGCTTGGCTTTTTAACGGCTCTGCACCGTATGTCCGGCTCCAAACACACTGATGCCTGACACTTCGAGCTCGAGTTTCCCCCCGCAGCGATGCTCATAACACACACCGCAACAGCAGGACTCTGTTTACAGCTGCCATGTGCTTCTGCTACTTGCAATAATAGGTTCCATTGCCCTGAATATTATATGTTTCAATAATGTGCACATATAAAGAAATAAGTACTTACGAAGGGAAGACGGCACTCCCTTGCCATTTGCTTTCAGACAGTATTTCACAGTGAAGCTAAGGGAAAGAATTAGAGTAGAATTTTGTTAATTTTACATTTGCAGGTGATGTAATATGATTCAACAAAGTGAACGTTACAATGATTTTAATGCACTTTTATTTGGCAATTTTGAAATAAAACATGTTGCATTTAAAAGGCTATGATGGCTGTTTGGTTGAAATTGTTTGATGAAAGAACCTTGACTCACCAGGAAACTGTGGTGGTTGTTCCTGACAGGGTGCAGCTTTTGTCTTCAGGGTTCAAAATCTGAGGGCTGATATCCAGTGTGGCATTCACACTGATGACAGGACGAGCCCTAACAACACAAAACAAGCAAGTATCATCAGTCTGCCAATAAGGATCTCCAACGACAGACATTTTATACTGTGGTAACAATATACAGTATATAGTCATACCACCCAGCCCTATCTGCCATTTTAGAAAGGCTCCTTTTAGTGTAAGATGGTAGACGATCACATAAAAATCATGAAAACATTGTAATTTAATTTTACATTTTCATTTTAGTTTAGTTTTACATGACTCAGAGAATTAAACAGGCTATTTTTATTGCTGTGCCTTTAAGAATTCGATAAGTAAATGGCCTCTGTTATGATTGGCTATTCTCACTGTATATAAATTACTGCCTAATTAACAGACCTATTCATTAGGGCAGTTCAAGCTGCAAAAATACTTAAGAAGCATTGATATCAATACTGTGATGGGTTTTGAATCACCCATTTTTCAAGCTTATTATGCATTAATGGTCTGGGTGGACTGGGAAGGAAGTTATAATATTGCAACACTGTCAGAGTATGATTCAGCTAAACTTTTGGCGGCTGTTTATCATTATTCAGAGCTTATTTTGCAACAGTGACCAGCTGACTGTACATTATGGCTTATATAGTATGTGTAATAAAGTGTTGGTCAATGTCTGTTGGTCTTCCATGTACAAATATAGATGATGGGAAATGTTTCACTGTGATTTTCTTTTAATACAGGCTGTAATTGCTTTCACTACTTGCACATAAAGCAAATTAAATGCTGCTGAATTAAATGAGACCACCTGCAATAGCTTATCCGTCCTGATCATAAAATTCTATCAAACGCACGTGTGATTTCAAAGTGCAGAATAAGCATACTGTACCTGTACAGAACGGCTTTGTCAGCTCCAAACACTCCAACAATCAGGTCTACAAGAGGACAGAGAGTGAGAGAAAGAGAATGAGAAGAGTCAGAGAGAGGAAGTAATTTTGAATTTATTTAGGTGACCGTATCTAATCAGTTGTGAATCACATTTCAAAAGATGTGTTAATGTGTAAAACATGTTGAAATCTCACCAGGGTATCCGTTCTGATCAACATCTGTGCCTCCATGCATGGCGTAACCAAAGCTAGAAGGCATGGAAGCAGACGCCCATGTTCCATCTAGAATTTGAGAGGCCACAGGACTCGGCCCTGTGGGACGCCCGTTATGGATGTATACCTGGCCGCGGTGGAACTGCCCACCATATGGGGCAGCGATAGCCACATCTGAGAAAACACAGAGGGATTAAACATAAAACTAGTTATTGAGTAACAAACATGGGCAGTATTGTGTTTTTTTTATATACTAGTACAGCCATTGCTCAAACAGCTCATGAGTCATGATTACTGTTACACAATAAGGCTAGGAAGACGGTTACAACAGCTTATGACCATGACCACAAATGACTATATATGTACTGTCTGTCTGTCTATGATGCAAGCGAGTGTGGGCTCCTAAGTGTACAACACACAAATATAAGGAATAAATTGAGAAGTAAAAAAAGTACCATTAAATCCGTCCATGTTGAGGTCTCCCACACTGCAGATTGAGCTTCCATACCGAGCATAGATGTCAGAGCCTGTGAGTTTTATGGCACTGTTGAAGGTGAAGCCACCTTTTCCTAGGTAGACATAGACCTGACCCACCTCCCTCAGTTTCCCATCTGAGCCACGGTCCATGAACAGAGGAGCCCCCACCAACAAATCCAACTTCCTGCAGTTGGAAATAAAAGGTTTATCCTATTGGATCACAGCTAGTCAACCAGCATAAACCAGCGGAGAAATGCATGTTGATATTTTCAGCAGAGCATTGTTGAATAAATGTAAATAAAAACAAGTGATCTTTATGAATAAATGCACAGTACTGAAACAGATAATCAAAACCAACCTTAACACAAAAATGGTCAACAAGTTCAGGCACAGAACAACTTGTCATGAAACTTTCTCTTCACTGTTGCACAATGTTCAGATTTTAGTACATTTTTTGAAGTACTGCCAGTGAACACTTTCAAAGCATTGCTATGCATATATTTAGGGTAAGTTTACTTGCTACAGAGTCAAAAAAAGTCATTGATGAATATAATTTAAAGATTGAAGATTATCATAGATTGATGACGAATATCATTTAAAGCAGTGGTTCTCAACTGGATTCTTACAAAATAAAAAAAACTGGTCACATAAATTCACATGCACATAAAATTCTTTAAATTAACCATTTCTCTCTCCTTGATGAACAAGATTACCTTACTTGCTGAACTGAACGAATAACATGCCCCCTTTCATTCAGTCACATTCTTATTCGCAAATGACGACACAATTCGCTCATGAATTCATTTAGTGCTATTCCGAGTCTCGTTCAGAACACTGGCCGAATTCAGAAAAGCATACTACTGCCATTTCTACTACTTTATAAAAAATTATAGCAAGTAATGAGTATATTAAGACACTATAGTCAGACTTTGGGGGGGAGCCACCAAAGCAGTTGAGCAGAGTGCTAGAAAGTGAACAAGAATGGTATGTTCACTAGAAAGATTCGTTCAAAAGGACAGATTCATTCATGAACCACTAACAGAGCAGTTCTAAGAAGTTCCTAATAGTGAAGCTGGTTTAGACACCACTACATACAGACACAGATGAGGAAATATATATATATATATATATATATATATATATATATATATATATGAAACTGTAAATGAACTTGATAATGGTAATTGGTAGTACATGTAAGGTAGAGCTCATGCTGCTCTAATGGACTTACTGATGATATCAAGTGTTGTTTACATTTAAATGAGCCTCAACATTCTCTGTCAGTCCAGCAGCTTGAGTTGATATTTGAAATCAAAACAACTGTTTCTGAAGCCTTGAAGCTACAAGCTCTTCACATCTATACAGTTTGGTAAGTTTCATCAAGTTGTCCAGTTTGGAAAGAGTTTCTCCATTCACCATCATGATGCAGCGTCGCCCGAGAAGATCCAGGGCTCTTCCCACACACCTGAGGGGATTCTTGGTGGAGGGCGTCTCTTCCAGTCCAGACCCCTGTGAGCTTTCACAGCTGGCAGCTGTAATCAGGTTGGATCACACTTACAGCTGCATCTCTGGGAAAGCTCAAAGACCCACAGGTTTGGAGGAGCGCTACCTGAAGAACGCTGCTGTCCTTCCTGACATCCGTCCAGCAGCCTCAGTGTCTTCAGTGGATGTGTGTCAGCAGGAAGAGCCGGTCTCCATCCACAGCTGTAGCGTACAGGACTACCAGGACATCTACAGCTCTGCGGTGGAGCCCATGATGAAGACACGCTGCGGTCGCCGCCGTCCCTACAGTCTTGAGCTGGGACTGAAGATCAAGCAGCGGCTGTGGGAGACACTCAAGCGCCCTTCACTGGTGGAGACGGAGCAGCCTGATGGACGCGTCCTGATCACTGAGAGCTTCTCCTCAACCAGCAGAAGCTTCGCTCCTCGAATCCACGTGGACATCAGTGAAGAGCCCCTGCCTGAGGAACCCCGAAGAAAGAAGCCCAGACACTGAGTCATCACAGCGTCACATGGAGCCGGAGGATCACACAGTGGGACCGACGCATGTAAATACTGTATATAGTCAGAGTAAGTTTATAGTTTTATGAATTAAGTTTATAGCACAATGCTGTTGTGTTGTTTGGATGCTTTTGGTATTGTCAATGCGTTGATATGCAGCTCCTAAGTTGTACCGATGGTCGGGATGTTTTGGATGGTCTCCTGTGCTTGACATGCGTTTACTAAGGTTTTTTGCGTGGTTGTTAGCGTGTTGTTTTGTGGTTGCTGGACTCTTCTGCTTTGTTTTCCGTGAATTGCTATGTGGTTGTCAGGAGGTTTTGAGGGCTTGGTCGATCTGTGGTTGCTTTTAAGCAGTTAGGTTAGGGTAGGTTAGGGTCCCTCACACGGTTTGCAGCTTGACGTGCTGTGAGGGCTTGTGTGCATCAGTGATGCTGAGAGCTACGCCACTGGTACTTCACAACTACTGGTAGGGTCACCCATAGTGGACAGGTCTCAGCGGAGATGCCAGACAAAGACAAACCACCTGATTCTGGACAAGAGCAGATTGACCTGATGTTTCTGGCAGAGGATCAGTCTTGCAAGAACATCAGAACAACATCCAAGAAAGAACGACAAAGAGAATAAGGTAACACAATGCATTAAGCATTTTATTCTTGATGTTTTCATCAATGTGATCATTTGTTGTTTTTTTTAAGAAAGTAAGTCATACAGGTTTGGAACAACATTCATGAGGGTGAGTAAATGAGGACATTTTTTTATTTTTGAAAGAACTGTCCCTTTATTGTCTGTGACCTTGATTTCTCCAGGGCTAGTTTAAGAGTGTTTTTACTCACAAATACTGAATTCAGTTTTGAACATGATAACGACCTGCATGAAACACATTATCGGGGCTACGACCTTCCAGTTGAGAAACACTGATTTAAAGTATCCATTTGTCCATGAAAGGACTTTCTTAAAGGAAAGGATTGTCAAAGAGCTTAGAAGAAACTTGTTTATGTGCGTAGAAATCATCAACCTCCCTTCAGTGAGGAAAACATCTAACAGCAGAGCGCAGAGCATCACTTACCTGTCATTATTGATGTCAACGGCTGCTACAGAATGACCGAAGTATGCAGCCATCTAAGGTGGATGGAAAAAAACAAAACACTTTAGTTATGACTAGGCTGGAGCTTTAGACTTTTAAAACCAACAAAAACAGTATAGATTTAAAGGTGCCCTAGATTATGTTTTTAAAAGATGTAATATAAGTCTATGGTGTCCCCTGAATGTGTCTGTGAAGTTTCAGCTCAAAATACCCCATAGATTTTTTTTAATTCATTTTTTTAACTGCCTATTTTGGGGCATCGTTATAAACGCGCCAATTTTATGCTGCAGCCCCTTTAAATCCCGTGAGTCACTGTATGTCATTTCCATGTACTGAACTCTTGTTATTTAACTATGCCAAGATAAATTCAATTTTTAATTCGAGGGCACCTTTAACATACTAGTCTACATAAAAGTTATTGGCCATAACATTCAAAATAACCAACATAATAATAATAATAAAATATTACTATTATTATTATGGCTGGTTTTGGTGGTGCTGCCTACAGTATATAGATTCAGTTTTTGAGCTTGGACTCATAAATCTCTATTAAATGTGTTGATTCTAGCTTGATTAACTGTTCACCACGGAAGCAATCACAATCAGCCAAAAACCCGGGTCTGTCGATGCCACATCTCATCTTCTTTTCTGCTCTCGCTCTTGAGTGCTGGCGACACCGCTGTCAATAGCTTCCAGATGTGGGAGTGGATTTAGGACATGAACTCTCCGCTCGTAAACAAATGTTGAACATAACTGTGCCATGACCACAATCATGGGCATGCCATGTGACCTGCAGGCTGCTCACAGGCAAGACTGCTCATATAAGAGGTGTAAACGCTTTTTGTAACACGTACCTGTGTGCCTGTGAAATTATACATAGACTCCATGTTCTTCCCATTGAAAATGTTGACCTAACAAGACAAAACCAGACAAAGAGCTGTTTCAAGCAGGACTGCATCACTTTTATGGGTTTTTGTCAGATTCCTGACCAAAAATAGTATTAAACTCACATAACCGAGAGCCTTCTCCCCTCTGGGTACTCCTGTGACATAATCTAGAGAGGCAGGAAGAATTAAAAATGAGCTGGACACAACAATGCTTTCATTCAGCAGTGGAGCTTCTTGATCCATTTACATAGAAAAATCAGATTTAAGCTATTCCCATAATGCACCACTTCAGTTTGCAATGCTATGGAGATGGTTTTTAGAGCAGGCCAGGCCAGCTCAATCAAGACGCTGATAACTCATTGTTGTAGGCCGCTTAAATCATTTAAAAGTTTGCCGTTAATAAGACTTTTTTTTGTTTTTTGAAAAATCTCTTGTACAAACAGTAAAATACATTAATATTCTGAAATATTATTACAATTTAAAATAACAGATTTGTATTTGAATACATTATAAATTGTAATTTATTACTGAATTTTCAGCATCATTACGCCAGTCTTCAATGTCACATGATCCTTCAGAAATCATTCTAAATAATATGCAGATTTGGTGCTCAAGAAACTTGAAACAACTAAAAACAGTTGTGCTACTTAATATTTTTGTGGATACCGCAATAGATGAATAATCAGTTCAAAAGGACAGCATTTATTTGAAAAAGAAATCTTTTGTAACATTATAAACGTCTTTACTGTTACTTTTGATCAATTGAATGTGTCCTTGCTAAATAAAAGTATTAATTTCTTTAAAAAAAAAAAAAAAAAAAAAAAAAAAGACAAAATTTTGAATGGTAATGTATATTTATCTTTTCCAAAATATGAAACATATCGAAATGTCTTACCATCTTCACCGTCATCATTAAAATCACCAACAGCCACAGAGTAACCTAAGAAATTAAATGATGACATAAATATCTGCACTGCATTTCTGCTTGTTTGTTTTGTACATTCTGATCACTGCAACTCAAAGCACCAAAACATTCATTACATGTGCAACCCAACATTACATTGAGCTCTACTCCTGATTTACAGGTAACAGAGCAAATATAAATCACCACAAAAAAATAATTACAACTCCGAGGAAACATCAAAACAAAAGACGCAAAAAGGCTTACCCAAATAACTGTCATCATACTGAGCCCCGGCTGACTTGGTTGATAACTGGTTACTGTAAGGAGTAAAAAACTCCTTATTGTATCTGCTGATGACCTCAGTGATGTCATCTGAGATCAGCTGACCTGGAAAAAGAAGAGAAAAACTGTTAGGAGAACACCAGCAGCTAAAGTGTTTTTATCCCAAATACACAGGAAATGAAGTGTGCAAACAATAGACGTCTTGAATGTGATGTTAAGCAAAACAGAAAGATGCAGTGCCAATATATTCATACATGTGAATGTTAAAAGTAAAAACAGTTACATCTTCTTAAATCATGAAATATTATTTCTAATATGGTACATGGATTTTGTTGTTGTTTTTATGGTCTCTAATCTTTACAGACTTTCGACATCAGTGTTAGAGAATAACTCAGAAGCTCAGCATGTTCAAAACAATTTAGCTTGTTTAACAATCTTTTTTAACAATACCAGATTTAACAAAACATTGTTATAGTCACATTATATTGCTCACACACACTTTCCTCAAATGGCCTCTCACTCAAGTCTAATTCATTCCAGTGAATCAGTTCCATTTAATCCATTCATTTAAATGTACCACTAAAAATTCAGATGAAAAAAATAAATACATTTGAACTTCCCAGAACAGGTCATCCTTTTGTAGCAGAATAATTTAATTACTGCTTAATACTACTTTTTCATCACAAACCAGAAGTAATTTCATTAAAAAGTTGTGATGTAGAAATTTATTGTACCTTGTAATGTAACTAACAATTTTCATCTTACAATAGCTTTTCATTAGCTTTTCTTACACTGCGTCATAAAATTTGTTTAATTAATCTCCCTGTTATATAAAACTATGGTCATAACAACATAGTAATTCATTAACAAATGTAAAGAGGCCAAAATAAAGACTTACTTAACCAAGGTTAGCTTCAGTTACTATCAATCACACCATTACATTCACATTTCTGAAAGCATTTTACTCTCAGCAGGGAGTATAATTATCATACCACCACAAAAGAGAGACACTCAGCAGAAAAACTAAACTGTAACAAAAAAAAAAAAAAAAAACCATTACAGAACTTTTAAAAACGATCACCACAGGTCATGAAATTAGTGAAAGATGTGTTTAAATGTCTTTTCTGGGCATGGTTCCTAAAATGACCCCACCCTGTGAGGTCATAACAGAGCTGTGATTCAGTAAACAATCATTTCAGCATCACACAGCGCAACACAAAACATTTCAATGAAACCACAGACTCATCTCCACTGCAGGAGACAACATATGATTCTGCATTATTTATTGACTTCAAAACAACATCCTCTTTTCTGAGCAGCATTTCTCTCACAGACGGGGACTGAAGACACATTTTGTAAATTTTAACAAGTATTGCAGAGGCACAAACATTCACTGGCCTGTTTTGTGTCGATGCTATATCTGAACTTGCCCTTGGAAACAAGACACAACAAACATTCTCTGAGTCACAAAAAAATTCTGACAGAGCACATTGTTGTTTCCCCTTTCAGTGTCAAATTCACAGAAGGATAATAAGCCAAATACAGGTTTACCTTGCCAATAAAAGCTTCCTGGTCCTCCAATAACAACCCGGTTCTTCTGAAGGAGATATAAAAACATGTTTTGGTACATTCGGCACAAGTTTGGGCAGGAATGGGCAATAACATAAACATGCACAGCAATAAAGTATCTAAATATCCAAAACAAATTTTGTTATTAATGTTGTCAAGAAAAAGACCGAGCACTTCTCAAATAAAACACTGTTTTAGGTCTAAAATGGTGAAACATAAGATATAGTGGGGTTTGATATGAATTAATATGAATATACAAGAACTGCATACAGTCAAAGCAAGAATTATTCAAACATTTTTGATATTTTTGATTTTTACTAGAGGGTGCAGGACATTTATGTAAGTGAGGATAGCAAAATAAAGTAAACTGTGACATACTATACCCAACAATTCTTCATACAGTGGACTACCAGTAAAATTGATAAAATTTGGAACCAAAAATTATTCAGACACTTTGACCTGACCATGTTTTGCCTAAGTGTTTTCTGACGTAATTAAGATTAATTTTTTTCTGACACAGTTTAACTCTGAGATCGTCATTTTTTTTTTAAACTATTTTTTTAAACTATAGTGAATAAACCGAATTATTGAGTGAAATGTTCAAGGTGTCAGGAAAATACAGTGGTTTAAAATAACACAATGTTTTACATTTACATACGATAAAAATTATAAAACATTTTATGGTGAAATCTTACTAAACAAGTTAAGTGAGTTAACTAAATAAAAACGTCTGTATTTCTTATGTAATGATAGTCAGACATCAAGTGCCCTTATATTTTTGGGGCTTTTTGGGGCTATATATACTACATATATTAAAAAAAATATATTTAAAAAAATAGAAAATTAAAAATAAATAAATAAATAAATAAATGCATCAGCATACAAGGGAGCAGATTTATGTAGGGGAAAAATACCTTCACAAAGTCAGCACTGAATCCTGCTTGACAAAATCCTTGTCCCTCAGGTGAGTTTGAGTCTGATGAAAAAAAAACTTTTTTTTTTTTTTTTAAATTCATTCATGTATTTACAACAAGCAGAAATAGTTTTGAGGAAGTCTCAACGTGAAGGAAAGCTGAGAAAGAGGAAGGCAAACTTCAGACAGAGGAACTGTCATAACCATATGACAGCTGGCACACCGACTGGGAAAAACGGATTAACTTAGACATGTCTTAAAACCAAATGCGTGCAGGAGATGATACACAACACAAGTATGATATCTCATAAATCTAAGTCAAGACATTTCAGGGAGGCTATTAGATGTGACCCAATAAGGGCATGAGCAGCCTAAGGTGACGTTATACACTGTGATCATGTACATACTAGAGCGGCAGGGCGAATATTCCACAATGTTATTGCCTTTCTTCAGGTAACATGTCCCGACAGGCTCTCTTTCTGATAATCCATACGTGCTCCACTGGTAGAGAGGAGCACATGCCTGAAAAGAGAGAAAAAAATGTATGTGCAGATCAGAACATGAGTAGTAATCATGTTCTTCTAAACCATATGCTGAGAAATATCTGCTGACATGTATTACAGCAAGACTTATTTTAATCAATATTTTTAGTTCCATAAAAGCATTGAAAGTCAAGATCAAAGTACTTTTAAATAAAAGAAGCAAACAGCTCCTTACAACTTTACAATGATGAATATATAATTTCAGTTTGATATCTAACTTGATTTAATCTAGGATTTTCAAGGATATAGAATCAACGACAGGGCTTAAAGGATTAGTGCACTTTTAAATACCTGATAAATTTACTCACCCCCATGTCATCCAAGATGTTTATGTCTTTCTTTCGTCAGTCGAAAAGAAATTAAGGTTTTTGATGAAAACATTCCAGGATTTTTCTCCTTACAGTGGATTTCAATGGCTACCAACAGATTGAAGGTCAAAATTACAGTTTCAGTGCAGCTTCAAGGGCTTTAAACGATACCAGATGAGTAATAAGGGTCTTATCTAGCGAATCGATCGGTCATTTTCGAAAAAATACAACCATTTATCACAAAATATCGCCTTGAACGTACTTTCCGCTTCCGCATTCTTCATAACGCTACGCTGAATGTTCTACGCCTTCCCTACCCTATTCAAGTTACAGAAAAAAACGAAACTGGCGCCGCGTTCGTTCCGTAAGTAGAATAGGGAAGGCGTAGAACATTCAGCGTAAGCGTTATGAAGAATGCGGAAGCGGAAAGTACGTTCAAGGCGATATTTTGTGATAAATGGTTGTATTTTTTTCGAAAATGACCGATCGATTCGCTAGATAAGACCCTTATTACTCATCTGGTATCGTTTAAAGCCCTTGAAGCTGCACTGAAACTGTAATTTTGACCTTCAATCTGTTGGTAGCCATTGAAATCCACTGTAAGGAGAAAAATCCTGGAATGTTTTCATCAAAAACCTTAATTTCTTTTCGACTGACGAAAGAAAGACATGAACATCTTGGATGACATGGGGGTGAGTAAATTTATCAGGAAAAAGTGTATTTAAAATATCCTTGTGTATTTAAAAGTGGACGTATCCCAACAAGGTCAATGTAAACAGAGTTCCTAAACATTTTCAACTTCATAATTCCATACTCAAATTTCCAAACCTCTCTGTAGATTCAGACCATATTTCACATAATGCAACATTATATATTTGGCATATAGAACAATCATCTGTAAATATTTCCTCAGTTTTTTTCATTGGTTTCCTCTAAATGATAACATGCTCTTACATGATGAGAAGAAAGCTAAAACGCTTTATAACCTGCATATTTTTACCTCTGACAACATTTGATGTTGTGCGATCACCAAATAGCTAAGTACAGTCTGATTTAGATGATCATTTACTTTTCTTTTTTTTTTTATCCGTTGCTGGTTCGAGTGGCACAAGCACATTCGTTTAGTGAAGAGACATATTAAAGACAACCAGTCTTGTGTAATGAAAACGTAAGCCTTGAATTCATTAAGTTATGTTCATCAATCACTGAACGATCACTAAACTTTTGCCATGAAATCACTCGGCTTGTATGGTAAATTTATTTTTTAGAAATTCCTAATTTTATATTTTAGAATAGGGGAAATATATTTTTCCATACATTTCCAGAACTGGAAATGACTCATATCAAATTCCACTTTTCCAAACTGTGTAGGAACCCTGTGATGGAACATCACTTGTTTTTGCACAAAAAAAAAAAAAGGAGTGACATTTTGCTGCTAATATAAATATGACAGAGACGAGTTTGTGTTACAATTGTGCAAATGACTTGAGATTCCTCATGATTCCTGATTGATTCTCCCGAGATTTTGAAAGCATAAGTAAAAGTAGATTAAAATGTATTTATTTCTTTTCCAAATCTTATTTCACAACAAGTTTCTACATGTGCACCCTGACTCACCAGAATATGGTCCCCAGAGGAACGCACAGTGGCCCCAAACCATTGATTCGACTTAAACTCCATTTGCTGTCCATTAGCATTCTTCCTGTCATCTGTGATGGAAACGACAGAGGAATGGGGAAGGAAGAGAAATGAAGGAAGGAGGGGGTGGAAACACAAGTTAGTCAGTTAATTAGATTCATCAGACTGTCATCGTGTCCTTTGTAGTTGACTACACTGCTCTTCCAATCACTACAATCTCCTCCACTGGTGTGTTCCTCTAACTCCAGCTGATTTCAAAAGGTCTGATATGACAGAAGCATTGGAGTTCATAGATCAAAAAGTTAAGCTGATATGCCACGCTCTCTCATCCTCTTCATTTCCAAGCTATCTGAAGTTCAATCCAAGGTCATGAACACTGACAGCTGAATCTATTCATGGCATGTTAGAATCAAACACTACCTTTCCTGCTGTTAACAAGCACAACGAACTTAAGAACAAACAGTGATTTGTTAATTATAAAAATATTCTGACATCATTCGAATCATGATATCATTCTTTAGTTATATAATGTTGGCCCTAGAGATCAAAATGAATAAAATGATTTCAAAATAACATTTCCAAAAATACTTTTCGCTTGAAAGTTTTCCTAGGTCTACATGATCCGACACACACACACAGCCAAGAAAGATATTTTCCCTCCCTGTGGCTTTGGTTCATCTCAGCCACAGTGTCAGCCTCAGGAAGCCCCAGCTGTTCATCAGTCTGTGCTACTGAGCTGGGAATTTCCCAATGTTTCTCATGGTCAACACAGTCATACAGCTGGTCAACAACACCCAGGCTTTACTAGAATTAAGCACTTAATTATTGCCAAACAGCACAAAAGGGGAGTTGACGGTACAGAGGCCCAGTGGAAACACAGTTGTGTAACCATGCTGTAATAGTTCAGCATGAATGTTGTTCCTTACACAGCGATTTCCATCCCACAATTCTCTCTAATCTAGACTTTGCTTGCTCCTCAAACAGTCAGCAGGTCAGCCAGCACAGAGAACACAATTGTACAGCCACGTCAATCACAGTAAAAACATGTCAGGACACAGTTATGCTTTGGCATTTACTTAACAGAAGAAATGCTTAAGCTTCTTTCATGCAGTAGTGATTGTTAAGTAACAAAGTGCACGAAGAAAGCAAGAGGGAAAAAACAACAAAAAAATCTTGAAGGTCAGTGGAATATGGTGGTGGTGGCCCCAAAAATACTTCACTTATAACAGATACTTATAGATTGGCATTAACCACAGCCCATTTAATTGTATTGTTAATTATTAGTTAACAGTAATTGCAAAAGAACCGTCTTAGTTCAGAGAAAAGGTCTGAAAGTTTGGCATTTAAAATAAATAAATATATTTACTATAGTCTAAACCAGTCACTGACACTACCAGTCAAAAGTTTTTGAAAGGTAAGGTTTTAAAATGTTTTTAAAAGAAGTATCTTCTGCTCACCAAGGCTTCATTTATTTGATCCAAAGTACAGCAGAAACAGTAATATTGTGAAATATTATTACAATTTAAAATAACCGTTTTCTATTTTGAATATATTTTAAAATGCAATTTATTTCTGTGATGGTAAAGCTGAATTTTCAGCATCATTACTCCAGTCTTCAGTGTCACATGATCCTTCAGAAATCATTCTAATATGTTGATTTGATACTCAAGGAACATTTATTATTATTATCAATGTTGAAAACCATTGTGTACAATTTTTTTTCAGGATTATCTGATGAATAAAAAGTTCAAAAGAACATCATTTGTCTGAAATAGAAAGCTTTTGTAATATTATCACTACCGTTCAAAACTTTGGGGACAGTAAGAGTTTGTTTTTTGTTTTGCTGTTTAAAAGAAATTAAATAAATTAATACTTTTATTCAGCAAGGATGCATTAAATTAATAAAAGCTGACAGTGTAGAAATTTATTGCAAAAGCTTTCTATTTCAGATAAATTATGTTCTTTTTTAGGTTCTTTTTATATTCATCATATAATCCTGGAAAAAAAATTTGAACCGTTTTCAAAATTGATAAATGTTTCTTGAGCAGCAAATCAGCATATTAGCTTGATTTCTGAAGGATCATGTGACACTGAATACTGGATGATACTAATGATGCTGAAAATTCAGCTTTGCCATCACAGGAATAAATTACATTGTAAAATATATTCAAATAGAAAAAAGTTATTTTAAATTGTAAAAATATTTCACAATATAACAGTTTTTGCTGTATTTTGGATCAAATAATTTAAGTCTTGGTGAGCAGAAGAGACTTCTTTTAAAAACATAAAAAAAAAATATCTTACCGTTCAAAAACTTTTAACCGGTAGTGAATATTTGTAAAATATTTGTACTATAGCATTTTTACAAAAAAAAAAAAAAAAAAAAAGTAATTTGTCATTATATTTTTTCCCCAAAATCCATTTTGTTTGGTATTTAAATGAATTAAATAAATCTACTAAAGCTAAACTGACATTAAAAATTGCTTCCAAAATTTAATTTGTTTTGGTATTTAAAGGGTTAGTTCGTTTGATAGAAGATCCGAGTCACCGATTCGATTCGTAAAGCTTCGGAGCAGTGTTTTGAAATCGCCCATCACTATATTGTTGAAAAGTTGTTATTTTGTTTTTTTGGTGCACAAAAAATATTCTCGTCGCTTTATAATATTAAGGTAAAACTACTAAACTCACATGAACTTTTTTAAATATGTTTTTAGTACCTTTACTGATCTTGAGAGAGGAAATGTCATTTGCTGTGAATGCAGGCCTCACTGAGCCATCGGATTTCATCAAAAATATCTTAATTTGTGTTCCAAAGATGAAAGAAGGTCTTACGGGTGTAGAACGACATGAAGGCGAATAATAAATTACATTATTTTCATTTTTGTGTGAACTAACCCATTAATACACATACATACATTATTTTTTCATAAAATACATGACTAAATATTATTATATACTCCAAACGTGTCTGCTTACTCTGCCATAGATGCACAGCGTTAATTAAAGCTACTCTATACATAGTTCTTTTCCCAAGAACTTCTTTAAGGGTGAAAAGAACACAGAGAGGAGTAGTTCAGTTGTTGGTGAGAACTCTAAACACACTGAGATAATCCAACTGAAGACCTTTTTGTTTGTCTGGTAGTTCCTCTTGAAGCAATCCAGCTTGGCTGGCAGGGTAAACCAGGCAAGGCTAGTCTATAACCGCCACTGAATGCCAATGAGATCTGGCACAATAAACGGTGCCTATATTCAAGTATATACATAAAGATAAACAAAGTCCTGTTAGTGTGAAGATTGTTTGTGTACATCTGCAATCTAGTTAGTGGCCAGCTTATGAATTCTGTGAATGGTAAAGAAACTCCATTGTCTGTTGCAGGACACTGCCAAGCATGTGAATTCAAAACACTTTGTAATAACAAATCGCACAATCCTAGATGAGCCTTGAAACAACATCAGACTCCCTCTCTTGTTATTTTTCCTCCGCCTATTGAAAATATTTAGAGCAAAGCTGATATATGACCCAATAAATCATTAAAGCGCCACAGGCTACTCAGAAGGTCCTATAATAACTCTGACAAACCCTACCTCTTCCACTAGCATGTAATGTGAATCAATACACAAAAAAAGCTTTAAATAACAGCAAAGATTACATTATGATGGCTGAAAACTGCATCTTACCAGTGCTGTCAAACTCAATCTGTGTGCATGTGCCGCTCTTGTGCCAAGGACAGCTGAAGACAGCGCCCCTCTCAGTGACAACAGAGGGGGTTTGATCAGATGTGTTTGCCCTAGGTGCACCAACCAGTATGTTTAATCTGGAATCAGAGGGTAAAATGTGTTTTATATGATTTTTTTTTTTTTGTTAAATATATAAAAAAAAATTTTTCAGATATATTTATTACATACACTGCCCTCCAAAAGTTTGGAAACACCCCTGGCAAAGTGTGGTTTTGGACAATATCAGCATAAATCCATATCATTTTTTGGTGCAAATACATTACAGTAACTTGACATTATCATTGAAGACCAGCAATAATAATTTTCATTTTGATTACGTAATAATGGCAATATGTACATGTCAGGTTTGTAAAAGATTTTTGGGTCAGCAAACATTAATAGCTTCAAAAACTGATTGCCAATTAAGTTTAGAATACAATGAACCAATTAGAACCCAGTTTAGGTCAGATAGCTGCTAATGGTGGATATTTTGATTAATCGAAAATTTAAGTTTTTTTTCTTTGTATAAACTGTTTATATAATATGTTTTCATAGTTTATGTTGTCCCTTATCAGTGCAAAATTATCACAAATTAAAAAGGATTCATGCCAATATTGTCCAAAACCCTACTTTTCTAGGGTGTTTCCAAACTTTTGGAGGCCAGTGTATAATATATACATTATTTATTACCATTACACACACACACACCCACACACACACACACACACACACACACATACATATACATATACATATATATATATATATATATATATATATATATACACATATACATACATACATATACATATATATAGATAGATAGATAGAGATATTAAATATTAAGTAAATACCATATGTATACATAAAGTATGCACATACTAGTGCTACAAAAGAAAATTGAATTTGTTATCCATGTTAATACATTTATCTTTCAGAATATCTATGCATACTTGAGATTTACATTTTCCTTAAATACAGTAGACTCCTATTATATCTAAAACAAGTTCGTCTGTAGATTGCCAGCTCACAAGGTTTACACGTACAACTTCATCTACTCACTGTTTGTTATCAGGATTGAAGAAAGCCACAGAAAATCCAAAGTAACTTCCTGGAGGTCCAGAGAAAACTGTAGGTTTACTAACGTCCAGATTAAATGAAAGTGCTCGTTTGCAGTAAAAAAGAGCCACTAGAGCCCAAAGCCAACAGCAGATAAGACGTTTGGCCATGTTTTGTGTCTTTGTAGAGTGTGAGAGTAAATGGAGAGATCGCGCTGTTAGTGGGTGGATGATGTCTCGATCAGCAGCACATATGATGAGCGCCGCTGATTCCGCACTCCATAATAACAAAATCTCCGCAACACTAACAATTCCGCAGAAATGTGCGTTACATTATTGCAGGCGGGCCGCTGCAATAAAGCTCGTCCGTTCTCAGTCTGTCCAGTAAAATGGAAGCAAAAGTCTAAAGTAGGACGCGGACACTGATGTAGCCCAGTTCGGATGGAGCCGCGGGATGTCCCACTGTACAGGAAGTGAAAATAAACCAACCTACTGAAACGTCACGGTGACGTCACGACAAACTTCCGCGCAGGTTTCGTCTGCATGACTTAAATGGGCATGACTGGTGACCTTTTAAAAAAAGCCATAAAATCTTTGTGATTCCAGGCAAGAGTAATTCATTGTTTTAATAAAGTATTTTGCTTTATGTAGAACTGCGCCACCATGTGTTAAGAGCGACACGAATTTATGACATTTCATCTGTATATTCAATTCAGTCAACAATAAACAAACTTATGGGTTCATTTATTTAGAGTGAAATTTCACGTAATGTAATATTTATTTTTTATTTTTTTATCTATCATTGCACAACAAATATAACAAATGCGAACAAAAGCTGTCAGCTTTTAATAAGCCGAGTCCTTGAGTCACACTTTATCCACAAGGTCCAGATAACTGAGAAAATTACAAATGACTATTCAGAGTCTGGGGATATTTTATTCATATATGGACTTGTCAGTGATTCATGACTTCAAATGCAGTGAAGTAGGTCTCCAAGAATGCAGTCTGTAAATCCCCTGGGATCCCTCATAGATTTTGTATGAAAAGGAAAAAAATGGTGATGTTTATGCCTGGCTGGCTTGTCTTATAAGTAAAGACATAGGCCTACTATTTTAAACCCTTAACATACTGTAAACTCAAATGTATATGGAACAACTAGTCTTTTATGCAGTGTCACCGAGTAAAATGCTTGAAAAGATTGTGTTTCCTGAGGAAATAAAAGGCACCAGTTGCAAATTGGAACACAAACGACATTCTCACTCTCTGGGGAACAAAGTCACTTTTGTTTTAGAGCTGACCGATCATGCATGTGGTCAAAGGGGCTTTTGGGACCATGTGAGACATGGCAGAGTGGCAGAATAATTATGTTTGCCTGGTGAGCAACCAAAAAAAATAATAAAGAACTTGACTTATATAAATGAACATTCTTCACCGATTCCAAAGGTATTCTGACTTTTGGGTGCTTACAAGAACAGGAATGAGGGACAGAAGCAAATGTGTAAATGTTTAACAAAATGGGTCATTTAAGGCCATGTAAGGCAAATGTTTTGTAGCTTTAAAAGCCTTTAAATAATTTTCAACAGGAAACAGATATGGTCTTATTTAGCAGAAAGCTATGTCTACATCCTTTTATGCATTTTCATAATGAAACTACCATTTAAATGTTTGGATAATATTTTTTTTTTAATGTTTTTTTTTTTTTTTTTTTACAAAAAGTCTTCTATGATCCTTCAGAAATCATTCTAATATGATGATTTGCTGCTCAAAAAACATTTCTTATTATTTATTATTATCAATGTTGAAAACAGTTGTGCCTCTTTATACTGTAGTTTTTTTTCAGGATTCTTTGATGAAAAGAAAGTTTAAAAGAACAACATTTATTTGAAAAAGAAATCTTTTGTAACACTGTAAATATCTTCACTGTCACTTTGTTTTGATCTATTTAATGATACCATGCTGAATAAAAGTAGCAATTTTGTTTATAAATACAAATCTTACTGACCCCAAAATTTTGAATGGTTGTTATGGTTATGTTAGCGGGATGGACAACATCCTCGGCCAGATGCTACTGTTGAAGGAGGATCACTGTCCCATCATTGAATTCATAGATTATGCCTTGTGGGTGTGCAGATCCTCCTTCACTGTGGGAGACGTCGAGAAGGACAACATCACTTCCGACTCCCTGGAACAGTACAATCTCTCTGCCTGCTCCAGGAAGGACACATTGTCCCAGCCTGGAGAGTCACAGACAGCCAGAGAGATCTTCCACCGTGGACCTTAGGACAATGCCTATGCCCGCCACGGACCCAGAGCCCGAGCCAGCACCCGCCGAAGACCACGGACTAGTGCTCCCTCCATCCCCGGAACCAGAGCCAACCACAGCATCCACCCTGGAGCCAGAACCGGTTACTGCATCCGTCCTGAGGCCAGAGCTTACCGCCAGGTCCCCCCCAGGAGTCAGAGCAGTTCACCTTTGGCTTTGCCTTGGCCTTACCGTGGACCGTCATCCCTCAATACTTCAGCTCTGCATTGTACCACCGCTGTCCTGGTTTCGCTGAGGACTTCCGGGCCTCCAGCTGTGCCTCAGCTCTCCACCCCTTTGGCTACACCTTTCCTTCAGTTCCTCCTATGTCCTTGCCCTCTCTGCTGTCACCCAGGCCCCTGTCTCCACCTTGATCCCGCAAGCCAGCGGCTCCACCTTGGTCTCACTGTCTTACGGTGTCACCCTGGACCCTCGTCCTCTCGTCTACGCCTGGGTCTCCACCTTTCTCGGCTCCACCTCCGTCTGTCGGTCCCTCCAGTTTCCTGCCCATTGCCAGCTCTGTCTCCACCTTCTAAAACCCCCTCCCTCTCTCCTCTCTTGAACTATTTTCTATGGTGCGAGGACGCACCTTCCGGAAGGGTGGTGTAATTAGGGCCCGAGCACCGATGGTGTGAGGACCCTTTTGGAATTGCTCGGTCAATTATTCTTGTTCTCCAAAATAATTCACATTTTTGAGGGCCTAAACGTGCTCGAAAACTCATGAAACTTTGCACATGCATCAGAAGCAGTCAAAATTTACGTCCGATATGGGTTTCAGAATTAGGTGTGGCAAAATGGATTGATAGCGCCACCTACAAAATTTCAACGTATAAAAAAAAAAAAAAATCGGTAGATGGATCTAACAGCTCAATACCTACAAAAAAGTCCCTGGGTGCAAAAACTGTAAACCCAACAGGAGGTGAGATATTTTGAATTTGCTCTGCAAACTATTTTGCAGTTTTTGCAATTTTCCAGACGTTGTACTTTAACAAACTCCTCATAGAGCTTTAATCAGATCAACATCATATTTGGTCAGTCTAATCTAAAGGCCTTTGAGAAATTAGTTTTTCGCTGAAGAGCGTGTCCGTGGTGGCCTGACAAAGTTTGATGTTTCACCATGAAACAGGAAGATGTTGTAACTTGGGCATACAATGTCCGATATCCTCCAGATTCCACATGTTTTATTAAAGTCCTGGCCTCAAGACATCTACATGCTAATATTCAGTTACAGTCATAGCGCCACCTGTGGGCAACAGGAAATGACATGTTTTACACTGTGATTAACTCCTCGTAGAGATTTAACCAGATCAACATCATATTTGGTCACGTCAAAATGACTTTGCCATATTTTTCCTATATTTACATGCTTAAATGCATGGCGCCCACTGGTCACTGTTTTCCTAAGGCCTCCGGGTGGCGGTGGCCCCGGGTACGAGGGCCCTTTCATCACTGCTTGCAGCTTTAATGTTAGTGTTATGTTTAGTTTCATTGTCTTTTCATTCATGTGTTTGTTTCTTGTGTTTTCTTTCAGTTTAGTCTTGATTATTCCATTGTTAGTTGCCCTGGTCGTTCATTTCCCTTGTTTGTCCATGTGTATTTATCAGGGGATTTTCCTCAATGGAAGGCAAGGGAGGCAGTGTCTCCTAACAATAACTGGATGAGAAAATAATCTGTATTACAAAAATAAAAAATGCAAATATTACAAAATGTGACATTAAAAAGTGTAAAAGTCACTCGTTTTATAAAGTAACACTGTCCTACATCAACACTTGCAGTTGCAGGTAAAGTTACAGTGGGAGTCCACGTCTTTCATGCCTCCTCTCAGCTCATTGAGTTTTAATAGACCCCCCTAAAGTGTGTGCTGGGTTTGGTGGGGGGTAACTGAGAATGAATAGGGGTAAAGTCACATAAGAGGAGACAATGCCTCCATTGAGCTATGTGATTGGTTATGATTAGATATGATTGGTTCATGCGATAAATACTGCCTCCTATTTTCCTGCGTATTCTTGAATCAGCCTGAATGAACACAATGATGCCGTTAATGGGAAGACTCTTTTTTTTTTTAAAGTAAAAAACTCACTTAAATATCACTGCTTTATGTCATGTCAAAATCAAACCTGAAATGGCATGAAAACATGACGAGAACAATCAGCTTGGGGAAATTAAAGGTACATCTTTGTGTCTGTGACCAATGTGTACAAGCTTGATGACTGTAGAAAATAAGTTGACTATCAAAAAGAAAAGATGAACATTAGTTCACAAATAAAATATGTAAAAATACATAAAAACACTAACTTGATGAAATTTATACTTGGTTTTAATAAATAGAACATTACATAGTGTAAAAATACAAAATAAAATTGTATTTGGTCTCTGTTTTTTATGTAATGTTTAACCAGGAAAGGGACATAAACTTACATTTGATATATATATATATATATATATATATATATATATATATATATATATATATATATATACACATATTTCCATATATATAAAATGTGAGGACATTGCCTCATTTTAAAACACCACCGCACACCACTGGTATATACAGTGGGTAAGGAAAGTATTCAGACCCCCTTAAATTTTTCACTCTTTGTTATATTGCAGCCATTTGCTAAAATCATTTAAGTTCATTTTTTTCCCTCATTAATGCACACACAGCACCCCATATTGACAGAAAAACACAGAATTGTTGACATTTTTGCAGATTTATTAAAAAAGAAAAACTCAGGT
This sequence comes from Megalobrama amblycephala, assembly GCF_018812025.1. Taxonomy (NCBI): domain Eukaryota; kingdom Metazoa; phylum Chordata; class Actinopteri; order Cypriniformes; family Xenocyprididae; genus Megalobrama; species Megalobrama amblycephala. The sequence goes on from NC_063049.1 coordinate 19,663,820, forward strand.
GCTGTCCATTTCTTCTCATCATCCTTGAGATGGATCTACACCTTCATTTGAGTCCAGCTGTGTTTGATTATACTGATTGGACTTGATTAGGAAAGCCACACACCTGTCTATATAAGACCTTAAAGCTCACAGTGCATGTCAGAGCAAATGAGAATCATGAGGTCAAAGGAACTGCCTGAAGAGCTCAGAGACAGAATTGTGGCAAGGCACAGATCTGGCCAAGGTTACAAAAACATTCTGCTGCACTTAAGGTTCCTCCATAATCCTTAAATGGAAGACGTTTGGGATGACCAGAACCCTTCCTAGAGCTGGCCGTCCGGCCAGACTGAGCTATCGGAGGAGAAGAGCCTTGGTGAGAGAGGTAAAGAAGTCGTCTGGCTGAGCTCCAGAGATGCAGTCGGGAGATGGGAGAAAGTTGTAGAAAGTCAACCATCACTGCAGCCCTCCACCAGTCAGGGCTTTATGGCAGAGTGGCCCGACAGAAGCCTCTCCTCAGTGCAAGACACATGAAAGCCCGCATGGAGTTTGCCAAGATGGTGAGAAATAAGATTCTCTGGTCTGATGAGACCAAGATAGAACTTTTTGGCCTTAATTCTAAGCGGTATGTGTGGAGAAAACCAGGCACTGCTCATCACCTGTCCAATACAGTCCCAACAGTGAAGCATGGTGGTGGCAGCATCATGCTGTGGGGGTGTTTTTCAGCAGCAGGGACAGGACGACTGGTTGCAATCGAGGGAAAGATGAATGCGGCCAAGTACAGGGATATCCTGGATGAAAACCTTCTCCAGAGTGCTCAGGACCTCAGACTGGGCCGAAGGTTTACCTTCCAACAAGACAATGACCCTAAGCACACAGCTAAAATAACGAAGGAGAGTCATCACAACAACTCTGTGACTGTTCTTGAATGGCCCAGCCAGAGCCCTGACTTAAACCCAATTGAGCATCTCTGGAGAGACCTAAAAATGTCTGTCCACCAACGTTTACCATCCAACCTGACAGAACTGGAGAGGATCTGCAAGGAGGAATGGCAGAGGATCCCCAAATCCAGGTGTGAAAAACTTGTTGCATCTTTCCCAAAAAGACTCATGGCTGTATTAGATCAAAAGGGTGCTTCTACTAAATACTGAGCAAAGGGTCTGAATACTTAGGACCATGTGATATTTCAGTTTCTCTTTTTTAATAAATCTGCAAAAATGTCAACAATTCTGTGTTTTTCTGTCAATATGGGGTGCTGTGTGTACATTAATGAGGAAAAAAATGAACTTAAATGATTTTAGCAAATGGCTGCAATATAACGAAGAGTGAAAAATTTAAGGGGGTCTGAATACTTTCCGTACCCACTGTACTACCTCTTCAGTTCATTGTCGGTTCTCGTCTTTATGTACTCTGTGTGGTGTATTTATTTTCCTGCATTCCTGAGTTTCATATCTCTAGCGATCTCCTGTGTTCCTATACACACTAATAAATAAAGACTTAGGGTAACATGGGGCAAGATGACTCAATAGACTCAATTTACACATTTCTCTGGATGAAGACTTCAGGTCCTTAACAACAAAAAGTCTGAAAATAAACACTCAAACAGATCATAGTAGAAATCAGCTCAGTCTTAAAGATTTATGGTCAACAACTACACTCAAGCTTCTAAATACATATCCATTCCCTATTTTTAACATACTAAAGTTGATAAACAATGTAAAACTATGGCACAATTTGAAGTATTACTTTGTTTTTTTTGTTTTTTTGAGCTGAGACAAGGACTACATGGTCCTAGGTGATGGGGAAGAGAAGGTACCCTCAGATCAATGCCCTTATAAAAACCATGGAGTCATTCACTGCAGCCTCTGCAAAGAAATCATGTCTGTCTATATTTAAAATTATGTTGTTATATATATCAGGACAGGGCTATGTGATTTATCAACTGGCACAATTTTTAGGATTCTTTTGTGGAACCATAATGGCTCTGTAAGTGATTTATACACACACTGCAATATATTACTTATTTGTGTGAATGTGGCAGGGGTGATCATGCCTTATCAAGCAAATCATAGGAAATGCCAGACCATGTTGGCCATCTTTCAACAGCCCAAGCCAAGCATTTAGTCGAGTAGTGTTATGTTAAGAATGTTTATGATCTGTTGCTAAACATAAGGACAAATTTGTTGATGCTTGGTACATTATGTAAATATATGGTTTCAGAGGTGACAAGCTCACCACTGATTAAGAAGGGGAAATGTTTATGCTTACAATATTCTTGTAGAAGTTTTTTTGTTTTTCGTTTCTGGATGCTTTTATTTACAATTTCTTATAGTGTGTTAGTAGGAGGTCTTAGCTTCACAGTTTTTTATTATTTATTCACAGTTTGGAAAAAGAGACAAGAGTGTCTAATTGAAACAAGTCACATTTTCAAAAGCATCTCACCATCTGTGTCATTTGTGGGTGGAGCACTTGCATCATGTTTAGCGTTTTAGTTTTATCCGCCTCACAGCTGTCATCCTTAACAAGCTCAGGCCTGAACTCAAACACTTGCCTTCCACTGACCTGCAGGATAGGAAACCATGAGATGAGTCTCATTCAACACAACTGGTGGATCCGAAATGGTCAATATTCATATTCATGCATTTTTATTAATATTTATGTTAATCGTTTATGGCTTATGATTTATCAGTTTTACTTTTGATTTCATTTATCTATGTACTTCTACTTTATATATATTGATTCTTATCATATTTTCAAGTATTTACTTGTTATTGTACCCTTATGGTTATTCTCATTTTATATTTAAGAGTATGTATGCTTGTTATGTTCAGTTGTTCTTCAAGTGTTCCGGTGTGACAGGTCACACTGACATGTTTGTGGTTAGATATTGGACTCCTGCCAAGTACTGCAGAAGTGATGTTTTTCAGAATTAGTGCTCATCTGAATCTGATCAAAATATGTCTGCTGACATTTAACAGTAAGATTTGCAAAATTCCCTAAGGGTTAAAACAACTATTTTTGACACTGGACCAGTCGATGACGTAATGGGTGAAATCATTTTTAACCTTTATTTTAACAAAAACATCAGTTTGAGTGGGTTGGGAATTTCCCTGTATGCTTATAGTATAACATGGACTGAGTTGTTGATAATTTAGCTTTTTCTCTCCTTTGCTCTCCTGGGCTTCTGCTTCTTCTCTCTTATCTGCAAAGGTCTTAATGTTTTAATTCTTTTTTTAAATTTTCATCTATTAGATACAATACTCTGGATTTTACAATAGGCCTACTCTAAATTTATTATTAAATATTGACTACTCCTTTAAGATGGTTATTTTACCTTTTGGTTTTATTAAGTATTTTCATTATCGATTAAGGTTTGCGTGTGAGGCTAAATTTAATTGTAATGAATAAATAATTTTTCATCAACTTTATCTACTGCCTGGATCTCATTTTCCCAAGTTTTTGCATCAACAACAGACGCCAAAACAGTGTGAAAGAATCTTGAAAAACCAGGACAAAGGAGCAAACGCAAGATCTGAGAGCTTTACTGCCACCCTCTGGTCAAACCAAAGCATCACCGTCAAAATACCCATTTAATTCGGAGCCAAAACAGCATTTTTAACAACTAAGAATAAGTCCTTTTTTTCAGGAGACAATGTTGATGTCACAATTTTTTTTTTTTTAAATCAGACAAACTTAGAGATGAAATTATGTTTTAAATGTCTCTATTCTCTTGCTTCTCAGCTCTGTCTCTATCTAATCCTTCAGCGAGATCTCCTCCTCATTCTTTTCTTCTTGTTTTTAGAACAAATCCCATAGGAAAAGTGTGGTTTTACTGTATTTGCTGTTTTCAGTAGTGTCAAGAAAACACTTGCACACCTTAAAATTAATAAAACAAAGACTATTTGTGACCCTGGACCACAAAACCAGTCATAAGGGTCTTTTTTTGTAATTGAGAATCGGAATTGATGAATAAATAAGCTTTCCATTGATGTATGGTTTGGATAGGACAATATTTGGCAGAGATACAACTATTTGAAAATCTGGAATCTGAGGGTGCAAAAAAGTCAAAATATTAAGAAAATCGCCTTTCAAGTTGTCCAAATGAAGTCCTTAGCAATGCATATCCTCTCACAAAAATACATTTTTGATATATTATGGTAGGAAATTTACAAAATATCTTTACTTAATATCCTAATGATTTTTGGCATAAAAGAAAAATCGATAATTTTGACCCATACAATATATTGTTGGCTATTGCTACAAATATACCTGTGTGACTTATGACTGGTTTTGTGGTCCACATCTGTTGATGTCAAACGGCATTAATGACTGAAGATCATTATCTTGCCAGTAACTGTTCAGCCTCTCATGATTCTTGTTCACAACCTAAAGTTTTTTTTTTATATAAACAAAAAAATAATTAATTAATAAAATCCTTACTCTGTAAAAAATATTTTTATTGTTAGGTGTTAGCTAGAAGATGGTTTCCTTACATTCATGGCATGCCCAAAGTTGTTTTTTATTATTAAAACAACTCTAATTGCTGTTAGCAGGTCCTCAACCCAAGCACAAGCTCAACACTTCACCACAATGGTAACCCCAAAACTATTACGTAACAGGAACTTTTAAATACCATCATAATAGAAAGTAAACATTAAAAAGTCTCTCCATATTCTCATCTTGCTTAAAACTGCTTAAAATAACACTTTATTGCAACATTTACTTTCCCAGATCAGCCCCTTTGCAAAGCATGATAGGAAGTCCTGTTTGATTTGAGTCCTTTTTGAGTTTACTTGATTGAGACATGTTATTTTAATATGAAAACATCAAGTTAAGTCAAAAAGTAATCGTTTCAAGTCAATTTAACATGAAGCAATTACATTTGAACCAGAAACCTAATACAATGGTGTTGAATCAAAATAAGTGGTTTAAATAATTTTTATGAAAAGGCGTGGACAGGGTTATTTTTGCGGTTGACCTTATTGAATATGCATTTGTAAGAGTTTCCCTTTCAGACACAAAATTTATCGGAGAAGAGTATTTAAATGAATCACTGGTGATTTACTAAGGTTTGTGCTAGTCAATTTACAGGTATTTGAGCCATTATTTACTGGCCAAAAAAAGCATATCTTAAAGGTACTACAGAGGATCTTTTCATCGACTGAGAAACCAAAGACTGTTACTGAGTTTTTGAAATGAGCGCATGCGTAAGAACAACCCCCCTCCTTCACAGCTCGTTTCGAGGGAACGCCTCCCAAAACTCGTGCACGAGTATTGGAACACGAGTGATTGTTTACCACCAGCATTCGCTGTGTCGTGTTAGTGGATTCATTATGTCGGACTCACTGCAGGTAACTCATAATCTGCAGTTGTTACCTCTGACAAAAACATTGCATGCGGCGCCTGTGGAAAGTTACTGGAGCGCGCTCGTCTCTCACAAGGAACGTCATGGCAGTGATTGACAAGCGAGAGGGCCAATCGTTTACGCGATGATCGCGTAAACGATTGGCTGATGTTTTTAAGGCCCTACCTCGTGCACAGATGATGTATATTAATATTATTCCTTTCAGTGCACCTAATAAATAGTCTTTTATCAGTTAGTAAAGACAGTTTCAAGTAATATTGCAAAAATGTATAAAACAAAACATCCTCTGTAGCACCTTAAAAACCAGACACTACGTTTCCCGAAAGCATCGTTAGCCAACTATGGTCACAAGTCTTTATCAGAATAGTTCAAAGAGTCGGTGTTTCCCCAAAAAATAGTTCCAACGAGCATTCTCAAACAGCATCATTAACAGCATAGTTTCGTGTTTTTATAATATGGGGACTTACTAAATTCTTCTCTTGAGCAAAATAAGCAAGCTGACATTCAGTACAATCTATATATTTCATTTCGAATATATACAAATGTCATTTACATCTTTTAGTTTATCAAGAGATTTAAAGCACAGTTTTAGAAGAGTGCACATGAGCGTACGTGAAAGAATGATCCTATGATTAAATCTGGAAATAAAGCAAAATAACTGAGAAAAACAAGAAACAGTCCCCGTCGGCGTCCTCACGCAGGTTAACAGGTTAAATAATGTGAGCAACCAAACTCAAGCAAGTGAACCTATAAACAGATAGACCAATATATGAGCAATGCTGATGGGCAAAGCTTGTCTACAAATCTATTTAAAAGAAATATTGAAAAACAACAACAAAGCTGATGAGTTTTTTTTACATTACTTTTGTCAGCTGCTGGACTTGAGATTGAAGAAATAAGATAACATCATTGTATCTGCATATGTGTATTCATTTACAAACATCTTGGCATATTCATACAGCATATTCACAACAAATGAACTGGCTTTTGCTAAAGTGCTATAGCAAGAAAAGCCACCAAAGCAGTTTAAAGAAGAACACTTCAGTGCAAGAATGATTCGTTCACTTAGAAGATTTGCTCAAAACACTAATTGTTCATTAACTACTGACAAAGAAGAGTATTAGTGATGCTGGCCTTAACACACACACACACACACACACACATACACACACACACATATATATATATAATAGAGCTAATAGTAAGAGAAGCTAGTATATGTAACACAGAGCTTGACTTACTGATGATATCAAGTGTTGTTTTCATTTAAATGAGCCTCAACATTCTCTGTCAGTCCAGCAGCTTGAGTTGATATTTGAAATCAAAACAACTGTTTCTGAAGCCTTGAAGCTACAAGCTCTTCACATCTATACAGTTTGGTAAGTTTCATCAAGTTGTCCAGTTTGGAAAGAGTTTCTCCATTCACCATCATGATGCAGCGTCGCCCGAGAAGATCCAGGGCTCTTCCCACACACCTGAGGGGATTCTTGGTGGAGGGCGTCTCTTCCAGTCCAGACCCCTGTGAGCTTTCACAGCTGGCAGCTGTAATCAGGTTGGATCACACTTACAGCTGCATCTCTGGGAAAGCTCAAAGACCCACAGGTTTGGAGGAGCGCTACCTGAAGAACGCTGCTGTCCTTCCTGACATCCGTCCAGCAGCCTCAGTGTCTTCAGTGGATGTGTGTCAGCAGGAAGAGCCGGTCTCCATCCACGGCTGCAGCGTGCAGGACTACCAGGACATCTACAGCTCTGTGGTGGAGCCCATGATGAAGACACGCTGTGGTCGCCGCCGTCCCTACAGTCTTGAGCTGGGACTGAAGATCAAGCAGCGGCTGTGGGAGACACTCAAGCGCCCTTCACTGGTGGAGACGGAGCAGCCTGATGGACGCGTCCTGATCACTGAGAGCTTCTCCTCAACCAGCAGAAGCTTCGCTCCTCGAATCCACGTGGACATCAGTGAAGAGCCCCTGCCTGAGGAACCCCGAAGAAAGAAGCCCAGATACTGAGTCATCACAGCGTCACATGGAGCCGGAGGATCACACAGCGGGACCGACGCATGTAAATACTGTATATAGTCAGAGTAAGTTTATAGTTTTATGAATTAAGTTTATAGCACAATGCTGTTGTGTTGTTTGGATGTTTTTGGTATTGTCAATGCGTTGATATGCAGCTCCTAAGTTGTACCGATGGTCGGGATGTTTTGGATGGTCTCCTGTGCTTGACATGCGTTTACTAAGGTTTTTTGGGTGGTTGTTAGCGTGTCATTTTGCAGTTGCTGGACTCTTCTGCTTTGTTTTCCGTGAATTGCTATGTGGTTGTCAGGAGGTTTTGAGGGCTTGGTCGATCTGTGGTTGCTTTTAAGCAGTTAGGTTAGGGTAGGTTAGGGTCCCTCACACGGTTTGCAGCTTGACGTGCTGTGAGGGCTTGTGTGCATCAGTGATGCTGAGAGCTACGCCACTGGTACTTCACAACTACTGGTAGGGTCACCCATAGTGGACAGGTCTCAGCGGAGATGCCAGACGAAGACAAACCACCTGATTCTGGACAAGAGCAGATTGACCCAATGTTTCTGGCAGAAGATCACAGAACAACATCTGAATTACAGGTAAGTAAGAAAGGGCTGGCCATTGTGATCATGTAAATATAGCAGATTACAGCAGTGAAAATTATTTAAATACAACAATTATAAATTATAACAGGTAAATCCAAGTAATCTTAATATCATAAACCGGAGCTTAAAAGGGTTAGTTCACCCAAAAATGAAAATTCTGTCATTAATTACTCGCCCTCATGTCGTTCCACACCCGTAAGACCTTCGTTCATCTTCGGAACACAAATTAAGATATTTTTGATGAAACCGAGAGCTCTCTGACTCCTCAATAGACAGCAAATTAATTACCACATTTAAGGTCCAGAAAAACATTGTTAAAATAGTCCATGTGACACAGTGGTTCAACCTTAATGTTATGAAGAAACAAGAATACTTTTTGTGTGCAAAAACAAAACAAAAATAATAACTTTAACAAATGCACCCTAGAGAAACTTACAGTAGTGAAAAACACGTTTGTATTGCAGCAGGGGGAGGCATAGCTGTTCCCAGGGTCCTATGTTCCCCAGATTTATATGACACATAATGAACATAGAAAAATGGTTCTTTGTTCCCAGGGTCCCATGTTCCCCAGTTCAATGGTCTGTTAACACACATTAAGTAATCGATTTAAAAAGACAGGACTCATTTTCCCAGAGCCTTAACCCTAACCTAAAGAGGCTATGACCTTTTGTGATTTCATTATTCAAACCATTTATTTAGTTCCCTCAAGTAGGCCTATTATATTGAGAGCCATAAGGCAGTGCTGGGGTACAAACAAACAAATAAATTAATAAAAACCTTAGTTTGACGAGTTCTTACAATAATCCATGTCACATTCCATAGCTTGTGATTTTTTTTTGTTCAGATTCCTATATAAACCCATACAATTTACAGTAAAAAAAAAAGGCAGCTGTGGTTGCCAGGACTTCACCATAAAAAAATAAAAAAATAAAATAAAAAAAAACACAGTAGCAGCATTATAGGTTTTATGGGACAAAAAAAAAAAAAGGAAAAATAAAAAGTGTATTTCATTAATAGATTAAATAACGTTTATACATTATGGACATAGGACCTTATTTAATGTCTGCATTATGTTCCATATAAATCTGGGGAACATAAGACCCTGGGAACATAGACATGGGAAAATGGGCACATGCATTTTAATGCGTCATATAATTCACCAAGAAATTAGTTTTATAAGAAGAGTATCCAATTGTTGGGGCATGTAATCGACTGAGTCATCAAAATCTCATTCCAGTCTCCAACCAGACAACCAAAGTTGTCAACCCTGGATGTAGTTGTTGCTGTATAAGTAATTAAAAAATAAATTTATTTTATTTTATCTAACACTCACCTGATGACTTAAGTCATGAAGCGATCTACAGCCTTCATGATAGTGGCAATCCGCAAAATACTGGAAATGACTGGATTTGAATCAACATTTGTTTATAGTTTTACTCCTAAAAACATTGCATTTATAATAGGCCTATCTTGCTTTGTAATCTAGTTACTATTTGCACTGTTTTAATGAAAACTGTCATGTTATCATGCACAAAACCAAAGTTCTTCAAAGAAACATTTTAGTCAGCCATGTCGTTAACTAAAACTGAAGTAATGAGTAATGACTGTTGTCATTTTGGATGGAGCCGTGCCTCTGGTCTGGACAGGAAGTGAAAATAAACCTGCTGAAACGTCAGTGACGTTAATATGAATTTCCGCAGCATTTCTTGACTTAAATGGTCATCATTAATTTTTGCCAACTTCTTTATATCGAATGCTAAATTTTCCATCCATAAACAAAAACGTTTAAATTCCCATTGTCTTCTAATATTTCTCATTGAATTTCTCTAATTTCATTCCTCAGACTTACAAACTATAATAAAAGTACAAAATCTTTAATGCTCCATTAAAATGTGACGTGACTTAACTTTAATACTGCGCTTTTCTTCTATTTATATGCGTAAGTTAAATTAACGTGTTTATAGTTTTGCTCTTAAAACTTAAAGGGGCATTACTATTAAAAAACAATTCATTGTATCAATCAAGTATTATGCGCCATCATGTGTTAAGAATGTCATTTTACATTTTAAATGTAAGCAGTTAATGAAGAGACATGGGTTTGTTTTTGACCCAAATTGCACATTATGTAATAAATCATTATCTGGTAGAGCACAACACAATCCATATCTTGACCAGAGTATCTGCAAATTTCACTTTTCCTTAAACACTCTCTTAATTAAGGGGTACAATTAGACATCTTAACTCAAAATCAGTATCTGATATCCTTTTATTTACAATTTCTTGTGTTGTGTTGGTGGGAGGGCAGTTTAAAACAATTGAATAGAAAAACGACAGACATTACTAGTTCATCTCACAAGCTCATCTCTGTCACTTTCTCACTTCCTGAAAACACTTTAAACATCATATTTGACTAGTAATGATGTCGTCTTCCACATCTCCTTCTATAAGGCGAAGATGCCACATCTGCATCCGAGAGATTTCACATTCAACACCTCAATCTGATCAACTGATTATTGAACACTTGAACGTCAGCATCACACTTATTCAGCATTTACATTCTGATCCTGATACAGGCATGCAGTTGGTTACATGTTAAAAACTGTAATGATACCGATCAACTGATTCTTTGTCTTCATTAAAGCAACATTTAATCAGCAGAAGAGGAAACCAGATTCCAATAGTGCTTGAACGCCTCGAAGAGGATTTATGCTGGATCATTTCATACGCATGAACTTACAAAGATGATCATTTAATCAAGTCTTCCAAAAGAGAATGCAGAAATATCAGATCAACAGCCTCATAAATATTTGGAGCATGTTTCCACTGTAGAACCAGACCCTCACTTGACTGTGCTTTTGGGGTACACTGCAATTAAAAAAAAAAAAAAAAAAAAAAAAAAAAGGAACAGGGCAAAGAGTTAAATCTTAGAGAGAACATGAACACCTACTCCAGTCTCTCCTTTAGCGTCCCGGGACATCTCGAGTGATGAGGGTGCATATTGCAGGCAGAGCGGTTTCTGACATGGCAATTCTGGTGGTAGTTATTTGTGAAAATATTGTCATTCACTTCAAGCCATGTGTAGTTCATGAATAATGCAACAGTCCCAGTCTTCACTCGTCCAGGTCCAGTGTGTTGAGCTCCTCCTCCAGTTCGTCTAGGTCCTCCCCTGTAAAGAGGTTCTCGTCTACTGGCACTGCCTCCGACTCCTCTTCATCATTGGTTTCACCGTCCTCAAGCGTCTGGTCCGGGCTGTGTTCTCCGTTCTCCATGGCTCCGCCCGAGGCCTCGCTCAATTTATTGTCTGAAGAGACAAAACAGAGATCAGTGACATCAGAAGGCAGCACATAGACATGAAGAAAAGAATCACAATGACATTTATAGATAATAACAGAGACCTGATTGTAAGTTATGACACTTATTCAGGACAAAGAGGTCAGAAACTCTAAGGTTACGTTCAACACTGCAAGCCTTAGATCTGATTTTTTTTGTATGGCTGTTGTTCACATTATTATTATTATTTTTTTTAAATGTATCAGTAAACTGATCAAAGTCCTGAACTTACCCGAATGTGCAAAAGAACATTAAGATGGCTTGCAGCACATGGTCACATGGACGTAAACACGGAGAACACAGAAATCAGAATTTAACGTGTTCATTTAAAGCTACAGTCCGCAATTGTTGGCCCTCTAGCGGTTAATAAACAGAACTGCACGCGCCTTGCGGAAGAACATTGTAGCCGGAGCTACTTTTCTCTGTGTATGTCTATGGCGAGTCACGCAGTTACTGTGATACTCTGTGGCGGGTCCTACCAGTCCGGTCTGAAATAGTCCAAATATAAACACTTATTATAAGTGTACCATAATGATTCATGGTAAGACAGAAACACGGTTTGGGAAATGGATTCATTTTGTACATTCTCATTATATAATTTTTGTAAATTTTGAACAAAAGTTGCGGACAGCAGCTTTAATAAGCTGATGTGCCATGGAAGCCTGCGAATTTGTGAGCAGGCAATAAGGAGGACCACTCTTGCCTGCAGTCTGAACATAGCCTAAAGGTAGTTATGATTAGCACTATAAAATATAGATCACTATTGAGCAGTGGTTCTCAAATTGAGGTCCACAAATTAATAAGGTGGTTTAAAAAAAAAAAAAAAAAATCTAAATCTGTAAATAGTTACTTGTTGACAAGAAAATGCTAATACTGAATGAATTAACTCAGTGCATTTTATCCTTTTATCACTGTAAAGCTGCTTCGAAACAATCTGTATTATATAAAGCGCTATATGAATAAAGGTGACTTGACTACTTTTGTATTATGTGATCACCACTAGAAAACAACTGGGTAAAAGACACTGTGAATTATATTAAATATTGTAGGGATGCACCAATATATCAGGCAATAATCGGTATTAGCCAATAAAAAAAAATATTTTCACTATTGGCCATCGGCCGATTGCTTAAAAACAGCTGATAATCTGGGACGACGATATCTTGTCAATCAAAAGGGGGTTGAAAAACATGTCAGACTGCAAAATCTCGTTTTGAATTTAGGGCTTAACAGTTTTATTATAAATATATATATATATATATATATATATATATATATATATATATATATATATATATATATATATATATATATATCAGCAGGCTCTATTTGACCCCATGATTTACCCTTAGTTCAAGCCAGGGTTGCCAGGTCTGCAGTTTTTCCTTACACCAAATATTATTTGTAGCGAGCTTCCCATCTAATAATCTCTCAAAGAGCTTTGTTGCTTCTGATAAGAAACAAAGTATCAGTTTTCAAACGCTGTCAATTATATAATTAAACTCAAATGTTTTTTTTTGATGCTCTTAAATGTGATGAGACAGTTTGTTTACTTATTACATTTTTAATAATATTTATATTTTATGGATTGTTTTCAATATCACAATCCATATTTAGATTAATATAGAAAACATTTCAACTTGACATGATCTAAAATATATTCAGGTGATACATTCTGAAATATTCCATGTAAACATGTTTCTGAATAAAAACATTTTCTAGCAGAATCATAAAAATGACAGTCCAACAGAATGTGTAGCAGCTCAGTTCAAGCAGCAGCACGTCTAGTAATTGCTCAGTGTTTCAACCGTGGAAAGAAGTCAAAAAAGCTTGTGAACAATGTCACCTAATGTTGCATTTACCTCAGGAAAGTAAATCAGTGTTCACAGTTTTAGTTGACACTTCACTACAATGTAAAGCAATGTGTACAGCTTGTATAACAGTGTGAATTTGCTGTCCCCTCAAAATAACTCAACACAGCCATTAATGTCCAAACTGCAGGCCACAAAAGTGAGTACACTCCTAAGTGAAAATGTCCAAATTGGGCCCAATTAGCCATTAGGTGTGTTTGACATCGGCTGCGGCCGGATGCAACCGATCAGCGAGACTAGCTGTGTGCAGGCGGGGAGGAGCTGAAAACGGAGACGTGAAGTCACACACTTTCTGCTATCACAGCTGAAGTGAAATAAATGCAATATTTGACTAACACACCGATCTTTCAAAAATACATTTTCATTCAATACTTTATGTACTGCTTACAGCGTATTTTTACAAGAATAAAGTTCAACATAAGCATATATTATTTAAATACGAATGTAGCAGGGTCTATGCTTTTTATCAGTTTTATTTTGATAAACATGACACAATATAACATCACGACTACATGAAAAGAGCTTTAACTGTTATAAAAATATAGATTTGTGAGCATTAGTGGAACTGAAGGCGTGACAATAAACATGAAACACACGTGATCGTTGTCATGCGGTGAAACCGGCCAATCATGAAACAGCTGTGTCATCATCAGAACTCGTGCAGCTCCTCTTGAGATGCTGCGCTGGCTGACTCAGATGGCTGCTTTCGAATCGCTCTCGCGGTACTTTGAAATCATACGTCACAGTCACATGCCTTCAGCGCCAGCTCAAGTCGGACAAAAGTACTAACCGGAATGCACTGCTTCAAGTCAGCCGCCAATCGGTCTGCGCAGTGCTGCATGAGCTCGAACACACCTATTTTGTCTCTCCGGTGTCATGTGACTCAGTGTTACAAGGTCTCAGGTGTGAATGGGGAGCAGGTGTGTTACTGATGAACTTTACAGTTACTGAACTGAACGAACACTGAACTGAGCTGAATAATGACACCATTATATTCTGTAGAGCTTTACAGCAGAATTTGAATTTGCTGAATTTGAAGTTTGTATCTCCCTTATTTTCCTGTTATTTTTGTTTTGTTTTTACAGTGTAGCTGCATTGAAACAATCTGTATAGCATAAAACGCTATAGAAATAAAGGTGAATTGACTAGGAATGAAGATATTCAGATATTCAGTCTCACCATCTGTCTCATTTGAAGGAGGGGCTCTGGCAGTAAACCTGTCCGCTGACGCCATCGTTATACCCGCGTGATCCACCTCTTTAGGGATAAATCTAGAAATGTCAAGGTCCTGAACTTCATCTGAGTCCCCCACCTAGACAGACAATCATGTTAATATTGCTGAAAGACTCAAAGAGGAGAGAGTGAATGTAAATAAATCAGAGTATTATATGAAAGTGCAACACAGACAATAAAATTAAACATCACATGATTGATTTATAATTCTAGTCTGTTATTTGTTTGTAAAATGTTTATATAGATAAAGTCTATGAGATATGAGGTAGTGTCACATCACCTCGTAAGAAACTTCAGAGTCATCATCATCATCTTTAGCGTATTTAGTATCATCAGCCTCCTCATCGTCATCGTCAACAAGCTCAGGTCTGAACTCAAACACTTCCCTTCCACTGACCTGCAGGAAATAAACCATGAGATGAGTGTCATTCAACAACAGACAACAGCTTCAGAACAGCATGAAAGCATCTTGAAGAACCAGGACACATTAAATCAGCAGCAAACAAGATCTGAGAGCTTTACTGCCACCCACCGCTTTTTACCGCAACTGCACACTACATTTTAAGAATAAGTCTCTTTTTCTAGGAGACTGACTTGATGTCAGTATTTTAAATGATCAGGCAAACTGAGGAGGAATATTAGTGACTGTTTTTTACTCACTCCAAGCGCTCTGCCAGCTTTGAAGTCGGCTTTCTTTCTCTCCATGTCCTGCTCTGCTTTAGCCATTTTCTCTTGCCTTTTCCTTTTCTTCCAGGCCAAGAATGTTTCAAGAGTAATTCGAGTGACGTTTGCTCCCAGGGCAGATCGCTACAATCATAACAGCTGATCATTACAACATGAACATTTCTGATAAATCACTAAGGACACTTTACTTCAAAATCATGTTCTGTGATGATCTTAATCTCTTCACTTCTTTCTCACCTCAGTCTCTATCAAATCCTCCAACGAGATCTCCTCCTCAATCTTCTCCTCTTTCTTCTTGTCTTTCTTCAGAACAAAGCCCACAGGAAGAGCGTGGCGGTACATACAGTTGTCACCTCCACCGGGACAAACCCAAAACCAGCCGTATTTGTTGTTTTCAATAGCATCAAGGAAATACTTGCACACCTTAAAATGAAAATTATTTGTTAAGTTCCCTTTTTTGATCACAATTGAGAAAAAAAAAAAAAAAAAAAAAATCACCAGTCAAATCACATCAATGGTAATATCACGATGATTTGAGTGTACAACTATATTTCCTTCCAGAACTTACAATTTGTGTCTTCGCTTTCTTCTTTTCAGCTTCTCCATGTTTCTTGTTCACAACCTCTTCAAGCTTCTTTTCATCCCAGTTATCCATGGTGTCTGCATTCATAAATGAACAAAAGAAATTACAAGAGCAACCAATATTTCAAAACCTTTGCATCAAAACAATAACAGGCCCTTGACCAAAGCAATAATTCCATTTATGTCAATTCCAAAGTCCAAAAGAAAACTTGTTAAAACTTGCTAAATGATCCATTTTCAAATGTATTAATGTAGTCTATAAAACAGTTAGTTCCTGTCCTTGATTCTGATTGGTCAATAGCTTATTCACGATAAAACACGGCTATGACCGCTTCACTCAATGGTTCTGTGTATCACTACCCAACATCCTTAGCAACCACTCTTAGCTCAGTTTGTTCTCAGTTGATATTGTTCATTGAAGCTTACTGTATTACGTTGAATAATATTGTGAGAAAAAGATCGAGTGAGCGAGTTTATTACCTCCATTCAGATTTAGCATTTTCCTTCAGGTCAATCCTTTGTTCATAATAAAACACATGTTTAAATGCCTTTTAAATGTATTGTCCAATGTATTATCTTGTCCTTTTAACAGTTAAGGGGTTTTCCCGTGACTGACAGCGCTATTCAAAGCATTTGTCAGTTGCGTCTTGTTTCGTGTTCACAACATTTCAGTCTTTTCAATATAAAAGTCTTCGCTACTGACTGACACACTCATAATGATAGGCTGTTTCTCAATTCCAAGAATGCAGAGAACGGACTTGCGTTCTCGTGGAGTCCGGTCTTGCCAGGTGACCTTGAAAGAACGAACTCGGAAGGATGTGCTGCGATTATTTGTGCTGCGATCTTGTTGCTCAACTGACCGTCCCAGCATATTAAGTGGCTAATGCACAATAAATACAACATAACATCACAAACAATTGTCATAACCTATTAAAAGATTTCTTTCATATTATTATAGACATTGTTTTCATATCATTTTAGATCTTTTTATTTCACCGCGTCACGCGTGTATTTATGAAAATGAGTAGCCTTTGTGTTACATGCTTTGTCAATGTTACGATTATTTTTTATATTCCAATAAACATACTGCAGGCTTTCTTCAGGTTATCACTTTATTAAAATTAAACAAAACAAATGGTTTACTTTCACGAGCCGTCACGTATTTGCGAGCTTGTAGCGGGAATCTCACAAGTGAAAACGAGAACTTTAAAGCTTACAGGCTTCCATATGTCGCCCGCCCGCAGCATCTTCTGGGATTTTTAACGGTTCGATTCTCTCAAGTTTGCATTCAATGCATCCTCGATATCAAGAACACATCCGGGTACTTTCATGCGTCCTCTGTTCTTGAGTATTGGATCTGTACTTTGACATTGATGATGACGTAGAACAAGAACACAAGGACGCAAGATCGCTTAAGAACGCATATTGAGAAACAGCCACAGTCTTTGCTGTCATCTAATGGCGTAATAATGTAACTTCTGTTGCTGTTCATGGTCAGGGACTATTTTTTCCGGCAGAAGGAAGGCTTTTGTGAAAGTTTACTTCATGAAAGTTGCACCGATACATATTTTTGGCATTAATTTATATTGTGTGGTAATTGTGTGGCTTTAAAATGTATATTGTGTGGTAATTGTGTAGCTTAAATATTTATATTGTGTGGTAACTGTTTTATAAAAGCAATAAGGTACTTGAGTCTAGTGCTGTATCCTAAAATAAGTCACGGCTGAAGGGATTGCAGGCACTCAGCTTTGCATCATGCTTAACAACGCCCTTCAGCTGTGACTTATTCACGATACAGCACAGCCTTGAGTACCTTACTGCTTACTAATACCATGCAAATTTGTAGCCCCATGAAAGTCCTATTGGACTCACCTTTCTCCAGCTCGTCATCTCTGCCGTCCACATAAACGCTTCTTTTCTCACATTTCCTCTCCAACGAGAGGTCATGAGAGAATTTACACTTATCACCTTTGGTACACTGGCCTTGCTTAAAGAAAGCACACAGCACGGACTTGGGATCCACACCTGAAATTAAGTAGAACAGAAACATCAAGATGATTCAGAAATTAACTGGAGCAAAAAAATATTTTTTTTAAAATTAGGATTTAGAAGTTAATGCAAAACCTGCCTTATGTGCAATTTACATGTTTGTTTTTATTAATTTGAGTGTTGATTATTATATTTTAAAAAAAATAATTAGAAACCAAATTTAATAGTTTGGGCTCTGTTGTTAATATTAACCTATTATAGAAATGTGCTGGTAAAGACTCCTTGTATATAGTTTTTTTTTTTTTATCCTTAAGAAAATATTATAATTTAATTTATTTAAAGACACAATTTGTTCAATAAACCACTGTTTAATAAAAGAAGAAAAAAGAAGCAAATTTATGTTTAGTTTTCTCCACCCTGCTGTACTGAACTGTGACTTCAGTACCGAGGTACATACTAACCAGTCATGTTTGTGTACCATTGTTACACCCATAATATATGTATGTGTGTGGAATAAAAGATATAGATTGTACTGCATGGTAGATTATTAATTTGCTCAAGAGCATGATCATTTTAAGTCTACACGTCATACAAGAAGGTTTCTAACCAGATCAAGAGCTGTAATTCCAAGCACAAAACTTTATGATGCCGTTTGGAATCGGTAATCTATGATCATTACAACCAAAGATGACAAACGATGATTTTGTGAAACACACCCCTGGTTAGAATTGAGCTGCAAGATTCAAAGAAAGGTTTCCTCATTCAAAAGACCATTTACCTTTGCTGACTTTCTGAGCTGCAACCACTGGCTTAAAGAGCTCGTTCAACTCAGACAATTCCTTCTTCTTGTCTTCCTTCTTTTTGTTCTTTTCAGTTTCAGCTGCGATCTACAAATAAAATATATCACAGATGTTCAGGACACTGGCTCAGAAATGCAGACTTCAGATAAAAACACTAAAATCAGTGTTAAGATCATTACCTGCCGAGCATTTTGCTGTCCAAACTTGACCTGCTGTGTTACAGCTTTAATGAACTTCTGTTGTTTAGCACCTTTTTTGTTTTTCAGTCCAAAGGTTTTATCCTGTCAGAAACGATCCAAATACACAGTGACAATGACATAATTATTTTAAAATCAGCCCATACTAAATCAAGTTACATAATCAATTGATAACATGTAAAATAGCATGTGACGCTTACAAAATGAGCCATAGGGTTTCAAGCAAATCATTTCTTACATAAAGAATATGTATAATCAATAATGAACAAAGCACAAAAGAGAGATTTACCTCTAAGACTGAGTAATAACACATAAGCAACTTAAAAGAGGAATTTTTAGATCACTAAGGCGATGTCTGAAAACCTAAAGAGCACCCTAACTGGTAATCATTTTGTCACATTCAAATTAAACGTACAAACGACCCCTATTGATGGTTAAATGTGCTGTCTAAATGAACAGTTCACTGGGGTTGAGACAGCCTGAATGTGGCTTACTAGCAGTAGACTTTGACTCTATTCACTGTCATGTCCTATTTAATCACCACTAAACTGACAATAACCGTTTGACATCTTAGTCTAACCCCATTAAACAAAAATATAACTACTTATCCTGTTATTCCATTCATTTTAGGCTTTAAATGTCATTAAAAGCTGCTGGAATGCGCTAGAAAGTGAATCAGAGCACAAGGCCCAGTGTTCAGCATGCTGCATGAGTGCTAAACGCCGCAAATTTCACCTCAATGATCTTCTCTTTTTTCTTCTCTTGGGTTTTCTTACTGCCTGTAGCTGGAGCTGGCTTTTTCGGAGGCATATCGCTTAAAGCAAACCAGTATAAAATCGAAGAAACCCTGACGCCGTATGTACAGTTCCGTATGTTCACAGGTAAGCGTAGGCTAACCAAACTAGCAGCCGCGATGCATTGTGGGAGGTCCGGGCGCGCATGATGTGAGCGCACGTGGCATAACAGAGCCATCTACCGGCCGCTGCTGGAACTTCTGTCCCTGTTTTCTGTGATCTGTAGAGCATTACTTTTGACCACTGGAAATCCTGACCATAGACAGTTCTTCATACTGTACTGAAATGAGGATCTGATCAGCCTTCCAGCGGATCCTGTGTTTTTTTGTTTTGTAAGAAATGTTGCCTATTCCTATTTGGTAATGACACTTTTCATTGTTATTAGAAAAAGCTAGATAAGCTTTGCTAAGACTTTCTAACACAATTAACTTGAATTAAAAAATGATAATTAAAAAAAAAATTGATTTTGAATTTTCACTTCCTGGCATGTATACATGAAATATGAAATGAAATATTGTGGAACATAGTTCTTTCTTTTTTTTTAAATACAAATTTTAAAAACAAATGAATTGACAATATTATTTTATCCAGTTCTTTTAGATTTTGAATTTATTTCTAACACTTTTTATGCATTATTAAAGAGAGAATTTGGAATAGGGTGATAAAATGTAATCTTTCAACAAAAAGTCATTAAAGAGACAGTATAAAAAACTATTATGACCAGTCTCTTAAAACAATTATTTTAAAAACAAAACACTGCTTCAGGAAGCTTCGGATCATAAATGAATCAGCGTGTCGAATCATGATTCGGATCACGTGTCAAACCGCCAAACTGCTGAAATCACGTGACTTTGGCACTCCGAACAGCTGATTCGACACACTGATTCATTTATGCTCCGAAGCTTCATGAAGCAGTGTTTTGAAATTGGCCATCACTAGCTATATAAGTCGTTATTTATTTATTTGATTTTTTTGGCGCACCAAAAATATTCTTGTCGCTTTATAATATTAATATTGAACCACTGTACTCACATAAACTGATTTAAATATGTTTTTAGTAGCCTACCTTTATGGATCTTGAGAGAGGAAATGTCACTGCTGGCTATGCAGGCCTCATCGGATTTCAACAATAATATCTTAATTTGTGTTCTGAAGATGAATGAAGGTCTTACAGGTGTAAAACGACATGAGGGTGAGTCATAAATGACATTATTTTCATTTTTGGGTGAACTAACCCTTTAAAGGAGAATTACCCATTAGGGTAAAGTAGGAGAAAATGCCCCCTTGGAGTAAAACATCACAGTTATATATGATATGAGAATAGTAAGGCCTGTAGGGAGTATGTGTTATTTAAGGAAAATATAATTATATTTTCAGAATGACAATTTTTTTTTTCTTCCCCAAATATAGTCTGTGGGGTAAAACGCCCCTTCCCACTGTCAAAATTACTGTAGTTACTCTGTTCTGAACATCAAATCCTTTGTTTTTCAATTAAATGCAATCTAAGGTGATTGAATACAAATATTTGGACTTTATATTTAAAAATGACCTCAAGTTAGCATCAGATATCTAGCTAGCCAGTTAGCATCAGCTAACAATATTTTTCAAATAAGATATTATAATTTTGTAAATCATAATTATTGATTATATTCTTTTTGATTTTAAGCTAAAACTGCTTGTACTCCGATTTTGCTGTAAATGTATAAAGCAACTTGCTTTTTCTGGGGGCATTTTACCCCACCTGGGGCAAAATTCCCTCTTGGTACAAATGTAATTTTTGTTAAAAATATAAATACATGAAAACTCTGGACATTTTTCATACTTGTCTAATTTATGTCATTGTCACTAAAACTATGATAGCTATTCTGGACACATTTAACTTTTGTTTCACAGAAAAAATGACACAGTCCTTAAGGGGGCATTTTCCCCAATCCTGCCCTATGATGCTTGCTTTATATAAGGACAGAGATCTCATTTAAACAGGGTCAGTGCATATCAACATTTATGTGAATTATACTTCCTAAGCACTGACCAGAGCGTGACACTCGTATGCAACATGTATGATTAAAATTAATGTCATTTATAGGATGGAGAGAGGTTTCTGTGAGATTAAAGTTGATAAGTACAGCTATAAATGAAGAGGAAGGCGCCTCGAGCAATATCATTAGGAGCTGATTTGATTTATCAACATCACACCAAATGTGTTCCCCTTGTCTGTGTGATGAATAGTGTCTAATCACAAATGGACACCCTGCTGTAAGTAGCCATCATTAACTCTGGCAGTTTTTACAAGCAATGCTCTTTCTCCTCCTGCTGCATATCAGATCTTCCTGTCCACAGCAAATAGAGAGGCAAGTTGATGAGTCTTCTCTTAGTTAACTTTGCCTCAGGTGCTTTAGAAGAATTTGTGGCTGATAGTCTCAAAAATACCTCAGATACTCACACAGACTGAGCCTGAGTAAATACTGGAGGTGCTTGGAAAGAGAATGTATTTCAAAACATTTTTATTTGTGCCATATGTCCAGTCTGAACACTGTGCATTTTTTAAGATTTGTTGATTCTGTTTATCTCGGCATATTTTGTATAGTGTGCAGTCCATCAGTTTAATCAAAACAGCAGTCTTGTGCTGAGCAGCTCAGAGACTCTCGCACCTTTTGCATTACATTACTATTCTGCCGATTCAGCAGACGGATAGTCTGTCGCAACACTCCACCCTGTGAGAAATCCAACAGGGAGAGGTGAGATAAACACACATGCTTGAGGAACAATGAAATCACAGCTACAGAATTATTCTGCACATTCATTATAATAAGTGGTGGTTAAATGTGTGAAAGAACTTTGTTGATGTTGTCTGAAATGTTGTTAGGCTTGTTTTGTAGTTTTAAAAATAAGTTTTATTTCTGATTAATACGGAAGAGGATTAGGGCCAAGCAATAATAAAAAAATAAAACCATCTCGAGATTAAAGTTGTTAAATTTCGAGAAAAAACTTGTTAAATTTTGAGAAAAAAGTCGAGATAAAATGTTGAGAATAAACTCGTTAAATTACGAGAAAAACTTGTTAAATTTCTAGAAAAAAGTCGAGATAAAATGTTGAGAATAAACTCATTAAATTACGAGAAAAAACGTGTTAAATTTCGAGAAAAAAGTCGAGATAAAATGTTGAGAATAAACTCGTTAAATTACGAGAAAAACTCGTTAAATTTCTAGAAAAAAGTCGAGATAAAATGTTGAGAATAAACTCGTTAAATTACGAGAAAAAACTCGTTACATTTCTAGAAAAAAGTCGAGATAAAATGTTGAGAATAAAGTCATTAAATTACGAGAAAAAAAGTTGTTAAATTATGAGAACAAATTCGTTAAATTATGAGAAAAATTTCGTTAAATTTCGAGAAAAAAGTCGTGATAAAATGTTGAGAATAAACTCGTAAAATTACGAGAAAAAAGTCGTTAAATTACGAGAAAAAACTCGTTAAATTTCAAGAAAAAAGTCGAGATAAAATGTTGAGAATAAACTCGTTAAATTATGAGAAAAAAACTCGTTAAATTTCGAGAAAAAAGTCGACATAAAATGTTGAGAATAGTCATTAAATTAACAAATTTATTCTCGTAATTTAATGAATTTATTCTCGTAATTTAATGAATTTGTTCTCGTAATTTAATGACTTTTTTCTCGTAATTTAATGAGTTTATTCTCGTAATTTAATGACTTTCTTCTCAACATTTTATCTCGACTTTTTTCTCGAAATTTAACGAGTTTGTTCTCGTAATTTAACAACTTTTTTCTCGTAATTTTACGAGTTTATTCTCAACATTTTATCTCGACTTTTTTCTCGAAATTTAACGAAATTTTTCTCATAATTTAACGAATTTGTTCTCGTAATTTAACGACTTTTTTTCGCGTAATTTAATGAGTTTATTCTCAACATTTTATCTCGACTTTTTTCTTGTAATTTAACGACTTTTTTCTCGTAATTTAATGACTTTATTCTCAACATTTGATCTCAACTTTTTTCTTGAAATTTAACGACATTTTTCTCATAATTTAACGAATTTGTTCTCGTAATTTAACGACTTTTTTTCTCGTAATTTAACGAGTTTATGCTCAACATTTTATCTCGACTTTTTTCTTGAAATTTAACGAGTTTTTCTCGTAATTTAACGAGTTTATTCTCAACATTTTATCTCGACTTTTTTCTTGAAATTTAACGAGTTTTTCTCGTAATTTAACGAGTTTATTCTCAACATTTTATCTCGACCTTTTTCTCGAAATTTAACGAATTTTTTCTCGTAATTTAATGAGTTTATTCTCAACATTTTATTTCGACTTTTTTCTCGAAATTTAACAAGTTTTTTCTCGAAATTTAACAACTTTAATCTCGAGATGGTTTTATTTTTTTATTATTGCTTGGCCCTAATCCTCTTCCGTAATATTTTTGGATTGGCAATTTATTTAGAAATATTCCAGATGTTTCTTCATATTTCCACTTTGCAATTTCCATGCCACCATTATATATTTTGAAATGTTTTGCATAAAATATTAAAGCGGAACTCAGTAAGATTTGCGAAGCTCCCCCTACAGGTTCCTTCAGTGAATCACACTGTCGTAAATACTCCAAGCGCAGCTCTGGACTACAACGCTCACCAGCGCAGTAGTTTTGCAAATACAGTACAAGAAAGAGGAGGTGGGTAATTTGCAAATACAGTACACTCGATGGAGGTGGGTAATTTTCGAAATTGTCTTATAAAGTCATAATATATACATTGTTTTTGAATTACCATAAAGCGTTTTGTCACTCTCCATGAACGTGAACATGAGGCGAGATTGTGTCGGGTCGGCGCAGCTCAACTTGCAAGTGCTGTTTTCTGGCGTAGACGTGCCAGAGGGGGTTAGTGCACGCCTCAAACACACCACTACAAGTAAATTAACCATTCATAAGGACTTAGAAAACTATTTATGAAGGTAAAAAAGTTACTTAGTTCTGCTTTAACTATTTTTGGAGTTGCAATTTATTTAGAAAAAATTAAGAAGAAAGTAACAGAATTGCTCAGGGCAGCTACTGGTCAAATGAGCCCCCTTTGTAGAACTTCAGTTGCCCCCTTGGTTGAAATCTCTTTCTGGGGGTGGGTGTGTGGTGTTGATGGTGCCCCATAGAGAGTGTCCCTTTGGTAGTTAGTGCCCTGTGCAGACCACATATCCTGTGTATATGGAACACAGTGGTAGTGGAATTGTTTTAGTAAAAGCTTTACATGAAGCTTTTACTGAAATGAAAACATAAAATTGCTGCCATTGATCAACAACAAATCTAACATACATGGCCTTTGTTTACTGGAAGCTTTTTTCCACCACATAATGAAAAAGTTTAAGGGTTATTGTGACTTTTTATCTCACAATTCTGACTTTTTTTCTCAGAATTGTGAGATATAAACTAGGAATTGACAAAAAAACCCACAATTACCTTTTTTATTTTCTATGCATGGCAGAAATAAGCTTTCATAGGTATCACATGTCTAAGGGTGATAGAGATGCACAATCAGCACACAATCTTACTCCAAGGGAGAAGAGTCTCCCGTACTTATCCAACTACTCCTCTCCTCCTTCATCTATTCCTCTCCCATATTTTTTTTCTCTCTCTGCTCCTCTGTGCTGTTCAGCATCCAAACCAATTCAAAGAGTCCTATTTTACTGTATGTCCATGTAATGAAAAGAACTTCAGCACCTGACTATACCTCCAACTGAGATTGGAATCTGCTATTTCTCAATATTTCAGTGATATGTTGTTGCAAAAGTAGAGGTTTTATACTATATTTAAAGATTGTAACATTAGGTCTTCATTTCTGACATGCTGTGTTTAAGCATTTGCAAATAAGATGAGAAAGATCCATGATTTTGGTAAGCTTGTATGAAAAGAAAATGTAAGCCTTTAAGAAATGTGTTAATTGACTGCATTTTGTGTGAAAATGACATGAATTGTGGTAATGGTATGGCCACAACAGACGGATGTTCTGCTAAATGTGTTTAGAGTTTTGAAAATGTGACTAAGGATTTGACAAATACATTTTGAACAGAGTTTAGGTACTGAATATCATAAATGTCCACTAGGGGGCGGTCAGGCTCTTTTATAAGTATAGTAATTCATCATTTTAGAACAAATCTATTAACACATTTATTGGCCAAAAAAGGCTATTCATTTCATTTTTCAAACCAACAGACTTCTGCATGTACACTTATTTTATTAACTTTATTATATTTTCTGCACTGATGTCCAACAGTGCTACTTAGACAAAGTGCTTTGCTGACACCAATATAGATGCACACTAACTCTAACTGTCATTGCATTCTAAAATATAAAGGGTCTATGGCCAAAAACATGGCCTTACTGAATCAGCCAAATGCTGGGTTTTCATGTTTTATGGGAACTTTTCATAGACATAATGATTTTTATACTGAACAAACTGTATATTCTATCCCCTAACCCTTCTGTATTATTTATTAGCTGTTTTCCTCATGGGAACCAAAACAATGTCCCCACATCCCAAAGGATTTCAGATATTGCCATCTTTGCCATAACATAGGGTTTACCACACACACACACACACACACACACACACACACACACACACACATACACACACACTTTGGTGAAAGATAAGGTGAATAAGGTGAATAAGGTGTACCAATGAATTGTTCACAATAAGACCAAAACAGTAAATAAGCAAATTAGAGTCTATTTTGATTTCATGGTGCCTTTAATAATACAATTTTGTTGATGTGTAATACATGACGTAAGACATGCAAACTTGTAGAACTGCTTCTAGCCTTTTGCTACTTTTATTGAAGAATTCCTATTTAATGGTCAGTGTCAGATGCTATATAGCTATCCATCATACGCCATTTGTATAAATGTCAAATAAATCACAAAGTGAACCAACTTAAAATCAAATAAATAAACAAACTCAACTTAATTTGATTTCCGCACATTAGCATAAAGCTATAAACTGAATGAAATGGTTTGGCAATTCATTGGGTGGGGGTAATAAATACTAGAGAAAATCACTCATGCTGCCTTTATGGCACAGTAAATTATCCAAAGCCTTCTGCAATGTCCTCCTGGCTCAGCGCAGTGCGCAATAACCCACAAAACCCTCTGCAATATTTATCAGCATACACACTGCCGATGTGGCCGAGTAAAGTGCACAGTAGCAGAACACAAAAGAATGTCATTCATTGCATGATTTAAGTTAAATGCTCATTTAATGTTTGTTATGCAAAGTTGTGTTCGAGCAGGAAACTAAAATTACCAAGGGACTAAGAATTACCATATTTCATGAAATTAATTTAAGCTATTCATTCATAAATTATTTGAGTTCAATGTTCAAATAGTTTTAAGTCGCCTGTTGAATCCATTGCAAATAGTTGAAGAGACACTGGAATGACGCTTTTACCAATGCTTTCTTACCAATAATATTCTTGCTGTAATGTAATATGTTCTTTAATATGGGGTAATTCTTTTATTATTAGATAATCAAAATATTATTAATAATATAAAATATAAATATTAAAATAGTTATTTAGTTTGAAATGCTAAACTTGAGTGCTGCTAAATTGCTAAAATAATGATTGTTTTTTAAATAAATTTCCCAAACACTCCCCCGTCTCCCATTGTTTGAACAAACAGATAGCCCCACCTCAAACGTATGTTTCAATGTTGCTGTCAGGCAGTGCATATTAAGCTGAGACATGAAAAAGTACTATCAAAAAATTGCACACTTCAGCTTTTCATTATCGGGTTTAATAAGATTATTAGCTTGAGGTATATACTTATTCTGTTGAGAAATAAATGAAAATAAGACACTGTGATATGAAAAATTAAAGCCTTGGTGTGAGACTTTGAGGTTTTACTGGACATACAGACAAATCAATGCTTCAGTCTGTATATACATCAGCACACACACACACACACACACACACACACACACATACATATACTCTGATCAATGTATTAACCATGCTCTTTACAAAATTATTTATTTTAATCTATTATATAAAAAAGCATGTAAATTGTAAAGATCATGAGAAAATCTGTTATCTTTAACACAGAATTGTGAATTCTTTGTGAAATGATAGTTTGTAAAAGTGTTCCATCCAAACCACCAAAACTCACAGTTCCACACACAGTTTCTGTCAATCTCATGTTAATCTTGAGTACATCTAGAGTAACAATGCATCCTTCGTATCTCCGAAAAGTCTTTAGTTTTGTCATATTTGTAAAAGATATATACGCTAAACCGAGTCTTTCCGGAAAAAGCCGAGTTCCTGGAGGAGTGTCTGCCGTCATGCTGTGGGCGGAGCTAAAGAGCGCGCACAGCTTCTGCGTAGATGTCTGCGAGCTGCGACATCATTATAAATACAAACGGAACAAAAACGTTTGTGATGTTTACATTTTATGCACTTGCGCGCCGATTGCCAACAAAACACAGACATCTGACCACCAGCAATCTGCAAATCCAGCCGAACTGGAACTTGTTTACAAAGTATTCATCATCGAAATCCTGGTAAAACAAACATTCGTGCACAACTCCGCTGCTGCCCCGGAAAAACAAACTTTATCCGCTGTTCCTTTTCTTTTGGAACCTGAAAAAGGTAATCTTTCCCTCACAACCAAAAACACACTCCTTCGGTGACAGGAGCTGCGTCTCATTTCGGAGGCTTCGTCCTTCGGAGGTCTCATTTGAAGGCTGAATACTTCATCAAGGATGTCATATTCAAGAAAAGTAACCATAATAAAATTGACTGATATTCGTTGTGAGGTGTAAAATACTGTAATTTCTTTCTTACGTTGCAATCGGTTATTTTATTACGGTTATTTTTCTTAAATGAGACTGCCTTGATGATGTATGCAGCCTTCAAAGGGTGCAGCCCCTGAATTGGGACATAGCCACTGTTGAAAAATCTCTCGGCTTCCGTATCCCGAACGAAATGCGTTGATGGGTGTGCTCTTGCTCTTGCTCTGGGTGATGTGTGTGTGCACGCTTATCAGGGAGAAGTGCCTATACAAGGAATTCCGCTCTCTTTTGACTTCATACAGGACACACTTGAAAAAATCTCTCCAAAACCTGTACCAAAACCGGAAGTAGTCATTTGGCACAGAAATACTTCATCATACGTCCAACTCGTGTTTTGAAACTTTGGCCATGTTTAGCATGAGAATGCAACTCTTCAACAGTGTAAATAAGTCAGAATACATGAAATAGCATTACACCCCCCCTTTAATATTTTTTTGGAACCTGTAATATTTTTTTCAGGATTCATTGATGAATAAAAGGTTAAAAAGAACAGCATTTATTCAAAATATAAATCTTTTCGAACAATATAAATCTTTACTATCACTGTTTTTTTTTTTATATCAATTTAACACATCCGTGCTAAATAAAAGTATTAATTTCTTTCAAAAAAAATAAAAATAAAAAAAAAATTACTGACCCCAAACTTTTGAACGGTAGTGTATATTGTTACAAAAGATTTCTATTTTAAATAAATGCTGATTTTTAAAAACTTTTTATTCATCAAAGAATCCTGAAAAAGTATCACAGGTTATAAAATAATATTAAGCAGCACAACTGTTTCCAACATTGATAATAAATCAGCATATTAGAATGATTTCTGAAGGATCATGTGACAATGAAGACTGGAGTAACGATGCTGACAATTCAGCTTTGCAACACAAGAAATAAATTATATTTTAAAGTATATTAAAACAGAAAACCATGATTTTAAATTGTAATAATATTTCACAATATTACTGTTTTTTCTTTATTTATTATGAAATAAAAGCAACCTTAATGAGCATAAGAGACTTTAAAAACATTAAAAATAGTAATGTTTCCAAACTTTTGACTGGCAGTGTATATGTCAGCTGCTGGCAGTAGGCTACTTTCACTCCTGAAATTGAACCTAATTTACAACCGTCCATCTAAGTTCTTATTGAACACCCTCCACAGAGTCTTAATATCTTTCCTTGTCACTGCCCCGAGCAACATTAAAGTGCCTTACAGATGTTATCATTATACTGTCAGCTTGTCCTGAAATGGTGGCCATGACTCATCTTTTTTGCACTTTGATGTACTATGCTGGCATTTAAATGATTTCTTAATGGAAGGTCCAGAGCACTAAAAAAAGCTACTCTTTGTACATATAATGAGTCACCAACCTCTTACTGACAGTCAGGTACAAGAAAATAGTTTTAAAACAACCTGTGTAACAATAACAAGAGAAAACCATGCGTGATCATTGCAAAGAAATATTCACTGCTGTGATTATTTGGGTTAAATTCATTTGAGGAAAATAGTCTGTATTAATTCATTTATTGTAAAAGCCTATTTCGGGATTAAAATTCAATTGAATTGAATTTGGTTTTGTTATTATTCATGGAGGAACATGCTTAAAGGTTGTTCATGCACTCTAAATATAAATGCAGCTAGAATGGAAATAGTGACCTGGCACTATAAATACTTTTGATTTGAAGTAACATTTAAATCATGAACCATTTTCTGTTTACTAAGGTGTTTCATAACTTGAAAATAAGCTTCTCGAATGAGACTTTTTTTCTCTCTCAAAACAGTAAGTTCAGATCTCTAAACATTTAGTTTCTTGTTCATATGAGATTTGAATTTCTTATTGATTTAAGCAAATTGCATGTGTTCTGGCATGTGTGCAAAAGAGTAAGTACAATTGTCTACAATTTGCACAATAACTAAATGCACATGGCTTGTTGATCAAAACTGACGATTTGATTCTCAGTGAAACTGTCAAACTCTTCACAACTTCTAAACATTCTTCACATTTTCTTTTTGTATATACTGTTTGCAGACTGCTGAAATCTGTATCTAAAAAGCTCAGTGTGATACACAAGAGCATTCAGCTAGACAAAGCTGACATTCTTGTATAGTGTAGAAAACAGAGAGTGTCAACTAAAAAGTAGAGAACACATGAAATATGTATATATCAAACATTTCCATGGTGAAAGAACCAAATATTTTGACCAGTGTGGCTCACACAAATGACAAACAACACTTGGTGGCACTGGCCAGTTTACTGACAGATTAACTAGGTTTTGAAGCCGTTTTTTTTTGTTTTGTTTGTTTCTTTTTCGTAGGACACAATTCTCAGTATTTAGGTCACTTTTTCAAAACTCTTCACACAGTGAGCACAACAGAAATCTATGTGGCCTAAACTATGGATCATTTATCATTGCTTTTGCACAACATGCATTCAATGACTATACTTCAAATTACATTTATTCTTTTCTCACTTTGACACAACCACCAAAACTCTGTACATGCTTACATACTCTTTGCACATGCTTACATACTGTTTTCAAAACTTTTAAACTTAAGTTCAAAACAATAACATAATACAAAACTGAATAAGACAGCAATTTGCTACTGTAAAAAAATAATTGTTGGTTTAACTTAAAAAAGTAAGTTACCTGGTTGCCTTAAAATTTTGAGTTCAGTAAAATGAAAAATTTGAGTTAATACAGTGAAGGCAATTTGTTTAATCAACAGAAACTCAAAATATTATGTTATCTGAACCACATTAATTATCTAAGTTGATTTGACAAAAGAAAAAAATGTTGTGATAAATCATGAAAATATTTTTGTACAGTGTACAATATAGTAATTTTAAAATGAAATATATTTTGAATCTAAAAATTAAATATTATAAAAACAATTGGACCAACTACAGCTGATTCTCATTGTAGCTGAACACCTACACAGATGTTTCTCTGTCAATTTCATTACTATCTATACAAAAGGAGACAACTTTGGAATAATAATAAAGCAGAGATAGAAAAGTGGCTGAAAGAGGAAGAAGAGTGGCTAGAAGGGGAGAGGAATATGTATGTGTGGTGGAAGAAGAATAAGAGGAAGACCAAGAGCTCTACTCTAAGATGAGATCAGAGCTACTGTAATTGATCATGTAATAAATCATGGCTAGTCTATTGTGTTTTTTCCGGCAAAACAACAGGTAAGTTGTGTTCTGCATGGGCATCTGAATGTGCTGCACATTACAGAAGTAAATAGAGCAAAGCCTCCAAACACACTTGTGTGTAATTGCTTTTGCATTTCTGCTTAGGACTCAATGGTTACCTCACAAAGGTGAGAGAGGAAGGATGTTTAATGATTTGCAGGAAACTGCCATTGTTGATATGGTCATCAGAAACAATGGCATAAAACTCACTGAGATTCAAGACAGTGTTGACAGACAACGTTACTTACTAGGATGAAGCAATTGTACACTGTGCCTTTTGAGAGGGAGAGCAACTCAGGAACCAATATGTCTAGGTAAGATGACAATAAAATACAATACTGTTTTTGAACAAAACCAAACACACACAAAGACAAATGTTTAGGTATAATGTATACTAATAGCCTAACTCTAATGTTGCCTTGTGGATATTTATTAGAGAGTCATGGAGATTGAAGGCAGGCAAACACCCCATATATTCAGGGATGCAGTAAGAAGAAATCATCCAACATTTAGTCACCGAGTGGTTTGCAGCCCATCCCAGGATGGTGTCACTTTCCTCCAACCTTACTCTCCATTCCTCAACCCCATAGACTAGAGGATAGAGGTGGAAGGTTTATGACCACCATCCACATAATGTCCCTCCTGGACTAAATAAAGGCTGGATGCCTGGACATATCAGCAGAAGATTGCTAGGGATGGATCAGGCATGCCAGAAGATTCTTTCCTAGGTGTATTGATGCACGTGGCGAACGAAGGCTGGTGTGGTCTGATCCAACAGACGAGCTACTGTATCAAATTGCTCAAGAAGGTAATTCTGGTTCTGATAGAAAGGTGTCAGAATACACAGTGCATCGCAGTTTGTTGCGTATGGGGCTGCATAGCCGCAGACCAGTCAGGGTGTCCATGCTGACCCCTGTCCACCGCTGAAAGCACCAACAGTGGGCACATGAGCATCAGAACTGGACCACAGAGCAATGGAGGAAGTTGGCCTGGTCTGATGAATCATGTTTTCTTTTACATCATGTTGATGGCCTGGTGCGTGTGCGTCGCTTACCTGGGGAACACATGACACCAGGATGCACTATGGGAAGCAGGCAAGTCGACAGAGGCAGGCTGATGCTTTGGGCAATGTTCTGCTGGGAAACCTTGGGTCCTGCCATCCATGTGGATGTTACTTTGACACGTACTACCTACCTAAGCATTGTTGCAGACCATGTACACCCTTTCATGGAAACAGTATTCATGGAAACATACTCTTGGAAACATACTCTTTCAGCAGGATAATGCGCCCTGCCACAAAGCAAAAATGGTTTGAGGAGCACAACAACGAGTTTGAGGTGTTGACTTTGGCCTCCAAATTCTCCAGATCTCAAACCAATGGAGCATCTGTGGGATGTGCTGAACAAACAAGTCCTATCCATGGAGGCTCCACCTCACAACTTACAGGACTTAAAGGATCTGCTGCTAACATCTTGGTGCCAGATACCACAGCACACCTTCAGGGGTCTAGTGGAGTCCATGCCTCGATGGGCCAGGGCTGTTTTGGCAGCAAAAGGGGGACCAACACAATATTAGGAAGGTGGTCATGTTAAGCCTGATCGGTGTATATTGCAGTGAATTCTGAACAGTAGAGAGCTGTCCTTGTTTTAGAGAAGATAACATTTTAAAAAATGCTACCCATTGTTAGTGTTTTTTAGGTCATTGTTTGTTGGCTGACAACATTTGCTAGTGTTATGAAAGAATGAGTTGATTTGAGAAATGTATTAAGTGGTAGTTTTAGTGCATTTTGAATGTGGTTAGGAGAACTGTGTGAAGAGTTTTGAAAGAGTGACCTAAGTATTGAGAAATGTGTCCTAGCGATTGTAAAAAACTGTAAAAGTTTTGGGTAAGTAACTACATTTTGCAGACATGCAATAGAGTTCTGATGTTCCAGCAGTTGTGACAATTGCACTTACAGTTTAGAGAATGTTAAGACTGTTTCGAAAAATGTGCCAAAGCGATTGAGAAAAACTCTAAGTAAATGCACAGTGTATATTATCTTAGTACAGGCATATTTCACAAATTAATCTCCATTGTGACTGGATCAGTAAATGTTAGATCAAATGCCCTGATAGTTTGTTGCTATTTAGTATAGAAAACAAAAGAGCTTTTACGGTGTGCGGCTTGAACTACAAACATGGTAAAACTTTCTAAAGGACCACAGACTAACACATAAAGAATGTCCATTAACTCTGTGACATCCATGTCATTATCTATTCTCTGTACTGCCCTCACTGAATAGCCACATTTTTGTAGGGCATCTGGATGAGAGCATGGAAAGACTTTTCCAAGAATGAGGGAACAGTAAGTATCCACTTACTCTCAGCGTCCACTCCATAACAGCATGCTCATAGTTGCCACCACCCCTTCGTCTTTGAGAGATCTTTTTTTGGCTAAGGCAGTAATTAGGGCTCCCTGCTGTGTATCTATGGCCTTGCAGCTCTGTGTCGCTGCTCAACCGAGTGTGGCTGTGAGAAAGCGTGGGAGGAAAGATGTAGGACGGGCACTCTTATCTGAATCACTTGTGTCTAATTTTCTCTATGCCCAAAGATTCTGAGTCAAGACCGTTCAGCCATCAGACAAGTGTGTCCAGTGAATACAGTTTGATAGATAGATAGATAGATAGATAGATAGATAGATAGATAGATAGATACTACTTTCTACATAGAGGGTTTCTGCATGTCTAATTAATTAACCCTTAATGCATGAATGTTTTGCCAATCTTTATTACATATTCGGGTCTTAAGCGACCCAGATCTATATCTAACACAGGGATGGATCTCTCCCTGTTGTGACAATAGTAAACTCACATGATATTAGAGTTACAGAAGAATAAAATAAAGCATATTTTTGTTACCTTTTGGAGCTTGGAAAGGTCCAGTTTGAGCATATGTGTTATACCATCATCACTGTCCTCATCAGAGCTCATTTTCCAGTACATTTCACATCTGGCTCATATTCACGATCTCAAATTTATATTCTCAAAACAATCATTTTCAACATCTTCAAAATTAATATTTTGATTGCTGACGGCTTCTTCGCCAGATCCACCATCAAGTGACAGTGACACTAATATTTGATTGCGTTCAGTTTGCTCTGCAGTAAATCACTGAGCCATTTCAAGTTTTGCTGATGTTACTCCCCATTCATTTGTTTTCTGCCTTCAGTAACTATGAGTGAAACATCACTTCATCATTGTGTATCAGACATTGCCACCTTTTGGAATAAATGTGAATTACACTTATTCAGTCATCAAAGAATCAATTATTGTTGTGAAGAAAAAATATACATACACTGTTACACACCTCGGGTCGTTAGCGACCTAATACAATTTTTTACAAAAAATGAATAGGAAAACAGGTATTGTTTAATCATTTTATTAGTTTTTTTTGTTATAATGTTTATCATGTCTAACTTTAAAAATGAATAAGGAGGAGGGAAGTGAACGAAGTCCCGGGTCACTAAAGACCTGAGGTATGCGTTTAAGGGTTAATGAATTTCATATGATCCATAAACACCATTCATACTTTTTTGCATGTCCACAGAGAAATGTTATCAGTAAACACAATATGGCTGTATAGGGAAAGAAAGGCCTTGTTTGTTTGGGGGAAAAAACATAATGTGGGAATTAAACTTTAGTTTTATCAATATTTGCATTGTATATTATTCACATAAATTATAAATTAATATTATAATAGTTTATTAAAACATCTTTTGCTTGCATGCAACTACCATCATTGAAATAAATGCCAGACAACATACATCATGTGTCTGACCAAGATGTGTATGTGTGCTTTTTTTTTTTTTTTTTATTTCATGGGCAAGCCTGGGACAACAACCTGGTTCAGAGGCCAACAAAATTGCTTTCGTCCCTTTTTCGGAATGAACAAAATTGCATTTGAACACAGTCCCTCACACTTAAATAGTGCTGTTTACTCAAACTGAAGCAGATCGGAGCTCAGAGGCCAATGATTTGAGTGTTCATGCACCCCTGCGATCCCGACACTATTACTCTATCTCTGAGCGTAATGGGATATTTAATAACGGCGATCCCACAGGCCGCCAATCACCCTCATCATTTGATTTTAAAATGTTTGCAATAACCCCCGGCCCGCAGGTGTAAACATGTTTGCAGGTGAGTGTGGATGCACAGCCTGTGTGTCATTATCTTAATGGAATTCCTCAGAGGGGCAAAGGGAGAAGCCAACAAAAATAAACAGCCCAGAGCCATATATATGACAGGGGGAGGGATATGAAAGGATATAATCCAAATACCTGTAAGAACCAATAAGGATTTGATGATGGGAGTACAGGCGGCAGACAGCACTGCTTAAAGTTTACCTACAGCCGTGGTGTTGTTTTGTTGTGAAGATTGCTGGACCGAAACAGCGCGTTGATGTTAGAGAAGCAGAAGATGAGAAAGGCAGCCGTTCTGCTTTATCAGACAGGAATCCGTTATTACCCTCACAAACACTTAATGGAGTTTACAAGTCTGAGTCCCCTGGGTATGACAGATGTGCAGAACGCACCAGCCGCTCCTGCTGCCTGAATCGCTAACCAAATCCTGTAATAGTAATATTTAGCAGCCACATGGCGCTCAGCTTGAACATGCTCAGATGGAAAGACCATCAGTCACGTTGATACAGAAAGACGGTCTCCCCCGGAATGTGTCCCAACATGTTATTACAGCCATTACTAAGTTTATGTGTGTGCATTTATGTGAGTGTTAAGCTAATGGAGTGACAGGCCTTTTAATCAGCCCACAGAGAGCGTGTTCTCATTACCGGTTCCCTAGATAGCGCCGCTTACACTTCTGCTGGGACACTGATATCCTTCTGCCGTGGTCCTGAATGGAATCTCTTCTTCCTTGCCTTCCACACTTAACGGAACTAACATGCCGATCACAAGTCCGGCTCCTTCTAGGGATTAGCATACACCAGAGGAGAGACACACTCACTCTCACACACACACACACACACAGCCATTAGTGTATTACATCTGGCTCGTTGGTGCATAGCATTTGCCAATTACTTTCAGTGGGAACTGAATCCTCTTTAGGTGTCTGTGTGTCTACATCAGACAATCAGAGAGAAATGGATGGAATGTAATTCTAATGTAGCAGCAGGAAGCAGGTGAAATACTATTGCAATGGCTGAAATAACCATGCTAGTACAAACTTGAATAATTTATTAATATGGAAATGGAAAGTTAGAGATCATAAATAAATATATACGTACCTCGGTTTTGAAGTCATGGTTCGTTACAGCAGGGTGGAGAAAACTAAACATAAAATTGCTTTTTTGTTATTAAATGGTATTTTTTGAACAAATGTGTCTCTGTGTTTAATTCAATTCAATTATACTGTGATACCATACAGGGAGCCCTTACTTAAATTACACATTACTATATTAAAGGTTACAATTAACAATAGAGCCCAAATTATTAAATTCAGTTGCTATTTATTTTTAGATATAATAATCAACAAAGAAAAAAAAGTGAATTCCACATAAGGCACTTTTTTGCATTAACTTCTAATTATAAAGTTAATTTTCTACCCTAATTCATTTTTGAAATATAATTATTTACACAGGGGCTGTCATAACTTGTTTTCATGATGTATATTAAATAATCAAGACATTACTAACTGGTTAAGTAAATATAATGAATAGGTTACTATAGTGCATATATGAAATGCTCCTCTCAAGAGTTCTTTTCTCTAGTGAACTAACATGCTTTCGACACTAAATGCCTGAAATGTAATGCTGCGTGAAATGTTATTCTCAAAACTGGAGGACACATTTCAAGGTAGGAAGGCATCAAGGCACGTCCGAATCCAATGTTAGCTTCACTTCCTGTTTCCTGAGATACCTTCATCTGATCGATTTTTGAAGGCAGCATAGATGTATCCTTCGCCCCCTTCTGGATTGGAGTGTGGATTGCCTGTGACCAGCTGCATTCGTCGTGTGACTGCATGAACAGAACCGTGACGCCCATATCATACAGTTCGGGCAAATACATGTACTGTTAAACCCACATACATATATATATATATATATATATATATATATATATATATATATATATATATATATATATAGATAGGTGAATTTTCATTTAATGCTGACTTTAAGGAACATTATAGGTATGAGAAATTAATTCATCTCATGCATCAAAAACAAACAAACCCTAAAATGTCTTAACAATAAGCTGTGCGCAATAGACGTCATTATCCCAAAGGAGAAATATTAAAATCCACAAGAAAGTACAGCCTTAACATCATGTTAATATGAAACTAGTGTGAAAGAAACATTTAAACTGTGCAAAGTTAGTTCTAATATTTAATCTATTTCATGACCTTTTAAAGACAGTTAACCCAGTAACTTTCATACAATATACATTAGAAAGGTAGCCTTATCTAACTATATTCAAAATGAAAACTGGCCTAGATTTAGACAACATTACAGCTAAAATATTATGTTTATACTGAAGCATTAATATATTGGAGTAATAATCAATGACAGTGACGGTGTAAAATGTGTTATTTCAGCTGCAAAGCTGTTGCCATATCGCTGCATATTTATACAAGAATATTTATATGAGAATATTTATACGGCCCTGCATGGTGCCCCTCTTGACGTAGTGCCACTGGGCACATGCCCAGATGCCCATATGGCCCTGTGCCACAGATGCTGTTGATATGTATGACTTTCATTATTTGGCACAACACAAAATAAGATATTTTAAAAAATGTATAGAATGAAAGTCAATGAAAGTCAATTCTTCAAAAAATTTTCTTTTGTGTTCCACAGAAGAAAGCTAGTTTGGAACAACATGAGGGTGAGTAAGGGTGCTTTCACACTTGGTTCGATTGCCTGGACCGAACCCGAGTTCGATTGCTCCCCCCTCCCCATGCCCCCACTGGACTGTGTTCACATTATATTATTTGGGTCCGACCCACGGTTCGTTTGCGTCATCAAACCAGCAGCTGTTTACTCCGTTGCTTAGTGACGGCGCAGGAGAAGGCGGCAAAATGCATAACGTTGCTCTCCTCACTTTCATATTTTTGTTTTTGTACCGTTGGTTTTGTTCATAACGACACTTGCCTCTATCTGCCGCGACTGTAGTACGGAAGGTGAGCAGAAATACAATTTGGTACGTTTGCATTCATATCAGAAGTGAACCGTACCGAAGTTCACTTGAACCGCACCCCAGACCACCCTTTTTAAGCGGACTCGGGTATGGTTCGCGGGTGCGCACCCGAGTTCAGAAGACCGTGTTCACATCATCCAAACGTACCGAACTCTGACGTCAATCGAACCCGGGTGCGCACCAAAAGTGCTAATGTGAAAGCACCCTAAATGATTACAGAATTTTCATTTTGGGGTGAACTATCCCTTTAAGTTTTAAGTTTCCCATTCAAGTTACGGAAAAAAACGAAACTGGCACCGCGTTCGTTCCGTAAGTAGAATAGGGAAGGCGTAGAACATTCAGCGTAAGTGTTATGAAGAATGCGGAAGCGGAAAGTACTTTCAATGCGATATTTTGGTTATAAAGCATAAACGGTTGTATTTTTTTCGAAAAATGACCGATCGATTCGCTAGATAAGACCCTTATTACTCATCTGGTATCGTTTAAAGCCCTCGAAGCTGAACTGAAACTGTAATTTTGACCTTCAATCTGTTGGTAGCCATTGAAATCCACTGTAAGGAGAAAAATCCTGGAATGTTTTCCTCAAAAACCTTCATTTCTTTTCGACTGACGAAAGAAAGACATGAACATCTTGGATGACATGGGGGTGAGTAAATTTATCAGGAAAAGTGTATTTAAAAGTGGACTAATTTAACTTGTATTGAACCAGGGACATTCCTTACTGCTTCCTTAATATTTCTTAAATATGAAAAGCAGTTGGTGATAATCACTAATATCATGTATCTTCATATTGACATTTACTTGGGTCACGCAGCAAAAGCTACAAAAATGCATTCATACCAGTCATGCACTTGTATGATTACATGAAAAATGTGTGCAGAGGTCAAATAGAATACATTACAGATAGACAGACAGTACCTGTGTTCACACATCTGTGGGTATTATGAATGAGAATGTGTGGCATCTCTTAGGCTGTGACGATCTGATGGAGCCCTGCCAAGGCAAGATATTCACCCTCACCTTTCACACGGATGCCACCTCGTCGCCCATCACCCGGATCACGCGTTGTAATCCCTCGCTGTCTGTATAGTGGTAGGTTTGAAAGGACAGGAGAGGAGGAGTGCTGCCACAGCGTCTCCCTTTCTGCTTGCTGAGCATATTCAGCTAGACAGGCGTCCCTGGAGTGGGCCAAGAAGCAGATGGCTGGGGACTCGATCTCCCATCAGCGTGAAAACAGGAGCGCCGCGGCCCATCCTCCAGAGCTTCATCAGCCGCCCCTGTCACACACACACACATGCGCACACACACACACACCTCTTCCTCCACCCCTTTTAATTTGTTGTTTTAAAGATCTGCCTGAGGATATTCGGTGGCTTATTGATGTTTCTTCTCCCTGCGGCGATACAGCAGAGCTGTTAACAGGTGTCTCAGAGACGCCCCTCTGTTACTGCTCTACTTACTTGATCGGTTGCGGAAAACGATTTCCACAGCGTCTTATCCCACACCCATGCATTTCAACATGTGTTGTAGCACCACTGTGAAAGAACAAAGGTAAAATGACAGGAAACAAAAGACGCCACTTTCAAAGAGCTTGAATTTTCATGGCTTATTCTTCTCTGTCAGCACGTACAGTGTTAAATTGTTGCTTGGGAAACCATATGCATCAAATACAAATCACGGCACTGGATTTTATATGGATTAATATGACTGTGACAACCATGCCCCTCAACCACAATAAACCTGCCACTATGGGAAAATAGCATGGTATACATGTTTCTGATAAATGGAAATGTGGCTTCATTATTCACCTGACATGCCTGATGGAAGATATGTTCGTTTTTATTTATTTATTTATTTATTTATTTGCACAAAATGTTAGCTGCAGGCCATAGCTTAGAAATGATCTCAGCAAAATCATAAAACAGGGAAAAACAGAATGTCAATAAAACAGAATAAAATAGATGGAACCCTTTGCCATGGTAACAGTTTTGGCCAAAATAATATTACTAAAATTATTTTTACTACTGTGAAATTATAATAAATGAATACAGGAGCTATCAAAAACCTTTCAGAATATTTATTTAATTTAATTCAAACTTTTTTAACCCTTAGGCAGTCTTCGTTTGGGGTGTACACTCGGGGTCTTTGAGGTCTCCAGAGACCCCAGGCAACAAAATGTAATTTTGTAACAAAATAATTGCTTTTTTTTTTAAATTATATAAATAATAATAATAATAAAAAAAGAAATAGGTTTTTATACAAAAACAGCTTTTTATGTAAAATACACTTTATAAAAACCCCACATTTCTAACTTTCATTCATGGGGATAACATGAATAATTTGACTTGGTTTAGTGTAAGATTTTTGCAGATTATGCAGATTTAAAAGTAAAAAATGATCACTTTAACCAGTAGATGGCTGCAGAGCTCCACTATTTGCTATTTGACTAAATGAAATACTTCTTTTCACAAGTTTTCAGTTGGATTCATATCTACATATTATAAAATCACAATTATAACAATAAAAATTACTTTTTGTCAAAGTTTAGCATTTTTTGTACTAAAAAAAAGTTACATACAATGTTACATTCTGATTAGAATCAAACCTGAACAAGATTTTACATAGAGAAAAGTTGGAGTCTTTAGAGATTATCATTTATTTCAATCATCTGTTTTTCATATAATTCTACAAATTTAATATACACTTCAGTTGCTAACTGCAACACAACAACAATTAACAGAAATGAACAGTTATATTACATATTGAGTACAAATACACAACATCAAAATGCAATGAACTGAACAGCAATAACAAATGAGCAAATAAAGCACATGGATTCTGTGTGTGTGTGCATGTGAGCATTTCAAAATCATTTTGAAATGTGGATATTTTAAAGTGTGGCACTTTAGTCTATGTGTGTTCTGCATTGTTTCTGATTTTGAGGATGAATTCTGTCCATTTTCTAAGGTCACGAGTGTGACTTTTTTTCACACTAACATAAAAACAGATCTCATTTCAATTTATTTTTTTATTTGTAGAACTAGAAAGTGTTTACCACTGTACAGATTCTAATGCCATTTGGACAAAGAAAACTTTTTTTTTTTTTATCATTTGGGGTCAAAAAGACCCCGAAGACCACTTAAGGGTTACCTATCACAGAAAACATTCTGCATTTTTACATTTTTAATAAAACATTGTTTAGTATGTTTTTAAAGCTATTTTAAATATGAGGACTCATGAAATGTCCTCATATTTCATGTTTACGTCGTAATGCCAGTGTAATACCCATGTCATTATACAAATTTGTCTCCTCATAAATCACAAAAACACACACACACATACACATACACACACACACACACACACACACACACACACACACACACACACACACACACACACACACACACACACACATTTATGGAGAGTGTACATGTCAGTCCACTGACAAGTGTTTAACAACAAACCTTGACACACACATATATACATATAAATGTATCTGATAGTGAGCAACTTACTGGCAGAGATAAATATTGTTTGTTTGTGTAGATGTGATTTATGTCAAGGTTGCGTTGTTAAGAACTTGCCAGTGGACTGACATGTACTCTCTCCATCCTCTCACAATATCAGCGTGCCAAACTGATTCATAATACATTTGTTTTGTTCCAGATGCAAAAATAGGCCTTCTGTTCATCATATTTGAAGAAATAAAAATGTGCCAAGCAATATTTAATTCAGTGCAGCTTCAAAAAACAACCTCATCTTTGTTACGTTAATTTGACTTCCAAAATAACCACAAAAATGAGAAAGTTACACTGCATACCAACCACTGAGGAGCGGAGGATGTTTTCGCATCAAAATCATCATTTTGCCACAAAAGTCACGTTTCCTCCATTATTCATGCACACACTCATTCAAATGGCTGGCCAGCATCGTATACTGACAAGAAGATTCAACCATGCAGCCATCAGCCTTTATCGTCCATCCACGCTGGAACATTCTGTCAGTCATAGCATATGGCCTGATTGCACATGATGCTATTTATTTGTGCGATTTCCACAAGTCCTTCCCAGAACTCCTCAAAACAAGACTGGCTTGTCCTAGTTCAGTCAAATATCATCTTTCAGTGGGGAATACATTTAAATATCAAAAAAGAGACAGTGAGACATGCTCCTCTTCTGCTAGCGGATTAAACTTCAGAATTCTTGTTTGACTTGGCACCCGAAGTGTTCATCATTTAACATCGGGGCTACAGAAATGCTGAGGAGGCACATGCAGCCTGGCTGAGCAAATTAACCTTTAGCTGCTGGTGTGAGATGGGGAAGATGTGCAATTACATCACTGGAGCAGCTTTGAGATAACATTAACAGACTTTTTTTTTTGATAATAATTGTTAAATCCTGGACTATTTTCAGTTAGGAAAATAATAGGCTGAAAAGGGGTGACCAGTGGAGTAGCAGACGGGGACGCAGGACATGCACTGCAGAGGAGCCATGCGATAACGCATTCCACAACACTGTATTGTAAAGTGAATATTATGGTAAGCCACGAGTAATAACTCAGTTGTTACCAAATTTGTCTGAACCTCAAAAACTTCAGTCATTAGAGAGGTATCATGGTTTTCACTTTAGAATACTGATCCAAATAATTAGTAATTCCTTCTGAAGGATTTGGTAATACTTGAGTCATTACTAGTGGGTTACCATGATCTTCACAGAATTAATTATGCATTATTCACATTAATTATGAACCTGTATATAGTAGTTCTTAGTACAACCCAAAAAATGTTAGGAAATGTTAGGATGTTTTTTTAAATTTGAATAAAATGAAAACTAAAATCACATGAGCCAATATTTTATTCACAATAGAACATAGATAACATAACAAATGTTTAAACAGGGCTATAAAAGAGATGTCTTAGAGAAGCAGAGTCTTTCAGAAGTAAAGATGGGCAGAGCTGTGAAAGAGTGTGTAAAAAGAGTGCTTTGCAAATATCATCATCTACAGTGCATAACATCATCAAAAGATTCAGAGAAACTGGAGAAATCTCTACAGTATGTGTAAGGGACAAGGCCGAAGACCTTTATTGGATGCCCGTGGTCTTCGGGCCCTCAGACGACACTGCATCACTCATCGGCCTGATTCAGTCAATGACATTACTAAATGGGCCAAGGAATACTTCCAGAAATCACTGTCGGTAAACACAATCCGCCGTGCCATCTGCAGATGCCAACTAAAGCTCTGTCATGCAAAAAGGAAACCATATGTGAACATGGTCCAGAAGCGCCGTCATGTCCTTTGGGGAAAGGACTGTTTCAAAGTGGAAAAGTGTTCTATGGTCAGATGAGTCCAAATTTGATATTCTTGTTGGAAATCACGGACACCATGTCCTCCGGGCTAAAGAGGAGGGAGACCTTCCAGCGTGTCATCAGCGTTCAGTTCAAAAGTCAGCACCTCTGATGGTATGGGGGTGCATAAGTGCATACGGTATGGGCAGCTTGCATGTTTTTTTACATTTTTTTTATTTTTAATTTACTTACAGGACATATAGTATATATAGGCTAGATAATGCATTTATTTATTTATGAAGAGAACAGATGAACAGACACTGTACATCACTTTTTATGTTATTATGCAGATGAATGTGTGTTTTTTCCCCTGCAGTGACAGCGGAGGCCACTAAAACATGACCTTTTGTGCCTGAACTTAATCATTAAACTGAACTTAATCGTCGCTCTGAATCTACCTGAACTCAAATCTTCCTCCTGGT
Source organism: Megalobrama amblycephala (assembly GCF_018812025.1). Taxonomy (NCBI): domain Eukaryota; kingdom Metazoa; phylum Chordata; class Actinopteri; order Cypriniformes; family Xenocyprididae; genus Megalobrama; species Megalobrama amblycephala. The sequence continues at coordinate 19,708,243 of NC_063049.1, forward strand.
CTGCATCGACTTAATCAAACACATCAAGGGAGACTAATGCAGAGGCAATTGTCATTAGATTTTGCATCTTCGCCTCAGACAGACGACTTCTCGTGGCATTTTTTAGTTAGTTCTGGAGGCTGAACCAGAGATCTGCTGCCACACTGTAGGGCACTCATCACCAACTGGACATGGGTGGGAGGGGAGTGTGTCAGACTTGGCTGTGATTTCTGATACTGACTCCATATCTAGTTCCTCTGAACCAGAAATGAGCAAACTGCTCTCATTCAACCCTGAAGAAGCCGCTATGTGGGCTCCTGTGCCAGCGAGGGTCACAGAGCTAGCCGGAGAAGCGAGGGAGACCCCCAATCACACTGCTTTGTTACACAACACACACAAGCGGCTTCCTGAAGACAAAGAAGCTGATGACATGTTTTGCAGGCACCCTATTTACACATTTGGGTGACATCATCACATTGCGTCGGCCAGTGGTATTGGCGTGAAGTTACACGTGCCTCAGACACCGGGTTCTGAGAGGGCGCGTCCCCATAACGTCAACCATTGATGCAGCATCTTGTTCCCTTCTGAGGGAACCGGAATTACATACGTAACCCCAAGACGTTTTTTAAACTTTTAAAGGCAAAAGCACTGGATAGAAAGACAGAGCAGGGACCCTAATATGTTTAAAACTGAGTGTATAATACTATATTAATATATTAACATATACTTTCGATACTTACACTGCAAAGCCATTAAAATAATGACTGTTAATACACAGTCATACTTGTATTTTAATTAGACTATTATGTCAATAAAAGCTAAAGTTTTTGTTTAATGCATATTTTAATATGTCCAAAAAAGTTAAACTCAAACCCAAATATCTGATCAGTTGACATGAGTATTGTTCCAAGACCAAGAAGGCTGTTTATCCAGGAGTGTGTAAGCAGCAGCAAAAATCAGATAAAGCACACGTGACAGTACAGAGCCGCATGCTACTTCCAAACACGGATGCTGTAACATTATTAGCCAGGCAAATTTGCAATTTGCAATTCACGAGTGACCAACATGACCTTTCAGTATATTCATGATTAATGATGTAAATCATTATAGCTCAGTTCAAAAGAATCAATGAATTCCTAGGCCTTCGCACAAGCACTGTCTTTAAATCTGTCACAATAAGGCTTTATAGACTAATCCTGATCCCTTTACCACATGAACCATGTGATCCCAATTAGAATTAGCTAATTATCAAGATTGAAAAGTATAGCATTTTGTTGAGAGATAATCTCCAAAGAGCCTGCAAAATATTGTCTATAAGCCGCACATTTATATTAATTAATGCACAGGTCAAAAAGCCAAATTAAAGCCAAGTAGAGATAAAGAAATAAAGACTTACTATAGATTAATGTAAGTGAATGCATCCTAACAGTTTGTAAAAAAAATTCTTAAGAGATTTTTTTTTTTTTACCTCAATGAGTCTGTAACCTGGTTAAATGAATGAATGAATAGATCCAAAACAATGTAAAATATACATCATCTTTTAAAAGCAAACATGAAATATGCATAAGATAGTATAGGGTTTTGATATGGCCAGAGATTTAGCCAGTTGAAAGACAAAGGTTTCACTAAATGGTCTGAGGGACAGTACTGTAATATTTTTAAAGGGATAGTTCACTCAAAAATTAAAATTCTGTCATGATTTACTCACCCTCATGTCATTCCAAACATGAATGACTTTCTTCTGGAGAATATACAGCAAAAGAAGATATTTTGAGAAATATCTCAGTTTAAAAAAAAATCCATATAGAAGTTAAAGGTGTAGTATGTAGTTTTTCATATGCTAGAGGTCGCCTATTCAAAACAAAGGCGTAGCTTGTTGACGCCAAGTTTGAGGGGTGTGAGCAGGTGTCACCGTACATCGCTGTGGGAGTCCTCATGGAGTTCGAGGGGATGGAAGTGAGCCCCAACCAACCCCCCCGCCACTGAGAGCGAGCACCGGCTGGACTTACTGGACACTTTTATGGAGTGTGGTGAGGAAAATTCCCTATGTCCCTGGAATTCCGCTGCTCTCCAGCCCTCCACCCCTTCGGCTTCGGCAAGCTCTGCCCTCCCTCAGGCTTCACCTTTTCGGAAAGAATCGGTACAGCGTATGTATCTTTTATAAATATGATAAAACTAAAGACTTTTCGGCGATATGAAGGATGCTACTACTCTATAGGTACATAAGATTACGCAGCTCTGATTATCATATTAGGCATCTGATTATAAGATTAAAGCAGCTCTGTTTATCATATTAGATACATTTGAGTGTGTTGAAAATTATGTTATAGCGTTACTCTGTGCGTTCACTCGGCAGCTGCTGTGAGACACTTGTTTGTAACACACTTCACTACGCTAGATCGATTTTTGAATATCATATTAAATGCTGGATGGCTTGTGTTGATAAATGGCATGCAATTCATTTTAAAACATATTGTATGATGGAGAAAATTCTGTATTACTGTTACTAAAAATAAAGCTGCATCTGATTATGCTATGTTAGCTACTTCACAAAATAGTGTTTTTTTCTGAGGCATGGTAAAGCATGGTACTCGCAAAAAATCAAAATTATTTATACAATTATTTTAAACAATAAGACTAAATGTGTTGAGCTATATAACAATAATTAGTTTTCCATCTATAAATTTAACCAAACAGTTGTTCCCTTGTCCATTAAAACATGTAATACATTAAAGCGTCTTTGATGTTTCCATGGTTTCTACAAAATAAAACCAGAAACCGAGGGTAACGCGGCTATGACGCCATTGATAGGCGACTCCCTTACAAGTCCCGGAGCCTTGGTTGAAATAGCTATTTTCTCACGATTTACAAATAGTTGGAAACATTTGGGATATTGTAAGTACTCAACTGAACAAAATGTATACCATTGGCCTAGTGGTTTTTGGATATTTTACTGCAAAAATTTACATATTGCAGCGAAACCAATGTTTGGCTACCAACATTCTTCAAAAATTTTTCTTTTGTGTTCCACACAAGGAGGAAAGTCAAACAAGTTTAGAACAACATGAGTATGAGTGAACTATCCCTTTAATACCGAAACTACATGACAGAAAATATTTGTGACAAATAGTTTTGTTGCACAGACGGCCCAAAATCAAAATATGGTGCACTGATGATGAAACTTATGTTATATTTCCGCTCTCGTTGGTGTGCGTGAGTGCAAGACTAGCGTGACTGCAACATATGCGTTCTGACAGAACATGTTCTTGTCAATAATATCATCATACCTTTTATACTGCCCCCGTTTGCTGTTTCATAAGAATCAGATATTCTGTGAGAGTGAAGTTGCATGGTCTGAGATTTGGGTTATAGATGACAGTGATCAAGCATGGGAATAGTTTGACAGCATGGGGACTGGGGCAAAGGAAACCAGCAAGAGAATCTTGTGTTCTCCTAATTAAAGTTTGTTCCTTTCAGCTCTGTAATCAGACCCTTTAATCTCTGTTTGAATCGCCTCTGACAGTGGCTGGCGGGCACACGTCAGCTGCGTTGGTTTAAGGCCTCTGATTTATCAAACAGACCACTAGTGGCACTTCCGCAATTTCCCCCGAGGCAATCCTTCAGAGAAGTTGTCAGCTCCAATATTGTGGCTCGTTCCATGACACCTTACCGGTTTCAGCTTTCCTTGGATTCTTCAAACACTGCTGTAAATATGGAATGTTTTACACACGATCACGATGTCTTTGGCTACATCTATCACATGCCTTCCCAAATGCAAGAATGACACAGTGTGTGAGTTTGGAGCGCAGCCATCGGATTCTCTCAGGCAGAAGTCATAAACTCTACAAATGCCAGAGGTTTATTAGCATTTTTACACACTACTTGTTGCAGCTATTTTTGTGCTTCTTGCAAGTAGCCTAGCAACAACAGAAACTAAAGAAATTATAGTAGTCAAGAGAATTCAACTGATCAGCAGCCGTCAGTGTTTGATGCAGTTTTTTGTGCTATGCTTCATACGAGTGAATTTCATTTTATTACGCATGAGTTGAGATTCAAATGAAAAGCGAATTACAGCCTGAGGAAGTGGGACTGTCTCATAAGCTTCAAATACAATCTTTAATATACACTGAGTCTATGTCCACATGGAGGGAAGAACAGAAAACCAGACAGTGCCGAGAAGAATTAAAGGACTTCTACCGAATTAACATTGAGCTGAAACATGCAAACTATAATTCAACATTTTGCTACTGGAGTCAGTAAGATTTCTTTAAAGAAATGAATACTTTTATTTAGCAAGAATGCATTCAGTCAATGAAAAAAAAAAATCTATTTCAAATAAATGCTATTTATTCATCAAAAAATGTTTCACAATTTTCACAGAAATATTAAGCAGCATAACTGTTTTCATCATTGATAATAGTTTCTTGAGCAGCGAATCAGCATATTAGAATGATTTCTGAAGAATTATGTGACACTGAAGACTGGAGTAATGATGAATAATCTTTCTTTCTTTCATGAAACACTAAAAAGAAGTTTATCAGAATGTCTGAGCTGCTCCTTTCAGTACAATCAATGCGGATGGGAAGGAACAGAATCAAAATGAAGTCGTTCTTCGATAAACTTCTTGCTTGACAGCCGTGGTCCCCATTCACTTTCACTTTATAGAAAAAAATAAATAAACTTGCGCACTCTGCTAAAATCTCCTTAGGTGTTTCACATAAGAAAAATGGTTTTCAAAAGGCACGAGGGCAAAATTATGACAGATTTTTTATTTTTATTCTTGGGTGAATCATTCCCTTAAGTAAAATGCTACAGACCGTTGCTGGGATAATAAGCATACTGTATATAAAAATACAGATCTGTCAATTGCAGAGCTCGAGAATGATGTTAAATGATTTATAAGCAGTGGAAAGCTAAAGGTGTTTCTGAGGTTAAAAATAAAGATTTTCTGCTGACAGAAACCAAGGGAACACTTTTAGCTGCGCTGGAGCTTAATAGCATGAATTAAAGAGCGACTCAAGTCCAGCAGGAAGGATTATTTATGTATGCCATATATTTTTGTTGATTTGGGACATTTTGGGGTAAAGAAAAGAGTTCTGCATAACACAAAACAAGCTAGATGTCACAGGAGAGGCCAGAACTGTCAATTAAAGAGGCTGTGTGATTTTAAATGCTACACGTTTCTGGGAAAAGCAAGAGAGATCAAACGGACTCTTTGTGAGTGAAATTTTATCAATTGTCAGTCGCAGGGTCTTGGACATATTTAATGCGAGCAGATCAATGAAAGCTCTGTAACGCCATGGTGCGCGATGCCTAGTGGAGTTCCTTTACGACGAGCTCATAAATTAACAAGCTCAAATTCCTGACAGTTTCTGAGACACCTCCAGTGTCATAGCACTTTTCAAAACCTCTAAATGCAAACTACAGACACTGCTGAGCCCTGTAGGAATCAGATCTCTGTAGCCCACACAGCTGTCAGCAACAGTGCTTCTTTACAGGAAAATTAGACCTCTTATGATTTATTTAATGCATAATGCCATGAAAAAAAATGGAATAGGTCTTACTGGATTGCTTATCTTAAGAAAGTTTCGAAAATTGCTTTACTGCTGCCTATGTTTAAAACACTTTCAATTGATTGAATAAATGGGGTCTGATAGTTAATATTTGATTATTCCTGGCAGTGAATAACAAAATGTATGTGTCCATGAACAAGAGAACGGGGAAAGATTTATAAAACCCTGGCATGGCATTTCATAAACAGCTACAGTGCTCAGCGTAAATGAGTACACCTCCTTTGAAAAGTAACATTTTAAACAATATCTCAATGAACACAAAAACATTTTACAAAATGGTGACAAGTTTAATATAACATTTGTTTAACTTATAACATGAAAGTAAGGTTAATATATAACTTAGATTACACATTTTTCAGTTTTACTCAAATTAGGGTGATGCAAAAATGAGTACACCCCACAACAAAAACTACTACATCTTTGTATGGCCTCCATGATTTTTAATGACAGCAACAAGTCTTCTAGGCATGGAATGAACAATGGAATGGCAACATTTTGCAACATCTATCTTTTTCCATTCTGGATACTGGATGGAAAGTGATGCTCAACTTCAAAATTCCCCATAGGTGTTCGATTGGGTTCAGATCAGGAGCCACTGAATCACTTTCACCCTGTTCTTCTTCAGAAATCCAACAGTGGCCTTAGATGTGTGTTTAGGATCATTGTCATGTTGGAAAAGTGCAAGACGACCAAGGGCATGGAGTGATGGTAGCATCTTCTCCTTCAGTATAGAGCAGTACATCTGTGAATTCATGATGGCATCAATGAAATGCAGCTCCCGACACCAGCAGCACTCATGCAGCCCCACATAAGGACACTGCCACCACCATGTTTCACTGTAGGCACCATGCATTTTTCTTTGTATTCCTCACCTTTGCGACGCCATACAGTTTTGAAGCCATCAGTTCCAAAAACATTTGTCTTGGTCTCGTCACTCCAGAGTATAGAGTCCCAGTAGTCTTCCTCTTTGTCAGCATGGGCCCTGGCAAACTCTAGGTGGGTTTTTTTGTGCCTGGGCTTTAGGAGAGACTTCTTTCATGGACGGCACCCATGCATGCCATTCCCCTGCAGTGAACGCCGTATTGTGTCACGGGAAATAGTCACCCCAGTTTGGCTTTCTACTTCTTTAGATAACTGCAGTGAACTTGCATGCTGATTTTCTTCAACCCTTCTCATCAGAAGACACTCCTGTTGATGTGTTAACTTCCATGGATGACCTGGACGTCTCTGTGAGATGGTTGCAGTTCCATCTTTTTAAAATGTTTGTACCACTTTTACTACAGACTGATAAGTAAAGCTTTGCTGATTTTCTTGTAGCCTTCACCTTTCTGGTGTAAAGAAATTATTTTCTTTCTCAGGTCTTGTGACATTTCTCTTCCATGTAGTGCCATTGCTGACAGCATGAAATGGGAAGGGGTTTTAACACCCTTTTATAGTCAACTGTCTGCTGGACACCTGTGTAATAAATAATTAGACTCACCTGTGGTTGAATTCTTGTTAAATTAGACATTTGTAGTCTAAAATTTAGCTTTGCTCCAGAGACTTTCAGTGGGGTGTACTCATTTTTGCATCACCCTAATTTGAGTAAAACTGAAAATTTTGTTCTCTAAGTTATATTATTAACCTTACTTTCATGTTATAAGTTAACATAGTCTTGTCAACATTTGTCAACTTAGTCTTGTCAACATTTTGGAAATTGTTTTTGTTTTCATTGAGATATTCTTTAAAATGTTACTTTTCAAAGGGAGTGTACTCATTAATGCTAAGCACTGTAAATAAAGACTTCACTCATGAGAAGCAATCTGACAGCCATAGAATGGCCTCCATATAATATAACTGATGGATAAACTTGCTTTACATTGTTAAATTCTCATATACATTGGAAATATACATTTCACCACAATCCTGAGGTTCTTTTCAGAATGGTTTTTGTTCTTTTCTTAAGGTTAAACTGTGCTGATTTATTCATTTGTATGAAAATAATCCAGAGGATAATATATGATTGTCAATAGCCTTTGGATGTAATGGAGTCAGACAAATCCCATCATTAGAAACTGTTCAGATGTCATTTTAGACTTCAAACGCAACCATTAGGATTTTTTTTTTCATTCAAATTGAGGTAGACAGCATGTTTCTGCCTTTTTTTTTTTTTTTTTTTTTGATTTTATGTGAAGGAAACTCTCAGCGTTAGAAAAGAACAGCTTTCGGTAATGGCCCTTCCATCACATTCACTTCCTCTACTCAGATCTCTGTCAGGCATTGTGTTTGATGATAAAGTGCGTTCATGCGCATCTCACAATATTGGATCTGGAGAAATGACTACAACATTTTTTTGAAATTATCTGCCATGTTCATACCATTCAGATAGACCTCTCTGCTCCCTGGGCTTTCAGCCTCTTTCCTGTATTGTCATTCCGTCGGGCATTCTATTGAAATCTCTAAATTGCTTTAACTATGGGGCTGAGACGACGTCACTCACTCTTTTGGAATCTCGTTGGACATCAGGAACGCTCGGACGGAATTGCCAAGAAAAGCAAAGCAGAGTTGTCTTCAATTTTAGAGACACAAATATGTTATGAATCTATAACACGAGGAAAGAGGTAAGTCATAAGATCTAAAATACGATACATGCCTCAGTAGGGTTTCCAAAGAAGATAACACCCATATTAAATCTCCAATCTCCCTCCCAGGCCCTGTTAACGACAGAGGCAGTTTATTGATGAAGAACTGATGTCGCAAACCGCGGGCCTGTCTGCCTATGATAATTTAACTGGTTTCGCTTTTATCACCCACCTCCTAGCAATTACTGTGACCTCTTTTAAGAGCTCTCTGTGCTGTGGGCTAATTGCTTGCAGAGGACAGAGGAAACACTTTCAGATGAACCAGATCTTCTCGTTCTACATCAATTTAACTAAGGCTATGTTTACACCTGGTATTAAGATCTGTCTTGAGTGATTGATCACAAGTGGTCAGCCAAGACGTATCGTTGTTTACGCCTGGCATTAAGATGAGACTACTTGTGACTTGTGTTTTGAGGGAAGGGTCTCATGCATCACTTTCTTTGTCAGTATGTTACTGCAAGTGAAGGAAAAGCTCAAAAATAGTCCAAAAAGGAAAAGAAAGTTAAAACCTGATGACCTTCAAATGTGTTTTGTGTCATCGGATCACAAGCTCTGTCCACTTATGATCGGATCTGAGTCAAGTGTTAAAGGGTTAGTTCACCCAAAAATTTAAATTCTGTCATTAATTACTCACCCTCATGTCGTTCCAAACCCTTCCTTAAATATAAATCATACTTTCATGTATAAACACCAATATACACTACCGTTCAAAAGTTTGGGGTTGGTGAGATTTTTGTAAATGCTCACCAATGCTGCATTTATTTGATAAAATTACAGTAAAAACAGAAATATTACTTATATTTTATATTCAAATATATTTTAAAATTGATTGTCACATGAAACGTGTCCTTCAGAAATCATTCTAATATGCTGATTTGCTGCTCAAGAAACATTTCTTATTATCAATGTTGAAAACAGTACTGGTTATTATTTTTGAGGAAACCATGAAACACTTATTTTCAGGATTCTTTGATAAAGTTCAACAGCATTTTTGTAACATTAAAAATGTCCTAACTGTCATTTTTGATCAGTGTAATGTGTCCTTACATTCTGAATAAAAGTATTAATAAAAAAAAAAAAAAAAAATCTTACAGACTCCAAATTTTTAAACAATTGTGTATAAGGTGGGAGAATAATATTGTTATTACAAAATTAAATAATTGTTTCCACAATAAATAATTGACTTTCGTATTATCATTGTACTGAATTGTAGGCCTACTTTATTTTATATTAAGTTGACATCATATCATTTGTTGTAAACTAGCTATTAAAGGGTTAGTTCACCCAAAAATAAAAATTCTGTCATTAATTACTCACCCTCGTGGCGTTTTACACCCGTAAGACCTTCATTGATCTTCGGAACACGAATTAAGATATTTTGGTTGAAATCCGATGGCTCAGTGAGGCCAGCATAGCCTGCAATGACATTTCCTCTCTCAAGATCCATAAAGGTACTAAAAACATATTTAAATGTGATGTTCATGTGAGTACAGTGGTTCAATATTAATATTATAAAGCGACGAGAATATTTTTGGTGCGCTAAAAAAAACAAAATAACGACTTATTTAGTGATGGCCGATTTCAAAACACTGCTTCATGAAGCTTCAGAGCATAATGAATCAGCGTGTCGAATCAGTTGTTCGGAGCGCCAAAGTCACATGATTTCAGCAGTTTGGTGGTTTGACACGCAATCCGAATCATGATTCAACACACTGATTCATTATGCTCCGAAGCTTCCTGAAGGTGTGTTTTGAAATCGGCCATCACTAAATAATTCGTTATTTTGTTTTATTTTGGCGCACCAAAAATATTCTTGTCGCTTTATAATATTAATATTGAACCACTGTACTCACATGAACCGATTTAAATATGTTTTTAGTACCTTTATGGATCTTGAGAGAGGAAATGTCATTGCTCCTTATGCAGGCCTCACGGAGTCATCGGATTTCAACAAAAATATCCTAATTTGTGTTCCGAAGGTTAACAAAGGTCTTACGGGTGTGGAACGGCATGAGCGTGAGTAAAAATGACAGAATTTTCATTTTTGGGTGAACTAACCCTTTAACTAGAGGTGTAAAGAACAAAATAATCACTATTAATTTCATGATTTTTTACCAATCCTTACAAATAAAAAAAAATAGTTTTTGAAATGTTGAAAAACACATATCTCATTAATATCTTAAAGGTGATAGAGAGGATTTTTTCGTCGACTGAGAAACCAAAGACTGTTACTGAGTTTTTTAAATGAGCGCATGCATAAGAACAACCCCCCTCCTTCACAGCTCATTTTAAAGGAACGCCTCCCAAAATTCGTGCACGAGTGTTTACCACCGGCATTCGCTGTGTCGTGTTTTTTGGATTCATTATGTCGGACTCACCGCAGGTAACTCATAATCTGCAGTTGTTATTCCTGTCTCCTGACAAAAACATTGCATGCAGCGCCTGTGGAGTGTGGAAAGTTACTGGAGCGCGCAGCCGTGCTCGTCTCTCACAAGGAACGTCATGGCAGTGATTGACAAGCCAGAGGGCCAATCGTTTACGCGATGATCGCGTAAACGATTGGCTGATGTTTTTAAGGCCCTACCTCGTGCACAGATGATGTATATTAATATTATTACTTTCAGTGCACCTAATAAATAGTCTTTTATAAGTTAGCAAAGACAGTTTCAAGTAATATTGCAAAAATGTATAAAACAAAACATCCTCTTCAGCACCTTTAAGTGCACATTAACTTTGACAGCCCTAAAAATAGATTTTGTAAAATCTTACAAAAAAAACAAACAACAACTTTGCAAGCCCCTTTGTCCCTGTATACTTCAGTTTGAAAACCCCTGTTTTCAGCACACAGTAAGATGTAAAAATGCACATTTAAACTGCAATTTTATCTCTTATTGTCTTTCTCAATGTCTGTTTTTCCATCAGTGTATCAGCATGAGACATGCAGTCATGTAACTATAATTACATATTGTGTGCTAATGAAGGGATTTGGCAATTAAAAAGGCTTAAATGAAAAGAGAACACACATTCACAAATGCATGTTATGTGTCAAACAGATGCATTTTACTGCAGTGTATTTGTGCAATACTGTGATACAAGGGTTAAATGTTTTGCTCAAATAGAGGGTGACTGTAGCAAGTGGAACCCATGTAACAATTATTAATTCTCTGCTGGTCAAGGGCTTACAGCGTCAAAATCTGCTGAGAGAGACATTCTAGGATGCAGCGCTTGGTTTTCAATTATGTAGTGCTGTGTTACACACATCATGAGTGACAGCAGGGGAGAGCAAAATTGAAATGAAACTCAACTTGCAAGTTACTAGGACAGGGCCATGAAAGCAACTCAAAGCTAAAATTTCATTAATTAGATTTCTAATGGCCCACAGTGGGACTTGTCCTTGATTCACTCTGTTCTGACACATTTCTGGCACAAGGCAATACATGTTCAAAAGCGCTTGACATTCAAGCCATCAAAATAAACATACTGCCACTTAACCTCAGCCCAGAATGGAAGTTCATTATTCTCAAGCACATAAGAAAGTCGATAAGTCTGCCACACACAGCAGGGGAAATCATATTTCTTCCTTTATCCATACCTAGAGTGCTTGAGCTGAATGACTCAAAAAAAACCCTGATGAAATATCCCGGGTGAATGGATCATGGGAAAGGACTGACAGGTCAATGCCATCGTAGATGCTTATTCAGGCAAAATGCTTCTTTCTAAGGCTTGTTTCTTTTCCTAATGCTTCATTTTGCATCCCTGACCACCGACCCGCATGATAATTAAAGAGGAAATAAATGCACACTGCTTATCTGGTGCACACAAAAGCAAGTTCAAGGCATCCTACAAATCATGTTTCAGAAGAGAAATCTTGTTTATGCATCAAAGCAGGACTTGTTTTTACTGGAAGGAGAAATTGCTTGTGAACTGCCCACTGTTTCTCCCTCATAGATGACTCATAACATGAGAGCACCAGAAATACTATTATTATCAATGTGATAGCTAAAACAGACCTGGTCTACGATGACATAATGTGGTTTCGTGCCATAAACACAGAAACATTTTCCCTCCAACCTGCATCCAGGCATGTTGCAAAAATTCAAGGACCTGTCAACAGAGGGCACTATAATCTATGGTAAAAGGCCACTGTCACCAGCCCCCTCTGAGTTACACATCCTGCCCTCCCAACTGTTTCATCTCTTTGAGAATTGGAATATGGCACACAGGGATGGCATAAGCAATTAAGCTTCAGATGTGAAAATTGAGCTGCCGATAAAAATCGATAGAAAGCAAAATGAGTTGAAAAAGAGCTGACTCTCATTAGATTCCTCCACGCCCTGGAAAAATACGACCCAAATAAAGATGCATAAGCATATATTGCAGATAATAGAATTTGCTTGCATTGCTCATGACAACGCTGTTTTGAATGGTATATCCCAGGTGTAATGGAAACATAGGTTGTGGTAGCTGCAATTTTTCTGTTATTTGCCAAATCTTGACAGATATTTCCAAATGCTGTCTGTCATTCTAACATAAAAAAAAAAAAGAGAGAAAACCATTCAAACGTAGTCCATCAAGAAAGATACACACAAGAATCAATGAAGATCCAGCTATACATATACAAACAATTAGTTCTACACATGATTTGAATAGGCAGAATACCAGATTTTCAATGAATTTTTAGTGAATAATGCCTGTTTTCCTCTAAACCACACTGTAAACCCGGATAAGAATCTACTTAAAAAAAAAACGAGGTAACTCGTAGCCTTAAAATTTTTAAGTAATGAAGCATTAGTTGAATAAGTGAAGTGGACTACGTTCAATGTACTTAAGCCCATAATGGAATGGAATAGAACATTTAAGTTGAATTTACTTAAAAAATTCTTAATATAATATAAAAAACTTAATAATTCGAGTTCATTTAACTTAAAATGTTTTGTAATATTAATTACTTTGTAGTTATTACACCTAGTATATTTAAGTTCAATGTACTAAGCAAGTTAACTTGCCACCAATCAAAATTCATCCATGCCTCCCATCATGCTTTGCTGCATGAATAAATTATGAGCTGAATTGTCTAGTAATTTTCTTTATTCTCACTATTTAAATTTTGCTGTTTTTCTGTGACTTTTTAGTAGCTTGTTTTCTAATGTTCAGAGTTGATCTGTTTATCAGAATATGTTGCTTGTCACCGTTGTTGAGATTCATACGCTGATTCTTGATGTCTGTGTGTGCCTAAAATATATATGTTTTTTTTTTGTGATAAGGACAACTTTAAAGAAAAAAAAAAAAATTGTATTGTAAAAGTTGATCTTCCGCTGTAGAATCACAGTGCTGCTGTAATCAATAATGTAAATCTACCTCAGATATTGGGCTCTAAAATGAGTTCAGTGATTCAGATCAAATAATGATTATGTGAAAACATAACCATCACCACCTGATCATCTTTTAACTTTGCTTGTCTGGTTGGTTTTAATGCAGTTAAAACTGCCCAAACAAAATTTAATATTAAAAAGTCAAGGGTCAAGAGCTCATCTAAAACAAACCCTGACCTCGATGATGGTGGCTTAAAATTGTGATTTTCTCCTTTAGTGGAAAACTATAAAAAGGTAAATGTTTGGAAAAAATGTCTTTAGAACAGCCAAAACAAATGTTCCAACTGCTCATCAACTGCTCCTTGAATTCACACACATCACGACAAAATGGCGTCATTACCTGCCGCAAACCAGTGTGTAGGAGGTGTGGTCAGGAGAAAAACTTCATAATTTAAGTGTATTTAACTTACATTTATTAACACATTCAAATACACCCACAAATTAGTAGAATATACTTATATTTTATAAGTAATGCAACCAAACTTAAATATTTTAAGTATATTGTAATTATATTTTTAAGCAAATATAAAATCCGGGCTAAGGTGTTTTCAACCTTTTGAATTGAATTGAAAAAAAATGATATTACTTGATGTGTTTGAACATCATTGCTATATTACTTAAGCTGCATATAGTTTACAAACCCCATATCTACACCGGATGCGACAGTTGTCTAGTTGCGCCTTGCCGCAAAAGCTTGAGGGGCCGTTCACACAGAACGTGTTTTTCCATTCCAATGCGCTACTGTTCCATTGTTTTCCTATGTAAACTCACGCTAGCCGGATGTGTGTGACCGTTGCACCGTCGCGTCTTGCTTCTTTTGCAGCGTCTTGCACATGACATGGCATTCTAAAAACATGGTGCTCAAGTTAAAATCAACTTTTAAAAAATGCATCTTGAGGCCTTGCGTTTTTTCCCCATTCCACTGCCCGCGTTTAAAGCAAAAACGCGTTCTGTGTGAACGAGCCCTGAGGATGTCTACACTGGATGCAACAAAGTGACCATTGCAAATCCAATTGTTGTTCGTGTCAAAAGTAACGCTGGTGCTTTGGAGTATGTCAGAAATAGAACAAGGTAGGCCAATCAGTTTACTGTTGGGCAGGGACGTGCACAGGAATTTTGAGGGGCAGTTGCTCTGACCTAAAAAAAGGGCACTCCCCTACCAACATACTCGCGTGCGCGCGCGAGTATGTGAGCGAGACGTGTGAGTGAGAGACGCAGGGAAATGAAATTTGCTCTATGAAAGACATTGACAAAGACGAAAACTAAGGACATTTAATCTATAATTTTATTTTATTTTAGTTAGTTTTGCCAAACACACATTACAGTTTTGGTTAGTTATCGTTTTTTGTAATGCCTCGTTTTTATTTTTATTTCAGTTAACGACGATGTTTTTTCCCACCTAGTTTTCATTTTTTCGTTCGTTTTCGTTAACGATTATAACCTTACTCACCTTTCCGACAACGTTAAGTCGTCTCACCCGACAACCGTGACAATCTCCTTCTAGTGCCGCTCATGCAGGCTCAGCTCAGGTGCCGGTCGCCTGCAGCGCTGCAGCCACGTAAACAGAGTTTGCCCTTCCCCTACTGACTTTCACTTTCGGACGGGTGCCCGAATATGGAAGTGAATGATGCTTTGCGATTTTTTATTTTTTTTTATCTAGGCCTACGTGAAATTCTGCATCCATTGTACGATTTTTTTATTTATTTTTTTCCACCTCGGAAGGGCAACGTGAGTCGAGAAGGGCATATGGGTAGTTGCCCGGGCAACCTGAGCAACTCCCCTGTGCACGTCCCTGCTGTTGGGGATTTTGTGTTGCATCGTGCCGCTTGCGTCCGGTGTTGTAGACAGGGTATTAGTTAAAAATTTAAACTTTAGAGTGACGGCTGAGCTGGTTTTTATCCATTTAGTTTTTAGTTGTTTTTGCTCAAATACAGTTGCGCCAAACCTGCTGTAACCATAGCCAATGACTATCTGGGAGAATAGTCAAATTGCCCCCTCTAGTGGATGACTAAAGATTTGCTAGTAAAATCTCACATTTACAGCTTTTTCACAGGAGTGTATGCTTCTGAATTAACAAGGGGTTGCGCCCCCTAGGGGCCCCACAGATTGAAAACCCTTGCTCTAAACCATTGTATGGCTTCAGAAGATTTGGCATATTGTGAATGATTTATATACATGCTTTTATGATACTTCAATGTTTTTTTTTGTTTGTTTGTTTTTTTGGTCTTTTTGAGCTAATCTCTTTCAATGAAAAAAAGGGGGTTGTTAAATCAGCTAAATACTTCCTTTTGTGATCCAAGTATATGTAATGAAAAAGCAAATATAAAAAAGTGACAGTAAAGACTTTTACATTGTTACAAAAAAAATAGTTCTTTTGAACTTTCTATTCATCATGTTTTTAAAATAAATATAAATGTATAATTAAAAAAATATATATTGGCTATATCAAATCTACATACACATGGAATGGCATATCTATCAAGCAAATCAAAATGACAGATTGATAATGATTATTAGTTTCACAACCTCTAGATGGGAAGGTCTGAGGGAGAACGTACTGTCTGTTTATCCTCCATTAGAGGCCGAGATTTAGTATGTGTGTGCGGGCAGAGATTTGAGAGACTGGGGAGAAATGGTTGTTGTTGACCAGTAATCTCTCAGCGCCTGATCAATTTAGGAAACCTCGGCTGATGTCCCCTGACAGCTGTGGCACCAAAGCGGCTTGGAAACTCTCTGAACGCAAAGCCTGTTACAGTGGAGCTGCATATCAGACACTGCAGATGGAGGAAAAGCCTTATCTTCAGAGACGGCTCAGGTTTGCACCTTCAACACAGCAAGTTTCTCACAGTCTGCGACTGCTGTTAGAACTACCCATTGACTCAAAGTCTTTCTATATTGCAAAGGACTCAAATCATCAAACAACATGACCCACATTAAACAAGAAAATCAGTCTTGAATACATCCGCTGAGCCCAGCAATGTTCGAAATGACTATGGTTTGAATTCAAACCCCCTCACTGGTGTTAACAGTTAAACTTTGTTGGTATTTGGTAAATGGGAATTGTTCTACAACATGTCCTTGAACCAAATGTGCCTCGACCTGTTTTTATCCAAGTCCTCCTGGGCTCTTAGACAGTTTTTTGACATCAGCACCGGATGCCTGTCACCAGCTACCATCACAGCATGTTCATGAAGACAAACAAATAAGAATTAGCATGTGTTAAAGGGACAGTTGTCTCAAAAGTGATCATTCTGTCATGATTTACTAACCCTCAAGTCTTTTACAAACTTGTAAAGGACAAAACACAAACAAACAAAAAACAATAAAAGTAGTTCATATGACTTATGTCCTTTTGAAGGCAATGTGTGCTTTATGTGATTAACGCACTGAAATTTTATTCATTATTCATTAAAAATCATGGCATCTGTGGTCACCACTGACTTTCAGTGCACAGAAAAGAGATGGGAAATTCTTCTATTAAAAATTATTTTTGTATTTCCACTGAAGAAAGTCATACAGTTTTGGAACATAATGATGACAGAGAAAAACAAACTTTGGACAAAATTTGGACTATCCCTTTAAGAGACAGAGCAGGCATATGCTTGTGTTGTAGGATGAAATGTAGGGAGGCTAATGTGTGGTAAACATTTCGACAGCAATAGTAACCTTAATGTCTCCAGCAGTCGCTCTACCACTAGCACAGAGTGGGCGGGGTGTGAACAGCACGTGTCATTTCCTGTGAGACCCATCCTTCTTCACAGTGGACGCTTGTAATCCCTGTGTCGAGTCCAGACGGTCATGCCACGGCACAACACTGCTAGCACAGATTGAGCCAAAACACATGAGCACGCTCCCCACACTTCCTGCCATTTGGCCGTGTATGTTACGTAACTCGATATTCAGGGTGCAAGTGTGGATGCATTGCAGTTTATAAAATTGTACAGTCTGTATGAAAGGCATGTAAGCCACAAGTTGAGAAGCATTGATAGGCAGGACGTAAAGTAGGGGACCATTTTAGTAATTTACTAAATAGAGCAAAAAAAATATTGCATGAACTATTTTTGAGGCTGGAGATAGGAATGAATACAGGTATATATCAAGTTTGTATAATGTACATACACACAAGCATAATACACACACACACACACACACTGTGTACCCAAATAAGTTGGCAAAACTAAAAAAAAAAAAAAAAAAAAAAAAAAGAGGTAATCAGTAACACCAAAATTTTCAAGTTGAGAAATTCAAAGTTTAAGTAAGCAGAACTGGCAGATTTTTATCGTACATTTGAATGACTCATAACTTGAAATATATGAGTAAGCTAATTCATACAATTAACTTAAAATTATCATGTAATCTCAATTTAAATATTTGTAGTAGTGGAAAATTGGCTAGCTTTAACTAGCTAATTCAGTAAATGCTAACATGCTAATTGGTAACAATAGTTGTGTCACAAATGACACACTATACACTATGCACTTACAGTGCCCTCCACAATTATTGGCACCCTTAGTAATTATGAGCAAAAAATAAATCTACATTGTTTATCCTTTTGATCTTTCATTCAAAAAAAATCACAAAATTATAACCTTTCATTGAAGGTAAAGAACTGAAAAAATCACATTATGAAATAAATGTTTTTCTTCAAAACACGTTGGCCACAATTATTGGCACCCTTTTATTCAAAACTTTTTGCAACCTCCTTTTGCCAAGATAACAGCTCTGAGTCATCTTCTATAATGCCTGATGAGTTTAGAGAACATCTGACAAGAGATCAGAGACCATTCCTTCATGCAGAATCTCTACAGATCCTTCAGATTCCCAGCTCCATGTTGGTGCTTCTTCTCTTCAGTTCACTCCACTCATTTTCTTTAGGGTTCAGGTCAGGGGACTGGGAAGACCATGGCAAAAGCTTCATTTTGTGCTCAGTGACACATTTTTGTGTTGGTTTTGATGTTTGTTTTGGATCATTGTCCCAATGGAAGATCCAACCATGGCTCATTATAGGATTTCTAGCAGAAGCGGTCAGGTTTTGATTTTCTATCTGTTGGTATTTGATAGAATCCATGATACCATGTATCTGAACAAGATGTGCAGGACTTCCAGCAGAAAAATAGGCCCACGACTAGGGCTGTGTATTGCCAAGAATCTGGCGATAGGATACGTATCACGATACAGGGGTTACGATACGATATATTGTGATATATTGCGATACTAAGAAAGCCAATATATTGAGATATTTCTTGTTTTTTTTAGAAAAAGGATGCAATTTTAGAAAAAAACAGTAATAAAGAACACACCACCATATGTATAAAACTTTACAAACAACTTTATTTTAATCAATACAGTACCATTTGCATTTATATCACAATCACTATTTTGTGCAATCTAAGGGAAAATAGTAAAGTGACTGCAGAATTCTTTAGGTGTATATGTTTTAAAGGTTCACAGTATAGCAGTTTTTAATTTCTAAACTATTTAACAACTAGTGCATAGTCCATTTCATGACTGAATGTCTGTTATATTTAATACTGTAGGAGAGTTTTGGGTTTGCTAATGCTATCTGTTTACGTTCTGAGATAACGCTGACATCTAGCGGTTGGGTTTTATACAGTCTGCTGCTTGCTGTAAAGCAGTCTATTGTATAAATTGCTAAAAATAAACATGCCTTCATTGAAGTACTGAACTGCAGAGCTGTTGCAAACATCGTTATGATCAGATGCTTTATTTATGCTGTCACCGCTGTCATTTTTTGTTTTGTGTTTATTTTGTTACTGAGAGGAAAACGTGCAGTACATATTATATATTCTATCGAACGCCTCTCTCAGGAGTGCGGATTGCATCAGCAGATTCAATGAGTTTCCTGAGTTTTGGATTATATAACATGATCTATTTTGCAAACAACTGACTCTTGTCGATCTCCTTAGTGGGTTCTTTATAGTTGAAGCCAAAATGAGTCCACACTTCAGCTCTGTATGCCGTGGGAACTGAATAATTCTATTGTCTCTTGTGAGCTGGGTTTGCTAATGCTAACGCTATAGATGCACCTCGCGCTTCTCCGGCTACGCGTCAGTTTACGTTCTGAGATAACGCTGACATCTAGCGGTTGGGTTTTATACAGTCTGTGGTTTAAACCGAACACAAAGCCACGAATCTTGGATATAAATGAATAAATATCGATACAGTGTTTTTGAGAATCGATACAGTATCACTAAACATAATATCGCGATATTCATGTGTATCGATATTTTCTTACACCCCTACCCACAACATTAAAAATCCAGTGTAGTGAACAGCACATTCTAGGGCCCAGTTTATGGCTGGGCCCCTCTCTGTCCGTAACAGCGGACAAAGGTTTGCTACATTTTGATTGGATCTTGGTGGACTAACACAAACAAACTGTCCAACGCCATCAGATAAAGATGTAAGGATAACATCCAGACCTCTCTTAGAGGGCAAGAGGAAGACCTCTTGTACCAAGCCTGGAAAGGACAGGACTTCTCATTGGTCCACAGGCAGTTTCTGCCCTTCACCCATCTAGAGACTACTTCCTAAGGTTGGCCAGAGACTGCCATAAAAATTCCTCGGGACCTTAGCAGAAATGGGTGAAACAAAGAGAGATCACAAAGATCCATCCAAATCCATTCAAAACTATGTTTGAAAACCTTAGAACTGATGCAAACTACACATCCATTTCATACTTATTCACAGAAATAAGTATTCTCAGTGACAGCTATTTGTAGTGCCACCTCTGACACAAATTCAGCTGTTAATGTACAATTGAATGAATGCATGACGATTCAATCTTTTTCCATCATGTTTAGTAACTATTTGTTTAGAATATGGCCAAAGGTATTCTGGTGGTGGTTTGGAAAGTGAGAAATGCATTGGTAAAGTTTAAAGACACTGTAAAGACTTCCAACTTTGTGCTTTATGCAAATGAGTTCCACAGGGTAGAGAAGGGTGGGCCACACTTTGTGTGTCCCCTCTGATGCCAGCAGCCAATCACAGCACTCAAATGGAGAAGCGCCAAATTGCAATCTCCTCCTCATCGGAAAGGGATAAAGGTACCCTTTCAACAGACACTCCTTGTTCTGAGTCTGTCCTGCACGAGGATAGACACAACAGATACACCGTTCTGAGTCTGCCCTTCAAAGGGGGAAGACATTAACAGATATACTGTTCTGAGTCTGCCCGTCAAAGGGGAAAGACAGAGCAGATACAACACAGTTCTGAGCCTCTGGTCCATCCAGAGAGACAACAACAGATCCCATGATCTGAGTCTACAACTTGTGAGGCAGCAACAGAGACGACTACGTTCTAAGCCTCCAGCTTGTGAGGAAAGAGACATCAACAAACACTACGTTCAGAGTTTCCATCCAGTGAGACAGTGACGACATCTGCAACAAGGTTAAGCTCAGGAGAGCAATCCTTCACTCCAAGGTACCTTCGTCTGCGTGTTCCAGATTGTTAAGGACCTTCTGCACCTACACCAGGGCCTCATCTGCGTGTTCCAGATTTTAGGACCTTTTGGTGCTCCAGGAGATCAGCATCTTACAGAGCTTCGTGTTCAAGACTGTTGAGACAGATTCTGGCTCCTCTCCCCAGAGTGGTCATCTGATGTACTCATAACCACACCTTAAGAGACGTGATCGAAAAATCACAGCGTCAGCGGTGACTTGAGTACCAATCCCTATTTTACTTCACGTCCTTGGACGGACAAAGTAAAAATCACTACACCAGTGTTATATTTAACAGTGGGCATGGGGTACTTTTTATCCATGTGTGCACCAAACCCATCTGGTGGGTTTGCTGCCAAAAAGTTCTTTTTTTTTTTAGTTTCATCTGACCATAGAAGCCGGTCTTGTTTGAAGTCCCAGTCGTGTCTGACAACTGAATATTGAGGATTTTTCTTGAAACCCTCCTGAACAACTTGTGGTGATATAGGTGCTGTTTGATCATTTTTTAGGCGTTCTGAGACTCAAGACTCATCTAATCTCTGCAATTCTCCAGCTGTGATCCTCCACTCAAACTTTCCTTCCTGCTCAGGGGGAAGGAAGGATGGTGTGGGAGGGTGGGGGGTTGCATAGTTGCATTTCGTGTGTGAATGAACTACTCGCACTATTTGTACTTAAAAACGTCATAGAGTAGTACATAAGTACGCGAATTAGGATGCACCTATTGCTTTGATAGCATTAACATTGCATAGCAATTGCTGAAAGAGTATGGCAATATAGAACATTTAACCTATATCTGTTCTCAAACAAAGCTCATGCTCCACTTTTCACCATGATGGTACCCTAATTCAGATTACTTAAAATGTGTCAGTGTTGTGAGCTCAAAATAAAAAGAAAGTTCTAAATACATACACACATACATCACTCAAATAATCAAAATAATAATCAAAATATTTTTATTATTGTGGTGGGCCTAATTTTGTGTCTTGAAATGCATCACAAAATATTGTTTTTGCCAAGCAACCTAACAATCGAAGATCATTCTGTGTGAATGATTGACACATATAGAATTTAAATGATGTGCAGTCACATGTTCTATTTTATATTAGATGCGCCACATTCAAAGCCAATCAGATTTTAGGACTATATATTTTATTTAGACAACATTAAAATTCTATTTATATATGTGTGAGCAAGTGTGTGTGTTTGTGATTATGTTACAATACGTTTTGCATATGTGTCTGCGCTATAATTTCTAATGACATGCTTGGCGCCAAATACCCCTGTGGCTTCATGGGACAGCAAATGGCCGCCACATTATTCTGCAGCATGACGAAGCGGTTCTGACACGCTGGCTAATGTGGCTGCGCTTTCCTGTGAAGTGCTGATGACGGGGCAGCTCCTGTTCCTCTGTCCCCGGCCAAAATTCTGCCGGTCAGTCATGCCTCTTCTCTCTTGCTCTTTCTGCTGCTCTTGCATTAATAAAGCATACAGTGAAGGTTTTCAAAGCTTCCACTTCTGCTAGTGAATGCATGATTTTGAAACATTTTTGCTACTGGCCTGAGAGAAAAGTTCAGGTCAGTCTTTCAATACTACAGCCCACAGATGCAGAAACCGCATGCAGAGCTCGTGACAAGGGATGCATGAATTTAAGTGATATGGCCAGAGATATGATATAACTTCAAAGTATATTTAAAGTGTGGAGGTGTTACAGCGGTCCACGTGCCAAAACTGAACAAAACTCACAAACATCTCCTTAATATCTCAGCCTTTTCACCTAAACAGCAACAAAATGGCAAACAAATAGAGAAGACGTGTGTATACTACAGACATTCAGGAGAGATTTCAACAATTTCTCACACTATTTTCAGATCTGGCTGCTAAGATACTAAAGGGGATTTCTTTGAGCTCACACATTTCTCCTATAATTTTAGATATGATGAGAAAATTATGATTTTTACGTCATTTACATCAGTGGTTCTCAAGCAGGGGGACAGGGCCCACTACAGGGCCTCAATAAACTTCCTCAAGATTACTTAAAATGATTTAAAATAGAGCTAAAACAACTAAAAATCAATATATTTCTTAGTATTTGGTTATTATATTATTATTATTATTATTATTATGTTATTTATAACAGATCCACTCATGTATATGTATATAAAGAATTTTAAGAGATACGTCTAATACAAGTTGATACTTGCATTAAATATAACTGAGAACCACACTGAGACTCTGAGCAATGAGCTATGAATGATCAACCTCCCAGCATTAAAATTCTCCTGTGCTCAGAGAGCTTTACTGTTGATGGTATATTTAATCTCTTTTTCTCCAAATCTGGGACAGTGAGCTTTTCACCATCTGGGACAAAAGAATCGCCATTGTGGCTGTGACTGAATGACCGGTTTATGATTATCACACTGAAGTAATTAACAGCACTCCATGTGGATTATTAAGTGGTACTTAGTGGAGGTTAATTAATTGCACTGTTCTAATTACATTGTAAATTAAAACTGCAAAAAACAATGAGCATTTCCCTCAGAGTGTAATCAGTCAAAAACCATACACAGCAAGATAAAAGTATTTATAAATAAGGGGTACATGCAGTGTACTGAAATAACCTTATCCATATCAAATTATTCGCTGTCGCCCTAATTTAGTGAGATCCCAAATAAATGTTACTAATTTGCCTGTGCAGTATAACTGTGCATATACAGTATCCCAATTAGCAAATAGTAGGCGTTTAGCTTGTTGGATGACAACAATATTTGTAAATGAGAAATAACTTAACAATTTTTAATTATTAAATGATATTGCATGTCAGTATTCTCCACTTGCAATGACAGCAGCCATGGTGCTCCATGTAAAATCAGATTAATACCTGCCTTTTGGTTGTATTAATTTGCATGTGCCATTTATGGAATGACTTTCAGGGTTGATAAATCGATTTGCGACTGCAATTTAATCTTGCATTGACACCGCCTTTATTTTGCATTTTTTTTGATAGAGGCACACCCTAAATTACATATTCATTAAGAGAAGCCAGCAGAAACAAAAGCAAAGACATGGTATTTTGCTCAGCTTAAAGCTGGTTTGGCAATTTTGAAGAGGTTAGCAATAGCAAGCTTTGAAAGCATAATGCTGCCTTCGTGTACTATTGGACCTATCTTAATTATCTCATGCCATATTTACTAATGGGAAGCACAGGGATAATATTGATACCCAAGTTCCCGAGTCTTATCATTAAAGTAGTGCATTTACATATATGAATAATTATTTGAAGCATATTGTGTGTTTTATACATGGTGAAAATGGCCTGTATTTGATTCCAGAAATGCTTGCAAGCTGACTGTCTAGTGTGGTGAATGTCTATATTGTTGTCAATGAAGACAAATATAAAGTTTTTAGAGAAGAAGGCATACACGTTATCTTTTGTTTTGGTGTAAATTAATCCCTTAACTCTAAACTGCCAATGTAAGCCACTGGGAGACCAGAGGCAGTTGTCATTCACTGTACTGCATTAATAAAAAAAAACTGTTAATATAAAGACTTTTAATACAAAGTATTTTTTCAAAATTAGGTCTTAATAGAATTTTCGTGCCATGACTGTGGGGTCGGGAACGTGTGACGTAGCCTTGGACACTGACTAGACCATCTCATTTTACCGATGAATGCTGAGGAGGACTCAAGCCTACAAGTCTGGACTGGACTAGGAAGGACACAGCCTCACTAGGATGCAGCCTTCCATTTGAGAAGCACCCTACAACTCTGCATAGCCTTATGGAACACACTGATGACGTCTAATGTTTGCAGGACATCCTAACATTGCATTCGGATTGGATGAATATTTTTTTTTTCCTGTGTCTTTTCTACAGAAAACATATGTACATTTTGTAATATTTAGACCACTTCTATTATTGATTGCTATCGGGATGTGAAGAGAGTTTCAATCAGTATAGCAAAAAGTGTTTATGAAAAACATTCCCTCACTGTAAAACCAGAATTTCAGAATACTCAAAATTTTTGTAGACACCGATTACCTTAAAAAATGTAAGTAAAGCAACTCAAGTAAACAATAATTATAAATAATTAATAATAAAAAAAAAAATTTAAATTAAATTAAATTTGTTTTTACTTAATGTTTAAGTGCACTGTACTTAAAACTATTGTTCACTGTAAAACCTGATAAGTTCAGAATAGTCAAAATTTTTGTAGACACTGATTACCTCAAAACAACTAAATATTTTTAAGTTAACTAACTCAAAGATTATTTTAGTAGAACTTAAAAAATGTATTTTGTATTGCACAATCTTGTTAATTACAATTTAATTGAAATGCTGAATAAAGGAACACCTAAACTTTATGGTTAAGTGTTAGTTAGCAACAGCACACTAGCATGCACCAATGTAACCATCAAAGTAGTCCACAGGCCGTTGGCTGAACATCTGATGCATATGGCACACTTAACTGGAAACACTTCAGGATTTTCAAAGTCGTCATATGGTTGGTTAAATTCTACAGGATGTGCGGGATACGTGTGTGTCGCGTTCTTTAACAGTCCACCTGGAAACAAATGCTGTGACGCCAAGGAAGAAGAAAGCCGTCATGTTTACAACTGTGACAATGAGCGCTTTCCAGGATCAACTAAATGCTGGATTTTCAAAAGCATGTGAAGTTTGTGGCTCCATTGTTGCAGTAAACTTGCATAATGCTCTTGAATTAATAATTTATTAGATGCACTGTTATTGTAGGGACAGCGACTTTACATTTTCATGCCCCTAAATGACGTGAAACAAAACGAACTAGGATTGGTTGCATTACATGTCAGTCAAATGTCCTCTTGGGCTTTCCTTGGCCAATGAAAGCTGCGATAGAGTCCAGACCTTCTGCTGTCAGTCTGAAGATCTGGCTATGTGAAACTACCATCAAAGAGACTATCATTATATACTTGCATGAATTGTTAATCAACATGCAGTATGTATAGCCTTAAAGTTTTGCAGCCCATTCTCAACCTAACCACAGGCACTACTCTTCACCACACTGGTATCCCTACAAAACTTCAACGTAACAGAAACACCTTTAAATACCAAAATAGCAGAATATTAAACAATAACACATCTTCCCATGTATCAATCTTGTGAAAAACATACAAAATAATGGTAACACTTTAGAATACTGATCCTTCATTAATGAATAACTACACAGGATTATTTGCATTATTACACAGGATAGGATGCATTATTAACACTCTAGTAACTGCTATTAACTAACAAGGAACTCTGATTAATGAATTAGTAAGTAATAGTGCTCAGCTGAATGTGGTAGTTTATTATTAGCTAATCAGTAACAACTATTTTTTTCATACCTCCCAGAGAACTACTAAGAACTACTATATACAGGTTCATAATTAATGTGAATAATGCATAATGTATAATTAATTCTAAAGTAAAGATCATGGTAACCCACTAGTAATGACTGAAGTATTACCAAATCCTTAGAAGGAATTACTAATTATTTGAATCAGTATTCTAAAGTGAACAGCATGATAACTCTCTAGTAACTACTGAAGTCATTGTAAACTGTTGACGTTTTTGTAAAGTTTTGGATAGTAATAACTCAAGAGTTACTATATAATTCTAAAGGAACTACTACTTATTTGGATCAGTATTCTAAAGTGAAGATCATGGTAACCCACTAGTAATGACTCAAGTGTTACCAAATACATAAGGAATTATTGTACAAAATTGTACAAAAACCTCAAAAGTTTACCATGACTTCAGTAGTTACTAGAGAGTTATCATGTTTTTCACTTTAAAATACTGATCCAAATAATTAGTAATTCCTTCTAAGGATTTGGTAATACTTCAGTCATTACTAGTGGGTTACCATGACCTTCACTTTAGAATTAATTATACATTATGCATTATTCATGTTAATTATGAGCCTGTAGTAGTTCTGGGAGGTATGAAAATATAGTGGTCACTGATTAGCTAATAGTGAACTACCACCTTCAGCTGAGCACTATTACTTACTAATTCATTAATCAGAGTTTCTTGTTAGTTAATAGTAGTTACTAGAGTGTTAATAATGCATTACTCATTTGTTCCTGTGTAGTTATTCATTAATGAAGGATCAGTATTCTAAAGTGTTACCAAAATAACAAATTGAACATCATTCTTCTTACACAGTGTGACGCACTTTATGTGGATGACGTCACTTTATGTCGCTTAGTAAACTTAAATATAATAATTTACGTATAAGATTTTACTCAAAAATGTTGAGTTACACAAAAATACAACTAAATTCCTTATTCAGAAAATGTAATTGTTTTAAGTTGCATCAATGATCTTTATAAGTTAGTAGTACTGTTAGCTTTAAAGCCTGCCATTTTTATACATGTAAACCTTCTGTCAATCAGAGCCATTATGTGAGACATTTGAAATGGACATATTTGAGGGTCTGAATGGCCAGACAGATCCTCAAACTGAATAGAGATGTATATTTCACTCAGAGATTTTCAGGGTCTCAGCTGTCTTCATCTTCATCATAGGTATTTCTCACAGAACACTCCTCTTTATCTGTCCCCAGACCTCTGAGTTACAGTCTCCTCCAGTTTACTGCTCCCTCGCGGGCACCTTATGGACTTGCTGAGGCTTTAACCATTTACAGCATAAAGGACACAGCTAGTGATGATGGAGTTCTAAACCTCATCATTCTCAGTCTTTTTAGATCCTGCACTTCAGATGGATTCATCTATCATCTTGCCAGACTCTGGCTGTCCCTCCTGAAACACAGTTTCAGACAGCAGACGAGCAGCATGGAAAAGGTTAATCAGAGCGGTGAAGCCAGTCTCCACCTGTGATTCCCATGCAGTACTTCGCTGTGCCTGGAAATTTGGGGGCTGTCATCAGTGCTATTCATGAAAGCTGGCTTGCCACGGAAAGAGCCTTTTATGAGGGTCTGATCAAGGCTTGGCAGAGGGAGTGGGTACATACTTAGCCCCCTTCTGTGTCTCTGTCTGTCTCTTTTTCTTTCTTTCTTCTCTCTTGGTCTCTTTGAGGAACATTTGTAGCTCTAATGCAAGAGTGAGGTCACAGTGTTGTAAAGTATTTCAGTAAATGTAATTAGTTACTGTACTTAAGTATCGTTTTGGCTACTTTGTAGTTTTACTGAGTATCAAAAATATTATCATCTTTTACTCACTACTCAACTATATTTGTTGAACAAGTATATGTACTCTTCAATCAAATACATTTGTGGTGAGTAATGTAATTTCTCATTACATTTTGCATGGCACCTAACTTTTTCTGCAGCAGTTTATTTCTGCTACAGAAGAAGTGATATCGCCATCTACAGGGCGATGAAGATACTATATCTTGTGCGTTTTGCCCTTACTCATCACTTGTCAACAAAACTACTTTACACAAATGTTAGTGCATTAGCAGTTAGTTGTGAATCTCAGGTGTTTCATATATGAGATAATGACATAACTGCAGCTGGTGATGAGGCTGGAACCAGCATGTCCATTGCAAGTAGGCTTTGACTATTTAATTTTACTTAAAATTATTGTATTTATCCATTATATTGAAACCATTTTGAAGGATATTGGTTTACTTATGCCCTTTTTGAGCACTTGAGCTTAACTTAGACTTGAGTGTTTGTAGACGTTTAAGAAGCTGTTGTGTTGACCTTGATTTATTTCAGTTTTAAGGTGTTCAGTTTATGTTGATTTTAGAAAATAATCATGATTGCTCTCTTCACAAATCAACTGTTTCTTGTTTTCACTGACATCTCTTAGTTGTTGAGAACTAGTGCATCTTTGAGCCTCATTCAGATTGAGTAAAATACTTAAGTACTGTTAAAAATCAGATACTCAAGACTTTTACTCAAGTCGCCTTGGAATTGGCGATTTGTAATGGAGTCATTTTAGCTTTAGTTTTCAGGTACTCTTTACACCTCTGGTGATGATTGTTCCACCCAATCAAAGCTGCTGAAATATTTACACAAATACTACTAATAATTACAGAAAAATAGCTCACATATAATACATGCATATTGTCAAATCTGCTGATACACAACCATTCAAAAGTTTGGGGTCGGTAAGATTTATTAATGTTTTTGAAAGAAGTCACTTATGTTCATACAGGCTGCATTTGATCAAAAGAAACATTACTTACTATTATCAATGTTGAAAACAGTTGTGCTGCTTAATATTTTTGTATAAACTGTAATACATTTTTTCAGGGTTCTACGAGAACATTTGTGAGAACAGCATTTATTTGAAATTGAATATTGTAACTTTATATATGTAACTACATGTGACAGTCTTTACTGTCACTTTTGATCAGTTCAATGTGTCCTTGCAAAACAAAAGTATTAATTTGTTTCCAAAAAGGCTTAACAAAAACTTTGTGTCTTGGACATTGTGGCTCCTCTCATTTAAATACCCAGCATGCATTGTCTCTAGATGTATCCCAGTGTGCTCCAGGTTAGGGCACGATCTGGATGAGGATATGATGGACAGGCATCCATCATGATGAATTTCTTAAATATCCCATTAGCAATAAATGAGCTGGGTTTTATTAGACTCATCATGGTCATTTACCAACATGCTCATTTACATTGCTAATAAACAACGGCATACAAATACACCCCGTATTTAAATATATAATTTCTCTCCCATTATCTATGTGTGATGATTATTTAGAACAATGGGTCTCATTCACTAATAACAACATTTCATAAACAAATTTGAGTTATATTAGGTGGCCTTAACTATGTACTTACATTTAAATGAATCATTTGATACAATGCACTTATTGTGTACATACATGTTTTTACATTGTACTTATATATTTTTTTTAAAAATACCTGCAATTAATTTCTGTAAATACATGTATAATTACACTGTTGACCCTTGCCTTACACCTTAACCCACACTTAAACCAACTCATACCACCAAACCTGTCCCTAACCTTACCCTTATCCACCTCAATAGCAGCAAAAGTGTTTTGCAATACAATTTGAACACAATAAGTACATTGTACTTATTTATGATGTAAGTACATGGTAGTAAAAGACACAATATAAAGTGGGACATAAATTTGTGCATACGCACTATAAGTTAATGAGACCCAATGCTCATATACTGAAAAAAAAAGGTGTAGTCACTCAAGAATTACTTGAAAATTTCACTAAGAATTACAAAGAAATGGCGGACCCACTTTATATTAAGTGGCCTTAACTACTATGTACTTACATTTAAATTAATCATTTGATACAATGTACTTATTGTGTACATAAATGTTTTTACATTGTACTTATATTTTAAAAACACCTGCATGTAATTACATCTGTAATTCATTTCTGTAATTACATTTATAATTACACTGTTGACCCATCCCTTACACCTTAACGCTACCCTTAAACCTACCCATACCACCAAAGCTTTCCCTAACCTTACCCGTACCCCACCTCAATAGCAGAAAAAGTGTTTTGCAATTCAATATGAACCCAATAAGTACATTGTACTTATTTTTTGATGTAAGTACATAGTAGTTAAGGCCACTTAATATAAAGTGGGACCAAAAAAATTACAGTGTAGAGCGCATCTCGCCATTTTCTCTCTAGCATCATTCTGTCGTCCATCAAATGGACCACACTATGCCTTCCAATCAGTTCTGTTAGGATGCACTAAAGTAGCACAGCAGGATGATTACGATGCACCTCGGGTCACACAAATAATCAAGCCTCTGACCTGTTCATTTTATTCTAATTTGTTTGGCCCCTAACTCTCTCTCCCTCCGTCCCCTCCAATCTTCACCAAGACCACAGATGTCTCGCCGTTGACCGTTGCATCTGACCTCTACGGGGATGTTTCAGCAGCATCTCTCTACCTGCCTGTCCCCTCTGCCTTTGTCTCTGGGCGCAGGACCGCGGGACGTGCGTCCACCGGGGCCCGTTGTCAGGAGAGAGCTGTCTTCGTCCAGCAGATCTGCCCACCTGGTGGGACTGTGGCCTCAGCGCTGACATGGCTTTTTAATATTTCACCACACGCAGCGTGCACCATATGTCCCTAACCCCCCCCCCCCCCCCCCCCACATCCATCTCAACCCTCATGAATAATGAATCTGTAATGCACTTCTAATATTTGGAGGAGAACAAAATACGCCTATAGCTCTGCTTTTGGACTTAGTATTTTTAGAAGCTATGACATTTCTCTCTTTTTTTTCCCAGTTCAACCTCAATCACATGGCAATAGCTCTGCAGGGGACAAAAGAGAGCATGGGAGAGTGTTTGTCTCTTTCTCTGTTTTCTGGATCTGACAGGGAATATGAGCTCAGTGAATGTGGGATGAGAGTGATTGCCTGTGAACACTGTGACCAGTTTTACAGGAACAGGAGTCTACGCATATTCTTTACACATCTGACCGATCACCAGACTCAAGTGTTACCTTGTGTCACCGGGAGAATAAATACACAAATTTCCCCGAACAGGCTTGCAGTGGCAACAAAGCATTTCCGCTTGCCGTGTCAGATTTTCTTGTCACACTGATAAGAACTCCATTTCTCCTGAGCCTTCGGTAATACATCTGTTTTTCCTCACCCAAAAATACCCAAATGCAGTCTCTCGCTTCATGCATGTCCTGTCTTAGGGTTCCTGCTATTGGGGTTGTCAGATGCTTACACTAAAACATGGCAATGAATTTGCTTCTCCGTGCTTTTCTGCCTGTGCCGCCCTCATCTTGTTGAGAATTCTCCCTTAAGCCGCACTGACGGACTGTGAGATTAGAAGCTCAACCTATTGAATTGCAGTTAATAATTCATGACATAATTTTGCTTTATCTCAGAGACTTGATACATGAGTCAGGGGCTCCCATTTATCAGGCTGCCATAACCTTTTATAAGCATAATGAATTGCATGAAGTTGATTTGTTGATGTTGAAAGGTTGAACTGGGCTGCACTGCTTGAGAGAAAAGTGCCTGCACAAATAATTGCACTTTTCTTTTAGCAGGCAAATTAATATCGGAGCTTCGGGTTAATGTTGGCATTTACTGCTGATTCCTTGAACATTCAACATCACCCGTCTCACCGTATATGTGTGTGTTCAAGAATGTCACTCAAAAGGATTTGCTATGAAATGGGGCAGATCTAGTCCTGTTTAACAAACTACAGAGGATCATGACCTTTATTATAGCTGATCAGTGGACGTGATCAGCTTATGAGGTACTACTTGTTTCTAAGTAAAATACATATCAATGGGAAAACAACACTAAACTATTTATTTAAAAATCATATATCATATATATATATTATATACAGTACAGTCCAAAAGTTTGGAACCACTAAGATTTTTAGTGTTTTTAAAAGAAGTTTCATCTGCTCACCAAGGCTACATTTATTTAATTAAAAATACAGTAAAAACAGTAATATTGTGAAATATTATTACAATTTAAAATAACTGTGTACTATTTAAATATATTTGACAAAGTAATTTATTCCTGTGATGCAAAGCTGAATTTTCAGCATCGTTACTCCAGTCTTCAGTGTCACATGATCCTTCAGAAATCATTCTAATATGCTGATTTGCTGCTCAATAAACATTTATGATTATTTTCAATGTTGAAAACAGTTGTGTACTTTTTTTTCAGGATCCCTTGATGAATAGAAAGTTCAAAAGAACAGCATTTATCTGAAATACAAAGCTTCTGTAGTATTATACACTACCGTTCAAAAGTTTGGGGTCAGTAAGAATTTTTATTTTTATTTTTTTGAAAAGACTTTTATTCAGCAAGGATGCATTAAATCAATCAAAAGTGGCAGTAAAGACATTTATAATGTTACAAAAGATTAGATTTCAGATAAACACTGCTCTTTTGAACTTTCTATTTATCAAATAATCCTGAAAAAAAATATTGTACACAAATATTTTGTACAATTGTACACATTAAATGTTTCTTCAGCAGCAGATCAGCATATTAGAATGATTTCTGAAGGATCATGTGACACTGAAGCCATGCCGACGTTCTACTCTGAGCGACGCTCTCTCAAAATGAATCTGAGCAGGTTTCATTGAAGCTAAGCAGGGCTGAGCCTGGTTTGTACCTGGATGGGAGACCTCCTGGGAAAACTAGTTGCTGCTGGAAGAGGTGTAAGTGACCCTGTGGTCTGTGTGGGTCCTAACGCCCCAGTATAGGGATGGGGACACTATACTCAAAAAGCCAAAAAACACCACCAAAAAGCACCTGAAAAAGCCAAAAAGCACCACCAAAAAGCACCTCAAAAAGCACCATCCTTCGGATGAGACGTTAAACCGAAGTCCTGACTCTCTGTGGTCATTAAAAATCCCAGGATGTCCTTCGCAAAAGAGTAGGGGTTTACACCAGCATCCTGGCCCAATTTGCCCAATGGCCTCTGTCCATCATCATGGCCTCCTAATCATTCCCATATACTGATTGGCTTCATCACTGTCTCCTCTCCACCAATAAGCTGGTGTGTGGTGGGTGTTCTGGCACAATATGGCTGCCGTCGCATCATCTAGGTGGATGCTGCACATTGGTGGTGGTTGAAGAGATGCCCCCTTCCATATGTAAAGTGCTTTGAGTACCCAGAAAAGTGCTATATAAATGTAAGGAATTATTATTAATTATTAAATGCCTTATTAATAAACTTATAGTTAAAACTGCATTAGATAGGGACATTAGATAGTAATTCAACTCATTTCTAGATACATTAAACTGTATTGTATGTCTTGTTTATTTTCAGATTAATATTGCATTATAAAGACATTAACAATAGTCAAACTAATTATGTAACAGAAATATTGGTCAGGTGGTAGAAGTCAGAGTTCTCTGAAGTTTAGAAGTTGTAATCTCGTAATTATGGTAATTCCCACATGGCTTGAACACGCCTTTTATTTAAAAACAAGTCACAGCAACAAAGTGTTTTGAATTTTCATTTAAATTTTTATTTTTATTAAACAATTATTTGTTAGGGAAATTATTTTAAAATAACTTTTTTTCCCTGATTAGTACTCAACAGATGCTCATGATGATCATCACAAGCAGTGTTGGGGAAAGTTACTTTTAAAAGTAATGCATTACAATATGGTGTTATTCCCTAAAATAGTAACTAATTGCGTTACTTAATTACTTTTTGTGGAAAGTAATGTGTTACTTTAAAAAGCGTACATTTCTTTTGCGTCACCTGGGCTGGACTTGCTTATTTGTTTTTTAATAACCAAAAAAGTTCTATTTTGTCAAATGTAAAGGCTCTTTCACACCAAAAGTGAAATGAATAATCTTCAGGCTGATCACAAATATGATGTTTATCTAAAGTCATTTTTGCTTATTAGTATGGTTGAAATGGATCATGAAGGTCAGCAGCAAAGACATTGGTTAATAAAGTGAGAACAAATACATAAAGTATATTTGTTTAATATATTTAATTATTGCTGGTTTGTGCAATATTCTGAAATTGCATTTCACTGTTTTTATTGAGGAATACTGACTGTTTTTGTGCAAGTAGAGTAAATGCTCACATTTAGTCTAGAAGTACAATAACCATCATGTTTTCACACAGTGTCTCTGCACTCACTCTCGATTTATCTCAACATGGGGACAGGATAGCTGTCAGTCAATACATGGGAAAACAAAGTAACTTGCGTTGCTTATTTGAAAAAGTAGCTCAGATATTTTGTTGTAAATTTAAAAGTAATGAGTAATTACTTTACTGGTTACTTGAAAAAAGTAATCTGATCATGTAACTCAAGTTACTTTTAACGCATTACCCTCAACACTAATCACAAGTACCTTTAATTCAGCCTATCTGAGTGCTCACTAGAGAACCGGCGCACTCACAGATCATGATTTCAATAATTTCAAGTTCATTTAGAACCGGACGAGATGAAAAGTCATGCTGTTTGAGTGAGCGAGTTGTTCACTTTGTAATTAGTCAGTGCAGTTCTATACAACCAGATTGACCAATTCGGGCCTATTTGTGCACCCGCTGCGAACATAATATCGCACTGACGGAGCAATCACAGAGTGACATGGGGGTACTGCTTATCACCTGCATTTCACCATGATCGTCCTCACATTCACACCATGATTTAGCTCTCAATGAGAACATAATGAGCTCAAAAGAAGGCAAAACAGTCACTGCCTTGCTCTGAAACTTGGTGTCACTGTTGCACAGTGTTACTTTAGAAAAATAAGTTTTGCCCACTATTTGACTTCACATTCTTAATATTTTAGTTTTTGCACTGTTGATTATTTTCTCCATATGACATTCTCAACTGTATGCCATGCTCTGTTGCCTAGGGAGTAAATGAAAGGCAGTAGATTGTGCGTGTCATGTGGAGCTCTTTCCTGATGCATTCCCTCATCCTGCTGCTTTTGCACTGTGCTGAGAAATGAGCCAAGGCCGAGCATCCGTGTACTTGTGTTAGTGAACTGGCCTGTTATCTTCCATGATTCAAAGCTTTGTGTTATATTCACAAGTCTCCTTACAGGAACACGGCGTTGCCTGCTGAGATGCCCTGAGTCTGTCCAGACTATAGATAACACGCACATACACTGACACGCACACACAAACAAACATGATGAACACAGTCATGTACACCAAGCATTTGGCAGCAGGGCAGCATGACAGCCAGGGAGTGAATGTGTCAAACACAAGCCCTCGTTAATATTTCACCATCTTGAAACCAATCCCTTTGGCAAGCAGTGGAAGGCCACGGCGGTGTATTTCGTTCCATCTGAATTGTTGATTATGTTTTGTTTGAAATCAGTTCAGAGAGTTTTAATGAGGACATCAGAGACGAGAAATTAAGGTTCCAATTAACCACAAGAAAAAAAAGGTAATGTTTTGTATGATTGTTGTTTACTTGTCGCTTACATCCAAACGCTGCTCTATGTGCTGTTTTTTTTTTTAATCTTAAAAATGTCAATCAAACAAGAAATGTTGATGGAAAATCACAAGTTTTCCACAATTTTCTGCTAAGCTGAAAATAAGCCCATCGAAAAAAATAAAAATAAATTGCCTATTCACCCTCATGTTGTTCCAAAGCAGATTTAAAGACTTACATTTTGTTGCACTGGTCACTCTTTTCCATGCAATTAGTCCCCTTGAGATTTTCAAGCCTCAAAAATAATGCAAAACCATTGTAAAAGCATAATAAAAGTGGTCTGAAGTCATATGATAGCATAAAGTGATGAGAAGACTGAAACAAACATACACACACACACTATTCGTTCACAAATCACAAAATAAATTCACTTCTCTCATGATCTCTATAATGAACACGCCAAGAAATAATGAATTAAATTTCAGTTTTCCCACAAAAAGCAATCATAATGGTCTTAGAAAACTTAACAAAATATAGCACAAACATTGCATCGACTACTTTTATGATATTTTAATGGGGCTTTTCAATCCTTTCTGAAGCTTACATGGAAAAGAGTGACTAATGAATTATTCATATTTCACAAAAAAAATCTCCTTTTGTCAAAGTCTGGTTTGGAATAACATGAGATCGAGTAAATAATGACAGAAATTTTATTTTAGGTTGAACTATATCTTTAAAAGCACTGTAAATGGATATAAGCTGATACAACAAGTCGGTATCCCCTCTGAATATTTTGCTATAGATGTTGTAATACATCCTGGAGACTGGAGAGGACAGTGATGTAAAATGATTTTGAGGCTGACCTGAAGGAAACAAATGTGTGCTGGGTTTCAAAAGGAATGTATACTTGCGAAGCAGAAATAGCCGGCCTCTCCCAGAAACCCAGAACAAATGTTTGTTTCTTTTTGGCAGAAATAATGATGATGTCTGGAATCACAGAAGCGTTTCTTCTCGCCGTTTAATAACCTGCCCAGGGTGCAATTGATTTACTCTACAGATGTATGGGCCCTTTCTGAAATAAATCCAAAAGTTGTAACAGAACTACTGAAAGTGTTGACTTACTAAACCACATGCTCATTTTTGAAGCATTACAGTCGAGTTTACTCTGACACCAACCCAGATCAATATCATGTCCTCCAAGAGAACAAAGTGCAGGGCCTTGACTTCAACTGAAACAGGAATGCTGCAGAGCAAGCTGGATAAAGCTGGCTTTGCATTTCCCAGACCTTGCTAGAAATTGCTTTTAGATGAAAC
The DNA here is from genome assembly GCF_018812025.1 of Megalobrama amblycephala. NCBI lineage: Eukaryota > Metazoa > Chordata > Actinopteri > Cypriniformes > Xenocyprididae > Megalobrama > Megalobrama amblycephala. The sequence continues at coordinate 19,745,407 of NC_063049.1, forward strand.
CTCAAAGACCTGTCTTTACATGGGTCAAAAAGGTGACCATGTTTGTTCCATAAAATAATATTGATTTGAAGTGTTATTTGCATTAATATAACCATGTTACAGCTAGAGGTTTCAGAGAACAATAGGCTTAGCATATTGCCTTTGGATGCATTACATATCACTACTGTAGAGATCCAGTGATAGAGCTGGGATAATGTAGTCCCAAAACCTGGAAGAGCATTAGATCTTTGGGTTGCTTTTGGGACATTCTGTTTTAGAATGGCTAATTAAACCTGCAGTCTGTAACATTTTATGATTAAAAAATATCCAAAATCAATTTTCGAGCAAGTACATAACCAGCCAGTGTTCCAAACCCTCTCCTTACCTTAGCCCGATTCACAACGGTAAGCTTGTTATAATGTTCTACAATAAAAGCGTTACTGGTGGGTTTCCACGGGCAATTTGAGTATGCAGCTGTTCGTCTTTGCGTCATTACGTCACGTCTGTAAACAGAAAGAAGGAGTCCCAGCTAACAAGGTACGGTGGGTACGGAAAGTATTCAGACCCCCTTAAATTTTTCACACTTTGTTATATTGCAGTCATTTGCTAAAATCATTTAAGTTAATTTTTTTCCTCAATAATGTACACACAGCACCCCATATTGACAGAAAAACACAGAATTGTTGACATTTTTGCAGATTTATTAAAGCTGCTGTCCGCGATTCTTGGCCCTCTAGCGGTTAATAAACAGAACTGCACGCGTCTTGCGGAGGAACATTCTAGCCGGAGCTACTTTTCTCTGTGTATGTCTATGGCGAGTCAGGCAGTTACTGTGATACTCTGCGGCGAGTCCTACCAGTCTGGTCTGAAATAGTCCGAATATAAACACTTATTATAAGTGTACCATAATGATTCAGGATAAGACAAAAACACGGTTTGGAAAATGGATTCATGTTGTATATTCTCATTATATCATTTTTGTAAATTTTTAACACAAAAAAAGTTGCGGACTGCAGCTTTAAAAAAGAAAAACTGAAATGTCACATGGTCCTAAGTATTCAGACCCTTTGCTGTGACATTCATATATTTAACTGAGGTGCTTTCCATTTCTTCTGATCATCCTTGAGATGGATCTACACCTTCATTTGAGTCCAGCTGTGTTTGATTATACTGCCACACACCTGTCTATATAAGACCTTAAAGCTCACAGTGCATGTCAGAGCAAATGAGAATCATGAGGTCAAAGGAACTGCCTGAAGAGCTCAGAGACATAATTGTGGCAAGGCACAGATCTGGGCAGCGTTTCCCAAAAGCATCGTAAGCTTAAGTTGATCGTAGCTCCATTGAAACCAATGCAGCTACGATCAACTTAGACTTACGATGCTTTTGGGAAACGCTGCCCTGGCCAAGGTTACAAAAAACTTTCTGCTGCACTTAAGGTTCCTAAGAGCACAGTGGCCTCCATAATCCTTAAATGGAAGACGTTTGGGACGACCAAAACCTTCCTAGAGCTGGCCGTCCGGCCAAACTGAGCTATCGGGGGAAAAGAGCCTTGATGAGAGAGGTAAAGAAGAACCCAAAGATCACTGTGGCTGAGCTCCAGAGATGCAGTTGGGAGATGGGAGAAAGTTGTAGAAAGTCAACCATAACTGCAGCCCTCCACCAGTCGGGGCTTTATGGCAGAGTGGCCCGACGGAAGCCTCTCCTCAGTGCATCATGCTGTGGGGGTGTTTTTCAGCAGCAGGGACAGGACAACTGGTTGCAATCGAGGGAAAGATGAATGCGGCCAAGTACAGGGATATCCTGGACGAAAACCTTCTCCAGAGTGCTCAGGACCTCAGACTGGGCCGAAGCTTTACCTTCCAACAAGACAATGACCCTAAGCACACAGCTAAAATAACGAAGGAGTGGCTTCACAACAACTCTGTGACTGTTCTTGAATGGCCCAGCCAGAGCCCCGACTTAAACCCAATTGAGCATCTCTGGAGAGACCTAAAAATGGCTGTCCACCAACATTTACCATCCAACCTGACAGAACTGGAGAGGATCTGCAAGGAGGAATGGCAGAGGATCCCTAAATCCAGGTGTGAAAAACTTGTTGCATCTTTCCCAAAAAGACTCATGGCTGTATTAGAGCAAAAGGGTGCATCTACTAAATACTGAGCAAAGGGTCTGAATACTTAGGACCATGTGATATTTCAGTTTTTCTTTTTTAATAAATCTGCAAAAATGTCAACAATTCTGTATTCTTCTGTCAATATGGGGTGCTGTGTGTACATTAAGGAGGAAAAAAATGAACTTAAATAATTTTAGCAAATGGTTGCAATATAAAACAGAGTGAAATTTAAGGGGGTCTGAATACTTTCTGTACCCACTGTATATGGCATGTGAGGATGCTGCTGGTAGCAGATCATTTATAGCCTTTCCTCACAGCAGCTGGAATAATTAAACTTATCATTTTGATGGCGAATTGTAATCCAGAAAGGTCCAAATGACAATTATCAGTGACAACTTGTAATTCACCCGTAGTCAAGAAATTGAAATCTATAGGTAATGTTAATACACACTAAATACACATAGTCACGCAATGCTGATGTTGTTAACATTAACAATTTGAGAACAAAGTATAACAATAATAATTATTTGCACGGTTTGACTTGATCTGAGCTAAGCTATCGTTAGATTTAATCACCATTGGCAGTGCAAAATATTGAAAAGATTTTTTTCTCAGTTGATCAGAACAAAAGTGGCAGACATGGTACTTACTTGTTGACATTTTCCAGTGAAAATTGTTATTATGGTCATACAAGATGTAGAATCTGTGATTCTGAAGTACGGTATCCACACCGATGTGGTGACTGACAGCAAACATTAGATTCATCCGCGCTGACGAGCTGTGCCAATGTACAACACACGTAACTGCAATTGCAGGTTTCAAACAGAGATGGTGACAAAGAGGCAAAACTTATAGACTGCCGCTTTAAGGACTACAACTACCACAAGTATGTACGTTTCAAGTTTGACGAATCAGACAACCTTTGTAGTCCTTATGTAGCACAGTAGCAACTTACATTTAAAAAAACAAAACAGTAGCTTCAAAATTCATGTTTCAGACTACTTAATTTACATTGTAAAAGACAATGGGAAAGTCTCTTCAAATAAAGTTAACCACATATCTTTTCTAAAAACCCATAGACAATTCCTGAGAGAACTCAAGGTGAACAATTTGGTCTGATCTTTGAACCAAGCCCATCCAGGATCCCAAATTGTTCCACTGGCTAAAAAATTGTTCATGACACCAAATTGTTTGCCCACAAATTGAACAGCTCTATTTTTACAGCTATTTCTAACCAGGGAAAATGCATTAGTGAATTGGAAATCTAAAGTAATATTAAATTCTGTCCCATTCTGAAAGCAATGTGGGAAATTTAGATGTCATAAATATGCACTGCAATAAGTGAACCAGTGGCTGCCATTCAGATTACATGATTTCTCACATCTCACCTTGAATTCCTGTTTATACATTGTAGAAAGCATATTTACTGTCAATTCAAATGACCTCCTAACTGCTTAACAATGGTCGAGGGGACATACAAACGGATATAACACTTGAAATTGATATACATACACAAATAGTGAGTCATTTAGACAAATTAAACTTGTTTACTTGGCAGATTTGCCTGAATTAGTCTAATTTAGATGGATTGTGGGAGTCTGAAGACAAATCACCCTAAGAGTAATTAATAACTCTTGACATGTTGCTCTTATGTTTTTTTCTTTAATGAAGTCCATCAAACTTTACCCTCATGTTCCATTTCCACTAAGCCTCCAGACAGCCTGATAAATGACTTCTCAGTGGGTGGAAAAGCTACATTTTACACTTCAGATCAGGCATAATGTCAGGGCACGTTTCCTCACTAACACTTGTTCTGCGTGAGGAAGTTCAGAGCTAATGAAAAGTGACCACGGTCTCACCTCAGAGGGAGCGAGAAAGGCAAGAGTGGAACCAACTCCGCCCAAATGTAATCTAAAAACAATTTCCCTATTTCCCTGGTGCTCCCTCTACTCACTAAGTCTGCTTGATGGGAGCAGACAGTGGTTAAGAAAAATATTATTTTGGCCAGAGAGCAGATTTATTTGGGGAATATTGTTGATTGCAGTTCTGGAAATATTAGCACTTTACTTTTTTTCCCCCCCCTTTGTAGTAGCTCTACTTTCTCTGCACCTTTGTTTATTCTGAATCATTGAAGTTCTAATTGCAGACACAATATCAAGCTTAATCAAAATTCTGATTGCAAAGTCCAAATTAGACACCGAACCAATTCTAATTCTGCACAGCAAGGATTCCAGGGGTATAATTTACAATAATCGCAGGCTGCCAAAGTACTGGATCAGTAGCTCTCAAAGATATCTCATCTTCCTGATGACAAGCTCTTTTTGTTTGTTTGTCCTGCATTATGTACTCCATGATTTATTCACATGGGGTACCCATCCATTTTAGCTCGACACACCTGATAGAACAATCCAAATAAAAATGGCAGCTAAATGAATCATACTACAGCTCGGGTAATTAATTAGCCGACTTGAAGTTATTATAGCAATCTGTGAGAAGTGAATTCGACCAAATTTGCACATTATTGTCACGGATATAATCTAGTCAACTTGATTACACTGAAGCATTGCTGGGGGGGAAGGGGGCGATAAACCCCTGAATAATTAGGTTGATAATTAAACTTTAATACAAATGATTATCATTGTGATATTTTGTCTCTTGGGCTTCCTTCTTCTTCATGCATATAAATTAAAAGCTTTGGAAAGGAAGGAGACAAGAGTCGCAAAAACTGCTGTCTTTTACAGACTTTGAGGGGAAAAAAAAGTGACAGCAAGCAAGAAATCCATTTCCTCCAAGCACAGGCATCGGGAAACATTCAATTTCATTCACCATTGATGTATTTAAATCCAACAAGCTCCAAACTCAGATAAGAGAAACTCTCAGCACTTCCTCTCTTGGTAAGTTCTTATATTTATTCAGGGTTGCTGATCAAACAGAAGAGTAATAGGAAAAATTATATGCACATACTGTAGATGGAACATATGGCTATATGAGTCTGTTTGTTTATGCATGCATGTACTTATTTATTTAATTTATACCAAAAATCAATTACGGTCCTTCTGGTTCGCAGTTTAGTAATATAAGGGTGACATTTATACATTTATTTGTGCTCTCTGGTGCATGGGCTCAAGTGAATGCATACTTCCTGCAGGAGGTACAAAGGCTCTAAACTACAAAGCCGGTTTATAGCAGAGGTTATACTTAGCAGGAATGGGTCTCTGCATGGGTCTCAGAGTTATGAGCATGATAGAATTAGGGGGTGTGACAAAAGGTTTCGCTTATCGGTAGACTGACTTTCTTGCTGCGACCTGTGCAGACCAAGCACAGGAATCATCATTTATTTTAAAGCCATTTTGAACAGTAGGAAGACGGACAAAAAAATGTTATGAAATATATGCATGACACAATATTTATATACAGCAGTTATATACTGTTTTGTGCCACAATGTACTTAAACCATGCTTTTAGTCACAAACAGAAAGTCAGAAAGTAACAGAGACCATGGGTAATCACAACTGTGCTTATATTCAGTTAATATGGAGTGATATAGTATTTATTACTATATATAGTAATATACTGCTAATGAAAATAGTTCCAAAAGAAGCTGTAGAATCAATTTTTATTTCACCAAGAAAAGGAAAAAGACTGAAGTGGCAGAAATGTCTCCTTTGTAAATACAGAGTTCTATAATCACTCCACTCCAGCTCCACCCCTGGATTTTGCATTTGCCACTCCCCATTTCAATTAATGAAATCAAATTTCATAAAAACAGTCGGTGCAACCTTAGTTCTTCCTTAGTGACATGCTTGTGTCATGAATACCTTGTGTTATTAGATGACGTATACGTATTTGTTGACAACCCTTGTAAAAAAAAAAAAAAAAAAGTGTGCTTAAATGTATTGAATGTGCATTTGTAGTGTACTTCAAATCTTAGAAGTATATATATTTTTAAAAACTGTACTTGCAGTTAATATATATTAATGAAATAAACGTCCACTTAAATGCACTTTTAACAAGTTCGTTTGCCCACATAATCTTTAGGGTATTAGGTTAGCTAATTTGGCTTGCTGTCCACTGAGATGGGGCTCGATGAAGCAGCTTCAACTCGAGCTCTGATATACCCCCCAGTGAATAAATATAGGATATGATTACATAGGGCAAAGTACCTGAGATGAAGGTGGAGTTTGGGGAGGTGGAGGGATGCTGGAGCAGCTGAGACTGAAGATAGCTGCTTATATACTCCGGCTGTTGATTGGAAGATTAGATGGGCTCGCTCCTCCCTAAATTACGTTTAGGAACTTCACAAAGAGAGCATACTTTCATGACTTTGTTGTGCTTGACAGAAATAAGCATATTTTGATGTGCTGACTAACATACTAAAACACTTGTAAAGTACTTGATCAAAATTTTAACTGAAGTGTTCTTCGATATTCCATTTAAATGCACTAAGTTACATGTAAAAATATACTTAATTCCTACTTAAGTGGGTATAAACACTGAATTTCAGATTACATAACATAAATTGTAACTATAACCCCATTTTCAAAGAAAAGAAATTAAGGTTTTTGAGGAAAACATTCCAGGATTTTTCTCCATATAGTGGACTTCACTGGGGTACAATGGGTTGAAGGTCCAAACTGCAGTTTCAATGCAGCTTCAAAGGGCTCTACACGATCCCAGACAAGGAATAAGGGTCTTGTCTAGTGAAACGATTGGTCATTTCTAAAAAAATAAAAATAAAAATGTATATACTTTTTAACCACAAATGTTCATCTTTCACTAGCTCTGCGATGCGCCACACATTACGTAATCACATTGGAAAGGTCACGTGTGACGTAGGCGAAGGTACAGATCCAGTGTCTACAAAGCGAATGTGCAAAGACTAAGTCAAACGGCCTTTACGAAAAAAGGTAAAACAACGATATCGGAAGATTTTGAAGCTGGAGGAGAAAATGAGATGTAATTTTTTTGCTCTACCACGGTACTTCCGTCTACGTCACGCGTGACCTTTAGAACATGATCGCAGAGCAGTGCAAGATGAGCATTTGTGATTAAAACCTATATACATTTTCATTTATTTATTTATTTTTTAGAAATTGACCAATCGTTTTGCTAGATAAGACCCTTATTCCTCGGCTGGGATCATGTAGAGCCCTTTGAAGCTGCACTGAAACTGCAATTTGGACTTTCAACCCGTTGTACTCCAGTGAAGTCCACTATATGGAGAAAAATGGAATGCTTAATTTCTTTTTCACTGAAGAAAGACATGAACATCTTGGATGACATGGGGGTGAGTAAATTATCAGGAAATTTTAATTCTGAAGTGAACTAATCCTTTAATGTGGAGGTTAGGGTTTGGAGTTTAAATTCGTTTCAGCATTGCAATCAGCACTGTGATCAACATCTTTAGAAGAAATCTATAGAATCAGCTGGAGGGACATGGGACGTTTAGTTTCTTAGCTAGCTTTGACTGAACTTAACTTAATATTCTACTTTAACACAAATTAGATTAAACAATAACTGCAATTCTGCTGTAGACCATTAACAAGATGCTTCAATTTACTTACTGCCCATCTTTTTGTCGCCAGCAGTTTTCTCTGCCATCTGGATTGACTTTTTTCCATGCCCCCACCTTTTAATGTGTCCACTACTCCGACCTACAGAGATCCCGGTCTGCTGCTCGGAGAAATGCATGATTCACACAACAGGTCTCTGACGACACCACAGGAGTCAGGGGGGCTGTTTGGCCCTGATAAGAAATGATTTAGACTGTACAATGGTGACCCCGCTGAAGACAGAGAGAGAATTATTGTGCTTGGGAAAACCGAGCTGCGTTAATCTCTTTGAATTGTATTCCCCTTCCTGCGTGCATTTGTGTCTTCTCAGTGCCATCCAAAAAGAAACCATTTGTAATAATTTCTCTATTTCTCGTAATTGCGCTGCTCCGGGTATCCAGGGAGACAGAAATGAACTGTGAAATGGATTAGTCAGTGTGCTTCAGTTGTTCAAGTCAATTGGATTGAGGGCATTTCTTTCTGTCTGCGTCTGATTATGTTTGAAAGGAATGAGCTTTATTGCCCCCACACAGGTAGTTCCCTTCTCTAAAGATGCTGCATTTATGTCCGGAGGAAAGAGGTGGGCAAGGTTTGGCAGTTGTCCATGGGCAGGCATGTACGTCTTGTGTTAAGAACCTGAGAGAGAGAGAGAGTGTGTGAGAGGGAGGCTGCATTGGCAGGGCTTGCTCGGTTAGGCTTCCCCCCTGCATCCATCAATCTCCCTCAGCTCGCAGACGCTCGGCGGGATTAGATTCCTGGGGCAGAAAGGGCCAGCGCTGAAATATGGCCGCAGCCACGCCAGTGATTAACAGCGGCTGTGAATATGGATGCCGTTCATATTGGCTTAGCACTCTGGGGTAGCCCATTAGTGCTCAAGCGTGTACGACGCCCATTCTGACATGGCTCCAAGTGTCAAACTCGCTACAATGCTAAATGCCGTTTCTCATGCTTGAGCGGCGTCTCTTGCTGTGCCAAAGTCTATTTCCCATTCAAGTTTTGTCGCAATACTTGAAACTACCGAGGTTGGGAATGGGTCATGAGGGTTGACTAGATGATTGTTGGATGAGGTTGACAGGTTTAGATTTTTTTCATATTTTATTGATTTTTTAGAGGCAGTGCTTAAATGCTGGACTTTAAATGTTAGACAGTTTGCTACTGTAAACGTCTTGTAAGTTGCATCTTTAAATTTGTCTTCAATAAAACATTGCCACTAGAGCCAAAAATATTCAGACAGACATATGGCCCAGTGTCAAGTTTTACAGATTTTTGAATTAGTCATTAATTAAATTAATGAATATGACAACAAAAATTACAAAATTTAAAGAATATATTCATAAAAAATACAAAAAAGCCTTCTGATGAAAATATTCTTTAAGTGTCATCAATATTGTTGCCTCATATTCATTAATTTAGTCAATGTTATCACTCAAAAATCACAAAATTAAACCAAATATTTAAACAGGTTATATATTAATTTAAGCTTGTATAAAATTATGTGAAAACTATTCTTGTTGTGATAACCCAATCTGCCTGAAAAGTAAGTAAGTAGTAGTACACTATTGTAGTACATTATTGTAAATACATGCTTAAGTTATTCATTGTCTTTATTTTAGACATTACAGTAAACATACGTCAAACAGTTTTAGTGAATTGTATTCAATTTCAAAGCATGACTTAAAAGAAACTTTTTTGACATCTCTTCTTTAAAATGTCTCTTTCTCAACTATAACAAAAGCCTTCTTTTCTCATCTTCATTATCCAAATGTAAAAGATAAACAACTTTGGATGCAAACATAGCTATTGTTTGTTTTTGCAATAAATGTAACTGTGTTTTGTCAACTATCAAATTTAAGTTTAGATAACTAAAGTGAAGTTTTCTTTACTAAGTTTAATCAATTCAGATTACTTTATAATTTGTCAGATTAAACTAATCCAAATAAGTAAGATACATTTATCCAAATAAGTTAAACTGAAAAAAACCCATGCAAAAAGATAACTAAATGACAACTAACAAAAAAATAACAAACATGCATATTTTTTAATAAATATAACAACAGTATTTATTATTTGAAAACTGAAATTAAGTATTATGTTAGAGCAGTATTGTAAAGATCAGCTGAATTTAGAAGATATACAGTTGAAGTACTTTTTTGAAACATTAAAAATGCTCTAGTGTGTTTGGTCTTTGACTTTGAAATCAAACATTGCTTTACTTTAAGTATTTTAGTCAGCTGTTGACACAGTGTCATTCATTGTATGTGCGCTGCAAATTCAGCGCCTAGCATTCTGAATGTGTCGACCGCACTCTCGTTCTTTTAAACTCTGAATAAACCAGCAGATGATCTATCCCGAGACGATGCTGATCGACAGAATGGGTTTATTTTTAGAATACATTACAATCGCTCCAAAATAGATGATGAAATCACACACCTACATTACGAGGTGCACTCTTTGCTGTAGCCTTTTGAATAGAACCCCCAGAAGGATGTGTTCGTTTCAGGCTAAAGCCACTACCTTAAAGTCAGTCAGCTGCAGAAAATTGACATTTTTTCCAATTCGTACCCTATCTCTTATACTTTGAAACTGTTACATTAATAGGTTTCACTATCAGGTGAGTGACAATTCATCTATATCCAATGGACAAAGAGCTAGTCTTTTGCTGCCTGTCATGATTGGTGGACTAGCCTGTAGGGATGTTGGTTATGGAGGCCCTGCCTTAAAGCCCAAGGGCGTAGGCAGTTGCCTATTCAGCCCTGATTCCAGTGAAATGACAGACTTCATTTTGCTGATGTATGCCGGACTTCTCCAATCTTTAGTCTGTTTAAATCCCATCCCTTTCTTACTATCAACCTCAAGCTCATATTCAGAACTGCCTCCATCTAATCAACTTGGACGTGCACACAATACAGAAGAAAAAAAGTCTGATTTCAAGGTTGATTAGTCAACAAGTTTTTCACATCCCTAATCGAGTTTGAACTGAATCAGATGTGTGAACGGTGCATATGTTCACAGACGCAAAAGTTACCTGAATGTCGCCCCCTCTTGTGACTTGTGTCGTTTTCTCAGCTATCAGTTCATGTTTGACGATCTGCGCCTGCACCCTGCTTTCGCAATGATTAAGAATCGTCAGTGTTTGCAGCCTCTGGGATAACAATTTCATTAACGGAGGCAGTCATGTAAACAATCTTATTGGTGGCCAATCCATTTTCCTAATTGCTAAAGCCTTCATTAGGACGTTTTATCTGGTCCAGTTGCAATTCTGAAAATGTTAATGGACGTTATTATGCTATTATGGTAATGGGGATTACTCTTACACACAAATTCGCTTTGACATTACAACATTTTCCACATTCAACTCAGAAACAAACAAGGAGGAGACAAATTGTGGCTGGCAGCGAATGCGACGCTGGCATTATTCAGCCTCTGAAACTGTGGATAATTAACAGGTAGGTATGATTTGTTGCTGTCATAGCAGGAATGCTCTCATCTGAGTAATCAAGATCTTCACTCCGGTCTCTGCGGTTTTGTCGTTAAGTGGTGCGACGTTGAAGAGCTTGCAAAAGTGCAACCTCCTTTTTTCCTAGTCTCTCTCTAAACTCTCTCTGCCCTCTTCAAAGGAGTAAGCAGTAGCCCTACTGCAGATCTGTGCCCATGGTGCACCATGTCTAACCTGATTATCACTTGAGCTCAATTATCAGGTCACCCGCCGAGTGTGTTACTGCTGGATTATGGTTTAATGAGCTTACCTATAGGAGTTCACACAAAAAGCGTCACCCCAATTACATACAATCTTACATTTGGTTGTGCCGTCTCAGTTGGGAGAGATAGAAAGGAAAAAACTCCAACAGTGTTTTTCCAGTTCAGAACCACACATTCTATAACCTACCATACCCATCATCCCCCACTCCCCTGCCCCCTCTCGACCCTCCCCCACTGCCACACACACTCCTGACGCCTAAAGAATAACACTCCATCTTGATTGCATTCTTATGTGAGACAATCAACAGGAATAGACAGCACCTTTTCTTTCTGTTTCTTATTCCTGCCACATTTTTCTCACCTCACCCTGATCACAACGGCTAATGAACAATCTCACCAAGTGACTAACAAGCCCGTTTCAGCAGCAGGTCTGAAAAGAGCTTTCACTCAGCCAATGGACAATTGCTCAAAGAAAAGCAGCAAGTGTCAACCAGACACTTTACCCCATATCAGCATTTTTAATAAAGCATTGAACTAGAATGGACTTTGACAAGACCATTCTAACATTTGGAGCTGAAGTCATGCCGATAAAAGAAAAAGCCGCCCCGCTCGATGACTATAATGCACGGTATTGATACTGAATCGCCCCTGGGGATGAGTGATAGAGTGATCTAAGAAAGATGGATTGTGGCGTCTCGTCGCTGACGGGCTTCCAGTAAATATGACATGAGATTACAGAGCGTGTATTAGTACCAGTAAAAGCTGATACATTAAAGCACTGAAGATACATTAATTGAGACAGTCACAGTTAAAACCATCAGACATGAACCGCATTAGGACTGGGAAACGTTATAATTCGTAGAGACGCCATGCTTCTGTGAATACATGTCCCACACATCTATTTCACACTGAGTTATGAGAATAACCATAGAGATGTATCATGACCTCATAAAACTAGAGAACTAGAGAAACCAATTTACTTGCATAACCCAGTGTAACACTTCCGGTTCTACTTGCACTGCTCTGAGTGGGATTCAAACCGGCGTCTCTGGCATGGGAGGCGGGCGCGCTAACAAAGACGCTAAAGACCGCAGCCTTGCTATAGACTAGCTGTCCTCGATTACACTCACCCCCCTAAACCTCACTCCCATCCGGGTCACGGCACCAATGTAACCCCTCCGGTCCTACTCAACTTGCTCCGAGCGGGACTCGAACCCGCCATCTCTGGCATGGGAGGAGGGCGCTCTAACAAGGATGCTAAAGACCGCAGCCTCCAATGTCACTCGCTAGTGCACCTCTTGAGATCAGAGGAGTCAGGTTTACCTGCACAGCTCTCACTAGCTAGCCTCCGTTACACCAATTAATGATTTTTGGTTTCCAGAAAGTTTAGTTGAAGCTAAACAGCTATTAGAGAATGTTCTGTATTCTTGAGCTTTATTACAAATAGGTTTGCTTAATATACATATAATGTTCCTTAAATGTTATCAGTCAGTTACCAGCAAAATTGCCTTAAATAAGTTTTCATTAAAAAAAAACAAAAAAAAACAAAATTGCAATGTTGCACACGACTTGCAAGGTAAAAAATGGATCACAGTATCACAAATTGGATCAAAAATGCTTGTTTGGAGAGAGAAATTATAACAGAATTCAGTAATAGGCCATAAAAAAAACATGTGAATAACCGTAAATATATTTTTCATGTCTTTTTGTAATATATTATACTTATATACAGTATATCTTTGATTGTATATGTGACCCTGGACCACAAAACCAGCCATAAGTCGCTTGTGTGTATTTGTAGCAATAGCCAACAATACATTGTATGGGTCAAAATGATAAATTTTTCTTTTATCCCAAAAATCATTAGTAAATTAAGTAAAGATCATGTTCCATGAAGATATTTTGTAAATTTCCTACCGTAAATATATATATATATATATATATATATATATATATATAGTGGATATGCATTGCTAAGGACTTCATTTGGACAACTTTAAAGGCGATTTTCTCAATATTTTGATTTTTTGCACCCTCAGATTCCAGATTTCTTTTTTTTCAGTTGTATCTCAGCCAAATATTATCCTATTCTAACACACCATACATCAATGGAAAGCTTATTTTTTCAGATGATGTATAAATCTCCATTTAAAAAAAATTGACCCTTATGACTGGTTTTGCGGTCTAGGGACACAAATAACAAATAATTTACACCTAATCTCACAGGGACAGGCAACAGCTACTTGGTGACCTAGACTGACGAAAAATAGACATGAATGGATGGTTTCTGTCACCATATTTCAGACAAACACTTTTTCCCCCTACAATAATCGTGCAACTTATCAAAGTTAAAAATATATATATATTTTTTTTTTGGATTTAGATTCCACTTCGCTCAAAGTCAGTGGGATGCATGTGCATGAATGGCTTATGGCCATGAGGTTTCGGGTTCTAGGAATAATATTTTTTTCTGTTGCTATACTCCGTCTCATTCTTGCAGCACCACAGGTTAACCAACCTGTTTAGCAACCTATTAACCCTGAGAAAGTCAGAGGATACATGACCCTTGGCACCTGCTCCCATCTGCCATACATTTGCATTGCAAAAATCATGCTCATACTGTAGAAATCAATGTACAATGTTTTAAATGTGTATTTTACATTGTAGATAGTATATATATCTAGATCAATATCTCAGTATCATGTCATGTCAACATGAAAATATACAAAGATATTATACTGTCAATAGGATCTCAGAAAACCTTGCAGCCATTTAATTGTTTTCAATGACATTTTTTCAACTGTTGATGGTTTGTCTTTTGCAAATGAAAAGGTTGCCCAAATCATACCGACAGCTTTCTTCAGTATGCTTTGACAACAGAGGGAGTGCAGTATTCGTCTCTGTCACTTGTGAACTGCTGACTGACATCCTGTGGTCTGGCTTAAGACTAACAGGTACTAACTGTGACAGGTGAACTGAAGTTGCTCCCTGTAGAAAAGGCACAGAGGACCTGAGGACACAAGATACAGTTGACAGATTTCTTTTCAAACTTACTTTTCTGAAAATGTCATTGCTCATATCACTCATTTTTTTCAATATCAATGCAACAATTGCAAACTGTAGATCAATTTGTCACCCACCGTTACGTCAAATTGAAATGCATTGTACTGCTGGTATAGCCATCCAAGTGGAAAACTAGTTTTCACTACTTTTAAAGTAAAATTCCTTTTTTTCCTTCTTTTTCTTTAATAAAATTAAACTTTAAATTACGTTTTATTTCTTAGTTGTAACTAAGAATATTCCAGCCTCATTTTTGACATTGAGAGTTTCAACAGTATGCCTCCATCCAAACAATCTATGCAATGATGAACTCTGTGACAGTGATTTTCTCTCAGTTTGCAGGGATGAATATTCACTTATTTTGCTCAAGATGGTTCTCAAACATTGCCATGGATTATGAAGCTAGCAGCTACACAATTAGCAACAGATGGTGGACAAAATACTTCTAATTGTCAGTTCAATATTATGTGAAGTCCTCAGAAAATTGTTTTGATGCAGCCAGCATCTTTTTCAAGAAGCTGAAATCCTTTTACATTAACAGAATCTTTGTGCCAAAACAACAAGCAAGAATGTGATTTAAACCTCTGACAACAGAGTTTTTCAAAATATATTTGCATGTTTTTTTCCTGAGAAAAAAAAATGCTGATTTCTCAGTGCTAGCATGTGCTTTACACTGCAACTGAAAAGTTTAAACTTGAAGTCAGTAAGATGTTTTTTGAAAAAGAAATCAATACTTTAATTCAGCAAGGATGCATTAAATGATGCAGCCTTAGATTGGAAGAGAACTCTGTTCATTCACTCCCCCCAACAACATTTCCTGCCGGTACCGAGACTCGAGCTCACGAAGTCCAACTCTCTAACCATTGGGCCACCACTACCCCCAGTGAGGGCAGAAGAACCTGCAAAGCGTGTTGTGGCAGTAAAAAGATACCTTCCACATCGTGAGCTCCTCGTGCAAGGTCTGTGGGGAATGCTTCCATTGGTACCATCAGAACGCCCTCAGCGCTTGCCGCATAACCTGATATTGCTGAGTTCAACATGTTCCTAGGTCAACATTTTTGTTGATCCTGGAACAACATTCAAATCAACCTATCAGATTTGAGGGACAAGTTTACAGATTATGTCAAGTTTAGGCTTAAAATCACGAATTGGTGCTTCTACATCAGTGTTATTCATCTATCATTTCCCTCTGATTTTTGGGATAACTTATGGGTAGGGTTAGGTTTAGGGGTAGGAATAGGGTTAAGACTAAATTTTCAGACTAGAATGTTGTTCCATGATCAACAAAATATGTTGACCCAGGAACGCATCTAACTCAGCAATATCAGGACGTGCGCACTTGCCACCGAGGCTTTGTGCATAGTAGCAGAAGAACCAGGATGGGGAGCAACCCATGTGACTTTTTTGACTTTCATCAGGAAAGTCATGATCGCAATGTTCCTATAGCCACACTCTTGAAATGCATGCATGTGCCACCCAAAAAGCTGCTCCAGCATGGGCATGGCCCAAACTGCAGCAGCGATCATGGCCGTCTGATGGAGACAGGTGTCTTTTGGAAATTTCTCTTTTTAGTTCCTTGTTGAATCACCCAGGGGAACTCTCTTGCACTTATCTGTGCATATGCATATATGAAAGGGCCCTCGCACCCATGCCACCACCACCCTGTGCCTTAAGGAAACAGAGCATGGTGGGCAATATGCATTTAAATATATAAATGTAGGAGGACAATGTCAGTCATTTGTATTTGCCACACTTCCCGCTACCAGCTGATGGCACTATGACTATAACAAAATTTTGGTGTCTAGATGTCTTCAGGCCAGGACACTTATCAAACGTGAAGTTTGGCAGATTGGACATTGTATGCTTGAGTTACAACAACTCCCTGTTTCATGACGATAATAGCATGCTTTAGCACTCAGCTAAGTGTTTCTAGCTTGTTTTAGAATGTTTGTGGCATGTTTAGCACTCAATGGCATATTTTTAGTATGTTGCTAGTAGTGCATCACAGTGTTAAACATGTCACTTCCTGTTTCCAGTGGGTGGCGCTATTACTATAACTAAATATTGTCATGTAGATGTAGATTCATGAGTTTTCGAGTATGTTTAGGCCCTCAAAAATTTGATTTATTTCGAGAGAAGAAGAATTGACCGAGCAATTACAACAGGGTCCTCACACCATCGGTGCTCTGGCCCTAATGAGTAGATACAAGCCATCTCCTTTTATATACCCGTATGTCCGGGGAAGTGGCATTCAAATTCCACTCGCCAATTCTCATTGGGCTTTCTGAAGTATCAGAGGTGTTTGGGGCTCCCAGGTGCAACCCCTAGTGTCACTACAAAGACACAAAATCAAAGTGAGTGATAGATAGAGAACAATGATTTTTTTTTTGTAGCCAAGACTTTAGAGGTCTGTGCCTACACAGAAACTGACTTTCAAAAATAAATCCACACGGAGAAATATTCACTGGAATAGAAGTGTGACAACTAGCCCCAGTCTCTCCATATTTAGAATTGATTTTAAATTACTGTTACTTGTTTATAAATCACTCAATGGCCTAGGACCTCAATACATTGCAGATATGCTCATAGAATATAAACCTAACAGATCACTCAGATCATCAGGATCAAGTCATTTAGAAATACCAAGGGTTCACTCAAAGCAAGGAGAGTCTGCTTTTTAGCCAGCTTCCAGAAGAGATTAGATGTGCTCCAACAGTAGCCACATTCAAATCCAGACTCAAAACATATCTTTTTATCTATGCATTTGCTGATTGAACACTGTGCTATGTCCAAACTGTTTGCATTTTATTTTATACGTATTATCTTTTTATTCTTTTAATTCCTTTTCCTGTTTTTATTTCATTTTTAAAGGTGCCCTAGATTCAAAAATTGAATTTACCTCGGCATAGTTGAATAACAAGAGTTCAGTACATGGAAATGACATACAGTGAGTCTCAAACTCCATTGTTTCCTCATTCTTATATAAATCTCATTTGTTTAAAAGACCTCAGAAGAACAGGCGAATCTCAACATAACACTGACTGTTACGTAACAGTCGGGGTGTACGCCCCCAATATTTGCATATGCCAGCCCATGTTCCCAACATTATGAAAGGCATTAGACAAAGGCAGAACGTCTGGATCTGCACAGCTGAATCAACAGACTAGGTAAGCAAGCAAGAACAATAGTGAAAAATGGCAGATGGAGCAATAATAACTGACATGATTCATGATAACATGATATTTTTAGTGATATTTGTAAATTGTCTTTCTAAATGTTTCGTTAGCATGTTGCTAATGTACTGTTAAATGTGGTTAAAGTTACCATCGTTTCTTACTGTATTCACGGAGACAGGAGCCGTCGCTAGCTTCATTTTTAAACACTTGCAGTCTGTATAAAGCATAACTTCATTCTTTATAAATCTCTCCAACAGTGTAGCATTACCCGTAAGCCACGGAGCATAGCCTCAAACTCATTCAGAATCAATGTAAAAATCAAAATAATCACTGTACTTATGCGATTAGACATCCTGCATGATGAACACTTTGTAAAGATCCATTTTGAGGGTTATATTAGCTGTGTGAACTATGTTTATGTTGTTTAAGGCAAGCGTGAGCTCTTGGGCCGTGGAGCACCAGATTTAAAGGGCCACACACCCTGAATTGGCTCATTTCTAATTATGCCCCAAAATAGGCAGTTAAAAAAATGAATTTAAAAAAAATCTATGGGGTATTTTGAGCTGAAACTTCACAGACACATTCAGGGGACACCTTAGACTTATATTACATCTTTTAAAAAAAAGTTCAAGGGCACCTTTAATGTATTAATGTATCTTTTATGTATCATCTTGTTATTTCTGACTTTTAATGCATTTTAAATATTGCTGTCTGGTTGAAAGAGCTGGGAGAATTAGGAAGAAAGCATTTGTGATTAGGTTAAAATTTGGTAAATTTGGATAAGGGGACAAACCATGGGGAAATTTGAGCTGTGGTGCATGGTTAAGATATCTCTGGATTACAGTCAGGACACTTTCCAAAGGGGAAATTTGAACTGCGTTGCATAGATAAGATATGTCCGGAAGGGGGATTAGGGCTGTGTGGCACTAAACTGTGTGGCTGTGTCTTGGCAAAAGGGGAGATTTTGTTTATCAGTTTGAAGTGCCTTAACAGGTAGCAGTCCTGTCATGTGAGGAAGATCCATTTAGATCTGCTCTGATGGATAGATCCGTTTAGATCCACTCTGACGGACAACAACAACAACAAAAAAAACTCCCTAAGACTTCCTAGCTCATCCATCCAGATAGCAAAATCCTCTGTTTTTACTGTTATTTCTATTCTTTATGTTCTATTTTTATTATTCCTCTTTATGTAAAGCACTTTGAATTACCATTGTGTATGAAATGTGCTATACAAATAAAATTGTCTTGCCTTGCCTTGCATATGGCAATAGATGATTCTGGAAAAGATTCTGGCTGAAGAGCAGAGAAATTAAAGGAACAGAAATAACACTTACATACTTAATTCCTGCTCATTTCAGAGTAGCCTTAATGACATTTCCTCTTGGATGGTGAACCTCCCATGAACATTTTAATTAACACAGTTGTCTATGTGTCTGGCCTTCCAACTCATGTGCTGTGTCTGCTCTGAACCTGACAACCTGAGAACAGGAAAGATCAACTGCATCTCTTTTAAAGAAGGTGTTAAAATTGGATTAAAATGAAAAGATGTGGTAGTTCCTGCCTCACTAAAAAAAGAAAATGGATAACACATGTAAAAATACAAAAAGCAAAAATAATATCATACAGTAGGTCATGATTTAGATTAGATTTACTTATATTCCCAAAGCTTGTCACAGAAAACAAAATGATTTCACATTCATTTCCATTTCCTAAAAAAAGAAAGAAAGAGCAAGAGATTCTTCTTTTCAGAGAGTAATGATTATGCTGCCATTCAATAGACTTATATTGCAGGGAAACTGTATATTATTTATAGCTCATGCATAATGCCAGTGCTTAGTGCTGTGTGATTAAGACTGAATGCAGAAATTAAACCGCAATGCTAAAGCCAAATCTGAATGTAGAAATAATCTTCAGATATTTTAATGAGTACTGGAGGATATCAGAATGCTAGCTAAAACACATTTGTCTATTTTATAAAACTTTCACAATAGCACATAAAAACTGTGTTGTGGACTTTTTTTCCCCCCAAAATATTTCTGACAGTGATAAACACTGTAGAGAATCTAACTGTAGTGAACAGCAAAGTTATCGTCAGATTTTAAATGATGGAAAAGCATGCAGGACAAGACTCAAGATGTTTTCCCTCAACATTACCAACGGTCCTGCCAGCACTCTCCTCCTGTTCCTCATGGGCCATTTGTTTGGCCGGATGAAGCCATGTTTCCAGTTGAGGAGCCAATCAAAGAGCACAGAGGCTCTGGGCCAGTGATGAGTTTTTCTGGCCGGCCTTGTCTGACAGCTGTCCTATCAATCCCACTTTGTGTTTCCTAATTTGAAGTTGGTACAGAGCCCAAAAGCAGATGTGCAGGGAAGACATAACTGGGAATACTATCTCAGCCCTCACCCCAGGACAAGAACAACAATCTTCCCGCATGAACATACAGTTACATGGGCACATTTTATAAGATTATGTCTGTATATCTAATACATTTCCAGGAAAAATGTCTGGAAAAAATCATTATACTGATTCTAAAGATTATACATAATGCGTTTTTCAAAGTAACTTTGTTAGACATCTGCTGCCAAATGACTAGAAGGGGGTAGTTAGTTATAAATCCTTCGGATAGCAAAACAGGACTGAACCAATGGGTAAATCATTTACCCTGATAATACATTTTAAATACTTCCCCCGATCATGTCCGACTGCTGTCCAATGGACGCTTTTCAGATTTACTGGGTTCTCTGAAGCAGAAGACGTCATTCTATAGTGGCGAATAAAAAAAAAACTACAGGTAAAACCAACGCTATCTCACGACCAATTCGTACGTATTCGAACAGATTTGTCTAAACTCCAGTGACGGTTAGGTTTAGGGGTGGGGTTAGGGGTAGGGCATTCGTACAAATTTGGCAACTCGTAAAATACATATGATTTAGCAAAAAACACATACGAGTGAGGTCGTATGAATTTGTACGAATTAGCCCCCTCGTAAAATACATAAGAATTGCTGTGAGATCAGGTTGGTACAACAAACATAATTTGCTTTCCCATTTGTCCCAATAGCCAAAGTGTTTCTATGACTTTCCAAACTGAAAAAAAAATATTGAGAGATTGATCACATTTGTCAAATTTGCCATCATTCCCTCAGCCGTTGTATTAAAAACACTAACTCAGCAGCTAACTAGTTTCTGTCATTTAATACCAAGGTAATTTTACAAATGAAAAAAAATGGCTAAATTTACAAATGTTAACAACTGTGGAAATGTCATCACAGTCTGTAAAAAGGGTCCATAATACACTTTTACAGACGCCTCTTTCTTAGCATCACGTGGTAGGGACATACACAGAGCCAAGGATGTATTGGGATTAGGGGCGTTTTTTAGGCCTGGAGCGATGGCAGCTAATCAGAGAGGGACTCATTAGAAGTAGAGAGGTGAGTGTCAACACGGAGCTCAGGGGCTGTACGGAGGAAAAGGGCCACTGAGCACTGGGACGCGGTGGCCGCAGGCGGGGGCATTAATTGAGAGAGATTAAGTTGCTCTCACCCTTGCCGTGACAACACCATCAATAAGGGCTCTCGAAGTCGTCCCTAGACTGATGTTCTCGGTGTTGCACAAGGAACTGTGCGACAGGGAGAGCAGCTGGCAGAGGACCTGTCCACGAGAACGCGGGGCCAGCTAAATTGAATATGGAACAAGGTCACCTGGGCCACCCGCATCCTCGTCGCGCCGCCGCATTCGCATCAGTTTGAAGGAAAGTGGATGCGCTTGATGCTTAGATTACTTTGCGAGGATTCACGTAGACAGGTGAGGCCAAGAGATTATTGACATGGAAGACAATATTGAGAAATATGGAGTGACAAAAGGGCCTCAGATATCAGGAGAACTGGGGTACAGTTATTAGATTCAGAGATGACTTTGAATTTTATTAAAATTTTTATTTTTTACATAAAATTACTATAATGACTACCACACTTATGCTGATAATAAAGATGTTAGAATACAATGTTAATGATGTATATGTCATCTCAGTAGGGGACTGCTTTTAAGATAGAAATGTGTGAAATTCACAGTATAGGCAAACAGACGATTTGCAAACAAACTCAAATTTACGTCCCATTTCTTCAGTTAAAGGATTAGTTTCACTTCAGAATTAAAATTTCCTGATAGTTTACTCACCCCCATGTCATCCAAGATGTCTTTCTTTCTTCAGTTGATAAGAAATTAAGGTTTTTGAGGAAAACATTCCAGGATTTTTCTCCATATAGTGGACTTCACTGGGGTACAACGGGTTGAAGGTCCAAATTGCAGTTTCAGTGCAGCTTCAAAAGGCTTTACATGATCCCAGTCGAGGAATAAGGGTCTTATCTAACGAAACGATCTGTCATTTTCTAAAAAATTATAAAATAGTATATACTTTTTTAACACAAATGCTCATGTTGCACTAGCTCTGTGATCCGCCACGTGTGACCTTTCCAACATGATTATGTAATGCATGGCACATTGCAGAGTTAGTGCAAGATGTGGTTATAAAGTATGTACATTTTTAATTTTTTTAAAAAAAAAATGACGAATAGTTTCGCTAGACAAGACCCTTATTCCTCGGCTGGGATCATGTAGAGCCTTTTGAAACTGCAGTTTGGACCTTAGCCATTGAAGTCCACTATATGGAGAAAATCCAGGAAAATTTTCCCTCTAAAACCTTAATTTCTTTTCAGCTGAAGGAAGAAAGACATAAACATCTTGGATGACATGGAGGTGAGTAAATTATCAGGAAATTTTAATTCTGAAGTGAACTAATCCTTTAAAGCACACAATATTGGGATGGATTAATGAAGTTGGGCTTTTGGACTCTTGCACTCATGAAACCTTTGGTGTACATTTGTTCTTCATCTTCTGGGTTCTTGGCATCCAGTGAAGCAACTGAACTTAAGTGAAACTTTGTTTTTTTGGACTAATGGTTAATGATGTGTGCTGGAAAAATGCCAGATAAGAAAGTCAATAATTCATCTCAATGCAGAATAATTTAGGGGGAAAATAAAACTCATGATGGCAGAATGCCTCAGGGCTGGAATCCCTCAGTGTTTGGTAATAACTTTGATGACGAAGACATTAAAAATAATTAGGACAGACAAAAGCAGCATTTACAATTGTTCAACTATTTAGGACGATGATAAAAATTATTTCTCATCCGGATGAAACAGCTGTATTTGAGACTAGCATGGTGGTGTGCTGTGGCCCTTTTCACGTCTATAATTACAGCTTAAATCCATGTAATTGTTTCTTTTGTTTGCATGCCAATTTATCAAAATTGTAACAAATGCAAAGTGCTGAACCAGTAAATTAGTTAGACTGTATCTGAATGATGACTACTGACTAAGAATATCCTCTTTTTTAATTACTCTATTCAAAATATCTCCAATATTAACTACACACTCGAGAAGGCATTGTTTATTGTTCATCTCTGTTTTTCATGTTTCCTCTTTTTCAAGTTGTCTTTTTCTCTCCATTGCATAACAGCTGAGGAAACAGCACATACTGCAAAAATGCATGAGGTTTTCAATTATTCCTTGAACTGATTTGAAAGTATAACAGCTGTATTTACCAGATATAGTCATCAAATATTCAATCTGTCATATTGCACAGACTAGTGGGCCGATCTAAATTATTATATATAAATTTCCATTCCCGTTCAATTGGCAAAATAATTAATATTAATAAGCACGAGAGGAACATGTCTTGGAAAGAACGCAACCTCAAATACACTGACCTGCACATGAATCTGAATGTGAAATTAATTTAAAGAAATAGACAAATAAATCAATGTGAAGTAAAAAGACATGTGCATCTCATTTCCCATTTATGCCACCTGGCATCTCATTCAAATCTCCATTTGGACTCAACATCTGCATAGGACTTGATCAAATCCTCAGAGCCACAGTGCATATGCAGCATATATGCAGCATTCATAATATTTTAATTGGCACTTCATGGATGTCCTGAAAATTTCTTGTACATACCAGCTATAATTAAAGGAAAAGCAAGTAGCCTACTAAACATTATAAAATGGATAGTTCCGGCCCTTGATTCTGATTGGTTGAGCCGCGTTCGAAGCCGTTGTAAAATTCCCGAAAACATACATGCATTATAGAAGAGTATTGTGAGAGAGATATTGAGTGAGTGAGTTTATTACCTGCATTTTCCTTCAGGTCAGTCCTATATCCATAATAAAAAATCCATTTGAATGTCCACTGTGATCTTGTCCTTTTAACAATTTAATGGGTTTTCCCGTGCCCTACTGACACTGACAACGCTAGTCAAAGCATTTACGTCTTGTTCCGTGTTTACAACAATTTTCAATACAAAAGTCTTTGCGACTGAGTGACTCGCTCATGAAGACAATCTTTGCCGCCATCTAATGGCATAAAAAATGTAACTTCTGTTGCTGTTCACGGTCAGGGACTTTTTTCCAGCGGAAGGAAGCCTTTTAATGATTTTACTTCATGAAAGTTGCATTGATACATATTTTTTGGCTTTAATATTTGTATTGTGTTGTAACCATTTTATAAAAGCAATAAGCCCCGCGAAGCCGTAGTTTACAGTGAATTTATAACAGCTAAGGGGCGTTGTTAGGCACGACGCGGAACTGAGTATTCTTGGGGCTTATTGCTATATTTAACAATAGTATTAAACAATCAAGCCAGCAACTCTATGATTGTTGCCCTCTTTTCTGTATCATTCGTTAAGTGGAGAGTTTTGAGCAAATATATCAAATAAATATGATTTCAATGTTTAAAGAGATACTCCAACCAAAGATGAAAAAAAAAAAAAAAAAAAAACTCACCTTTTATCTGCTAAAGACAAAAGAAGAAAAACAAAAAAACAGTAATGGGGTCCAAAACTACATATTATACTATTTACTTTCATTACAAAAAAAAAAAATTACATAAAAGGAAGACAGAATTTTCATTTTTGGGTGAACTATCCCTTTAAAATCTAAGTACAAGATGATTATATGATCCTTTATCATGAAATACAATCAGAACAAATGTATGTGTCATTTGTACAGTACCGTTTAAAAGTTTGGAGCTGTAAGACTTTTTAAATTGTTTCTTGAAGTCTGTTGTGCTTTCCAAGGCATCATTTATTTGATCAAAAATACTGTAAAAAAAAAAAAAAAAAAAAACAGTGAAACAGTGTGAAATGTTACTACAGTTTAAAACTTTTCTATTTGAATATATTTTAAAATTAATTAATTCCTGTGATGGCAAAGCTGAATTTTCAGCATCATTACTCCAGGCTTCAGTGTCATGATCCTTCAGAAATCATTCTAATATGTTGATTTGATGCTCAAGAAACATCTTTTGTAACATAAATTTATTTACTATCTCTTTTGATTTTTAAATACTGACCCCAGGTTTTTGAATGGGAGTGTACTTAAAACTGTTCATACAAAAAAAATAAAAAATAGGTCCCACTTTATATTACTACTATGTACTAACATTTAAATTAATCATTTGATTATCATTTGATTCTTGAGCCTTCCCTTACACCTTAACCTACCCTTAAACCTAACTATACCACCAAGCCTGTCCCTATACTTACCCGTATCAATGGCAGCAAAAGTGTTTTGCAATACAACATGAACAAAAAAGTACATTGTACTTATTTTTTGATGCAAGTACAATAGTTATTGACACCTAATATAAAGTGTGACAAAATTTCCATTTGATTTGAAAGCGACAATTTATGTACAAATGGATTTACGAAAGATTTACACAGAAATGTATTCTGCTTCTGCTGAATGAATAAGGCTTATCAACTTTCAGACAGTAGATTCAGATAGACAGGTGTTTATAAATTCATTCCTGAGACATTTGAGGTCATATGTTGAAGCAGCTATCAAACAAACAAACAAGCTACCTCTGGTCATCTCTAAATGATTCACTAGCTAAAAGTTTGCGAGAGCCATTCTAGTTATGTGGACTTTCTGTAAAAACTCCCAGCATGCTGTAGCGTACAGCAGTGTTCCACATGACAGCTTTCCTCTGCCCTCTGTGCCCACCTGACAGCCTCTGGAGGCGGGCACTACTTCTGAAGAAGTCTGCTGATTATGTTTGTGATGTGAGCTGTCATTCCAGCGGTTCCCCACCTGTGGAGCCCAGGTGCAGCGCTACATTCATTTACAGCACACTGAGAATTAGTCTAACAGCTCTGGCCAGGAGAGGACAGACTCCACAAGCCATCGGCAGGGCAGACTGGAGTGAAATAAATTACCATTTTCGCACAGAAGAATTGAGATGGAAGAGAAGAGTCAGTCCTCTGCACATGCCTCCTCAAATTAGGTGCCACCTGTAATTCAGTTACCCACAAATCTTCCACCAGAACCGTTGCCTTTGAGGCTGGCATAGTATTAGTTATTAGCCACAGGAGCTCTCTGAGGACAGTGCTGCAGACGGGAAGAGACATATGTCAACTGTCAGGGGAATGGGTGCTCATTTCTGGGTCTTAGTTGAGTCTGACTCGTTGGAGAGGATGCATCTGAGTTATGATGACAGGATGCAATGCCAGAACTATAGGTCTTCTGTTGACCACAACATGCGCAAAGTCTAGAGTGCCACAAGGCAATGGCGAAGCAGAGCTGCAACGACGGAGATAATAATATGCTTTAACTAAACTAAAAACAAGCCCCAGAAATGGAGGAAAGACTGACATGAACATGACAACAAACTGAGCGGCTGATTGGATTGACAAGACAATTAATTTCAAGTCAAAGTCTCAGTCGCTTTACTGTAATTTTTCATGCTGTGTGGTAGGAGAAGATATGAAACATTGTGTCTCCTGGAGCCATGGTGCAGACCATGTAGCTGATATTTACAAGACAACCGCTTTCACAAATTACCATACGGATATGGTTTTGGGCTATGCATGAAAAGTTTGTGACGCACTGTTGCATTAGAGAAGGTACAGTAGTGCAATGAACATAAAATGTTCACAAAAAAAAAAAAAAAATGTATTTCATATTTAGTTCCAAATAAAAATATTACCAAATATTATAATACCAAGATATAAAACAGTTTATTTATTTATTTTTTAAATATTATTATAATTACATTTTTGCAGATACTTTTATTTAACATTTACTTAAAGGTGCCATCGAACAAGATGTAATATAAGTCTAAGGTGTCCCCTGAATGTGTCTGTGAAGTTGCAGCTCAAAATACCCCATAGATTTTTTTTAATAAATTTTTTTAACTGCCTATTTGAGGCATAATTAGAAATGCGCCGATTCATGCTGCGGCCCCTTTAAATTGCACGCTCTCCGCCCCCTCCCGAGCTCTCGAATCTATCACTGCATAAACAAAGTTCACCATGGATCTTTACAAAGTGTTCGTCATGCAGCATGTCTAATCGCGTAAGTATAGTATTTATTTGGATGTTTACATTTGATTCTGAATGAGTTTGATAGTGCTCCGTGGCTAAAGCTAACATTACACACTGTTGGAGAGGTTTATAAAGAATGAAGCTGTGTTTGTACATTATACAGACTGCAAGTGTTTAAAAATGAAAATAACGACAGTCCTGTCTCCATGAATACAGTAAGAAACGATGGTAACTTTAACAACATTTAACAGTACATTAGCAACATGCTAACGAAACATTTAGAAAGACAGTTTACAAGTATCACTAAAAATATCATGTTATCATGGATCATGTCAGTTATTATTGCTCCATCTGCCATTTTTCACTGTTGTCCTTGCTTGCTTACCTAGTCTGATGATTCAGCTGTGCAGATCCAGACGTTAATACTGGCTGCTCTTGTGTAATGCCTTTAATAATGCTGGGAACATGGGCTGGCATATGCAAATATTGGGGGCGTACATATTAATGATCCTGACTGTTACGTAACAGTCAGTGTTATGTTGAGATTCGCCTGTTCTTCTGAGGTCTTTTAAACAAATAAGATTTATATAAGAAGGAGGAAACAATGGAGTTTGATACTCACTGTATGTCATTTCCATGTACTGAACACTTGTTATTCAACTATGACGAGGTAAATTCAATTTTCAATTCGATGGCACCTTTAAAGGGTTAGTTCACTCAAAAATGAAAATTCTGTCATTAATTACTCACCCTCATGTCATTCCACACACGTGAGACCTTCGTTCATCTTCGAAAGACAAATTATGATGAAATCCGATGGCTCAGTGAGGCCTCCATTGCCAGCAAGACAATTAACACTTTCAGATGCCCAGAAAGCCACTAAAGACATATTTAAAACAGTTCATGTGACTACAGTGGTTCAAACTTTTTGTTTTGAATCAGTGGTTCGGAGCGTGTATCAAACTACCAAAGTCACGTGGTTCAGTAAACTAGGCTTTGTTACATCATAAGTGTTTTGAAATTTCAATAGTTCACCACTGGGGGGTGTGACTTTGGCAGTTTGATATACGCTCCGAACCACTGATTCGAAACAAAAGATTCCTAAAGCTTCAAAGCTTCATGAAGCAGTGTTTTAAAATCGCCCATCACTAGATATTGTTGGATAAAGTCGTTATTTGTTTTTTTGCCGCACAAAAAAGTATTCTCATCGCTTCATAACATTAAGGTTGAACCACTGTAGTCACATGATCTGTTTTAAATACGTCTTTAGCTTTCTGGGCATTGAAAGTGTTAATTGTCTTGCTGGCAATGGAGGCCTCACTGAGCCATCGGATTTCATCAATAATATCTTAATTTGTGTTCCGAAGATGAACGAAGGTCTTACGGGGGTGGAACGACATGAGGATGAGTAATTAATGACAGAAATTTCATTTTTGAGTGAACTAACCCTTTAAGTAAATGTTAAATAAATATTCTGATGTCTACCTAAGTGTTGTATTTTTTATTTTTTTTTAACTTGATTCCACTTAGATCCAGGGGTAAACAGCTTAATTTTATTGGTTTCATCCTTGACATCCTCAAGTGTTAACCCAGGTTAAACAGTCCCTCATTCTGTGTGGTCCACTGGGATTTGGCTTTTGCTGTTGCTTGAGGCTCACCTGGGGCCTAAACACCTTGACTAAGCTCTAACTGGGGCATGAGCTGAACTCATGCA
The DNA here is from genome assembly GCF_018812025.1 of Megalobrama amblycephala. Lineage (NCBI taxonomy): Eukaryota > Metazoa > Chordata > Actinopteri > Cypriniformes > Xenocyprididae > Megalobrama > Megalobrama amblycephala. The sequence continues at coordinate 19,774,086 of NC_063049.1, forward strand.
CACTGCCTGCATAGCACCCTCACTCATAAATGTGCAGGCTTGTAGAACATGTTCCTGTTTGTGTAAAAATATGTTTACATTAGCTGTTAGCTTAGACACACAATAGCGTTAGCTATTCTAAATTGCCACCGCATTCGTTTTTCCATTTTAGTCAAACTCTAAACCTCCAGTGAACCTGAGAGCATTGTGCCAAGCGCCGGTGTGAACTAAAAATCATCAAGTAGACAAAAGTACACTAGAGAAAAGGGAATGTAAGCATCTAATCAAGCTCAGCACTCCAAAACTCATGACAATGTGAAACAATATGAGATGTTAAACAAGAAGAGCACTAAGTGGGCTGGAGGGAGCTAGAGGATTCTCCATTTAATTTCCAACACTAAAAATACTGAATGAACACATAGCACAAATGACTCAACATGGCTATCTAAAAAAAACGAAAAAAAAAAAAAAAAAAGAAAAGAAGAAAAAAAAAAAAAAAACAGCTAAATTAGTCACTACTGTTTTGTCTCTGGGCTTCTCTGGAGAGGCTGTACCAGCAAAAACTGTGGAGACTGAAAACTAAAGCAGAGCTTCCTGTCCAAATCTATATATGGTTCCTTCCTCTCCTCGTCTGTATGCTAGCAGTGTCCATTTAACCCAAGGCTTGGTGACTAAAAGCGTCTCCTGCATCGAGCACTGCAGCAAGGACTGGAGCTAAAGGGAAATGACATCCAGTGGAGCCAACGTGATTCTGGCACAAGGACTAGCATGCTCCATGCATCAATCTTTCCCTCAATCAATTGCCTTAATGAAGAATGGGCTGGAATTAAATCTAAACCTCTAATAACACTAATGGTGGCTCTTTTTTTCCACAGTCGGAGGCCAAGTGGTTACACCCTCAGGGGAAATACCCTTCTCTCTAACCATTTATAATCAATGATTAGCCACTGATCAGTGATTAGCCAGGCCAACTTTAGACTCGATCAAAGCAGAGGAGCCCACAACCTTAACGTTCAGATGTGTCTCGAAGACATGAACTCAAATTTCTGGTTTAATTTCAGTTCCTTTTGAAAGTCATTTAATACCTTCCTCTTGTCGGAAATGAAGAACCTGCAGGATGGCAGAAAATCCTGGCACACTCCATACAGTCAGTCTAAGTGGTAATGAATTTTTTTTTCCCAAAGCTAATGGACTTGGATATAGCGTTTTGCTTTGACAGAGCAAGACAAGAAGTCAAAAAGCGGCCACTAAGAATAACCCCTGCGGCTACTGAGAAGGTGGTATCAGTCAATGAGCAGAAAAGAAAAAGAGAGACATTTACCTTTCCTGTCTGTCAAGGAGTTGATGCATGGATGGAAAGAGGATGCCTTTTAGTGTCGTTCCATTCATTAGGAGAGTCTCGTTAATGCAGACCCCCAGGTAGGGCATCAATTTCTGTTAACATCTATATCTTCAACCCATCAATGTGACAGAACAAGCTCAGATGTTGTTTAGAACTCTGATGGCATGACATCCAAACCAGAAGATTGGCATAAGACACAGGAGGCTCCAAATCATAACATTATCCATGTCAATCAGCATCACATGATCTAAACCAGGGGTACATACAGTATATACCAGGGGAAACTTGGAAAGATTTTGCTTTTGTAGACCCATAAAAAGAAATTACGACTTTAAAATATAAGAGCTGCCAATAGATTCAAATAATATTTTATGACTCAGAGCCTCCTGTCTTATATAAAGAACTTTTTCATTACTTTCTGGTCAAGAAAGGAAATAAATGGGTATATTATTCTACACTTTTAGAGGGGGTCTATATAGAACCCTAGGGTTGTTGACTCAATTTTAAAGAACTCTTTATTCCAAAAAGTTTCTATATGAGGAGAAATGTCTTAAATAATTGCATAATTCTTTGTTAAAGGTGCTCTAGATTCAAAAATTGAATTTACCTCAGCATAGTTAAATAACAAGAGTTCAGTACATGGAAATGACATACAGTGAGTCTCAAACTCCATTGTTTCCTCCTTCTTATATAAATCTCATTTGTTTAAAAGACCTCCGAAGAACAGGAGAATCTCAACATAACACCGACTGTTACGTAACAGTCGGGGTATACGACCCCCAATATTTGCATATGCCAGCCCACGTTCCCAACATTATGAAAGGCGTCTAATGGCAGAACGTCTGGATGTGCACAGCTGAATCAACAGACTACGTCCTAGCAAGCAAGGACAATAGCAAAAAATGGCAGATGGAGCAATAATAACTGACATGATTCATGATAACATGATATTTTTAGTGATATTTGTAAATTGTCTTTCTAAATGTTTCGTTAGCATGTTGCTAATGTACTGTTAAATGTGGTTAAAGTTTAACAGTACATTACAGGTACAGGTTTACCATTGGTTATTACTGTATTCACGGAGACAAGAGCCGTCGCTATTTTCATTTTTAAACACTTGCAGTCTGTATAATTCATAAATGCAACTTCATTCTTTATAAATCTCTCCAACAGTGTAGCATTAGCCGTTAGCCACGGAGCACTATCAAACTCATTCAGAATCAAATGTAAACATCAAAATAAACACTGTACTTACGCGATTAGACATGCTGTATGACGAACACTTTTTGTAAAGATCCATTTTGAGGGTTATATTAGCTGTTTGAACTTTTTTTTATGTTGTTTAAGGCGAGCGCGAGCTCTTGGGGTGTGGAGCACGAGATTTAAAGGGCCACACACCCTGAATCGGCTCATTTCTAATGATGCCCCAAAATAGGCAGTTAAAAAAATGAATTAAAAAAAATCTATGGGGTATTTTGAGCTGAAACTTCACAGACACATTCAGGGGACACCTTAGACTTATATTACATCTTTTAAAAAAACGTTCTAGGGCACCTTTAATGTTTAATGGGTTATTTCATATTTTTCTAGTTATAAAATATGTTTACAAGCTGTTTTATTCATAAAATATAATTACAATTAGAGATGTCAAAAGTACCAACTTCAGTATCAAGTCGGTAGTGAAATTTTAAAAATGTGATACTTTGAGCGCTGTTGAACGGATTCGTAAACACCTCTGATTGGCCATTGTGTTCACGCGCTCATCGGATATGTCAGTGATTGGCTACAATGATCAACGCACAGGAGCTTTTGAAAGCACATGGCAGTATTTGAATTAGAAAGCATTTAGAAAGTGTGAGCATTTGAAAGCAGGCAGACTGATCCACAATAGACGCCTGCTTTCAAATGCTCCCGTATGTATCTGCGTAAGCATTTAAAGGGTTAGTTCACCCACAAATGAAAAATTCTGTCATTAATTATTCACCCATGTGTTATTCCAAACCCGTTAGACCTTCGTTCATCTTCGATACACAAATGAAGATATTTTTGATGAAATCCGAGAGGTATATGACTCCTCCATAGACAGCAATTTAATTACCACTGTCAAGGTCCAGAAAGGTACTAAAGACATTGTTAAAATAGTCCATGTGACTACTGTGGTTCAACCTCAATGTTATGAAGCGACGAGAATACATTTTGTGCACAAAAACAAAACAAAAAGGTCTTACGGGTGTGGATCAACATGAGGGTAAGTAATTAATGACAGAATTTTCATTTTTGGGTGAGCTAACCCTTTAAGGTTCTAAGAACCTTTTCTTCTAAGAGTTAACTAAAAAAAGGTTCAATGGGATTCTATACAGAACCCTAGGGTTCCTGATTTAATTTTGGCATTATGCCAAAAATGTTCTATATAAAAAGAAATGTCTTAAATTACTGCATAATACTCACGTTTAACAGGTTATTGCAATTTTTTTATAGTTATAAATTATGTTTACAAGCAATGTAATGCATAAAATATACATGGGAAACACAAACATAAAATGTTTTATGAAAAAAAACACAAAGTGAATAATTGTAAAATTGTTTTTTAAATAATATCAATGATAACACTAAACTATATCCAATACAAAATACAAAACATCAAGACATGCTAACAACAGCAAGGCATGTGTTCGAAATGCATAAAAAAAAAAAAAAAAAATCTGATTTGGTATTGATGGGGTACTTGAGCCTTACTGATGGGGCTGTGGTTATATATATATATAATATATATTTTAAAAAAAAATCACCTCAGCCACCTCTTTTTATTTCTTTGTCTCAAAACTTGCCTCCATACTTCCCCTTGCCTGTGGGGAAATAGGATGGGGTGAAAGTGTCTGGAGCTTTCAAAGCCTCTCTGAAGAGGATTCAAAGTTAGCTTAGCTTTCATGTCATAAAACACTGTCAAAAAGTTTGTGGTTTTAGAAGTGTCATAAAGCCACCCACCATTAATTAAAATGAGAAGGGTTTTCTGAGGTAGCATACATTTCATCTTTACCCTTAACTATACAACTATTTGGAGAATTCAGCTTGGGCCACTATCATCTGTGAAAATTTGTCAGAATTAGCAATGCAGCTTCTTCATATCAAGCCTACTGTGAGATGAATTCAAAACCATGAGGAGATCAAAGGCAGGAAGCCTATATAGAGTAATAAGGGAAAGAATCCTTCAGATTTAACCAGAGATAATCAGTAAAAACACAAATCGCAGTAACACATCCTTTATTCAAGAGATGTCCATTTTGTGCATTACTGGTTTGACCATGTAGCTGCTTCACAATGCTGTAATGATCTTATTTTGAGCTGACCAAAACAGAGAAGTTAGATTACAAATGACACCCAGTATGGGGATGTCATGATTAATTATTATGATACTCAGATCGTGGATCGAGTTGGTGATTCTCTGTAATGACAATAAATTTTATTTCGTGAACAGCTGTCAGGCCCTGAGACAGGCTGCTAGGGAGTGTCAAGTGCACTTTGGCAAGTGCAATAATGAAAACATTATTCCCTAGATTGATATTTCTGGTAGGAAAATGATGTCTGTAGCTCCAAATTGAATTCTTCACAATAACAACCAACTCAGTTCATAACACAACAACAATTGTATATAACTATTATTAAAAAAAAAAAAAAAAAAACTGAAGTAAAGGCAATGGATACAATACCTTTTCTCTCTTATACACTGGAGCCCCTTCAGTATTCGAGTCCAATTCAGGGATTGTTTTAGGTCAACGGCAGATAACTTATGCAATCGGCTCGTTCACTATAATAACTTTAAAGAACTTCACGTGCATATTCACAATCTATAATGCAGGCAGTGCATCAAACGACAGGCCAACGAAGATGGAGAACAAGCTAGTGACATGTCCAACAACATCAGGATCTCATGTCAGGGCAACACATCAAAAAGAATCAGAAATGAGCTGTCTCTAGTCTCTGACTGCCACAAAATATCTCCATACACATTCACTGTGTCATTGTCTCATTATCTGTCATTTTCCTGCAACTCAATGCATAATAATGATGTCTTTACAAAGTGAATTATCAAAGCAGCCCAAGTCTTGTTCACATTCATTCAGGACAGAGGGAAGATCACATCTCTGATGTCTGCAATGACAGCTTGATGTGTGGAAAGGCAAGTGGGAACAAAAAAAGACGACTGATTATATGGAATAAATTTTGCAACATAAAATGTGTCAAATGTTTCATAATGTTAGTTTGATGACAAATTTGATGATCAGATAATTAGTTCATGTTTTTGTATTTTAAATTATTATCTGAGGAAGGCCAGACACTCTCAGTGACTATAGAGTCTTAAGAATTTTTTTTTTTTTTGTAATTAACATATTAAATCATTATATATATGAAAGCGAAGGCGAGATTTTAAGATATTATAAATAAATAGGGATCTTTTGTACATCCAAAATTACTAAAGGCGATATGCCGACCATAAATAATAATAATAATTAAAAAAAACAATAATTTAATTAAAGTGAATTAAAAAAAATATAAATGAGCAGTTTATTTGCTATAAAATAATTTTGGTGAGCATTTATTATTTTCAGACATCAGGCAATGTAGGCTGACGCAATCACTCAGTTAACTGCGCGCTTAGGATTCAAACAGTAGCATTAATTTTGTAAATTTAAGCTCAATGGTCAAATTTGTTATTAAAGAAAACATGGGAAGATAGAAGGAACTGCAAACAACAAGAGTCGCAGCATCAGCAGTAAGGTAAGAAGAATGGAAGAATGAGTTTGCTGTTAGGCCTATAGCGAGATCAGCCTTCCTGTTTGCTCTGTAAAAGTTTGACAAGCAAAACCTACAATTTCAAAAGACTGAACTAATTCATTTTTGTTTGAATTTTAAATCATAAAATAACCGCATACACATCAGCGCACCCGCGGCTTCCCAACTCTGCGCGCGCTCGCGGATCCGACGCTGCGCGATTCTACAAATGCTTGATCTAAGCTCATTCAGTGTTGTTTGTAAAAAGAGCTATAACATGATTGTTTGGTGAGGATGATGTTGAAGAGAGTCTTTACAGAATTAAATAGCTTAAAGTGATTGTGTTTGTGTGTTCTTGTAAAAATAAAGCAAATTTAGTTTTTATTTGTTATTTATTGTGTGCTTTGGGTTGAAACAACATTAAATCATTTGCATTGGTGACTGAATTAGATGCGGACCGTAACACTCTGGAAAATAGAACCACTAACAAGAATTTTTTTTTTTTTGTAATTAACTATTAAATCTTATATATATTTTTAAGATATTATAAATAAATAGGGATCTTTTGTACATCCAAAATTAATAAAGGTAAATAAATAATAATAAAAAAAAAAACACTTCATTTGGAAAACATGGGTAGACAAAAGAAAAGTGAATAACATTTTAATTTCATAGCAACTTTTTCAAAACTATGAAGGACTTTTCTCTTGTAAAAACAAATTTCTTTGGGTTGAAACAACACATTTGCCTGAATCTAACACTCTGGAAAATATAACAAGCTCTCACATTATTATCACTTCATTTGGGCAAAAGAAAAGTGAAGCAACTTTTTCACCTCTAACTGTGTTGAGTAGGAGGAGGCATTCTTAAACAGGAACTGAACATATGCAGGTCACAAATATGCATCCATATGCGCTATTGAATGGCCAGTGTAAAAAAAAATTATGAATATATGCTTATGTGGAGCACCTGTCACCAACTCTTTGAACTTCACAGCATGCAAGAAATATCTGCAGACTTTAAATGTCAAATTCAGATCAATGGTATCCTATCAAACTTAACTAATCTTTCCCTGGCCTTTTGAAGAAGAGCTACGCATGTGAAAACACAAGCTTAATTTCATTTCATTTTTTACAGAATGTGTTCAAATGAATTTTGAAGGTGAACTTGTCATCTCACCATATGCTCAGTATTTCTTGCAAAAAAAAAAAAAAAAAATCAGCTTTTGTCCCTTCAGACATTGATCTGCTGAGGTCAGCACACTGAAAAAAACATTAGAGAAGACAGATATTGTTTTCTTATAGCATTCAAGAGTAACCTTACATTGCACAGAGTGGCCTTTAAAATATTTTTTAACAGTATTTGCTGCATAACAATAAAATTTGCCAGAAGTTATAATATTTGGTCCCACTTTAAGGTGTCTTTAGCAACTATGTACTATAATTTGATACAAAGCACTTATTGTGTAGATACATATTTTTACATTGTACTATTTTTTTTTTTTTTAAATACATTACATCTGCAATCAATTTCTGTAATTACTTCTATAATTACACTTTACACTAATGACCCTTCCCTTACCCATACCACCCAACCTGTCCCTAACCTTAACCCGAATCCCAGCTTTTAACTGCAAAAGTATTTTGCAATACAACATGAACACAATTAGCACATTGTACTTTTTTTTTTTTTTTTGGAGTACAAAGTTGTTAAAGAAACTTACTGTAAAATGTGACTGAATATTCTTATGTCATTAGTAAAATTACAACACACATAGTGAAATGACTAATCTTTTGGATTTTTGTTACATCTTATCTGGGTTTCTCAAGTGTCTTTTTAAAGACAGAGAAAAATACTTCAGTCTGTTTTTTTTTTGTTTTTTTTCCCAAAGAATTGACTGTTTTGGCCACTTTAAAGGGGCTATAAGAATTTCCATGTATTAATCACTTTTTTGTTGCTAATGTATGAACAGCTTATGATGAAACTTAAAAAACAAGACCTTTCCTGACTTCCTAGGTTGTCTATGAAAGCCTGACTCGGGCTGGTTTCGCCAGGAAAATCAGAAGGATGTGACATTTATGCACGTTCCCGAGAGCCTCTCTTCTGTTTAATGACACATGAAATGAATGCTTATACAATGTTCAGGATAATGCCAAAAGAGCCATTTCTTACTATGTCGATGTGTCATGCAAAGAAAAGGGATTAATAGTCTCTATAATCTCACATAGCCTGATCTATATAGTCTATAGTCTCAAATATACTTTATAAACAAACTATCTGACAAATGTTCATATATTCATCTAAATCACTCTTAGCAGAGTGGATGGTGTATGGATGTTCGTTAACAGTATATCGCTGCAAAAAGATTTCCAACTTCTTTTTACTTCTAAGAATGAAAAAGAACTTTGGCATGAGTATAACAGGGTCTTGAATCACATTCAGCCTCTTGTACGTTGCATATGCATGAGTGAGAAGACGAGTGATTGCTGGCTGCAATTCTCTTAACGGCCACAGGTGTCACTAATAACAAGGGTTTCTGAATTCTATATCTAGCACCTTTAATAATATTAAAGGATCAGTTCACTTTCAAATAAAATTTTCCTGATAATTTACTCACCCCCATGTCATCCAAGATGTTCATGTCTTTCTTTCTTCAGTCGAAAAGAAATGAAGGTTTTTGATGAAAACATTCCAGGATTTTTCTCCATATAGTGGACTTCAATGTCCTCCAAATGGTTGAAGGTCAAAATTACAGTTTCAGTGCAGCTTCAGAGGGCTTTAAACAATACCAGACAAGGAATAAGGGTCTTATAGCGAAACGATCGGTCATTTTCTAAAAAAATACAACTGTATATGCTTTATATAAACAAATGATCGCCTTCCAAGTGGTTCTGCCAAAACCACACTTTCGTATTCTTCAAAAAGCTTACGCTGTATGTCCTACGCCTTCCCTATTCTACTTATGGAAGAACGGAACAGGCGCCGCGTTCATTCCGTAAGTAGAATAGGGAAGGCGTAGGACATACAGCGTAAGCTTTTTGAAGAATATGAAAGTGCGGTTTTGGCGGAACCACTTGGAAGGCGATCATTTGTTTATATAAAGCATATACAGTTGTATTTTTTTAGACATCTTTTTTTAAACATCTTTTAGACATGCCCCAACATCTTGGATGACATGGGGGTGAGTAAATTATCAGGAAAATGTTATTTGAAAGTGAACTAATCCTTTAATGATAATGCTAAATGATACAAATTAATATCATTACGAGTCAAAAGTAACACAAAAGTAAACACAATTGGTGTTGATGACAAGGGAATGTGGGGGTGAATAAGACAAATAACAATACTGGAGTACTGTAGCTCAGTCTTACTTAAAATGACATGTAGGACATCTATGAACAAAATGTTGTATTTATTATCTTGTATTTTTTTGTTTCTGTTTTTTTGTTTGTTAGTTTTTTTTTTCTTTTGTTTTGGGGGGGGGGGGGGGGCTGGACATATTAAAAGCCATTTTATTAATAAAAGTGCAATATATGTACTGCTGAAAAAAAAATGAACACATTTTAATTTTAATCAGAAACTCAGTCAAGCTGAAACAGCTTGATGTTTTCCAGTAATAGACCACTTTAAAATCAGTGCCCGACACTTGACGAGAAGGCTACAACTTTATAATCTTATAGACACTGTACAGACTCTGAACATGTGGTCAATTTTACTGCCAGCCAACTCAAGGGACTGGAACATCTGCATGGTTATAGAAAGATGTTTAAGAGATGCTGACTAAATAGCTTACCGCTGACCAAATGTTGATGGACTTTCTTTTTTTCTTTTTTTCTTTTTTTTTTGTGTGAGAAAATCCAGAAAAAGTACATTGCAAGGTTAGCATACAAAACAAAATGGTGGAGCTTTAAAGGCAGGAGAGTATCAATGTCAATGTCACAGAACTCACCAAAAATGACAGCAACAATAAAATGCTCAATAAAACAATCAAAAAACATGCTCAAGAACAGCTTAGATTCTTAAAGCTAATATTTGATACCCAAAAATTATTTGATATTTGAAGCCCAAAAATTATTTCATTTCAATTACGTTTTCCATTTTAGCATAAATATTTTCAAGGGCTCACCCAACATAAAGTTTAATAATCTAAAAGTCATCAAAAAAAGCGATGAAAGGGCCCTCGCACCCGGGATCACCGCCACCCATTGGCCTTAGGAAAACAGTGAACAGTGTGCGAAATGCATGTAAGCAAGTAAATACAGGAGAATTATGGCAAAGTCATTTCTAAGTGCCACACTTCCTGCTGCCAACAGGTGCCGCTTTGACCGAAACTTTGAATATTGCCATGTAGATGTTTTCAGGCCATGGCTGTTATCAAACATGGGAAGTTTGGAGCAGATCGGACATTGTATGCTTGAGTTAAAACAACTTCCTGTTTTGTGGCGTTAATTGTATACATTAGTACTTAGCCAAGTGTTGCATGATTTAACGTGTTTCTAACATGTTTGGTACTTCATGACATGTTTAAATGTGTTTCTGGGAGTGAATTACAGTGTAAAGCATGCCATTTCCTGTTGCCAGCAGGTGTCGCTATGACTAACTGAATATTGGCATGTAGATGTCTTCAGGCCAGGACTCTTATCACACATGAGAAGTTTGGGGCCGATCGGACATTGTATGCCTGAGTTACAACAGCTTCCTCTTTCACGGCGAAACATGAAACTTTGTCAGGCCGCCATGGACACACCCTTGAACAAAAACTCAAGATCTTCGCAATTTAACATCACTAAGGCCTTAAGATTAGACTGACAACATATGGTGTTTATCTGGTTTAATCTCTACGAGGAGTTAAAGTGTTAGTTCACCCAAAAATGAAAATAATGTCATATTACTCACCCTCATGCCGTTCCACACCCGTAAGACCTTCGTTCATCTTCGGAATCTTTTGTGTTGAATCAGCAGTTCGGATCGCCAAAGTCACGTGATTTCAGCAGTTTGGCGGTTTGACACGTGATCCGAATCACTGATTCGACACAAAAGATTCATAACGCTCCGAAGCTTAATGAAGCAGTGTTTTGAATCACTCTATAAGTCGTTATTTTGTTTTTTTGGTGCACCAAAAGCATTCTTGTCGCTTTATAATATTAATATTGAACCATAGTACTCACATGAACTGATTTAAATATGTTTTTAGTACATTAATCAATCTTGAGAGAGGAAGTACCATTGCTGTGAATGCAGGCCTCACTGAGCCATCAGATTTAATCAAAAATATCTTAATTTGTGTTCTGAAGATGAACAAAGGTTTTACGGGTGTGGAACAACATGAGGGTGAGTAATAAATGACAGAATTTTCATTTTTGGGTGAACTAACCCTTTAATCACAGTGTAAAGCATGCCATTTCCTGTTGCCAGCAGGTGTCGCTATGACTAACTGAATATTGGCATGTAGATGTCTTCAGGCCAGGACTCTTATCACACATGAGAAGTTTGGGGCAGATCGGACATTGTATGCCCAAGTTACAACAACTTCCTGTTTCATGGCGAAACATCAAACTTTGTCAGGCTGCCACTTCAGCGAAAACTCTAGATCTTCACAATTTAATATTGCAAAAGCCTTTCGATTAGGCTTATGTTGATCTGATTAAAGCTCTAGGAGGAGTTCGTTAAAGTACAACATCTGGAAATGGCAAAAACTGCAAAAAAAATTGCAGAGAAAAGTCAAAATATCTCACTTCCTGTTGGGTTTACAGATTTTGCACCCAGGGGCTTTTTTTGTAGGTATTGGGCTGTTACATCTGTCTACTAAATTTCATACTTAATTGACATTTTGTAGGTGTCGCTATTGAGCCATTTTGCCACACCTAATTCTGAAACCCATATCAGACGTACATTTTCACCACTTCTGAAGCGTGTGCAAAGTTTCATGAGTTTTCGAGCACGTTTAGGCCCTCAAAAATGTGATTCATTTCGGAGAAGAAGCAGAATTGACTGAGCAATTCCAATAGGGTCCTCACACCATCGGTGCTCGGGCCCTAATTAATGACAGGGATTTGATATATTACGATCAAAACAATTATGCTGTGCTGTGGTAATTTATGGGACCTAGAATTTTTGTTACATTTAAGAAAGGACTTCTTTCAGATTGGTTTCTAACTTGTTGCAGAACTACAGGTAAGAGTCACTTTGCTCTTTTCTGAAGCTTCTTATCTTATCTTAGACTAACCAGCAAAGTAAGAAATTTGCTTTGACATGGCCCATTTTAAGCACAGTATCTAGATTATTTGTTTTCTTTAAGCATTAGAGTGGCTTCTCATTTGCCTGAATTCCCTTTCTTCTCTCACACCTGCCAACCAATCAGCCATTAATCATCAGCATTATGCGCTCAGTGCATCTGCACTGCAGTGGCAGCCTCGTCCTACTCAGCCTCATCAGAGTCTGTCTGTGGGAGTTCAGTGAGGAAGGCTAATGGAGATTCTAGTTCTTCTGCCCTACAACTATAAGCACTTTATGTAAGCTCTCTCCTGTTGTCACAGAAATGATCCTCTTCCCGCTATTCCAGTCTGTTGCATACCTCATTTCAGACCACAAATGAAAAATCCCATCCCACTTAATCTATCCTTCACTAACTACTAGAGATTTCTCAGTACAGTGACATCCAATGGACTGCTAATCTGTTGTGAAGGAGGGAGACTTTACCTAGGCCTTTGCCAAGACTTTCCGGGCTTCATGTTGAGGATGTGGAACAGGTATTATTTCATGCTACAGTATTACAGTCATCCTCCTATACACTGTAAAAAAAAAAAAAAAAAAGATCATAATTTTACTGGTAAAAGGCTGTAAAATGCTATGATAAAAACCTATTAATTGGTTACTGGTAAGTTCCCTTACTCTAGATCTAATGAAACATTTCATGTAATTTTACGGTAAAAAAAAGTTAAATGTTCAAGTTTTGGAGGTGAAAAAGAACTAGTGACATTCTCAGAATCCTCTGTGTGGCAGCTCACATCTAATGAGTTTTCAAAATTCAGGTTTTGTTACATCTTATGTTGCTAAATTAATGTTTATTTCATTATTTTAGTGTAATGTCTGTGTTACCATGATAGTGTTTTAAGTATTTACCTTAAAAAACCTTCTTGTCATGAACTTTGATTAAACGTGGCTTCCTCTTTATCACCTGTGTTTTTAAGGTTGTTGTCAGTAAAATATAAAGGTAAAGGTTTTTTCTCTCTAAATTTAAGTCCAATCTGTAAAACTTATACCCCCAGTTTCACAGTCAAGGCTTAAGCTAGTCCTAGACTAAAATGCATGTTTGAGCTGCTTTAACTGAAAGTAACTTGCACTGACATATCTTAAAAAATGTCAAGAGCCGTTGTTTTATCTCAAGATGCACACCAGTAATGTTTTTTTTCTAGGGTATGTTTATAAAAGCTATTTAAATACCTTAATTGAAATAAAGCCTAATCCTGGCTTAGCCTAAACCCTGTCTGTGAAACTGGGCCATAGTGTTGCTTTTTATGGTAAAGTTCAGCAACCACAGCTGCCAGTTTTCTACTGTAAATTTCACAGATTTTTTCTTACAGTGTGTAGAGTTATATCTTGTAGTTGTAGAAAAAAAAAAACACCTAGAGACAAATCCTTGTCCCCATGCCCGCCTAGGCACATTTCTGAATAAGGTGGACATTCTTCTGAGCTGATTTCAATATTCGGGCTGATGTTCCCAGCTGCCCTTCAACATCAAATGTCTATCATCTGCTCTCCAACTCAACTGTGACTCTCAAGGTGGGAAAACAATTTGATTTTGTTTACAAGAAACTGTCCCACACCAGTTCCTGTTACCTTAGGCCATATGTCTGACTACTTCATCTCATTCCCACTTGCAGTGGAACAAACAGTGAAGACAAAGACTGTGGGATTTGTGGTGATACAGTTCAAAGAAGTGAATATAATAAAAAATAAATAAAAAGGAAAATAATCAGGGGCCAAGAAGGTGTGCAAGTCCATTGGGAATGATGGTATCCTCCTTGTCAGAAATGACTACTGGATTGTGTAGGGAAGGTCCAGAGGTACATGGCAGTCATTGCTTTGTGTCTGCCTGGATGTGGACCTCAAGGACACGAGATGCAGATGTAAACCAGCAATAGTAGAGACAAAACAACAATGATTTTAAAGGAACTGCACCATTCATCACAACTCCCACGACACCTCCACACCCTTTTACCCACTGCAAGTCATACTAAAGTGAAATTTTAAGATTCCCCCAGTGCCATTTCTCCAATGCTATTTCTGTTTTCATATCCCTCCTAACATCTCTGCAGATATTTTTTTATTTTATTTTTTGCACACAAAGACTTAACTTAGTAGCTACTGAAATCTTCTGCCCTATAGCCTCAAATCTATTTTTTTCACCCTGAGAACTTCTGAATTTGTTCTACAAATTGTGGTCATCATCTTGAGCACATTCTCACACAACTCACCCTAATCTCATGCCCACCTCTACTTCTACGCTTGTCCAAGAGAGCCTTGATTGTGCCTTTAACCAATTCTGCAACTGCTCACCTTCCTTGATGCATCTGACATTGCCTGAAATCATGATATTTACCTCTTCTTCTGTGGTGTCAACACAGACCTTACTAGAAGTTCTGTCCCATTAGACTTTACAAATAGATTTAATCTCTCTAAACCTCTAGAATCTAAAAGCTGGACTCACTCTTTTCTCCCTTTTTAAACAATTATTTTGGAACATGCTGTAATCAACATGTCTAGTCAATAACAACCTGCTGGACTATCCGTCCGACTTGCGTCACATTTAATCAACCTGCTTGACTCCAAACAATGACTAAGTTTCAAAAATAACAATAATGTGTTCAACAATAATGTGATTATTTCCATTAATCAGACTAAGGACTTAATTGCACAGACCTCTTTACTTTCATTTACATGCAATTTTCACTATTCATTGATTATTCACTAGGAACTGTGGTTATTTTTACCACCATTATTCACATACCTCAATGCACAGCACAAATGATGAACTCAAATACAGTACATATGTTATTGGCCACTGTTCACTGTTCATTTTGATGTTTTTGACCATCAATATACTTCATGTCGCACAACGTTGTCAACATGAACTTAGTTTCTTTAGCATCCCAAAAATGTGATTCCTTCTTACCTTCTTTTCAACCTGTTCCTTTAGTAAAATAACAAATCCTTCCTTGCTTTACCTCTCCACTCTAAAGCGACCAGTTACGCTCAATGATTCTTGATTATATTCTTTTGTGTGAGTTTGGTGTAAACCAAAACACAGCAAACTGCGCGGTCCAGAACAGTTGCTCTTGAGTGAGGTTCAAATCCGTGGTCCATGGTGTCAGTCATCGAACCTGTCTGGGATCTTTTTGAGTGCTTAAATAATGGACCAGTTTGGTGCCAAAATCTGACTCCCCACCAGATCATGTCTCCCTTGCTTCTCCCTACCACACAGGTAAATGGATACACGACAATGTGCTTTTGATGGCATTTACTGACACTGTTAAAATTTCCCCTAATTTCCCCACAGCAAAATTTGTGATTGGAATTTAAACTACACAATTACCACGGTTATATCGAACAACCTCAATTAGATCAAAATACTGTGATTATTAATTACAGTAAATCACTAATCACTACAGGCCTAGCTGGCTCAAGATAGTTGTAAATGACATGACATGGCAGGTAGTGCATGTTTCTGTCCTATAATTTCACCAAAAGGTCTGGCCCTTTACTACCTTCAGCCTTTTATTTGAACTGCACATGTGTGGTCATTGTGAACTCTATCTTGCTCCCTCTTCTCTCCACATGAAATTTTTTAACTTCACTAGAAACTTTAGAATTGAATAAAACAAGGTCGCAAAATGGTGGCCTGGCCCATCAGCTGCAACACACTCCCCCCTTCTTGGACTCATTCACCCTTTTTTAAGAATTTGATCAATTTAACAAAAGTTACATGGCCCTTTCAGAAAGAAATAGAGAAACATATACTTTTATGACTTTGAGAAAGACGTTAATACAAAGAGTTTGCCCTTTCATCATGTATCGACAACTCTCCTTGATATTTTCCCCATCACGCACAACAGGTATTGATGATCTCCTCAATGTCACAATAAAAATCCATTTCTCTGTGTGTGTTGCTTGAAATTGTAAGTGCCTTGTTGTTGTCTCCCTACGAGCGCTGTTGATGCTGTGTTTCTGTTGTTGAAGCTGGCAGGGGTTCTGTCACTATGAAAAGGCTTCACACTGCCTCTCAGTCTGACCTGCACACAGCACCAGTCCTCTCACAGTCTCGGCCATTGATCTTCTCTGCAGCCCGGCTCACCATGACCAGAACTTAGAAACAAAAGACTTCCCCTTTCTGAGAGATGGCCCTTATCCACAAAACGTCTATGACCTCTAAAGACACGCAAGTCTGACATTAAGCCCAGAGGCTGTAAGAGAGATCTTGTTTTGTAAATAAATATTATGCATTCAGCTCTGTAGACCATTGTATATAATGTGAATGGTGAATTCATCACAAAAGGTAATAAATGAGGTAAAATAAATAAATGAGAGATTCAACTCCTGAATTAAAATTTATGGCCACACTTTGGCCCAATCCCAATTCTACCCCTTACCCCTTCCCCTTTCCCCTTCCCCTTTGTTTCGCGCGTTCACGTGAAGGGGTAGGGGTGTCCCAATTCTCATTTGGTTGGAGGGGAAGGGGTAGGGGGAAGGGCCAGGTAGCCCTTCAAACGAAGATTTTTCGGGACCACACTTCAGACGAAGGGGTATGATAAATTTCCAACATGGCCGACCGAGCGAGCAGAGAGACCCATAAATGTAATTATTTTCTTACGGTAAACAGTATTTTAGTAATAAATAATCACTTGTTTTATGTTGCCTTTAATCTTGTGTTCATGTATACGGTTATGTTCTCCGAAAAAAGATTTGTTAAAATCGCTATGAAAAACGTTCGCTAATGTTTTTTACTTTATGATAGTTCCACAACATATTTTTTTATATTTTATTGAAACCCGCATTGATTTGACAACATAAATTCAAATCCAGTGGCAGCTAACTTGTCTTTTTGCCGCATGCCTGATTAATGTATTGTTTTGTTGTGGTTACGTCCATAAATACGTGTACGTTACATGATATAAACAAAAAGTGCATTCAGTTTGCGTGCTTATTCATCAGTATTGTATGTAGGGACTCCTGAGGAAACACGCAGGCTCATATGTTTTCGTGCAGAAAACGAGCAGCGTTTCTTGAAATCGAAATACACAGCAAAACAACTTTGGGAGTGAGTCATCTGTTAAACGTTTATGTTGCTTGTGCCTGATTACTGTGAGATATGTGCACTAATAGTAAAAATAGCTGTCGCCCAAGCAACAGAGATCACTACAGCTATCGATGGCATCTTAGAAGTGTGTGATAAACATCGGCGCATCTATGACGTAGGAGCTAGCGACGACTTATGATGACGTGTAATGGTCTAGTAGTGGTGTCCCATTTCTTAGGGGAATATTTTCAGCCCTACCCCTTGACACTCTGTTTCAAGGGGCAAGGGGAAGGGGTAAGGGGAAGGGGTATAAAATAGAATTGGGATTGGACCTTTATATTAAAGCTGCTGTGCGTAACTTTTTTTGAGTTCAAAATTTACAAATATTATATAACGAGAATGTACAACATGAATCCATTTTCCAAACCGTGTTTTTGTCTTACCCTGAATCATTTATGGTACACTTATAATAAGTGTTTATATTTGGACTATTTCAGACCGGACTGGTAGGACCCGCCACAGAGTATCACATAACTGCGTGACTCGCCATAGACATACACAGAGAAAAGTAGCTCCGGCAACAATGTTCTTCCGCAAGACACGTGCAGTTCTGTTTATTAACTGCTAGAGGGCCAAAAATCGCGGACTGTAGCTTTAAGTATCTACTACTATAACTACTATGTACTATATGTAAGGAATAATTGACGACGGACCATTGAATTCTTAGAAAATAATGCACACCCGAGGTGGTAATGCGGCCACGATGCTAAGCGGAGTGTGCATTATTTTCTAAGAATTCAATGGCCCGGAGTCAATTATTCTGCTTACATTGTTCCGATGTTGTATTACAAGACATTTGTCAGGTTTTTGTCCTTAAAACACTTGTATGTGGGAGTAATTTCTTATGCATCTCATCCCAAGCCTCTGTTGCTAATTCCAAAATGTCCTTTCAGAACTAGTAACAGAGGCTTGAGCCTTGATAGCAGAATAATACCGTCGATACAGTTATTAAGGCAGTTGAGAGAGAGAGAGAATAAGCGGCAGCAGTGTCCAGTGCTTCCCACACATAGACTTTACTTGGGCAGGCCGGCGCCCACGTATAATAACAGCCGCCCAAGTATATTTGGAGACACATTTTTGCTTTTATTATTTTTATCCTCTTATACTTTTATATCCGCGCAAGATAATGAAACCATCCGCGATCGATAAACTAGTCGTTTCATACCTGCTCGTTATGTGTGCGTCAGAACTGTTTACTCCCACTGACATTCCCACAGGCGCTGCATTTTGCAAAGTCACTAGGCGGCGCTGTTGCGCGTTCTACAAGCTCGCGCAACAGCGCTTCAGTCTGCTTCAAAGTGATTCTCAATCAATGAAAAGCGCAGATTTATGCCAAGTGATTGCTAATGAACTCAAGTTGATGAATTATTACAAAGTCTACTTTATGGCCTTTATATAAAATGTTTTAGACGATTGTAAGAATCTGAAGGATCAGCTTGCAATAGTACAGACATTTCAAAATAAGAGTACCTGTGTATTTCGGGCTTGTTTATAATTAAAAGTCACACGCTAAGTTTTTTCTTTTTCTTTTGGGCATTATTGGTATTTTGGTTACACAATAAATTGTATTTAATTTGATCTCCATTTAATTCATAGTAAATTATTGTAGTCTCTCCCACAGGAAGAAAAGACTAAGAACATTATTTGACACATATATTATTCATTTTATAAATTTTACTAGTAAAATCTGTGTCCCATTCACTGAGAGAGACACTATATGACAGCAAGGAGAACATAGTGAAAAGGTGAACCATTTAAATGCTGTAATTTTGCATAATTTACAATGCATAATAATGCATAATATTAGTATGTAATTAAATGTAATATGCTATGTAATTAAAATTAATTTCAATAAAAAAAAATAAAAAAATACTGTTAAAAATCACACATTACTTGTTTGTCACATGTAGTAGACCATTTTTGTGCCGTGGGTAATAGGAGGATTTTTCACCCGGCTACCACCGCAAGTATATTTCAAACCTGTGGGAAGCACTGGTGTCTCTACTAAATGCGAAATTCTGTCTACTAATAGCAAAACTATAAGTTTATCTCAAGGACCGCACAGTTATAACCACACTGGTAAGTCATGTATCTTAAGTTGCTAAACTATTTTACTGATTAATTTGTCAGAGCAGCGCTGACAGAACGTTTCTGTGCGAGTGTGTGTCCGTACTATGTACGTGTGTATGTTTGAAAGACAAAGAGAGAGGGAGAGAGAGTATGTGCTTTCAAGACACAATAAAACGTATTTTGTGGCAAAAACCATGACAATAATTTGTCGTTTTCATCCTATTGTTTACTATATTTACTTTCTTGGTCGTTGTTGCTGTGGGTTTTGGTTCTTTTGCTGTTATAGGCTGTAAGGACGTATTGAAATAACTGAACATTTTTTGGTGAAGTGATATGGAACTGCAATGAACAACTTTAGCGTTTCCCTGAAAATAACTGCACACCTTAGAACGTTGGTCAACCAATCAGATTCGAGCATTCAGCAGCCCGTAGTGTGTGTGTGTGTGTGTGTGTGTGTATATATATATATATATATATATATATATATATATATATATATATATATATATATAGTTAGGTACAATGTACTTTTTGCATTCTTGTTGTATTGCAAAACACTTTTACTGCTATTGAGGTGGGATAAGGGTATGGTAATAATAATAAAATGGTTTAAAATGTATTTAGGTGGTTTACAAAAATGATCACATATATTCACACATATATCTTCGCTCTCCCCGCCACACTGCACACTTGTCAAACATTTTGACGCCGAGTGACTTACATAGAGGGAGGTAATGCTACATAAATTCCATAATGCACTGTACGCCGTACCACTTTCTCTAAGAATACACCCCCACTGAATACAAGACGTTAGAATCTGTACTTTACTCTGAAAGGACTGTGTTCAATGGACTCTGGAAAGCAAGAGCCATTACATACTGTTTTTATGTCTTTAGTAAGGGAGGTACCACATAATAGGCCCTGTGTACCAGGAGGTTTAGACGGTACACAATAATGAAAGGTATTTGCTTCGCCAAGCACCGCTCCTAATATACAGCAAATTCAAAGAGACAACGCATAGCGTCAGTCTACCAGTATTCATGAGCACTTGAGAAGGAAAACATTTGGAGCTGAAATAGACCTCCAGTTTGTGTGAGGTACTGATAGTAAAAACAGAAGTTGGCGTAATGAATGTGGTTTGCTTTACTGAGAATCTGAAACCCCCTGGGAGACTGACAGTCTGGAGGTGAGCTGCTCTTCAGCATTCGTGAATGCCTGTTTACACGCTCATCTCAAATTGCGAGTCTTCGCCTCCCTTTGTTATTGTCAAACTCCTCTGTTGTTTAGTTTGTAAGAATGAACATGAGAGACTTGCGATCTTGACTGTGAATTTGGGGGCGCGCGTACGTGCAGTCAGATTTGTCAGAGACATTTTTCTCAGTGCATAAAGATCGTTTTCATATTCAGCGTCTGAATGCATGACTCATGGCTCTGAATACTGCAGCAGAAGGGAGCTCCTCAACCACTTTGCTAATTATCACAGATTGAATCATTTTTTAACAACTGAGCTCAAATGCAGTCAGTAAAGAGGGTGATCTGTCTAAATCATTTGCACCATGCATGGGAAATGACACTCGAAATTTCCTCTGTTAATTATTAAGCTTTCCCCATCAAATGGATTTTAAAATCCTCTTCTGTTTGGGTTTCTGTAAATTGAACTCAAGTTATGGCCTGATCTGTTAGGGCTTTGCAGAAGAAGATTTAGTAACGACTGAAAACTGTATGATTTTTCAAACTATAAAGCTTGGAACTTTGCCCGCGTCGTCATGAAAACAAAAATAGCGTCCTAACTGTTCAATTTGCCAGGGATGAAAGAGACATACGAAAGCATGAAAATAAAGACTGACATTAGCTATAATCTGTAGACATTTAAAAATACATTTTGAATAAGCACATTGGATATGGCTTTTTGAAGTCAAGACTTGTGCATTATCTGCTAGCACTGAAGTGAAAAAGAAGTGACAACGAAGGAGAATTTGCCCTTGTTGGTGTCAGCTCAATCAGCCTCCTTTGGAGGGCACTGTTTTGTGGCACAAACATATGCTTGCTATCGCAGCTGACCACATGTCCAGGCCTTAATAATATCTGACAGTAAATATATAACCTTGCCATCTGCTCGTATAATGGTGCTGTGCAAATCGAAAGCGCTAGTAACACAACATTGCAGGATGGCACCCTAAAGGAAAGAACAATAAATCGGCAGGTCGCGAGGGTCAGCACACTCCGTCTTCATTACTTAGATTAGTTTATAGAGCTAATAGAGCTGCATGGAAATGAGGCACTTGGAGCATGTTCTTCAAAGCAACATAACTGAAATGGTTTTATGTTGATGACCTGTACAAAATAAACAGATGTTGAAAAAGAGGAAAATTAAAGTTGGTGTACACACAGCATGCATCCTCGTATTCAAAAACAGCTAGACGGAGCACAATGGAATGGAACAGAATGTGGGGAGGGTCCGAAGACACACTGAGCTCTCAGGCTTGTTGCCAGTTACCCATTATTAAGATATTAATAAGACAGTGGAGCAGACATCATGTCTAGACTAGCGTTGCACAGTATACCGGTAATGAAAAGATACATTTCCATTAAAAAAAAAAACATTGTCAAAAAAGAACCCAAAACAGGGGGTTCTTGTTTGAGTTTATCACTCTTTTTTAAACTCTTTTTTAATTCTGTTGTGCCACACAACACATCTTAAAGGGCTGATTATGGCAAGATGGGCTTTTAATAAAACTTGGCTGTCTATGCCAGTGTTGCCAAGTCCGTGGTTTTCCCGCGGAATCGGGCTACTTTTACACTGTTACCGCGGGTTGTTTTATCATGTCCGCGGGTTGAAGCAACCCCAAATAACATGTTATTAATTGGGCGGGTTTTGTTGTGAAAACCTGGCCACCCTTGTCTATGCATTAAGAAGGCAGTGGCACATGACCTAGGGAAAATTGAGAAAAAGGGCTAGGGAAAGGGCTAGGCTCGATCCGACTGTCCATGAGCAAGATTACGATCTGTAGTTTTTACAAAAGCTCTAGAGCTGTCAAAAGTTTAACATCATCCGACAGGCTGAATAATAAATGGGGAGATCTGGGTTCAGGTAACATGGAGAAAGAGTAGCCTACACATTGTTGAAAATCTCTAGACCAGGGGTATCCAAAGTTGGTCCTGGAGGGCCACTGGCCTACAGAGTTTAGCTCCAACTTGCCTCAACACACCTGCCTGGAAGTTTGTAGTATGCCTAGTGAGACCTTGATTAGCTGGTCCAGGTGTGTTTAATTGGGATTGGAGCTAAACTTTGCACGACAGTGGCCCTCCAGGAGCAGGATCGGACACCCTTGCTCTAAACTTTTAG
This sequence comes from Megalobrama amblycephala, assembly GCF_018812025.1. Taxonomy (NCBI): domain Eukaryota; kingdom Metazoa; phylum Chordata; class Actinopteri; order Cypriniformes; family Xenocyprididae; genus Megalobrama; species Megalobrama amblycephala. The sequence continues at coordinate 19,796,949 of NC_063049.1, forward strand.
ATGTTCCATAGTAGTTTTGACATATCTCACCCTTATATCTAGCATACTGCTGCTCTGCATGTTTAGTGGACTAATGATGCCTGAGATTCTGCTCTGTCTCATTAAGAGACCAGTAACATCACAATAGCCGCATTTCCACTGTTGGGCGAAAAGCGAGGTGCTAGTGCGTGCCAGGGCCAGACGCGTTCCTACTGTCTCTTCCGGGGCTTGATCAAGCCTCCTCAGGGCTTCCTTGGGGACAATGGTCAGGTTTTTTTGGCCCGCCGAATACCTTGGTACAAGACAGACCAACTGAGGCTTGAGGAGTAGTTATGAACAAAGGCAGAGTTTGAGAGAGTCAACATCGCTGTTCGTTTCCCATGTTTTCATATCAGGCTATCAGCTAACTTCAACATTAAAGACACAATTTTCAACTCAAAACTTACTTTCAGACACCAGCGAGTGTATGAAATAACTTCTGATTGTGATCCGATGGGGATTCTGATCACCGTATGAGGCAGAAATATATTTATATCTGATGCTAAAGGCTACTTATGCTAACAACATAAATGCACATAAGATTATGGAAAATACCAGAGACTGCTTCATTATAGTAGTGTATTTATTTGATTTCATGTTTCATCAGTACTTTTCCCTGTGCTTTTGTTGATACCTGACTTCTACATTCACACATGTCATAAATTATATAACTCCTGTTTTCTGCTCGTGAGCTCCCTCTGTTGCTCTGGCTGAAAGGATAACACTATAGTGAGATGGGAGAGATTGCGCAAACCTCCTCAGATCGCATAATTTCATGAAAAATTGCTCATTCTTTCTAAAGAAAGAATATGATATTTTATCAATATTTTTTAAATGTGTAAGCCTTTGGACTTAAAGGTGCCCTCGAATGAAAAATTGAATTTATCTTGGCATAGTTAAATAACAAGAGTTCAGTACATGGAAATGACATACAGTGAGTCTCAAACTCCATTGTTTCCTCCTTCTTATATAAATCTAATTTGTTTAAAAGACCTCCGAAGAACAGGCGAATCTCAACATAACACCGACTGTTACGTAACAGTCGGGGTGTACACCCCCAATATTTGCATATGCCAGCCCATGTTCCTAACATTATAAAAGGCATTAGACAAGGGCAGCCAGTATTAACGTCTGGATGTGCACAACCAAATCATCAGACTAGGTAAGCAAGCAAGAACAATAGCGAAAAATGGCAGATGGAGCAATAATAACTGACATGATCCATGATAACATGATATTTTTAGTGATATTTGCAAACTGTCTTTCTAAATGTTTCGTTAGCATGTTGCTAATGCACTGTTAAATGTGGTTAAAGTTACCATCGGTTATTACTGTATTCACGGAGACAAGAGAGCCGTCGCTATTTTCATTTTTAAACACTTGCAGTCTGTATAATGCATAAACACATCTCCATTCTTTATAAATCTCTCCAACAGTGTAGCATTAGCCGTTAGCCACGGAGCACTATCAAACTCATTCAAAATCAGAAGTAAACAATATAACAGTATACAATACTCACATAATCTGATGCATGTTTGCCGCATGCATGACGAACACTTTGTAAAGATCCATTTTGAGGGTTATATTAGCTGTGTAAACTTTGTTAAGGCACTGTTAAAGGCAAGCGCGAGCTCTGTGGGCGGAGAAGCACGGGATTTAAAGGGGCCGCAGCATAAAATCGGTGCGTTTATAATGATGCCCCAAAATAGGCAGTTAAAAAAATTAATTAAAAAAAATCTATGGGGTATTTTGAGCTGAAACTTCACAGACACATTCAGGGGACACCTTAGACTTATATTACATATTTTAAAAACATAATCTAGGGCACCTTTAACAAAAGCCTTAACATTGTTTTGTGCATTCCTGTGATCATGTATGAGTATGTGTGTGTTCTCATTTCATGTGAAATAATGATAAATATGGTTTAAATCAGCATTCAGCGTTGTGAAATTGGTGGGTTGTGTGACATTGTTCTACAGAGGCATGTTAAGGGCGGGTTTTAGGGTAGCGCTGAGGGGCTACAGACCCAACAATGGATATACAGCTTGATTTTGGCCTCGGGGCTCGAGACCCGCTCGGCATGTTGTTAGCCCTGGCTCGCACTGGCCTGACAGTGGAAAAGCAGCTAATCTGTCTTTGACAGAAGTTATAAATATATAAAAGACTACATTACATAGCAATCAATTACTCCATACAATATTTTCATTCATATAATTTATTCATTCAAATAAAGTCATTTTATTTCAGTTGGACAGACAAAATAAGGTGGACAGAGTAGCTGCACTTGAATATTAGAACATCCATCAAAAGAAAGCACATCATCTCAATGGGCGCACACAGACAGCTCTGTGCGAATCTTGTTGCGCACAAATCTGGTGTACTAGACATGCATATTATAATTATAATCGAACTGTTATTGATGGAGCTTATTTGTCATTGTTGTCACATAGGCTACAGCTGAGCCTGTGATAATATAATAATATATATATATATATATATATATATATCGGTCTTTATCTGAATAAAGATACACTATACAGGCATAGGTATGTCAATATGTAGGCATTATCTACAACTATAAGCAACTTGAGCAAATACAGTACCTCATGATATGACAAAATCACTTTGACTGATTTGAAATCTGGCTCAAACTCAGAGTACAAATTCACCAACAAATAAAGCCTATAAAACATGTCAGTTGTCACTTTTATAATCATTACACTAAAATGTATTACTTTTACTTCACTACAGCATAATTTGATCTGAATCTACACAATATTTTTTCATCAAATATCAACTGCAAATAAATAAATGCTCTATCCTTGCAACTTAACAATCAGAACTGACCCACAATAATGGGAATCGCACTGTGCAAATAGTGTTCAGCACAGATTTGCTTGCACCATTATCAGATTTGCATAATTCCTTTAGTGAACTGCTACAATGCAGACAGCTCATATAAATAAACACCACCATCAGTGAGTGCAATTCATTCTTAGTGAATTCCTGCCTAAATGTTTAAATGAGTTTTATGTGTAATTAAATATAATCTCTGTCTAGATTAACAATTTAGATATACACAATCATCTACTTAATCATATCCTTCAAGATCAAGTCTGTGATTTTGAAAACAAAGCCTACACAGTCAAATATTTAATTGCTGAGTTAGAAGTACAGCTGTTTTTACATAATATCCCTTGTTCAAACCTAAAGCAAAAATCAACTAATATCAAGCGATCCTTCTTTGCCTATATTTACATATATTAAATGTATTTGCTGATAATATGAGAATAAACAAGTTTTTGAAAGATAGCAGGTGCAGCAAGTGAACAGCCAAGCGATTCCCTGCCACCTTAAACATAGCAATCAACACACCTCACGGTGTACCATTTGCATTCAGACTCTATAATGATGCTCAGTGTAACAAACGCGATTTCAACAGGAGTCTGAGAGACATCACAGAGCTGGACCTGAAAGCACTAAAACACAAGAAGCCTGAGGCTCACTGGGAATCAACACATAATGCAGCATCATTAGCCCCTTAGCATGTCATAGACCAGATGCTCATTCATAAATGCTGAATATTAAGTGCACACTGTTCTCTCTCCATTGCTCTACCCTCTGTAAAATGTTTTAAAACAATGCAAACCAAAACCAATAGACACATGCAGAATCTTTCCACAACGCTCTATTCCAGTTCAAAAAGGACCTCAATCATTAAAGTGGTGAGGGCTCTATCAGCGCTGGGCCAGGTTGCAGAATGTAGAGACTATATAGCGCAATAATATTCACCTACTTTTTTTAGTGGCCTTGGTTCCAGATCCAGAAGGATATTTCTCATGCCTTTTCTCCATAGCATTTGCTTATAGGCCTATTGAAAAAAAAAAAAAAAAAAAAATATATATATATATATATATGTATATATATATATATATATATATAATATATATATTAATTTTCTTGATTTCCTTTTAGCTTTACATTTTTCTAATGAACAATGAAAGAAAAACAACCCCAACAATGAAAATTAAAGAATGAAAATGTTCTGTAATAGTTTACCCATAATGAAAATGCTGTCATTTACTCATCCTTGTTGCTCCAAATGACGTTTAAATATGAGTGAAGACAGTATGCTGATTGTAGCTGACAAATTCCAAAAAAGCACATAAATGTAGCATAAAAGTAGTCCACATGACACGCGCACGTTGTTCTATGGAGCCCCAAAGATGACATTGTGGTGGGAAAAAAATTTTCTTTTGTGTTCTCTCTGTTCCCCTGAGAAACTTTGCATTTGTTCGCAAAACCTTTGTGTGCCCTTTCAAAAACTTTGCATTTGTTTGTGTTCTTGGTTAGTGTGTTCTTTATTCTTTATTTGATACGTTTTTTTGTAAGCGATGCGTGTGTCGCATTTCGCATTCGTCTGTCATTAGCAAATCACTCCAGCAGCCTCGTTCAGCTCCCACAACACTCATCCTGCTCTGCTTCATACTACGGTAACGTTAATAATCTCATCCATGAACATGATTTCTGCTCGAGTCCTATCCCGATTCTTTTCCACCGGCTGTGAGGTGAAGATGACATCTCCCAAGATTCCTCGCTCAAACTTGGCATCATCAAGCTACGCCTTTGTTTTGAATAGGTGACCTCTAGAGGCGAAAATTTTTACATAGCTTTAAAGGTGGTACAGAGGATGTTTTGTTTTATGCATTTTTGCAATATTACTTGAAACTGTCTTTACTAACTGATGAAAGACTATTTATTAGGTGCACTGAAAGGAATAATATTAATATACATCATCTGTGCACGAGATAGGGACTTAAAAACATCAGCCAATCGTTTACGCGATCATACGCGTAAACGATGATCGATGAGAGACGTGCGCGGATTGGCCCTCTGGCTTGTCAATCACTGCCATGGCGTTCCTTGTGAGAGACGCGCGGCTGCGCGCTCTAGTAACTTTCCACACTCCGCATGCAATGTTTTTGTCAGGAGACAGGAGTAACAACTGCAGATTATGAGTCATCTGCGGTGAGTCCGACATAATGAATCCACGGCTTTAGGTCGCGCACACACTTAACGATTGTAAGGCCGATTATGAATGTAAATTGATACTTATGACTGATCGCGCTCAAACGCGTCCAGTCAGAGCCAGTTGCGTTTCTGTCTGCGATTACAGTCGGTGTTCAAATTCCTTGTGAAAGTATATAAATCTGCTTCAGGAGCAGGAAACAATCGCTGTATGTTGAGCACAGTCTTAGAATGTTTTAGCTAGTCGTTAACTGTGTGCCCGGCTTAATAACACAGCGAATGCCGGTGGTAAACAAACACTGAAGGAGGGGGGTTGTTCTTCCGCATGCGCTCATTTAAAAAATTCAGTCGACGAAAACATCCTCTGTACCACCTTTAATGACTATCATGTTTAATGAAGATCATTCATAGATGACTTACTGCATCCATTGTTTTCAGTAAATATCAGTGTTGCCAATTTAGGGATTTTGTCATTTTGTCAGTGACTGTCAGTGTCATTTTGTTTAGTGACTTCACCGTTCCTTTTGAGACTTTTTCAAAAGTTTAGGGACAAATCTAGCAACTTCTTGGACAAACCTTATCTAGATTCTTATTTGCCCACTGATCTATATTCATATTTATATAGATCAATGAATTTGCCATTATGATGTCGTTTAGTGACATTTAGCTACCAGTTTTTGCTACTTTCAATTGAAAGCAGTTGGCAACACTGGTAAATATGAAGATACTTTTTTCGATTAAAGATAAAGGTTGCATATGCACATTATGCAGTTATCATATGTATGCACAAGAACCACATGTAGGTTATATGAAAACCTCTCTAAAACGCACATATAAAAAGCATAGAATACACATACACTCCACAAAACAGATTATTAGATTAATGCACAGATAAATTGCAACTGTTTACATTTGTCTCAAAAAATAGTTACCACTTTGCATTTATGATATTTTTGGTGCAGATGCAAACAGTTTTATTTATTTTTGCATTCAATAATAAGTTTTACAGTTTTATTTTTGTGTACGATTTAACACTCCTGACTGCAAAAACACATTTGTATCAACATAAGGTAATACTTGTTTTATGTGCCGACATGCGTAGCATAAATTATTTTGCAGTTTATTTTGCATAACTGGGCAATAACATCATAACAACCCCCTATAACCAAACATAATATTAAAAATGAGATGCTTTGAAGATATGCAAACATGTTTGAAAGTTGGATAATCATGCTCATCACTAATGCATTTTCAATGCTGTTACTTAAATTTGAGATCAGATACTCAAGGGAAGCTATAAATTCTCTCAGTGCATCTCATGTCATCTCAAATTTGAAGGTTCTATTGAACAAGCAATATGGTATTACACTTAATATGCATATGCACAATGTGGTTTACAAAAGGACATGTTCTTGGAATAACATATTTTATTGTTTCTGGGACATCATTCATGTCAACAAATCCTTACCCTATTTCAACTTTACCCCGGATATCAGAGAATGATTGATAGAAATGTTTTTCCAGGAAAAACAAAGGATGTTGATCCAGGAGCATGTCCTACTTGCGTAAATCATGTTAAGGATATAGAAACATAGAAGGCATTATTAGTCATAAACAAATCTCGCTATATTGTGGTTTCTGAATTCACTTAGCTTTTTGTGTCCAGTGGCTTTTCTCATACACACAGGCCTGAAAAGGAAGAACAAATCAAAAATAGATCAAAGCGGCCCTGGGCTTGGAACGTCAGAATGTTTAAATTAAAGTCGCACTCAGTAACTGGGCCTCTTTCTCTAGGGTGCAGGGAAAAGAAAAAGAAAAAAAATCAAGTGCAATTTTTGAGTGGGTGCAGTTGCTTGTTATCTGGCCCTTTTAACTCGGGCTCTTGAGGGAAGTGCAACCTTTATGAGACATCACCGCAGACGCTGATGTGAAGAGCCCGGGTTTTGGAGAGACAGAGTGTATGTTGTAGGATGTGTGGTCCGTACAATCTGTCGGCATTCACAATGCATGCTCTGAGCCTTTCTGATGGTATTTTTCCATGCATTAGCTTGATGAGAGTCATGCACCAGGGGCTGGCCAAGCATCCATCCAATCACCTAGAAATGTGAAATCATGTGAATCCCTACGAGGGAAGATTCAACACCTTGGAAAATGTGAGTTGGGAATTGGTCTGTGTTTCGCCCCAGAGCATAAGCGGTGTGCAGTGAACAGTAGCTTGGTCTTTATGGTCAGTGAGTAGAGAAAGTTCCATCTTCAGGGCATGGCAGAGCCGGCCCTGACCAGACTGGAAAAACACGCCACTCTGAGCCGACATTTCCATAATGGAGGCTGTCTGTGTGATCTGGGCAAATAGACTGGGTGTTGCGAGGGGGGAGGGAAGCACCGCGAGGACCCACGCGGCCCGCGTTGCGGCAATTGTAATATTAAGATGCATTGAACAATACTCTCTAATTCTCCTCTCAGCTGATCTGTCTCAAGTGTTTGGTTTCTCTTTCAGTGCCCGCAAGCAAACAATTACAGTACCTATTGAACTGCATTAACGTGGCGTAATGTGCTCGATGCAATTACCAATTCTAATAACCTTGCCCATTTAAATAGAGATGGGGAGGAGATTGCCACATGGAATGGGTAATAGTTTGAAGTTGATCTCTGATTTTTATTGCGTTAATGAAAATGTAGTGCTCTGATTTGCCATTATAGGTCCATTGGTGTATGACATTCAGGGATAAGAGAGGTAATTTTTAATGACGCAGATGGCGGGCCATTTTTCACTCTTCAGGCCATGCACTTTTGTCTCTGCAGTGTGAAGAGGAAATATGAGAGACTTCAGGTTGACCAGTACCAAGACATCTTATCTATAAAGGGAGAAATATTTCACCCGACGTAGTATGACTGTCAGCCATTCAATTAGATCTAACCTCTCTTGAACAAGACATGGGAAGGAAGTCAAGACAATTTGGAATTACTTATCTCCTGGTATACAACCTCGAACGACAATACAGAAGTATCATCCTCTCCCAGCATTATACTGATTACACCATTAGACAATAACAATAGCTTCTTGAATTGTCCATCTCTATCTCGCCTAATCTGATTATTAGGCCATTAGCTACCATATGGAGATGGCAGAGATTGTGTGAAATTGCTATTATGCTGTAGACCACCACTATTTGTAAAATACAGTCATTAGGATGAAGACTAAATAACTGTGTAATGTAGAGAAGGCTGGAAAACATATGCAGGCCTCATCTGGCCTTCGTCTCCAGCTGACCATCAATACTGACTTTCAGCAATAGAACAGGGAAAAGAATAGAACACAAATTGAACAAAAGGGCATGGTTTGCTCTTTTTCGTATAATTTCTTCCAACAATAGGACTGAAAAATATTTAGATATTTTTTCTTGATTAACAATTAATTAGGTATCTATTGAACACGTCTAATCTTAAATAAATTGAAAAAAGGTATCTTTAAAGGGATAGTTTACCCAAAAATTAAATGATTATTTTTGTCATTCAAAACCTGTATGACACAAAAGATGATATTTTGAAGATTGTTTGTAACCAGCAGTATTATTTATATACTATTATAGTTTTTATTAACATTTTTTTCATGTTTATTTTACTTAAATTTTTAGGGTTAGGGTTAAGATTAGGGTAAAACACACACACACACACACACACACACACACACACACACACACACACACACACACACACACACACACACACACACACACACACACACACACACACACACACACACTATAGCCTTTTTGTCAAAATATCTTTTATTTCCCACAGAAGAAAGTAAGTCATACAGGTTTGAAACAACACAAAGATGAATAAATGAGGACAGAATTTTCAATTTTGAATAAACTGTCCCTTTAACACTGCCAGTGAAGTGCACAAGTAATACTGTATATAAAATCACTGTCAATTGAAAATGAGAAAGATAGATTCGATGTGCATCATGGTTAATGTGACAGTGCCGTTCAGTCTGTGTCAGATCTGATTACAACTAAAATAATAACAAGTTTGGAGAGTATGCGAGAGCCAACGCCTGCCTCAGATAGTAGTTTCCATAGCAATTAGGTCATAGTGATACTGGCAAATCCTAAAATACGGCCATGTCGGCAGTGTTTCTAAAAGCTGAGATTACTCTGTCACAGGGCAGTGGGTCTTGGAGAAGCCCAATCATAATGCTGGCTTTGCACTGAGAACTCCCCACTGATTAGGGCTCAACACCTCAAGTGACACCCTTCAAGTACAATTTGCTAAAGCCTTATCTACTGCTGCAGAGAAGCCCAGGAGAGCATTACCGCTATCTGTGCAAATTCCACAATGTTAAAGTACAAAAACACAAAATGTAATCTATTTATTAAGAGCAACAACAATATTCACCAAGATCTGAGTGCGCGGCCCCGTCCCAAATGGCACACTTAATATGCACTTGTGGTTCTGGAATGGCTCCCATGTGCATGTCTCCAAAAAGTCCATGAAACCATAAATTGTATGTCCATTTATCTTTTTATATTTTAAAAGAGTTTCACAAAAACAGTGGCCAGTTGCCATTTTGTTTCTTTACACACCATCTTCCAAGTCTTGGACAACAGATGGTCAGAAGACACTAAGAAGAAAAGTCTTAACTTAAATCAAATGCAGTATGATTAAAACCCCAACCATCATTTTCATCAACACCATCATAAATCATATAATCACGATTACATCTATAAGCCAGTAGGTAGTGACTAGGTAGATCTTTACTGTATGAATGATTCATTGGCTTGTTCAAAAACACTTATTCATCCAGAAACCAATTTAAAATAGAATTTTAGAATTTTCTCTTACTATGTTCATCACATATTTATCTTCTATCTTTATGTGGCGGAAATAGTAAGAGTACAGTAGTAGCCTATTGCATTTTTCATTGACTCATTCACTCAATTGATTCATTCACAATAATTATTAATTCATTTAGGAACAAAACGGTTATTATGCAAGATTCATTGAAACACCTTGTTTAATAACAGATCCGGCCAAAAATACCCCTGTGTTTGCTCTGCACACAAATTAACTCATTATGATCACTTATTATTGTAAAACGGTGGTAACACATTGATGCTTGTGTTTTAAATCTTTAAGTAAAAAATGTCTAAAAATGCCAACAAATGGCCGCTTTTATCATGTTTGTTTTGCAATCTCGCTAGTTTCCAGTGATTTCGTTCTGATTCGTTTTCTGATAAAACTTCCACTTGTTGGTGAAATGATGGGTTTGTGTGACGTTGTTCCAGAAAGGCGTGTTAAGGGCGGGTTTTATAGTGAAGTGCTGTGGACCAGGCTCAGGTTTTGGGCTCTGTGCTACAGGTCCGAGGCTAATAGCCCAGCCCGGCCCATTGAAAGCCTTGGCTTGCACTGGCCCGACAGTGGAAAAGCAGCTATTGATTTTTCTGTGGCTTCATTTGGACCTTTTCAGTGATGGAGCAAAAATAGACAAATTAACTGGTAATACTGTGTCTAAAATCTAGGTTAATCACCATTAACTTATTGCATTAACTGTTGTATAAAAGTAACCTCACACGCAATCGTGTTGTTTGAATTGTAGCATGTGCTGATTGTTTTGTCAGTGGAGGGTGTTTGATGAATATTTATTACATGTTTTCCACAGTGGGACTGAAACACAAGTTCTCAGTACTCAGGCCAGGCTTCACCTACTCAGCTTCCTTAAACACACTGTTGATTTTTCCATCATCGATTTCTGGATAATTCCACATAATTACTTTTATCTAAGCAGTCCTGATACCAGGACACTTTCCAGCTGGGACTTTCCTCCCTGGGGCGATGGGGTCAAGTTTTCTGAGTGCTTATTTTTTTTCCACAATTAATTAAATGCAATTAAATACTTGGAGTGCTCATGAGAGAAAAGTGTGTTAGAGAAGCTCCCAACACACACAAGCTCAAACCTCACTCTCTTTCACACACACACACACACCCCGTATGGGGGCTCTCTCACACTAGGGTCACGCTCAATCATAGCGCATTTCCGCTTAATCCAGCCAACCACTTGTACTGCAGTCATTTATGCTAAGCTCAGTTATTAGCTGACTGAATGGACAACGAGCGAGCGCGAATCACCGCTTAGCAATTATGATTGCTCTTTCAAATGAAGCATAATGATAGACATGATTCAACAGATCTCCCTGAAGTTGCCATGTCAATGCCGATGGAGTTAATTTTTCATTTATGAATGCAGGATTCGTTTCATTAATACGTGACAGTATCGTTAGAGAAATCAAACTGCTCACACATTGCCATTCCGAGAGTTGCTCGCATGAAAAAAAAAAAAAACCTTTAGTGAAAATCTATCATAAAGCTTTATGTTATAGAGTTGCAAAAGCATTTTTATCTCTGCAGCTGTCAAGAGCAATTGGACCAAAATGAAGGCCATTAGCAGAACAAGCAGAGCGGGAAAGCCTGAGTCATACTGTTGATTTTCTGATACTGCAAATCTGCACCTGTCACTTGTACCTGCTTCCATCACACATTACCACAAAACACATCCACAAGCTTATCTGAGACTGTTTAGATCAGAGTGCTTTTGTGAAAGAGAAATAGATAGGGAGTTTAGTAAAAAGTACCCTTAAAGGATTTAGTTCTATATGGAGTAAAGTATATTTTAAAGCATTGAACATTTTTTGGTTTCCTTGTCATTTTGATGTTTTTCAACTATGTACTTTAAGTGATGAATATGAAATACCTGACCATAAAGGGATAGTTCATTCAAAACATGACTTTGCTTCTTCTGTGGAACATTTTAACAGTTAAAAAAATTAAAGTATTCCAAGGACACAAACAAAATCCTTCAAATATCTTCTTTTGTGTTTGGCAGAAAAAAGTCACAGTTTTGGAATGATGAGTGAGTAAATAATGACAGAATTTAAATTTTTGGATGCACTAACACTTTAACATGTGTTGTTTTTTGTTAGGAATGCAACGGATGCTGTACGAGTCATTCATGTAGAACACCTGATGACAGCTGTTCTCTTGAGGGAATGCTGAGACCTCTCCATGACCTGGATATCAATATGTCCCTTACACAGTCAGGTACCATTGCTCCACAGTAACATTGTTTATAACAAGATATTTGCAGTCAGAAGCATCACTCCTGTTCAAACTGAAGGGGCCCCATGTGACCCACTCAGAGTTGATACCAAGTGTATGATGTATCTTTGATATTTAAGTTGCATTTGCACAATAACCAAACAATTTACCGCTAGACTAACTCATCTTAATGTGTACTCACACTCACCATTGATTGGCCAATATTCAAGGGCAAAATCTAGTAACTTCAATCGGAATTCACACAATTGCATGATAGGTTTCTACACGTGGATTTTGCTACATGCTCAAGTTGGTCATATGAATTCACGGCGTTAGCCAACAGAAAGCTGCTTGGTATGAAGGTGATTTCTGTATTAGCTATGTTTCATATATCACTACACCACAGACAATTGACAACCCTGTCGAAAAAAAACAGCATATGCTGATTAGGTATGTTTTGAAGAATGGCAGCTGGTTTGAGCTGCTTTATGCTGGTTCTGAGCTGGAGCTAGTTGCTTAGGACCAGCTTAGGACCAGCACTGGACCAGCTTAAAGGGGTCATATAATGCCACTTTTACAAGATGTAAAATAAGTCTCTGATGTCCCCAAAGTGTGAATGTGAAGTTTTAGCTCAAAATACCCTACAGATCTTTTTTTATAGCATGTTAAATTTGTCACTTTTTGAAGGTGAGCAAAAACGCTCCATTTTTGTGTGTGTCCCTTTAAGCCCTCTTCAGTCATTTTTGACCGAAAAATTGTATATTTTGAAATGTTAAAATTCGTAGCTTTATTGGAATGAGATGACACTTGGTGACTTTTGTCACATTAGCAATATGAACACACAAAAAAATCAATGACATGATTCGCACATGTTAAAGGGTCAAAAAAAAAGAGAAAAAATGTCACACTTACCTTCTTTGCGGTCAAAACAGGAAATGAATGGGAAATATGAAAAAATACGAAAACTCAGAGAATCTTTTGTTGGTACAAACTACAAATCAGCCACTGTGCAGAAAAAAGTGCACAGCAATGAAGGGGTGACACTCCTAAATGCCAAGAGTGCTAAATAGACACACCCAAACCCCCCCTCCCCCCACACACATATATATGAATTAGCACGACTATAAGACAGAGCAAGTTTATTAATGTGTGAAATAAAATCAATAATTCAGCCACAAAGCAGTAAAAAAAATGAACAGCAAGAAAGAGGTTACATTCAAAAACATTGAGAGTACAAAACAGAAACACACACTCACTTACACACATTCACAGACACACACAACACACCATTATACACACACAAATGAACCAGTGTGGCTGTAACAATATGGTCAAATTGAGCCAAAACTCAAATAAGAGGTTGAAATCAGATTTATTAAGCTGTAAAAAAACATACCTGTTCATTTTTGTTATATTTTTTATTGAATTGATGTTGTGTAACAAAATGACCTCCTCTGTGTTCAGGTTTGACAGTAGTAAAATTAATGCAAAAACTGACACTTCAAATCAACATTTCAAACCAAAAAATCTAAAAAAAAGTAGTCTTTGAGAATGTCTAAGTATAAATCAAAATCCAAAACTTATTAAAAATAAGTATTTGTGTCTAAAAACCACTAGAGAATTTATAAGCCACTTTATATAGAACTATATAGGAATCTAGTGGTTACACCATGGCATTACATAGGTTTTTCTTTTTTTACCCCCACCAGATGGCACTAATCTACCTTCAAAAAAAAAAGGTCTATATTTTAACATGGAATACTACGTAAGAGGATTAGGGCCAAGAAATAATAAAACAATAAAACCATCTCAAGATTAAAGTTGTTAAATTTCGAGAAAAAACTCGTTAAATTTCGAGAAAAAGGTCAAGATAAAATCAACATTTTATCTCGACTTTTTTCTTGAAATTTAACACGTTTTTTCTCATAATTTAATGAGTTTATTCTCAACATTTTATCGCGACTTTTTTCTCGAAATTTAACACGTTTTTTTCTCATAATTTAACGAGTTTATTCTCAACATTTTATTTCGATTTTTTTCTCGAAATTTAACAACTTTAATCTCGAGATGGTTTTAATTTTTTATTATTGCTTGGCCCTAATCCTCTTCCGTAGAATACTGCTTTAATTGAAAAATAATGAAAAATATATATTAGGAAAAAAATTTGTATTATTTTCAAATGGGAAAAGTAGCTAATAAAAATTTTATAAATATTGCATAGTATCATCAAATACCCTCAAAATTGTATAATCAAAAAATGTTATTGAACAAAAATATATTACATTGGTTTTCCTGAAAAACAAAAAAGTTACATTTCAAGGCTTCGGTCACTTTTGACCGTAAAGAAGGCAAGTGTGACACCTAAACGAAGAGGGCCAGAGGGTTAAATGCAAATGAGCTGCTGCTCTCAAGAAGAGGGCGGAGTTTCAAGACCTCATGTTAGCAGCGCTGATTACCTCACACAGACTCACTTAAAATGTTAGAAACTATTCAGCCTTTTATGTTCAAACCGGAGTTGGACAAAGATGGAGAGACTCAAGAAGAAGTGACAATGTGTAGAATAAAACGTTTCTGAATGGTTAGTTGATGAATTTATATAGCTGATGGAGTTAACTATCTTAAAGTCATTGATTATCATATTCTGTCATATAAATCTATAAATCGCTCATGTGGGAACTATTGTAAAATGCCTACAGATCTAGACAACATATGCTGCATGAAGATAGAACAGGTATAGTTTAGTTGAATTATGGTTATAACTTGTCATGTTGTCATTTGGTTTTATGACATGCTATTGCATTTGTGTTACATACTGTAATACAATAACATGGCCTCACTCCTTTGTTGCATGTTCTCGGGGGCAGGGTTTATGTAAATTTTAGGGTTAGTGATGTCACCAACCCAGGAAGAAGCTTGTTGTAGTCCCTACCGCCGTTTGTTGTAGTCCTTAAACAGAGAATTCTTTAAAAGAAAATATCACCCTTTGCTTTGAACTTTGAGCGTCCTAATTTTTCAGATGTTGTTTATGCTCTAACAGCAACATAACACACTAACTAAAGTTAAAAAAGTGAAATCATAATCAACCACCCCTTTAAACCAGCTCAAACCAGCTGCCATGCTTCAAAACATACCGAATCAGTATATGAAATTTTTGCCTTCAAAATTTTACTACTAAATGTGTGGTCAAATTTGCTGTCACTCTGCAAAATTTTGCTGCCGAGTTCTAGTTATTTTAATAGGAATCTGCGTGATTGGGAGTATCCATTAGGGTGAAAAAGTTCCCTACGCAGATTTTACTCATTTTCAGACTAGTTTTAGAACAGACCTTTTCTGCCAGTGAAATTTCATCAATGTGATCATACCTTTTTGCTTACATTAAGAATATTATACTGTTTTTGTTTTTCTTGTCAAGGACTGTCACTGGTGCCCCAATGCATAATGCCCTTGTACTTGCAGTCTATATGAATTTCACTTTATGTGGTGCTTGTAATTTTCATCATATTATAATACGTGATTTACAGGCAGCGAGAGCCTATTTCCGATATAAGACAATAAAGAAAATAGCTGTCAATGCGTAGGAATGTCTCCATTATGTTGAATTGGCCCTATTAGAGAACATTAAGCATATTCGGTCCTCTCTGAGCCTGCATTTATGACACGCATTCAGCCACTTCCAGTCTGGCTGAGCCTGTTTTGCAGGGGAAGGAGATAACAGCCAATCCCCAGTTAATAGCTACCTCTTGCCCTTTCCCTCATCATACAGTGGTGAACAACGCTTGATCTTGGTCCACTGAGTGAATACAATGAAGCACTGAGAAGCAGTATTTATTTATTTATTTATTTTTTTGCATTGCACTTGCGAGGGCAAAGTTTAATTAAATAATGTATTTTTTGTGAAGCAAAGACATTCTGTTCTGGCATGCTTAGGACAACGATGGGAAAAATACTGGGGAGAAATTTGCATGTAGTGGTTCTCTAAAAGAGCATAGCATGTTATTCACAGTGGCTCATTTAACATGGCCGATTGACTTGCACTTCACCAAGGCAACAGTGGTTTTCATTTCGCCTGCATGATGTTTTTTAATACAAAAGCAGTGCATTCTGAGAGCGTTACTTTAAGCATATTGCAATTTCACCACAAAGTCGAGTAACTGATACCTACTGCACTTAATTACTCTCAATTATGAGAACTTCAAATGACAGGACATCACATTGGTATAATTGCCGTTTAAGTAATTATCCTCATATACAGTTATTTTTGGTAGTCTTGTCAAAAAATATAGCTGCATTTCTCGAGTTACTATGTGCATAAGCACATATCTACCATGTGTTATTCTTTTCATTGTATTTTCTCATTTTACATAAACTATCAGTGGTTAACGTGAATGTATTTTTAAACAGCTTTCAAACTTTGTTAAATTATGCTACATGATTTCAGCCAGAGAAAAATGCTGTTTAACAGCCCTTGAACATTCTTAAGAGTTACTGCCAAAGCCAATCAATGGCACATTTGTAAATTAAGCATAGTATTACTTAAGGCAACACTATTTTAAGAATGCTCGCATATTTTCCCCCACAGTTGGAGAATATTTTGGCATTTAATTAAAGATGGCCTAAAGTACTGTTAGGACCAATACCAAGTGACAACAGGTTATTAATGTGAAAAACTAAAATGACCTTAATTGTGTAAATTGTCGGTGATCTGAAAATGACTAGAGTGAACTTCTGTGCATGTTCCTCATGAAAAGGTGTAAGAGGAAGTTCTTTCAGATAAACTTACTCAGAGGGGAAATTAAATGGAGCATTTTAGTGAAATATTTTTTGACAATAACAATAAATAAAAAAGCATATAGAAATTAATTCTAGAATATGAAAATTAATTCTAAATGTG